>NC_136070.1:1118327567-1119527567 GCF_964261635.1 Lissotriton helveticus
TGGGGGCAAGCATGGGAGCTCCATTTGTTATAAATAGGAGTGTAAGAGCCAAGGCAGACCGAGTAAGGAGGTCGTTGTATGCATGGAATATCCTAGCAGAGTACAGTGGAAAGGGTCTCTGAGATTCCAGCTGCCATTGACAGGTTCCAGAAAATCTGAGGACTTTTCCTTGAGCTAGACAGTCAATTTTATTTTTATATGGTTACATATTGTTGCACCATTGTCAATAATTGTGTATTTTATGTATATTTTGTTTGCAAACTGTGTTAAAATATAATGTCGTTTTGGCAATTACCTGCATTTTGCCAATAAAAACAGATTTACAAAAAATTTGCACTTTTCAGCATTAAGCACAAGTCCTGCATCAGCAAGCAGACACCACGTTTGTGTACGGGCTCTATCATGTTCCTTTTGTGGGGCCCCAACTCCTAGTATATCATCATTGTAATTGAAAGCCTGGGTAACAGGCTGTATAATGCGATGAATGACATCTTGGAAAAGTTTGGCAGCTGAAGACACTCCTAAACTCAATCTTATGTAGCTGAACAAACCAACATTATTTGAAAAGGTAGTAATGTAATTCCAATTTTCTTTGAGTTCAAGCTGGTATCCTTTGTTCAGATCAAGGCACGAAAAGACTTTGGCGCCGTTCAACTGGGTTATCATATCTGCAATGTGTGGACCTGGGTGGTGTTCTCTTTTGATTGCTTTGTTTGACACATGTCAAAACAGATTAGCACAGACCCTCCACTCTCCTGTTTAGATACTACCACTATCGGCGACACCCATGCCATTGTACCAGTTGAGCGCTCAATGATATCATGTATTAGCAAAGTCTCAGTTTCTTTTTCAACAGCCTCGTTTGGATGATAGGCAATTCCATGATGTCATTGATTAACAGAACAGATGTCCTCATTAATGTGGAGCTGCACTTTCATCATCTTACATTTTCCTAATCCATGAAACAATGACTGAAACTAATTCACTCTGTTGTGCTGAGCATTGATATTGTACTTAACAGAAATTAGTCATATGTCAACAGCAGTGCTGAAACTGAGCAAACATGCACTTGACGAAGTGCCCTGGAGGACATGGTTCGAGGCTTGCACCTTGTCTTTTTATGTTTTATAGTTGCCGTAAATAAACCTTGACTTTGCAATGGTGTCTAGGCTACCCACGTGTATACTTTCGTATTCGATGGTGTGGGACTGGGCACCGGAAACAGATCATGGTATTTTTCGATTGGCATGATATTTATCGATGCACCACTGTCTATGATAAATGGTATATAGCAGACAATAACTTACCATTGTATTTTGCGACAATGTCCAAATGAATGTTGTGAATTCATTGGCAATTCTTTTTCAACTTGTATTCTTTTTTGCAAGGAATCAGACCTACATGCGCATATCTTTCAGTAGTCTGCATCAACAACGCACACCCATCATTGTCTCTCGACTGTGATATCAAAGAACCTTTTGAGGAAGAATTAGATGACAATCGGCCTCTTTTCAGTTTCTTTTTGCCTCAACTGATGTGTACATTTACTACGGTGGGCATGGCTAGAATTCTTCTGGAACTTTCTGACAGCCATCTTGTCTTCACAACATGATGCATTCCTTTTTTCTCTTGCTTTGCAAACTGTTACAAAATGGTTCTCTTTACCATAGCCGTTACATATCTGCCCAATGCATGGAGATTTACCTTCATTTGAAGAAGAAAATCCTCATCGAAAACACAGCTTCTTCAGAGACATCACTCTGGTGCCTTTCAGCGGGTATTTTTTTCTTGCATTTCATACCCCACGCTGATTCACTCTGGGCTCCTTTAGCCTCCATGTCAGTGGCTTTTTTGTCGGCATGCTCTTCAGTTCTGGTCGCCATGAGTACACCCTCCAGACTGAGCATTTCTCACAGCAGTCTGCATCTGATGAAATCAGACTGGCAGCCGGCTGTGACTCTGAGATGAATGGCTTCTTCGTCATTGAATTAGTTGAACTTTAGTATTTGATGAGCATCTCAAGTCTTTTAAGAAATGCATCTATTGTTTCACCATCTTTGTCTCTCTTGATTGAAGATGTACCTTTCATAGTCTATGTTCTGCATCAAATTGAAGTTGGTGTTCAGTATTTCTTTAATTTGATGGTGCGAAGTTTTTTCACCTCTCGGTACTTTATCACGTCTTTCACTCAGTCACGTGAGGTTTGGGAGCTATTTGATCTTTTTGTCATCTGCTTCTTCCAGCTCATCAATTACGTCATTGCACGCTTTGATCCAGACAGTCCATCTCAATATTCTGCATCTTGGCAATATCAAATGCAGATGGTGGCTTTATGAAGGCCGCAGCAGTATAACTAAGTGTGGGACTTACTGACTGTGAGAGTGGATTTCTCTCAAAGACTGTTTTCTGTTGTTTAGGACCCGTTTCATTCGTACCATCTCAATAGCCTTGTGACGTGATGGCCTCTGGTCATGGCTTCTGTGAGCACTCTTGATTCTCTGAATTGCAGAGTTTACGTATCCCCAATCTTGTCACCAATTGTAGTACCCTCCCCAGCCCAGTAGCATGTAAATAAATTATGCCACACACACAGCATGATATTTCACATCTTTATTTCTGAAAGTGTAACCTGAAATTATCACGCGTTGCATCATGAATTTATTAACCACACCCAATCACTTACGTCAGTAGACTATGGAGTCCACTAGGGACGTGGAGGTGGGCTTGTGCTACACTCATGGCAGCGAGTGGTGCAAATGCATTGCCTAGGTGTTCCCAGACCATATCTCAAAAGGAGTACAGGGGGTACTCCTATCTTGGATGGGAATCGGATTTCTCATCCATGGCAGAATTGTTATGCAGCTGTAACTATTTAATTATGCTGCTTGTGACTAAGCTGCAACACCTGAAAAGAGGCAAACAAATGCCATTTTCCACCTTCCAACAGCCGGACCTAGTTGGAAGCTGTTTGTCTGAAAAAGCATCTGTCTATTAAGACGTTACCATCCCACAGATCGTCATGTACAGCTGAATTGTCCTGTGATTTGTACAGGTTATGAGTTGATATCCTCACATGCCAATTGGGGAAATTAACCTATTGTTTGCTGCAGTTAGCAATTAGTATATACCTTAAGTTCAAAATGTTACTCCTATGTTAATGTTTTATAGCCATTTTCTGCCAATGGTGCATCAAGTTACACCAGTGCTCCATGCACACTTGTTTTTTTATGATGCTTGCCCATGTTTTGGGGACTGATTTACAGGCTTTCCTCTGTCTTATTACTACTTTGCTTCCTTCATTCTAGTAAAAAGTTTAGACTGAAGTGGGAAGTGATTGCAAGTGCTTCAGATATTATCTCCCATTTATTAAGGTTGCTATGTATATTGAACACTTGAGGGAGCTCAGTGGGACCACTTCAAGGTGTTGGAGTTCCATGGAATATTCATAATGAAAGCCACTTGTCCTCATTATAGTGAATGACAGTGGTTTCTGCTGTGATTTGATAAAGCCCTTCCTTGTCCATCACCAATGGGCAGGTTACAGGATATTTCTCATGGCACAACCAAGCTGGATCTATGTTCAACCAAAATATGATTGTTCCTTCAGCGCATGTTTGTTTGTTTCTCTGAGCGTTCTTCCATAGATCTTTTACTCTTCCAAAAACTGATTCTTTAACTCTTGATCTCTTTTTGGATTCCATGCACTTGACTGTGGGTTCAGGATGAGGAGGTAGAGGACACCCCTGTAGTGACATAAGCTGCTATTAGGCTAGTTAATTGTGATGGTCTATGAAATGTACTACCACATGGCGTTAGGAGAGTATTGGTTCATGCAGGAAAACATCCACTTGTGATTCATGGTAATGTACAGTGGTGGATCCAGTGGAAATTATGGCCGAAGGACTAATTTCTGGCCAGTTTAGTAGATAAGCAGTTAGTACAAAGGTCGGGAAAAAGTACCACCTACATTGTCATTTTAAGAAATTTACTATGTTCTTGAGAATTCAAGTTACTATGAATTCGTTTACGAGAATTTTATTTTTAGTGTCCAATCAAGTCCTTAAGGTCCGGCTAGGCTTCTGCTTTAATATTGGAAAGAAGAGGCACTTCTGAACAACAAATAGTACAATATCAAAATAGTCTATCTTAAGCAAAGTCCAAAAGAGTAAACTTTTGATCTTGACAAGTAGAAACTTTATAAAAAATCTTAACAATTACAAAACGGCCAACACGTTTTGCGTCTTCTCTCAGAACCTTTCCAAGGCTGCAACATGGATCAATAAATTGCTTCAATATATTAAAAATATCTTTACTTTAAAGTTTATATATACATTACTAAACACATCACTTATTCATTCCTGAATTGAGCTTCTTGACAACAAAATGACACCAGAAAAACTTAATCACTGACACTCAAAGATACATTAGATTTTTTATACTTTGTTAAAAAAATGGTTTCACCCATATATATATCTTCAAGTGCATTTCATAAATAATTTCCAAAGTGAATTCATTGCCAGTATAATTTTTACATATTTAAGGTTTTCATAGTCAATGCCATTGGTAGAAATGTCATTAAAAACAACCCCCTAATTGAATGGAATCTACTGTATTCAGACTCATGTACCCTGAGTCCTAAAGAAAAGTGCTATTTACACTAAACCTCCTGATAAATGTCAAAATCCAAGTAAAAGGCTAGCTGATTTGTCAAATTTGAATCTTTTGATTCCTTACCCATCATTTCATAGATCAAATGTCTAAAATGTCTATTGGAAAAGTTTTCCAGTCAAAAGCATACTACCTTAAGTGTAAATGTAATCTAGGTGTAGACAATCTATTGAGCTGAAAGAATAATATTGAGAAACCAAACCAATGGCTAGTATAGAAATCAATAATAGGATTAAAAATAATGGGTGGCCCGCACGGACCCCCAGCTACCACCGCCACCTCCCCCTCCCCTGGGCCCATAATATAACTTAAACTGGGAGGGGGCCACTCGGCCTTCCCTCTCCGGCCATATATGACGCTGGGGACCGCCATCCTCTAGGACCAGCTCCTGCTTTGTCCCGGGGTGTACACCACTGGGACATAGCTGTTTGCTCAGACTTGGAGGGAGCTTTGACAGCTCTTGCCAAGTCAGAGCAAACATAAGCTCTGCTCTCAGCAAGCAAGACCTGTGAAATCGCTCCTGCTTGCTGAAAGCGGAGTTTCCCTACCCGCTGTGAATACGAAAGAAGAATTGCTCTCACAGATTGGGAGGTGCTAAACATGCAATAGCAATGCCGGCTTCTGCTGGAGGCAGCGTGCCAGCTGAGACCGCGGAGGCCTTGAGGCTTTACCCAAGGTTCCGGAGTTGAAAAAGGCAAAATAAATGTCAGAAACGAGCTGAAATGAGAAGAGGCAGAATAATGGACAGCAGCGAGCAGAAGGATGCAGGATAAAGGTCAGCAGCGAGCAGAAGGAGGCAGAATAAAGGTAAAAACAAGGAGAAAGAGGCAGAATAAAGTAAAAACATTTGCAGAAAGAGGCAGAATAAAGGGCAGCATCGAGCAGAAAGCTGCAAAAAAACCGCAATGAGCAGAAAGACAAAATAAAGATGAAAAGCGAAGAAAAAGAACTGAATAGAGGTAAAAAATGAGCAGAAAGAGGCAGAATTGAGATCAGCAGAAAGTAGCAAAATAAAGGACCCGACGAGCAAATCAAGGCAAAATAAAGGTGAGAAAAGCACCGAAAGAGGCAAAATAGAGATCAGAGACAAAATCAAGGTAAAAAACTAACAGATTGTGGAGGAATTTATATAGCGCAAATCACCAAGCGGTTTCTAAGCGCTTGCTTAGGGAACCCGTCCTGGTATTCCCCTGTGAGATAACCCCAGCAGGGTATCCGCAGGGTGAAAGCCAGGCATCCCGCCGCGAGGGGCCGTTGTGGAGATTAAGCAAGCTATTGCCCAGAGTCGCAGAGTGTGAACCCGTGAATCGAGTAGGCACCGGAGCGAGAATTGTCGAGTTCATGGACATTTTAGGACTCAAGACCCCGCCGAGGCGGGAATTGAACCCTGGTCCCGGGCTGACCTCTGCTTCCAGGTCTGCCTCCTCTAACCAGTGAGCCACACTTCTCGACAGATATAGGCAAAATAGAGATCAGAAAAAGGGAAGTAAGGGTAAGCAGAAAGAGGCAAAATAAAGGTGAGAAACGAGCAGGAAGAGGCAAAATAAAAGTGAGGAACTAGCAGAAAGAGGCAAGAAAAAGATAAACGAGCAGAAAAGGGAAAATAAAGCTCCACAATGAGCAGAAAAGGCAAAACATCAGAAAAGGGAAAACGGAGCATTCAGATTCTTACACACACACTCACAGACTTAATGAGACCTTCATGCACTCACTCACACAATCACTGTCAGGTTAGTGGTTACATTAGGGAAATACCATTTAAAAACCTTAGAATTTCACTTAAAACCAAAGGTTACAGGGACATTATAGATGGTAGAAAACATTTTTTTAAAAATCTTAGAAATTCAATGAAAAAACAAAGGTTATAGGGACATTATAGTTGGGAAATGGAATTAAAAAAGCCTTAGGAATTCATTGAAATAAAAAAACAAAGGCTACGGGGATGTTATAGTAAGGAAATAATATTTTTTTTTAAACTCGAAATTCACGGAAAAAAACAAAGTTTACAGGGACGTTCTAGTTGGGCTTATATATCAATCGTACAAAACCAGTGAAATTCAGCAGTTCTAGTTAGCTGAGCTAACTATAACTTATGCCCCCACAAAGCACTGCTTATGACCTCCCATATTAGACCACTCATGACATGGTCATGATATATATATTTATGTGTGTGTGTGTATATTTAACTTCCAATCCTGAATCCTTGCGTATACAAACAGGCGCTGACACCGTAGGATCAATATATCAAAGAGAAAATGTATTCCATGCGATAGACTTGGCGCGTTTCGCATATATATATGCAGATGTATGTGTATGTAGATATATATATATATATATATATATGTGTGTATATATGTAAAAAAAGGAGAGAACTCTGAGTAGTTCTCTAGTTTAGGTGGAAAGTAGCTCCTGTTAGAGCACTCTCAACACCAGCGACACTCTACATCTGCTCACCTCAAATGTATGTTTTTCTATCAAAGTCTTTAAGCATAGGATTAGCATAGTGCCATCCACGCCGAGATAGAAAAGGACAAAGTCTTTTGCCATTTCTACAGCAAAGTCTTTAAGCATAGGACTAGCACAGTGCTGTCCTTGCCGAGCTGTAAAATGACAAAAGCCATTTATCACTCCAGGTACAGTATTACAGCTTTGAATTGGTGAAATACCAAGTCAAGCCAACCTGAAATGAGTAAAAGCAACCCCTGACAGTGTTGTGCTCTAATTAGAGCTCTTCAGAGAGGTATGGCTTTATCCAGACACAAGGGAGCACCCAGTATAAGTCAAAACAAAACCCTTTCAGGCATATAGTGACACATAAATTATGCAAAAAGAAGGAGCGAACTCTGGGTAGTTCTCTAGTTTAGGTGGAAAGCAGCTCCTGTTAGAGCACTCTCAACACCAGCGACACTCTACATCTGCTCACCTCAAATGTCTGCTAAACCTATGCTTAAAGCCTTTGATAGAAAAACAAAGTGTATATATATATATATGTGTGTGTGTGTGTTTGTGTGTATGTAGATATATATATATATATATGTGTGTGTGTGTGTGTAGATATGTGTGTATGTATGCTATATGTATGTTATATATGTGTGTGTATGTATATGTAATATATATGTGTGTGTATATATATATATGTGTGTGTATGTAGCAGAATTCAATGCATTGACCAGCTATAGACTTGTGTTGGTATATTTTTAAAGTGCTCAAATGCCCAGTCAAATCCAGATAGCACCTGTGCATAAACTTTGTGATGAACTCCACCTTCTTCTCGGACAAAATTAACAAGATTAGGACATAGATAATAAAAGGCTTTATATTTCAAATCAAAATCGCTTTCTGGGAATCTCTTTCGTCCCCTGACAATATTTTCACTACCTCGGAAGTCTCTGAGGTACTACAAACCATCTGCAGCTTTAAACCATCTGGTTGTCCTGTCGACATATGTCCTGCTAATATTATGAAGAAACAGATTCCTTCCATAACTCCTAGCTTAACTCCACTGTTCAACCAGTCATCGATTAAAGAAATAGTGCCAAAAACTGGAAGGCTGCCCTGATCAAGCCCCTCCTGGGAAAAGCTACACTTGATCTCTCGGATGCCATTGATGTTCACCATTCTTAGTTTAAACTTTGGAGAAGTTGGCTTTTAAATACCTACCACTATTTACTGAAACTAAAAAAGTCAGTTCCTCCTTTTCAAGCAGATCAGGGCATAGCACTATTCTGGTTGCTACAACAGTTATCGACTACCTTCGAAGAATAGTGGCTAATGAAGGCACTGGGTTACTAGTTCTGTTCGGCTGGTTGGCATCTTTTGATATAGTCAACATCACATCCTTCTTACCAGGATTAGGGACGTAAATAATCCATGTTTACCATTAAGTACTGGCAGAAAAAGATGATGAGGCCTAGGAAAGTCATAGGCATGGCTGCTGCATTTGTGATTGTGTGGCCGCAGCTTTTTCTCTTTTGCATATTTATGGCTTTGCCACATAATCCATTGCCTGCGGCATAATCTGTGGATTTCAATTTCTTATTGCTATTTATAGGTCTTAAATTGGTACAAATAAGGTGAAATCTTTTCCCAGACAGGGTTACCTTATGTAACAAGCATTGGCATAGCCAATAGGTCTCGCCTTTGGGAATTTGTATGTGTTTCGCCATGCAACAGTTGATGTTGTTGCACCAAGGATATTGTGCTACATAACTAAACACTTATAAGGTCCCAAAGCCAAGACCTATAGGCTATGCCAATGCCTATTTATGTTTTGAATCTCGTTAAAAACAACCCCACGAGGACACAGGCGCCCAGCACTTTGATGGTGGACAGGAGGCCTCATTGTATAGCATAAAAGTACGGCCCTGTATACAGGGCTTTAATTATAAGTGCTTTATGAATAACATCGTTCTGAGCAATTACTATGAGCCAAAGTAGACTGGTTCTCATTTCATGCACCTTGAAAGAATGAGTAGACATGCTGAGGCCTAAGCCTGCTGACTTCAAACATCTCAGTGCGGATGTAGGCACACAAAACAATTCAGTAGGACAGGTTGCATGTGTCTTCCCTCGCAGACATATCGAGCCTCTGGTTCTTCACAAGAGGCGGAGGCAGCGACGCACAAATCACCGGCCTTTAACCAACTATTAAAGAGCCAACTGATCGATCATTCTGTATTCGTCATTAAAGGAACCGCCGTTAAATTACCAATATATTTCCATTAACATCTATGCTTTCAGTTTGGGTAGGGTGGGTGTCGCCCAGGCTGCAGTGCTGTTCTGCAAGCGCTGCAGCAGGCTGACATTATGTCACAGCGTGCCATGTAATTCTGCCTGGATTTCATGTGTTCATGACATGTGGCGCCATCAGTGAGAGTTCGGATGCGCTTCGTCCCTGTGACTCGCCAAGTGAAGCAGAGCAAATGTAACCCGCAGTCCAGGATGTTCCACGTCAAAGTTCTTTCTGAAATACAACAAGTTTCCTGCTGCGGATATTAAATATAAAACCCTTGGCAGTGAATTTTAAATTAGGGAAAAGCTCTCCCCATAGATTTGTTAAAAGCAGATAAACAGTTGTGCTGTTCCCCCTCTTGTTTCTGGAACTGAAAACCAGCACAGTCGCGAAAGTGAAAGTGACCGCGCTGGGTTAAATAGTAACCTGATCCATGATGGAATGCAACTGCAGACAGTGGGTGGTTGTCTGTCTGTGCTTTAGCGTTAGCTAAGGCAGACGTACGGCTGTGCAAAATATTGTTCGCATCAACCTGCTTGTGAATATAAACACTACTTAATCTTAGGTATGGCTAGAAGTGATGCTACATTAAGAAGACTGTAGGTGGACTGCAGGATCCACAGTCATAAATAGTTTTGAGGGGGAAGACTGTTAACTGTACGACCAGATAACCCAGCTCAAAATTGTATGGTCATTTTGTTTAACCTTTGGCTACAAAATGCTTCTTAAATTTGAAAAGATGATGTACCCGGAGCCAACTGAAAATTTATAAGCGCTAATATGGAAAGAAAATGTGTAAAAAAATAGAAACAGGAACTCTTTTGCTAACCACTGCAACTTGAAGAATTCTCACAATAAGGGGTGATAAAGGGCAAATATGAATGTAGCCATCTACATAAAAAAAACTAAAACCTGATGGCTTTGCGCACTGAACGACACGTGCTCCTAATACACTTAGAAATCATGTCCGAGAAGCCAAGAGTACAACAAGAAGCAGCCTTTTATTATACTGACGTCTTATGGTGTGTGACGCTGTCGTCACCCAGAAGCAGGAAGCGGCTGATCAAACAAGAACCGCCAAAAGTTCTGCTGCGAGGTACTGCAAGCAGTCTAGCATGTGCTTTTTTGGTGTGGTGGTGGGGGAGGTAATGTTTTGCCTGTTTCGTATGGCTGGCTAACAAATATGTTTATCGCAGTTGCTGAGTCCCAATTATAGGTTGATAGTCTGTGTAGCAGTGAGGAATCGCGTCATGTTGTAAAAGGAGAGAAATGCGTCTGGTGTTGTAAAAGTCTCAAGTGAACTGCTGGGGGCGGGAGGACGGGGTAGCAAATGGCCAAAATAAGAAAGACCGGGGTTGGGTGAAGGGCGGAGAGGAAAGCGGGCACTGCTGAGGTGACAGACAAGAAATGAGAAATGTAAGAAAGGAAGACGCGGTGAAGGAAGGACCGAGACGTGGAGTCACGAGTCGGTATGAGTGTAATGCTCTCGAGTCAGGAGGGGGAGGGGGTGCGAGGGATGAGGGAACACGGCCTGGGGGAAGCTGGCTGGGGAGGGGGAGGAGAAATCCAATTAGGGGAGGAGAAGCCGAGAAGCCGCAGAGCGCACGCTGGGCGAAGCCCTTTGATGTGCTCTGCGGCAAGATGCAATTAGGAGGGAGGGAGGCTGATGCGCGTTCATGTTGATCACGTGGTTCACGTGAACTTGATGAAAACGCCAGGCAAAAAGCTGGTGGTTTCACGAGAATTTTCGCCACTTGAATTCTCGCTCCGCTCGATGCGCATGCGCATCGATAGGTCGCGAGACCTAAAAAAAAATGAAGTAATACTATCACAAAATGTGGCACCTTACGCAGCATAATTTGGCTTTTCGTGCTGCGTAATATAATCAACCCTGCCTCATAATTTGGTCCTCCTCTGCCGTATAATTCAATTGGCCCAACTGAATGGACAGATTTGTAGTAATAGTTTGTCCACAGATTCTAGATTCCATCTACTGCTCCATTCATGTTGCTTGGGAACCAGGTAAGAAAATGACGTTATGTGGGGTTGACGTTTTTCTCTATCATGTATTTAAAAGATGTCCATTAATGAAATGTTACCTTCTCAAATGTTTCTACCAGTTATATACGGCCTATGTGGATTAAAAAATAATATTCTATATTTTCAGTTTGCAGTACCCCGCCAGTCAACATGAAGGTGCAGCCCATGAACAGGACAGCATTGCTAGTGACCTGGAACCACCCGGAAGTGATCTACCATCCGCCCATTATGAATTATATGATTTCCTACAGCTGGACAAAAAACGACGAAGAGAAGGAGAGGACGTTTGTCAAGGACAGTGACAAGGAACTGGTAAAAACTCCCACCTCATAAATAAAGGAGCATCGTATTGTTGTGATGTGTTATAGCTTACTTACAAAGAGTCGTTGTGTGGCGGTTCAGCTTCAGATAAAGGGTAGAGTCCAGTGTGGCCTGCAGGTAAAATGACTGTTTGTCACATGGGCTAAAAATTCCTCTGACCCTACTGGCTCAAGCGAGAGATGAAGAAGTGGCGTGTACCAGGCAGGCCTCGGTTTTAAATGCCAAAGCTACAGCCTCTTCAATATTGGGATCAGGTCCGTTTAACATTCTTTGCTAAATGAAAGCAAGTGCTGTCTTAGCCATTAACATTCCACGAATGTGAAAATCAAAGTGGCATATTCCGATTTTGAAAGCCCTTCATTTATTGTTAATTAAAACAGACCTTCAGAATAATGAAATCAGTAATTGTATATGCACATGAAATATGCAATGGCACTGAATAAAATACCTAATGACTCTAACCCTGTTTTTTACAGACCTGCTCTCCTCTGGGCTTTTTCAATCTGTTACAGAACCAGACCTCGCCTTTTTTCCTCCAGCTGGAAATTATTTTCAAGCACTTCCATTTATATTTTCAATTTCACCACCAGACATTGTTATCTGGGGCACATTAGGGAACGACCTGCTCCATGAAATCAGAGAGGAGTCACTGAATGGTTCCCAAGGTTATGATGTAATGCATAACCCTTTTCTCTTGTCAAAATTGCACATTGCTCCCTGATGTTTTAAAATGTGCGGCTTTGGATGTGACGAGTGTAATTGTAGAATCTGGGTGTTATGGGAGTGTTTTCTGACACCGTTCGTTCACTATTTTTCTACAGGTATGTAGAACCACAGGTTCACCGTAAAAGTTACCCAATAGTCTATATACCGCCCACATGTTGCTGGAGGGTGTTGCAGTAATAACTAAAGATTTTCATATAATATTTGCCTGCAAAAGCCTCCATGGCAACGTGTGATACTGCTGATGTTTTCCTAGCGTCCCATGCAGCTGTGAATTCGGTACGCAGAATCTAGTGATCTCTTTATTTCCTAGATGTTTCCCTTTATTTTCCTTTCAGGTGGCAATTCTTGAACAGTAAAGGCAAAGTTTAGAAAAATACGTAGATGCCAAATGTCCCCATGTCTCAACCATCCCCAACTCTTTGGCCAGACAGCACTTGGCATGCAGGGAGTTTGAGGCATATATTTAGAAGGAGAAAGCAAAGACTAAAGACCTAGACTGCAAAGAGTAGGCTATAATGTAAACACTGACTGATGGTTTTGCACATGATGCGGGTCAATTGCCAGCTAAGTGAGTACTCTAAGCCATAATTTTGATTTCTTTCACACTTGTAAGGTTTTCCATATCTGACTATGAGGAATGGGCTCCACCCCATATTAACCCCCCCTGGATGTTTTGCTTTTTAGACTACCTGGTTTGACTTTTTAAGTGAGTCAAACATCTGGGGCTCACTTACTGTCCGCTCCATTATGTTGACTTGTTCGCGCTAACCACCAGTGTCTGCCTTTCAATATAAGGTCCGCTGTTGAACAGCAAGGGTCAGGGCACTTGAAAACATGTACACACTTGTGCACGTTATGGTCTGCGTGTGTGAGACTACATTCAAACTCAGCCTACTGTCTGTTCGGATATACTGCCACAGAAGGGACTTTTCAGGGATTGTCGCGGACCTGGCATAGATCTTATAATATGATGAACATTAATTGTGTGAGAATGTACATCTCTAGTGCTTCACTAAAGTATGTAGAGTGCTTTACCGTGCTATACTTTATGGGGAAACTCTGCAACACTGTTTAGTTTTGCCTTAGTTAGGATTAGAGACTAGCTTAATGCACCAATCCTATTGTAAATCACAATACTAAATACAGATATGACAATTTCCAAATATCTGCACCCCTTGTGGCATATTAATAATTTTTTGTCTGACTCTGCTCCTGATTAGATTTTGACCTTTGAATCACCCTGCTGGGGCCACAGTAATAACTCTGCTTGACAACTGGAGTATCCGAGGCCTCCCCACACAGTAGGGCCATTTACCTGTAATTAGGCCACTCCTGGCAGAGAAGGGGTGGGAGCAGAATGTGCATGTGCTAATTACTTTTCAAACTGAAACTGGGAGGGTCAACCCTCCAGAAAGAAAGGAGGGTAGTCCGAACTCTCTAGCCAGTCACAGAAGGGGTGTCCTTGGAATGGTTGAAGGAAAGGACCAGGAATCTGTCGCAGTTAGAGGCGGGGCTTAGGCCATAATGAGGTCATTTAAGAGACCATGGAAAGGCTCCTTCTTTGAAACTACCAAAATACTGTGCAACAGGGTATTGGTGGATGGAGTGAGATCACCCTAGGATTGGCCAGAGGTGCATAACTTCTGGACGTTTTTAGCTCCACTGACCAACTGCTGCAAAAGGCAGAGACGTTTCAAACAGCCTGGACCTGTGGGAATCAACACCGAAGGAATACTCTGCTGGAAGAGGGAAAACTGGTGAGTCCCGAAATGATGGACTGCAGGACCTTTGAACTTCCGCTGGTATCTGGTTTTCCTCTCTACATCCTTTGGGGGACAGAGATATGAACCTGCTTGGAGGTGGGACTCTGGAGGGTTTCCGTAGATCTGTGGGCTGGTCCTGCAGGAGTATGGCCTCCAGAATAAAGGGGTCCCTATTTCTTCTGCCCCAGGTGGTCTAATAGTGCCAAGCATGAAGGTCATGGGGCCTGGAGGGTGCAGGCGAGGAAAGCCCTCTCCTCTGTGGTCCTGGAGTTCTTCTGAGGAAGACCCCAGGCCCAGGAGAAGTTCCAGATGCCTGGCAGGGTCATATCGTGTGCCATAAGTACAGCAGTAAAAATGAAGCTCTCTAGAAAGTTGGAAAATTATACAGGCTAGGAGGCATGAAATTGTGTTACCAATAACTGGACCAAGAGCAAAAACGGCCCAATAGGGCCCCAGCATATAGCATATGTGTGCCACCATCCCTAAACCCCAGGGAACGGGGTGGACCTGGAGTCGACTCAATCCACACAGCCTCAAACCCCCCAGATTGCCAGAAAAGCCCCTGGAAAGATCAAAGTGCCTTGGGAGTCTGTGCAGGTGAGGGTGTAAAATGGATCCATTCCTGGGGCTCCCTCTCTAGCTGATGCTTTTGTCCGTGTGGGGCACCAATTACTGTAGACAGACGCAAGGATCAGCAACAAAAAATAACCTGGACTGCTGCTGTGCTCCAACTTTCCAGGTTCCTAGTGAGTGCCAGGACGCCCAGAGGATTATCACTACTTGGGCACACCCAGTGCCACAAGAGGAGCCATCCCGGCAGGAGGAAATTAGGTTGTAGGCTCCTGCAATATTCCCCAAGCAGTGTCAGCCTGGCAAAGAGCCGGCTTGCGGCACGCAGGGTTGGGCTCCTGCATTGCCTTGTAGCAGGCAAGAACTCTGGTGCTCGATAGGAGGGCCCCCAGACCTCAAACAGATGTAGAAAAGAGGAATTTTGTTTGCAGCACAATTACGCAGATCATAAAAAAAATTAATTTAAACAACCTTTGGGTTCAGTTGTACCTCATAATTCCTAGCTGCACTTAATTGCATATGTGGCGCGTGGTGGCCCAGGGCAGAGCACCGTGGCCCGACTTGAGAAGTGTTATGGTCACCCTTGTTTCTAGGATCCTCACCTTGGCTGTTTGAAGTTACCTCCTTAAGCCTCACAGATGTACAGAATATTGACATGTAGAGTTTCCTCCACTTTTTCAACACAGCTGAGTCTTTTTTACTAAAAGCTCTGGAGTGTGGGGACCCCAGTTGGTGACTTTTATGCCTGTATGACACGATGTACAGAAGAAGAAAGATTCATGCACAAAGTTATTAATCTGAATGATTTATTGACACGGGTAAAGTGAAGCAGTGAGTCATCACATGCCTTTTTAGAGGTCATGAAGTACTTATTGACCATGGCAAAGTTGCCAATGCGTCATGACATATTAATGAAGGTCATTGAAATGATTTATTAATAATCACAAATTTAACAGCAAGGCATTACATGCCCTCATTGATATCATTGTTAAATGATATCATCCATGTAAATCTTTAGCAGTGTTGCATTGGTTTGTTAAGACTTATTTCTACTTTTATTAATGTGATGACACTGACATATTGCTAGGCCTTCCTTTTTTCCTTCCTCATCATTCCATTGTGTCTAGTGTATATAGTAGGGTGGATTGTGGTTATGGGATTCAGGGCTCGCTAGGGATAATAACGGTTAGGAGGGTGCCACCAATTCATTTCCACCTGCCATCGTGTAAACTTATGTAAAATAATGAGTAGCATTGAGTGGTGTGAATAATGAAGTTAATTTCCTTTCAGAAGTAAAAACATTGACTGGACAATGATTAGTTGGCTGTCTTTTTTTTTTTTGCCTGTGGACAGAGGTACTAACAAACACCAACTACTGCTGGTGTTCTTTTCTAATCCATTTGCTTAGTTTACGGAGAATTCTACAAAACTGGTCCTAAATACCTTCAGGACAAATGTATCTATCACTTGCCTGTTTGCTACTTTTGTTCATCTCCTCTTAGATTTTTCAAAATTCCTTTCAATGAAGAAGCTACATTGAGGCAGCTGTTCTTTCTATGATGTATTTGCAAAGTGTTGGTATAACCTTCCTCAGATCCTTGGATTTCACCTTTGTTTTAGGAAAGTACTTAAAGCACATTTTTGATCCCTCTCCTCCTATTGCAACTGCACCTTTTTCTACCTGGAGCACCAGTCAATCCTCATCCAGTACTGGATACACTTTTGGATGATAGTTGTACTAAAAGTCTATATAGCATAATAATAGAACCTCCCTGGATTATGCTTTCAACTGCTCTACCTTGATGGTTCTTCCAGTAGATAGAAGGTGGCAGACTTATTTGTGAAGGGTCCGGTCATTCACAACGAACAATCCACTTTCTTACAGGATAACTTTGAAACCTCACCTAACATTTCCCATACTACAGGCCAAACTACAAACATCCTTTGCACACTTAACAGCACCCAGGAATCAGATTCAAACCTGGGTGCTAAGCGACCTTGCATAATACAAATTATGCAGTTAGACAGCCATATATTTTTTAGTCCTCAAGGGCTATGGAAGAAGCTGTATAAATGCCAATATATTACAATAGAATAGAATTCCAGGCACACCCTATCTATTGAGGTGTTCTGCAGCTCTTATACATAAGGTGGGAAAGCTCCTGCTGTTTTAAAATAATGACTTAAAGTGTTTTGGATTCAATTTTAAAAATGTAACCTACTTTGAACTTGTTGGAATTACATGGAGATTATTTTGGATTCTTTAAATTTTCTTCAACATTAAACAACTATAATGTATGAAGAAACCTATGTAATTGCTAACCCTGGGTGAAGCTCTACGCTACGCTCGCGTAGTTTGCGAAGTATGCGCTACTTCGCACTACGCAAATTGCACGTAGCACAGTGCAAACACAGCATTTTGCACAGTGCACTACGCAGTTCGCGTAGCTTAGCGTAGCTCGCATAGTGCGAAGTGCACTTTGCGTAGCTAGGAGTAGCGCTACTTCGCGAACCATGCCCAGGGTTACTAATTGAAACAAATGAGTTGTAGCATTTTGAAAGTGATAACTACATGAGGAAAATGGCAGGTTTTGCTATTAACTTCATTGCAGGGTGCCATGTAACCTATTAAATGAATAGACCAAAACACAGATAAGAAAACCGTGGCTGTGCAGTCGTGGGCACTTCTGGTCAATTGTGAAATGCATGTAGGACCAAGTCATGAGCCCAAGCACGGTGTGTTGCTTGGATGAGGCTCAGGGAGTTAAGGGTTATGAAATTTTGCAGGAATGCTAGAGCACACACGCTTGCTTACAAAAAACAGCTTCTCACTGTTTTTAACTTTTGGCTAATGTTTGGTGTAGTCGGGTGCAACAGCCACTGCACCGAATCAGCCTTTGGTACATGTGGCTCTTCCCTTACTGCATATATTTCAACAACAGGAGGAGAGTAAGGGTAAACAAGTCACTCTTCTACCCCTAAATCAATCTATACAACAACAAAAGAGTGACAGAAGAGGTGCAAAAAAAGGGAGATTTATCTAGTTGTGACCTACTTCATCTGCGTTCTGAAAATAGCATATAGAATATTTGCAGACAAAGGGTTAAAAACTTTGGGTTCAAAACTGTAATGTTAGTAAATAGTCAGAGTTTTTTCTGTCTCTTCCACTGCCTGTTTGGTGATCAATGTTGGCGTTCAACCAAATTGTTTTCTAAAGATTTAGAGGTTCAATTAATACACCTTAAGACCAAGCTTATGCAAAACAGCAAGATATGAGCATCCTTTGCTCAGACAGTACAGTCCAGCTAAAGTGCAGGTGCTGTGTGTTTCAAGGGGCTTCTTAAATCCCTAGAAGGTTCCTCTCTTCAGCTTCAGAGTAGTAGCTGAAAAGAATGGGGTTGGTGGGCAAAAGCAGAATTGAAACATGTCGAAAACTTCAGGCCTTCTAAGCTTTTCAAGTTCCTTTTAATTCTGGTCCATTATTGTAACTGTTTCACAGATTAGCACATGTTCCTTGGCTGTCTTCTATTTATTTGAAGACACCCAACAGACTACTCGTCTCTTTAAACCAACGTACTGCTTGTAATATGATCAATTGCTTCTAAAAATTAAACAGCTTGTTTTTTCTTTTCTTTAAACAGAAAGCGGTCATTAACCATGTTTCACCTGCCATCCTGTATCTATTTCGAGTTCAAGCTGTTTGTAGGAATGATATGCGCAGTGATTTCAGTCAAACAATGCTGTTTCAAGGTAAGAGTTCGAATTCAAGCTGGATTATTCGTCAGTGAATTACTTTTAAACAGTTGTTCACTAGAGGGTGTGGCTTAGAGCGGAGGTAAAAGGCGGCTCCCTACAACCCCTAGCCCTCTCCATGGGGGGTTGGGAAGGGTGGTACCTTGGCAATAATGAGCTGGCTCCAGCTGAAACCCACTGATTCCACTAGGTCTACAGGTTGAGCTTAGCCGAGGAATTGGTGCACATGACCCAAAGAGCAGAGCACCTGGAGCAGCCCTGTAATTCCCACAGCAGTGCTGAGCCAAAACATGTCAAGGCCTGCTGAGGGATGTAAAATGCCTGTTGCCATTCCTTCAGTGCATAATCGTTCACCTTTCTGGTCATACATTCGACATCCCCTCACAGTGATCTATGACCAGGAGTCAGAAGTAGCACAATACTGATTAGTAAGGCAAGGGAGAGACAATTGCTCTGAAGCCCGCTCTCTATTCTGTTGCCCCATACTTACTGTTTTTTTCTCTGCATCTAAAAATCGGAGTGTTTAGTTCCAAAAATATTTGTATGGGTAATTGCAATTTTACCTGCGCTATGTAGCCACAAGCTCCTATAGGCAACTGAAACATTGTTAAAGTAGATATCCTACATGCTGAATGTGTTCAGTATGAATGACCATGAAAACCTCCGCAGGCTATGATACACCACAGAAAGGTTGAGGAATGATTAGCTCATCATTAGTATCAGAGTACTAAATCTATATAGAGCAAATAGCAGCTACATAAGGGCTACCACACTACCACTGTTAGGAGTTCTTTGTGTCTTGATCCTTTGCTTGTATCACCAAACATTCCCTTCTGTATCTCCTATATACTCAATTTGATTCTGGTACAGGTATCTTTGTTTTATCACTGTGATGGGTAACAAAACCAAAAGTCTGAGTCTTAAGAGGGCCAAAGCCAACCCTCTGGTTCTTCTATCACTGTTTAAAGGTAAGGTGGACTTTAGCTTGGAGTCTCTACGAAAGAATCCACTTCAATGAAAAATCAAATCCAATCCACGGAGGCAATCACTGATCTTATATACTTGGGCATTGCAGAGCTAAGGCAGAAAATTATCAAGATGGCCCCTGACAGGAGGTCAGAATTAGTATTCAGACTGTATTGAGCGTCAAATGCTTGGGGAGATAACTCACACAAGTGAAGAAACTAGAAACATTAGGGGCAGCATCAGGGTCTGTCCTACTTGTGAATACTGAAAAAGATCAAATCAGTCATGGAACTTCACTATCAAAGGGAGTTTAAAATGGAAAGCTCATACAGTGACTATGCACCTTATCAAAAAAAGTATAAACGCCTGCGGAGGAGATATTGGGGTCCTTTCACTATGGTCATTTAGTCCAGATTCTTTCGTAGGGCGAAAGCATATCCACAGTTCAAGTGAGAAAAGCACAAGATTATGTTACCTCAGTACGTCACTCAAAAAGTCTGAAAATCTTTTCTGAAACTTCAGCCCGAAGTGAGGGGACATTACAAGGGGGAGGATGTGGCATAACAGCTGGAGCACTCGACCTCGGAGCTGGGGAACTGGGTTGGAGTCTCGGCAGGGAAGCTCAACTTCCTGTGATTCTGGATAAATCACTTCATCTCCCTGTACCTAACAGAAATCAATGTGTCCATCTGTAACCCACGCTGGTGCTCATGTAAAGTGCTCTGATATCTTCGAGTCATGTTCGCGCTATATTAAACTCCCCCCCCCCCCCACACAAAAAAATAATCTTTAATCTTCTTAGGTCCTTCCAGGATGATCTCACTTAATGGGAAGTTTGACAGAAACAGAAAATAGAATGTAAATCTTACTTCAATAATTAAAGTGAAGAGGACATGGAAGGATGATATTTCATCTTTGATTGACATATCCAGTATAAACGGCAGGCTCTCTACTATTTAGATGAAGTAATTTCTCCGGACAATGCTATACTTGTAATATGCCAGGATATTAATATAGACTGTGATTCAGAGACTTTCTCTTGCTAATCTTGTGAAGTTCGTTTTGTGTTGACTTGTAGAGGCAGTATCTAGACTGTGTTCTAAATCCTGCCTGGTGTTTAATGTTTGCGATGGAACTGTTGGGAAGGGCTTCCAGCGAGTGTTTTGTGGAGTCCAGGGACCTTGTTAGTCTTTACCATTGTAACCACTTTTCCCTTCTTCCACCTTTTCTTAACATTGATATTCGATTTTGAGCTTTGCTTTGTTATAAGTGTGTGGGCTAATAGACAGTGGTAGTGTTGACCAACGCAGTTTATGCAAAACTGTGCAGATTGAGACTTGCAAGAACTATAATCTCCATGGTAACAGTGTTGAACTCTGAAAATAGGTAAGCTTGATACATAATGAGGAAACACAAAAGGACTTAACCCTTGAGTGAATAATTTTAAATTCACTGGTAGAGTAAAGGGTATGTGGTTCTCTAGTAGAAAACAACAATAACTCGCCAAGTAGTTTATTGGATGAAGGGATTTTGACTGGAGGGATGTGTTAAGAAGCAGTAGTAAAAAAAAAAATCTAATCCGTATGTCTAGCAGTCTTAAATCGGAAGAATAGAATAGTAAGAGAGGGGCGATGAGATTAGGTCTGTTTTAGAAATGGTTTATAGTGTTCAGGATGTTCAGATCCACAGCAGAGTTTCAGGGTATCTATATAAAATTATTTTACACCCAATGAATGTAAATAGAGCTAATTTACATACTCTGGTTATCCTGAAATTCCTTTAGGAGTCCGGCTCTACTCGACCTATGGTTGACACCTCTGGTTCTGAGGAAGTACTGATTTTTAATATTTATGCCCGTAGAATACGTTCTTCAAACATCTGGGTGAACATTGAGAAAGAACAACTATAAATACATGACACAGCCAAACGTGTGTTCAGTGGTGATATGAACCTGGTACTACTTTGGGTACTAGACTGCTAGAGTTCATGTTGATCGGACACTCCTACAGCACAAAATAAGTAATCTCTTTTTGAAACTGAATTGAAGAGACTGTGGCAACTCCTTCCTCCCACAGACAAAGAATCTACTTTCATTTTCTTTCCTCACAAGTCTTATTCTAGACTTAAATACATTCTTGTGAATCGGAGTCTACTAGAAAATAAAGAAGCTGTGAAAATAGAAACCATGTGCATATCGGATGACGGTGCCAGGAGAAGGATTGATTTATTCCTGCATAATTCAGTTAACAAACTATGAATATGAAACCACGAATTTGTAGGATTTGAATGAGTCTCAGTTGATCATGTAGGCGTAACTCCATGTTTTCAGGGAGAATATAAACTGTTTGCGGGGGCATCAATTAGAGGTGACTGTATAGGGAATCAGTTACTGACAACTCGAAGAATAAGAAAATAGTAAGTGGTATGGAATACAAAACTAAAACAGACAGAGGCAATGAATAATGCATCTAGGAATAATTGTTTTTTTTTCATTATACACTAGTAATTTAAAACAAAGTACTGTACCAAAGCGAGGCATAGATGGTTCAATTAAATATGAAGACCTTATTTAGCAATAATACATCTGGTTAAGATTCAACCCAATTATCTAAAGAATAAAAGACAGAGACCTCATTTCGGGACACATGAAGATAAGGGCATAATGTAGATATAATATGTACTAAAAAAACAGTTATTGTGATAACCCTGAATGTTTTTAATGATCTCTAAAGACCCATAAGGATTATAGAGCAGTCTAAAACTGAGGAATACCTGCACTCCTTTAAACTCCATAATCGTAATAATATTGATAAAGGTTGTTTGAGAATACCAGTTGTAATTCCAGAGATCGTAAAGGCTATTTCTGAACTACAGCAAGGGAAAGCTGCTGGTCCGACTGTTATAAAAAATTATTTTCTATTAAGAGGTTTCGTTTTTTCCACTCATCTGAAGAAACTTTCATTTGCGGTGATTAATAAATATATGATGGTTGTGTATATCAGCAGATGGCAATATTGTGTTGAATCCAACTTCTTATACCAATATAAAATCTACAAAAAAAGGACAATCTGAGATTTCGTGGATAAGTTGATTCTTCTGGAGTCGTTAGGTTTCTAAAGCTATCAAGCAAGAACACGTGGCTCATGTTATATACTGTGAAATAACTAAATGCCTAAACATGTTGAATAATTTGTGATCAACATATCTGCAATCTAACAGGAGATACTGAACTTTAATATAAAATGAGAAACCTAGGACACAATGGTTTCCAAAAGGATAATTGTGACCCTTTATTGCCTCTTTTTCTTTGACATTCCTCTCCCCCGACCTCCGCAGGCTTCATTACTCAGCCTCCGCTAAACAACAAAATGAGGACCACAAACAATGTGACTTTATAGAATGGTCCATAAAACATAAAGCCAAGGACTTGTGGGATGTATTCTTAAATGCTCAGAGAAATGTATTTTAATTATTTTACAAACCTTTCTTTTGTCAAAACTATCTTTATTATTTTCCTAGCAGACATACAGTGCAATAATATACATAGCACACTCCCTTTCACTGTACCAGACAGCCATTTAAGAATATCACTTCTTCTAATAATGAACTGTTTATACTCCTGGTTGGCACTGTCTATTAATTCTTGACAGGAATGTGTCCTTATCTTTATAACTTTTTATACGTGACTTATTATATATTGCATTGTGCTATGCTGTACTGCAGTGTTTTTATTAACCTTTTATTTCTCTTATTCAAAACAATATAGATATATGAACACAAAAAGAATATCATTTCTACTTTGAGTGGAATTAACTAGTTTTTTATAATGCAGATCACCCCCTCTCTGTGAACAAACAGATATAACAATTTCAGCCTGTGTACCCTCACCATCCCTCCATACCATAACCCATTAATTAACGAACGGTACATGGGGACAGCTTTTACAATACAGGAAGGCTCTTCGCCTCCCACAAATGGGCAAGTTTTTTTTAATGTTATATTTTTGCAACATTCGCAGGTTAAATACTTTAGAGCACCTTCACCAATGCCTGGAGCATCCATTCTAAATGGACTTTGAGCTTTTTCAATATTTGAATAAATTCAAACAATTTCTGGGTTGGTACAGGAGATTATTAAGTCTGTAATGACACTTTCAAATTGTGAAAACGAAAAGGTGATTTAGGGTTCTTGTGTTTTGTATAATGGTTGTTGGGGCTAACCCTACATAATTTAAAGAGGCATGCCCCCATTACTTTTAAACAAAAATGCAGAATTATTTCACTGCTTTAATCTCATTGAAAACTGAGAAAAAGATTGGCAACGTCTTGTGGAGATTTTTTAAGTCTATCCTGCTAGAAATGTATTTGGGCAAGTCGTTAGTAAATGCGATGATGGCCTATAAAATTCCTGGGTTTAATGATTCAAGATGTGGAAAACACAATGAAATTTAACGCTGAACTGATGACTCAAAAAGGTAAGGATACAACTAATAAATGTTCACCTGATATGCAAGTTGGTATTGAAGAATAAAATCACTTTAAATGTCTGTAACTGCTATTAAATATGCCGCAATCATGTTACCTCAAAGAGTTGCACCATAATTTTTCATGGATATTTACAGGGTTATCACAGTTTATTTGGCACAACAAAAGGCCACAAATCGCTATTTTTGATACTTGGTATTCATAAATATTTAGGTGGTATATGATTAGCTGGTTTTACCAAATATCAATTTCCATATCTTTTTCTTAAAGGTGGGTGCCAGCTTAATTCGACCAGTCCAAAGATTTCCTAAATCCTAGATTGTTCTTCTCTTTATTAGTTGCAGGAAAATAGCTTGCTAAAATGACCTCTCACATTCTCTCATGCGGATTCAATCCTTAGATTCATCAATCAAATCTTAGGTGAAAATATCTTTGTAGAGGTATAAATTGGTTAAAGTAGACAAATCCTACGTCCATTGTGTAACATGTGTAAATAACACTGATACATATACAATATGACCTGATTAACCCAGACGTTTACACCTTCCTGAATTAAGTCTCCCTGTCTAAATCAAGCCTGTTATTTGAGTTATTCGATATTGTACCTTTCTTGTCAAATTGCAGGATAAAGAACATTTGGCCTAAAAAATGTATAAGATATTGGATTGTCATAAACACACATTGGTGGACGCAATAGAAATTTGGTACTACTAGCTAGATCAATATGATCTGATATTAAAATCCACGATTGGTATGAAATTCATTACTCAGTTTTTGAATACAAAGTCGCATCCACATTCATGCAGACTAGATAATTCTTAAGCCGTTATCTACCCTGGACTCAACATAAAATGTCAAAACCTGGGATAAGAAAGTCAAATAAGTGCTGGCATTGCATTCACAAATTAAGTCCTTTTGGTTGAAAGTGATATGTCTGAAGTTATGGTTTTTGACATAGCTATTGAATTCTTATCTGCCTGGGAAAGATTGGAAATCTATGGTCACAAATTGTCTTTGTTGTTAAATGTTATCATCCACTGGCAATGGCTATACCGCCTTTAAAAGGTCCTGAACCAGAGTTATAGCCCTAAGCTGCAGATGAGGCCTAATACGAGGGACCGGGCCTTGAACAACTGGTATATCCCGAGCCAGAAGGACTATAAGGCTATTAGACATTCCACCTACTAAGGGTGGAATGCTTTAAATTAAAAAAGGAGAAACATGAAGACAAACATTGGAATATTGGAGCTCCGGGCTTATACCAGCCTTTGTAAGACCAGAGCTACTCCATTGTCTTAAGTAGAACTCTCAACAGTCCAATGTTCTAATATACTTTAGTCAAGTATACATCTTGTGATCGTAGTAACATCCAAATTGACTGTTTGCTACTGTAATGACGGGGATAAATAGACAGTGCACACGGGAAATCGGTTAACTATGTTAGAAAATGTGGCAATCTTACTCTTAAAGTACTCTTGAGGATTAGGCTAGTGGCGGCCTAGTGCAGGTAAACTGTAGGGTAAGTCGCAAAATATAAAACCTCCATGATGACATTTATCTCGTTTTTAGATTGCCTCATTTTCATTCTAGATGTGTAGCCACAAATGTTGGTTTCTACACTGTTTCTCGCCCTCTACACACCGAGTCAAATCTGATAAAGACTTCGTTCTCTACATTCACTTATGATCTCTTGTCTGTTACTTGCAAATGTTAACAGATGTTTCCTTCAGCTTATTTGGCTCTTTTGAATTATCGATGTAGAGTTATGACTTAATAGTGGCCTTTTATGTACGTTTTATTCCTTAATACTGATGTGTTCCCAAACCACTGAGATAGTGTATGCAGATAAGCCAAGATTTATTTTTTACTTTCATATAAACAACCCCCCCCCCCCCATAAAAATAACGTTCACTACACGGAGCAATAAAATTTAGGAGGTGTAGGAACAGTGAAACCTGCACACTCCTATTTGTCGAAAATTGGCAGTTTTGTTATTACTATATGTATTTCAGAGATGTCAGCTGTCTGACGTACAGTGATTTCAAAAACATTTTAACTGCGTTGGTCAGACTACGTAGAATTATCGAAGCATTTTTTGTTGACACGAAGAACATGTTCACTGCTTTTGTTTCGTTTGATTTTCTCCTCCCTTGATTTCTTTTACCTCTATTCTTAAACAAAGAAGTTCCCCAACTTTCTATCTAATTCTCATTTCCCACGTTAGATTGTGTAAAGGTGTACATTTTTGCTGGCTTTCTCTTAATCTGATTCACTTTGAATTCATAAGAACAGTCATATTGTTAAATATTGAGCATGAAATATAAACATGTTAAAAAAGCAGAAATTCAGATGACGTTTAGTAGTTTATTTTCCTTGTATTGTATTGTGTGGCTGTATCATAAAATGTTTCTGTTTTTCAGCTAACACAACTCGAATATTTGAGGGTACCAGAATTGTGAAAACAGGAGTGGTAAGTTGTAAGAATAGTTGTTTTTAATGTTTATCAATGCATGAAATAAATATCATAGTGGCCATTAGGTGGCAGTGCGGTATTGCAAAATCCATGGCAACCTGCCTTTATGTAAAGCTCTTGAACTGATAGTTGATACATTAAAGACTAGAACAGACCAAAATATAAAATTCCATTACATTTTATAAAACGCTTTAAAGGAAAACCCCTGTTTTCTTTTTTTTTGTGCAAGTTCCAGCACATATTTCATCAAGTACAGTGGTTTAAATAGAAAATTGAGACAAATAGTTTGTTTGCTTTTAACTTGATGGTAGAATGAGCATGTACTTGGCACATTTTATTTCGAAGTGCGCGTGTCCTTAAGTGACAGTCACGATTATATTAAATTAAAATGTGCATGTCGTGTACAAATCATCCAGTACTAAAATGTGTGCAAATCAAGGTCCATTTTTACCCGTAAAAGAGATGCTTGGACATAGTCATTCATGCATTGTTCTTGCACTAGTCACATTAATATTTATGGTCGTGATTTTAAAGAACTATTAGAACATTGGAATGTTGAGCACTCCACTGTGGACAATGTAGTAGCCTGGAGAGTAACATTCGAATTTTATTTTCCTTTTACAGCTGCTGCTGTGAACAAAGGCCTCTCGGAGCCCGAGGGGATTTAAACTCCTGTGGCATCCAGAGACCTTTGTTTTTACTGATTAGAACATTCGGCTCTCTAGGGGCAGAAGTTATAATAGTCTTTGAGCCCTCATAGCATGCTCTACCAGCTCTTAAAGGCCTGCTCCCTTGTTAAAGGTCCTCGCCTTTGGCTCAGGCCTTTAATGCTAGAGCAGACTTCTAATGGCCATTAGAGCCCGCTAGGTCCGGCTCTAAGGCTATATTAAGCTTGACATACTTTGGACGTAAAAAGAACTTGATTTTTCTTTAAAGAGTGTGGTTTGTGTGTTGAACAGGTGAACTGTACCAATGTGGTAAGCTCATTAAGTTCTTAGCAGTTTTTCATTTCCGCATATGGCTGCTTCATGTCTATAATCCTCCCCAAATGCCCATCCCATCCCATCCCATAGCTTTTGCTCATTACTGTTAATCTATCTTTGTCCTGACTAGTAAATTGGCAGAGGATTGACCTAATGGCCATAAGCTGCCAACTTTGGAATCGTGACATTGGGTTCCTGTCCCGGCGTCGATTCAACTTCCTGTGATTATGGGCAGAACACTTAGGGCGATTACGAGTTTCAGTGGTGCAGGAGTGAGTGGTACACCACTGATGTGCCCCCGCACCACTGGGACTCACCGCCTGCCACATTACAACTTAAGGGTGGTCTGGTAGGGAGCGGTGGTGCTGTCCGACTGTGGTGCGGCGTTGCCACTGCGGTGCCTCTTGCAAAGGTAGCAGTGCCTTTGAAAAAGGCACCGCAATGGGACCACACACTACAAGGTTCCTGCATTGACTTGGACTCTAAAGTCCATGCCATGGAGGAACTATTGTGCATGCTCTCAGAGGGGCACATGTTATGCACCCCCTGTGCGCATACATTTGC
Source organism: Lissotriton helveticus (assembly GCF_964261635.1). Lineage (NCBI taxonomy): Eukaryota > Metazoa > Chordata > Amphibia > Caudata > Salamandridae > Lissotriton > Lissotriton helveticus. Next base: position 1,118,355,611 of record NC_136070.1, read on the forward strand.
AGAGCAGGGCCCCCTTTGTTTCCTCTCTGTCACGGTGTACATGGAGAAGGAACCTCCATGACACCGCCGGCGAAGAGGAAATTCATAATATTCTTGGTGGGAATATTGCGGCCTCTGACCACCACAACACTTCCAGGTAATGGCAGTTCTCTGGCAATGTTGGCGGTCCCAGGGTGGTCCGACCGCCCAACTCGTAATGGGGAGGTTGGTATACCAGTGCAGCGGTGGCTGGACCGACTCATAATCAGCCCTTTAATCTACAGTGCTTCGAAAAACAGATCTGAATTAGTGTAATTTAATTTGCCGCTCACTTAAAGCGCTCTAATAACTCATGCACTTATAATATAAGTACATGTGACTCTAAATTATTCATATAGACTGAGGCAGACAGAAAGCAACCACGGGACCCTGTTTAGTGCTAAACGGAAGCCAACGACAGACAAACTCACATCTGAATGCGCTTGCTTGCTCTCCCTGGAAGGCCTTGCATTTGTCTGGGAGTGGATATCCATAGACACTTCTGATTCCAGTGGTCAACGCTATTGGATTTCTGCATGAGAATGCATTGAAGCAGCGCTACTCACATGCCACACGGTTAGGATGCATGTAATGGATTGTTAAAGATGGCTTAACGGAAGCCAACGACAGACAAACTCACATCTGAATGCGCTTGCTTGCTCTCCCTGGAAGGCCTTGCATTTGTCTGGGAGTGGATATCCATAGACACTTCTGATTCCAGTGGTCAACGCTATTGGATTTCTGCATGAGAATGCATTGAAGCAGCGCTACTCACATGCCACACGGTTAGGATGCATGTAATGGATTGTTAAAGATGGCTTAATGAAACTTTGAACGCTAAGTTAGGACAGAATTCAACCGCAACAAAAGATAGCAACTTGCATTCGTAGCCATTCATGTGATATTTACTGTCATACCAGACAACGAGAAGCTTCAGATAACCTACTCCTGCCGAAGTACAATTAAAGACGCAACAAAACAAAACTTGATGCAGATTACTATATTTGGTATTTGTTAGCACCATCAGTGATGTCAAAATTGACCCAGGTTGCACACCTTTCTCCAGGAACCCCACTGTAGGCAACAGGATTTTTGTTGCATGTGATCAGAAATCGGTTTATTGAGTTAATAATTCAGGTGGGATACAGAAGGCATTAGGAAAAGCATGTATATATGCAAACCAACATGCCCCTAGTAAAAAGCCTAAACAAATCAAATTTCCACTTCCATGACACGTTCTCCATAATGTTTTTATGTGCTTATCACCCAAAGAAACTGTCCCGTTAATACATTTTTAAAAACTCCAATCTCGAAGGCAGACCTGCCAATTCACCCAGTTCCACATGTTTGCCACTCTGTCACATGTTCAACCAATGAGGCGCCAATGTCACAAGGTGGCGTGGAAGAGGAGCTGAAAAGCCGTGCACAGTGTGTCTTTCCAGCTTGTCTTTGAAGACTTGAAGAGCCGATGTCCAGCATGGGTTCCAGGTGCACTCCAGGATGTCGGCGGTACCCTCAGCAAACCTTTGTTTTGGGATGGGGAGAAGTTGGTGTGGGGAGAAGGAACAAGTGCCTCTAGGGAAGTTCTCCGGATGAAGTCACATACCCTCCAAGGGTCTATGCCCACCCCCTCACACAGCTAAATGATTTTTGGTTACAATTTTTTGTTGTTGACATGAATGTAGGTGGGTCTCTAGGGCAGAATGGCTGAGTGAGAGAAGGGGTGGGGCAAACATGTCCAACTCAGCCTCTCACCCCAGAAAGACCAGATCTTGAGAATCAGGAACTGGGACTTTAGAAAAATAAAACAAATGGCACTACATTTGTAGATCAACGGAGGGGTAAAGAATGACAGCCCCCATCAACATAGAAACACCGAAGAAGCAGTAAGAAAATAAATAATGTAGTTTTTAAATCAAGCATCAGACCTGTTAATTAAATTGCATACTTATATTAACTGCTAAGTTAACTGGGACATGAGCCAAATTGCTGAAATCTCCCTGGACAGCCTGTGTCTTGATCAGTGAGGCTAATTTGTAAATTGAGGAGTGTAACTTTTGAGGGACAATTGGAGCAAATTATCAAGCCCTTCTACTACATTAAAATAACCAAAGTAGGTGTGGCTTCAGTACAAGTCAATTCATAATCACCTCTATGCGAAATATATTATTTCTGGGGTTCTTTCATTCCAGTGCTTGTTGTGCTGATTGCAAAAACCATTCATCATTCAGTGGTATTCACATGACAAATTATACAGGGTCAGTATTTCTTAACTTAAGTTTTTTTTTGTTGTGGCTAAATTGTAAAGCACAACTTTTGTTGTAGGGTAGTTTTTTTAAGTGAATGTTATCAACGCTTTCTAAACATAACATTAATTCCATGTTTTGCTAATTACTTAAATTATTGGTTTACCCTCCTGAACTGTGTGCTTCCCCCTTACTTTTTGATAAAGTACCATTTTTCAGTACACAGTCTCTTTTGAAGCTTAAGCTAGACTTAAAATGTAGATCGTGTTGTGTTTCCAATCACTAAATAACGTGTTATTTATTTTTATTAGAATGGAATAATGCCTGTTCAGAATTTTAGTACGACAAATCAGAGCCTATGTTCTCATGGCTGAAACAAAAACCTAAATATAAATGCAGAATACTTTCTCATTACTACTTTGATAAGGGTACTTGGCATCGTCTGGTGAATTAAGATTTCATTTTGGAAATAGACATTGTCATTTCACGTCCAAGTTTCATTTAAAACACTATTCAATCTCAATCAACTTGATTTGTCTCTTAATCTCTTGAAATTTCAAATGATGTATCCAAATCGGTGTCCACACATATAGTTGCTTTTTTGCAATATAGAAATATGACAAAGAATTCAGAGTGAAGTGTGACATTGATTTCAAATTGCCTAAAATCGGATATTTCTAAATGGCATCTAGCAATATATATTTTCTTACATTGGTTTAGTGTCTGGAAATTGATTGGTAGATATATGTTGGCATTGAGCAACGTCTAGTCACAGTATAATCTCCTATCACTGTTCCTCTTATTGAAATCGATTTTCTGATTCTCTTCCCTCATTCATCCAGATGATTGAAACACCTTTGACAAAGCCTTGACGATTTTGCTTTAAAGGGTGTTGTAGACTGCTGCTGTAAACACCATCTTTAACTGTGGTGTAACTAATGTGTCACTGGTTTATATGATAGCTGGTTAATTGAGGTTTGTTTTCAAACAGAATAAGAACAAAAATGAATTGGCTGTAAGAGGAAATAGAAAAAGAATCAATGACCAAGGTAGAATTTCAAATACTTTATTCACTCATCTGTTTTCTTATTTTCTTCTCTCTGGTGATCCCTTCAAGCCTACTGCATCTCCTGCCTCTTCAGCTGACATGGCTCCAATCAGCTCTGGATCTTCTACATGGACTTCTTCTGGCCTTCCCTTCTCCTTTGTTTCCATGGCAACAGGCATGGGTCCATCCTCCAGTGGAAGTCAAGCAACTGTTGCTTCTGTAGTTACCAGTACTTTGCTTGCTGGCCTTGGCTTTAGTGGTGGTGGTATCCCTTCTTTTCCTAGCACTGTGTGGCCTACTCGCCTTCCAAATTCCTCTCCAAGCAGTAAGCAAACTGTTAAGCCTGTGCTTGCTACTACCGAACCTTTATCCTCCCCAGGTTCAGATGGTGATACTACTCCAACCAAGGACAGTGAAGGAACAGAAGAGGGTGAAAAAGATGACAAAAATGAAGGTGAGGATGGTGAAAGAGAACAGGATGAGGAGGGTGAAAAGGATTCTGAAAAAAGGGAGAAACATAACGTAACTGATTCGACTGAGGTACAAAATCAAACTGAACCCACAACCACTACATACTCTCCTACTAGAACTATAGAGGGAGGAGGAAATGGAACTGACACTAATGATGCGCTAAATCAAACAATTTCTTCAGCAGATAATGCCAGTGAATATAACTGGAACACTGAATTAGAAGTAGCTACTCTCACCCAAGTGCCACCCTCAGCCACAGAGGAGGACTATGATGCAGAGCAATCACCAAAAACAGATGCAACTTCAAGAAAATATTCAGAAGATGACAGAAGTTTGAACAGAAGCTCATCAGACAATCGATTCATCACAATTAGCCCAGGTTAGTGTTTCAGACAATCCAATTGCAATGTTTTGCATGGCAATGTATGAATTTTCTTTCACTTGAGGTTGCATGCGGTGCTTTTTTGTTTTAAGAAAAATGATACCTAATGCCGCAATGATTAAAAGTAGTAAACAAATAAAACAAAGCACAGCAAAACAAAGTGACAATTAAACATCTCACATGAAAGGATTGTTGTTGTAAATAAATGTTACGTAGTCCATGTAGTTTACACGTCCTCATCACCAGATGGAAATTGGACAGCATCATTTAGGTTTTCACAACAGAACATTAACTGTAGCATGCGTGTGCTAGTCGGGTACTTCAACAAACATCTCTGCCAATGTGCTTTGGTCTTTTTTGAAATTATGCATAATCATTCATGTTCTAAGATCATCAGCTGTGGTTAAACTCTGCTCTCAACCACGGGTATTCATCAACATTCCTCAAAACCTACTTCAAGTTGTACTTTTTAGATTCCCACAATGAATATTAATGAGAGATGTTTACAAGCAGTGTGTCTAAATGAGATGGTTCTGGCATATTCACTTTATGGACCTGCACCACCTTGGTGGTGGCATTGTGAGCAAATGTCCATATCTTTGCAGTCAGAGCAATCATTGATGGAGGCAGTAGAATGGAGGTACCTGGAGTATTATATGAATTCACAAATTAAAAAAAGTTAGAGAATTGTACTACTAATTAAATATTAGCAGGTTTTCCCATCTTTTTCTTTGTCCTACTGGAAAAGTAGGTTCCAGCAACTGATGCTGCGATCAGAAGTCAAGTACCAGTCTTATTGGTCTGGATTTTCGAGCGTATCATCTTAGAATATACTTTGCCCTTCACATATTATTCTGAGTTCTCAATTGTGTTTGTAAACAGGGGAACCAGTTAAATTGGTATATGTGCTTAAGTCTCACAAACTTTCCCACCTACCTTCAACACTATTTCTGAGCACCAACAAGCCAGTCATGCATTAGATCTTCTCTTTGCATTAGGAAGTGGTCACATTTTCTCATTATTTGGGCAATGTATAGTCAGGTTAGTGTTGCCAAGATTTTGCATTGGTCTCTATGTTGACCTAGAACATTGATAGACATTATGTGCCACATAAATTATCAATATGTAATCTTCCTCTCCTTTTGCTTATGTCGGTACCCTTCAGGTACTGCAGTGTGTTTAAGCATCTAAGCTGTTTTTAGATCCATATATCGCTCAGGAATTTGTCTGAAATCATGAAGTCCCTAAGTTACAGGGAAGACTTGGTTGCAAAGAAAAACATTCTTCTTTCAATATTTTGCACTTCATGTGATGTAAAGAGAGCTGATGTGAAGCTATCTTTTTTTTTTACAATTAAGTTTGCTCTGGAAAGTATGTTCAAAATTGTGCTGGTAGACCACTTTTCCAGTTAGCAAGAAAGGAAAACAAATAAACTGTATTTATCATCAAGACCCATAACCCACATCCCATTCAATCCCTTAAGGTATGAAAGTTGCACATTGGTATTTAGAACATTTTATAGAGTTGTGCGGGTAGCAATAGATGCAGGTAGGAATCCACCTGAATGTTCTGGACTGGTTACAAATCTGTGAAATGGGCCTAGTCACGGTTTGTATAGAATATAAAGCAGTATCAGTGGTGTGGTTGTCAAGCCATTCCGCAGTCCCATGATGGAAATTGTGGTTCACATTTGAACTGGAAAAAATGGCAGCTTTACCAGACTTGAACCTTTCTCTAGTATTTCAAGACTGGTGTTCTGGTATATAGTATCCAGAATTCAGTACTTCCTCCTGGGTCCAGGCCCTTTTTAGTTCGAGACCACAGAGTTCTGTGAAGCCGAATGCTTCTAGCAGGAAGTATATGTAAAATCCTTGGGGACAGGATCAAGAAGATCTTAATCGGATGCATAAAATTAGCAGAAAGAGTGGCCACTTTGTCACTCATCTTTGCACTCGTATATTTCTCCATTCAACCATTGACTCGTTTTTGCATTCACAGTACCATACACCACCACATTTTAATCCAGTGGTAAGTTTCTTCTATGCCAGACGTTTGGGCTTTTCCAGTGTTGGTTTAATCATTTCACTTCCCTTTTGCAAAAGAATTACCATTACACTAGGTTTTCGTTGTTTAAAGCTAAATGAAACTAGGTGTTGCTTAAAACAACACTTCCCTTGAGCTCCATAGGCAATTAAAAAATACCTAAGGCCCCAATTTGCAGGATTTGACCTGGATTACAAAATTCCATTCAGTAGTCCAATATCAGTTATAGTTAAGCAGTATTTATATTCGTTTGTTACATTTCTATAACTATTTCTATGTAGTCAGTACCATGGCAAAAAATTCCCTGTGCTCTTTGTTGTGCGGCAAATTTACAGTGAGCCTTGTTTTGAATTTACTAAACATCTAATTTTCGTGTTTCTGTTCTCTTGGTTTCTGTTAGGTTACAACACAATTAGATTTTCTATTTAAAAAAATTAGAATGGAAAAATAAATATTGCTCTGTCTTTTACTTTACTTAACACATTAAGTAGTTGGCGAAGAAAGTCATTTTGTTAAACAATAGGCGACTTATGTTAATACCTTTAGTTTGCAAAAACAAATGTGTTTGAGGCATGTGAACTGTAGATCACATGCTGTGCATAGCCTGCTATCTAGTGTTGGGTCCGGATGTGTGCACTTTGTTTTTGTTCGACGAAGTCTTTTCCAGTCACGAGGCAGGTATCTCCTCCTTTCGGTGATAGTGCGCATGGGAATCAACTCCATTGTTATATTGGTTCGGATGTGATCCGCTGCACTCCGGTTTGGCACCATTTCTCGAGGTTCCTCTCGACGTGCAATCCACTACCCTCAACGGTATTGTTTCTTGATCGCGTTTCCCATTCTCCACGTAATATTTCGAACCAAGAATCTTCGATCGGAAATCTCGTGGATAGCCGTTGGGCCTTCCCACGCCGGGCTCACTAGCAGTCAATGGAATGGACTCCATTCAAGCTCTGTCCCGGGTATCATGCCAATTCCCGCTCACTGACCTGCACAAAGTGTGCAATCTCTGTTTGTCCTCGGAACATAACGAGAGACTCTGATGCATGCCGATCATTTCTATCAAATTATTATTATTAATGAGTTTTGTATCGCGCGTGGTTACCCTTGGGCATCCCAGTGCTTATCCAGAAAGGGCGGACCTAACAGAGATAGCTCATTAGGCAGGAAACAGGTGGGTCTTTAGAGTTTTAAGAAAACTTAAAGTGCCGGTTTCAGAACGTAGGGCAGGCGGCAGGGAGTTCCACAAGACAGCCACATTGACGGAGAATCTTCTACCGCCAGACCTGACCTTTCTTACTCTTGCAACTTGCAAGAGATGTTGGTGATCTGAGCGGAGAGCACGGGGGGCCTTGTAGGGTTGAACCAGGCCCCGAAGAATGGGAGGCCCTTTCCCCTGCAGGATTTTGTGGGCCATGCAGAGTGACTTAAACTTCACCCTCTCTCTGATTGGGAGCCAGTGAAGCGCCTTCAGCGCCGGGCGGGCTGATTGCCACCTGGGAAGGTCTGTCAATCGCCTGGCAGCGGCGTTTTGTACTTGCTGCAGTTTGTTCAAGGTTGATTCTGTCGCCCCCAGAAACAGCACATTGCTATAATCCAGCCGGGAAATGATGAGCCCCTGGATTAAGAGCCTCCTGGTGGCCGTCGGGAGGAGGGGTAAGATCTTCCGGGCTGACCGGAGCAGGCCAAAGCACACGCCTGCGGTCTTTTTGGCGTGTGTCTTAAAAGAAAGGTCCTGCTCCAGCCACACCCCCAAGCTCTTGATCTCCTTTTTAGAGGTGGGAGGTGCTCCCAGACAGCTAGGCCAGCTGCTTAGGGGCAGGGAGGGAGAAGAGTTCCCCAACATCATCAGTTCGGTTTTAGAACCATTGAGTTTGAGGGCTGAGTTGCACATCCAGGTAAAGACCTTGACCAGGCATGCATGCAACTGATCGGGTTGGTTCGCCGACTGGGGAAGTCCTACCACCAGCTGGGTATCATCAGCGTAGCTGATGATTTTAATTCCCAGCGGAAGTACCACTCTCCAGCGGGGCCATATAGACGTTGAACAATGTGGGGCTCAACGATGAGCCCTGTGGCACACCACACTGGAGAGGGAGCGATGTGGACTTCTCGTGGCCTTCCCAAACCTCGAACGTGCGTTCTTCTAAAAAGGACGCAAGCCATTTCAGGGCCATCCCGGTGACCCCCACCCCCGACAGTCGCTGGAGTAACACCTGATGGTTTACGGTGTCAAATGCCGCACTGAGGTCCAGGAGGATCACTGCCACCGATCCCCCTGAATCCAAAATGCTCCTGGCATTCTCCACGACTGCTAGCAGGGCGGTGTCGTCCCCTGGCCGGGGCGAAAGCCCGTCTGTGAGTCACCCAGCACGGAGTTGGTTTCCAGAAAGCCCGATAAGCGCCTATTCACAAGTTTTTCCGCCACCTTGCTAAGGCCAGGAAGTAAAGAAATAGGCCTAAAGTTCGCAAGGTCGGCAGGGTCTAGGCTGGGCTTCTTTAGGAGGGCCTTGACTATCGCTCCTTTCCAGCTGGGGGGCACCACACCTTGAGTGAAAGATAGGTTGATGAGATCCGTCACTGGGCCGCCGATGGTGGGGGCTACCTGCTTCAGATATCTCATCGGTGCCGGGTCCCTAGGGGAACCACTCTTCACAGAGGCCAGAGCCCCGCGAACTTCGTCCACAGTGACTGGTCCAAAGGAGACCAGCTCTGCAGTCCTCACCTCGGGCCACGACCCTAGGTCACCCTCCAGGGATGGCTCCTGGGCTGGCCGGGGAAGGGATGACAAGATGTTTTCTATCTTAAGTTTAAAAAAAGAGGCCAGTTCTAGACATTTCTCCCTTGGGTTGTCATAAGAGACCGGAGGTTCGGGGGTTTTCAAAAGTTCTCTGATGACCTTAAATGACTCTTTCGATGAATTAGAAGAGACCTATCCTCTCCTCAAAGAACCCAGATTTTGCTGCCCTAATGGCAGATTTGTAGGCCTTAAGGGCCTCTCGGTATTCTCTCCAGCTCACTTCGCTCCAGTCCTTCCTCCAGATCCGCTCCCGCCTCTTACAGCCCTTCCTCATTGTTCTGAGCTCTGGCGTATACCAGGGGGCTGATCCCACTCTCCTGCCCCTAGTAAGTTGTCTTTTCTTAGGGAGGATAATGTTCAGTGAGTTGGTCAGCCAAGCATTTACATTGTCATCCACTACTAACGGATCTATCCCGAGAGCGGGACGGGACGCCTCCAGATGTGCCGCCCAGGTCTCCACTGAGAGCCTAGACCAGGCTCTTTCCACCGTGAATACCCTAGGTGTAAGTACCACTGGGGCGTCGTATTGCCACCGAGCCGGAATTACAAAGTTGTCAGTCCAGGGCAGAGGTAGCGCAGGCAAAGCTTGAAGGCAATCTGAGTTTGAAAAGATGGGATCGAGCAAATGTCCCTTTTCGTGCGTTGCACCGGAATTGACTAAGTTGATCTCAAATGCTTTGAGATCACGCTGCAGATCGACTCCCAGGGAGTTATGAGGGTCGTCGAAATGGATGTTAAAGTCGCCCAGTGCCACGAAATTGGCAGTAGAGGAGGCAAGGAGCGCGACCGTTTCAAGAAAGGAATTGGGGAAGTTGCCCATAATCCCTGGTGGACGGTAAACTAGAAGGCCTGCCAGGGACGCGGTGGGCGACAAGCGTAGGGAGAACTAACAGCTCTCGCAGTCGCTCATCCCACCATCCTGGGCCTTACAAGTTAATGTGTCCCTATAGATAATGGCGATTCCGCCACCCCACCCCGATGGTCTATCAAGATGGAATATGAGGAAGCCCGGTGGGAGTGCCCTGACCATGTCCGGGCCGGAGCAGGAGGAGATCCAAGTCTCTGTGAGGAACAACACGTCCAGGCTGTAATCAAGGATGAGGGAATTGATTTCTGTCGCATGACTGGGGAGGGACCGGCAGTTCAGCAAGGCCATTGACAACCAACGATTATCTCTGGCCATTTCCTGACCTGAGTTGTCAGCCCCACAAGGCAGAAACGGATGCCCATTATCATGAGCAAATCTACATGAGGCGGGATGTGATGACCGCAAAAGCATAAGTTCCTCCCTCGTGTACCTGGTACAGGCTGCATGTGGCTCCCGTGGGTTGGCCAGGGGGACCAGCCCTAAGCCCGACTGGGCCCGGACGGGCACAGACGGGCTGAACTCTGGCGTAACTCCGGCGTCAGTCCGGCATCCCCGCTGCGCGTTACCGCTGCGCGCCGGTATGGCTGCCATTATGTTCGCCTGTAGGGAATAGAGAGCGGACTACAGCGCGCGATCTATGCCCCTCACCCAAGATGGCCGCCGACAAGACAAGGGCCGAGGACCCGCCAAATGCGGTGGATTTCGCAATTTAAAATGCAGGTAAGGTGGCAGCAGTGGGGGTGTGCGTGGCCAGGCTTTGTTAAAACCATGGGAAAGTGCCCATAACGAATAAACAAATTAAATGACAAAAACGGGAAGATTTAAAATCAGAGGCTAAAAGTAGCCAGTGACCGCTGCAAATGAGAGCGCTGCTGTAGATAACGCGCTAAGGCTGGAAAGGAAAGAAGAAGCACCATGACAGTCTGGCTCAGCGTCACGAAATGCAACAACGATGCAGCTCTGTTCATGACCTCTTCGGAGAAAATTCCAACCAAGAGCACGCTCAAGGAGCCGAGGAAGAAGAGCATATCGCTGTGTCCAAAGCCGACCTGAAAGAAGAGGAGCAAGTTACACCGGGTCAATGTACCGTGAGTACAGATGCCCCCTTGCCCCAACAACCAAAACCTAAAAAGGCTCCAGTCCTTTCTCTGCCTGCGGGCCAAAGTCAGCACTAAGAAAAAGTTTTGAACATCCCGCATGTGTGTCCGGCACCAAAACACAAAGAAAAGCCTTACGGCTTGGGATCGAGTCAGCCCCCTAGCAGCACTGAACCGAAATCCGTGGCGCCGAAAACCTAGCATGTCCATCCTCCATCTTTGTCCAAGCCTAAATCTTCGGTGCCGAAGAGTTCGGAGCCGAAACTTCCGATGCCGAAAGCTACAACTAAAGAGAAAAAGACTCCAACAAAAGAGTTTCGGTCTGATGTTCCACCTCCGGATCAGAAACAAAGAGAACTGGTTATAAACACAGATATTGGACACATTCATGTCAAATTACCTGAAAAAAGGAAATTTGCGCATCAGGATGAGCATCATATACCTCTAAAGAAAAGGAATATGGGTACCCATCACCACCTTATATCTCACGTCCTTCACCTACACATCCTCACCTACTTATTACCCTCCACTAATTCACCACCACTATCACCTGACCCACAGGAAGATGGGGATGGGAATAACAGGCTACAAGATGTTGACCCATGGGAGGATTATAATACTGATCCACATACAGACACTGACCCTGATTTGCATCCATCTAGGCTATCATCTCCTGATTACAATATAGGTTATATTGAGCTCTTTATAGGGCTGCTCACTATCATGGGGTGGAATTACATAAAGAGACTTTGGAGGACGACTTCTTTTTCGAGACCTTAAGCTCCACTCAAAAAACACACATTTTACCAATGCTCAAGGGAATCCTTAAGCATGCAGATGAGGCTTTCAAAGAGCCTGTCAGGGCAAGAATAATCGTGCTCAGGGTTGAGAAAAAATATAAACCAGCACCTACTGACCCTGTGTCAAGGGTCAGCTGTCAGACTCTTTGGTGTTCACTAATGCTCATAAAAGAGCAAATTCACAAACAGGTGAGGCCCCTCCTCCTGATAAAGAGTCCAAGTTAATTGATGCCACTTGTAAAAGGAGAGCTTCTCAGGCAGCTAATCACTGGAGCATTGCCAGTGCTCAGGCTTTGCTAGCCAGATACGATAGAGCTCATTATGATGAGTTAGAAAAACGTATTTAATATCTGCCTGATGTGCATAAATCTAAGGCAAATGATCTCATACAAGAAGGAAAACTCATTACCAATGCCTCCATCAAATGGACATTAGATGCAGCAGACACAGCAGCACGTGCAATAAACACAAGCGTGTTGCTATGCAGACACGCATGGTAAAGAATATCAGGTTTCAAACCTGAGGTACAGGCCTCCATTCTTAATCAACCTTTTGTCAAGGAACACCTGTTTGGTCCAGCAGTTGACACCTCACTGGAGAAAATTAAAAAGGACACTGAGGTCGCAAAGCCCATGGGGGCTTTACAATTACCTGCTAGTGGAGGTTCCTTTCGCTGCTCACTTTACAGCAGTGGTTCCAAGACAGTTACCACAGAAAATCCTTCCTCTTACAAGGGCAACAACCAATCGCCCTCATCAGGAGGGTATTTTAGAGGAGGTTTAGAGGAAACATTGGAGAGGGAAGAGGCAGAGGCAACTCCACATGCACTTCCCCCTTAATAATAGTGACTTCCTTCCACTACCCTCTGATCATTCCACTCTCTCAATTTCTCCCTGTCTGAAACACCATCACCTCAGACAAATGTGTTCTACAAATTATCCAATATGGTTACTGCCTGGAACTTAGACACTCCGCCAAACATTCTTCCAAGATCACATGCAAGATCAAAGGAACATCTCGCCCTTCAAAAAAAAGAAGTTCAATCTCTGTTTATATAAAAGGAGCATTAGAGCCAGTCCCATTAAAACATCAAGGGGCCGGAGTGTACTCCCTATATTTTTTAATTCGCAAGAAGGACGGGTCTCTCAGGCCTATACTGGACCTCATAACTAAATCTATACCTTCAATTAGACCACTTTCACATGGTCACTCTACAACAAGTACTTCAGCTCCTTCACAAGGCGACTTTCTGTCCACTCTGGACTTAAAGGACGGCTGTTTCCATATTCCAATACATCTTGCTCATTGCAAATACCTAAGGTTCGGAGTAGCAGGACAACCTTGTCAGTTCAAGGTGCTCCTATTTGAAGTAATTACTGCACCCAGAGTTTTCACCAAGTGTTGAGCTGCGACTGCTGCTAATCTTCGAAGACAACATATTCACGTCTTCCCATATCTGGACAATTGGCTCATAAAAACCAACTCACAAGAAAGGGGTCTCCATCCCTCTCTCAAAACAATGCAGTTGCTTTATGAAATTGGGTTCGGAGTCAATCTGTCCAAATCCCATCTACAGCCATCCAACCACAGGTTTATCTGGCAGCCACAATAGACACACAAAAGGCTTTGGCCTATCCCAATTAGGCCAGAATCCACAACATGCAGACTCTACTCTGCCAGTTTCAACCTCAACACACTCTGCCAGCTCGAGTGTTCATGCAGTTACTGGGGATGATGGCGTCTTGCATACTAATAGTCCCTTAAGCAAGACTTCACATGCATCCCCTTCAGGAGTGCTTAGCCCATCTGTGGAACCAGGCTCAGGTATCAGATCTAGGGTTGGTGGACGGCCGCACCCATCGCACTCTGCAGTGGTGAAATACACAAAACCTTTCAAAAGGGCGGCCTTTCAGCGACCCAGTTGGGGAGCTAATCTCCAAACACATACAATTCAAGGCATGTGGAGTTTGCAACAAAAGCAGTTTCATATAAATCATCTAGAGCTGCTAGTGATTTTTCTAGCGCTCAAAGTGTTTCAAGCTCATCTAGTAGGCAAGCTGTCCTGATCCATACAGACATGACGGCAATGTACTACATACAAAAACAGGGGGGGGGAGCACTCTCTCCAGCTGTCACAATTTGCACAGACCATCTGGACATGGGCCATATATCACAGAATGTTTCTCCTTGCAGAACACCTTCAAGGAGTAAACAATCAGATTTCAGATCTGCTCATTCGTCAAAGACAACAGATCCACGAATGGGAACTCCACCCTCGAGTTCTCCTTCCATGCTTCAAAATCTGGGGATTTTCAGACTTAGATTTGTTTGCCACAAACCTAAACGCAAAATGCCCAAACTTCGCATTCAGACATCCACACCCATTGTCCAAGGGCAATGCTTTATGGATGAATTGTTCAGGGATATTTGCCTATGCTTTTCCGCCTCTCCCACTCATTCCATTAGCTCAAACAGGTGTCCCGGATATTAATCCTAGTTGCTCCCACATGGGCCCAACAACACTAGTTCACAACTCTTATCAGTAGTTCCTCAACAAAACACCTCACTCCCATTCTGCTCGCTCAGAGCCACGGAGAGATAAGACACCCAGAGCACAGTCATCGCAACCTTGCGATCGGGCACCTGAAATTTGGTTACGTCAGTCTTCCTCCATATTGCATGCACATTATCAAGGAGGCTAGACATCCTACTACAAGAGCATGCTATGCAGAAAAATGGAAGCATTTTGTGATATACTGCAATACAAATCACTTAGATCCACTGGACATTTCAGTTCAAAATATCATCTGTTATTTGCTACACCTACAGCGTTCTAATTTGGCGTATTTTTCCATATGCTTACATCTTGCTGCTTACCTACAAAACAGACAACATCTGTCTCTTTTTAGAGTGCCTTTCATCAAAGCATTCATGGAAGGGTTTAAAAGAATCATTCCTCCAGGACTTCCACCTGCTCCAGTGTGCAATCTCAATATTGTACTCGCAAGGCTTATGGTTCCACCCTTTGAGCCATTACATAAATGTGAAATACAATTTCTCACTTGGAAGGTACCTTTCCTCATAGCTATCAATACATCACAACAAAGTGGTTCTTCGTACCAATCCTACATTTTTACCAAAGGTCATTTCTGCCTTTCACATAACCAATCTGTTGATTTGCCTGGGTTCTTTCCTCAACCAGATTCTGTGGCAGAAAGTGTTTTACACACTTTAGATGTGAAAAGACCAATTATTTACTATATAGTAAGGAGAAAACCTTTTTGCAAAACAAAACAACTATTTGTTGCTTTTGTTCCACCGCATTAAGGCAATCCAATATCAAAGTTAGGCATTGCTAGGTGGATGCTCAAATGCATTCAGATATGCTATGCAGAAGCAAAAAACTTTAACAATTCCCCCAAGAGTGCACTCCATTCACAAACTAGGGGCTTTGATGGCATTTCTAGGAAACCTACCCATAGATGATATCTACAAAGCTGGAACAAGGTCTACAACTCACACATTCACAAAACACTATTGTGTAGATGTGTTAGCAAGACAGCAAGCTAGTGTGGGCCAAGCAGTTTTGCGTACACTATTTCAAACCACAGCAACAGGTTAGCCACCACTTTGGGAGATACCTGCTTTTTATTCTATACACTGCATGTGATGTACAGCTCACATGCCTTGAATGGAGAACGCTACTTATCCAGTATGCATCTGTTCTTGGCATTTAGAGCTGTAGAGGCACATGTGCCCACCCGCCTCCCCTAGTACCTATACCTGTTGTAGTTAAATCTTACTTAGATACATACATGGACATCTCATCCCACTCTTACTAACTCCATTGTCACCCTCTGCGGCAAACAATCCAATAATGGAGTCAATGCCCATGTGCACTATCACTGAAAAGAGGAGTCACCGACCTTCTGACTGGAAAAGACTTCTTCGAACAAAAACAAAGTGCCAACATCCGTACCCAACAATAGATAGCAGGCTATGCACAGCATGTGACTCTATAGCTCTACATGCCAAGAAGAGATGCATACTGGTAAGTAGCATTCTCCTTTCTGCATGGTGAGAAAATCCGCACAATTTTGCCAAGCTATTGTGCACAGAGACAGTCCTACACCAAGTAACACACACTGCTTTTTATTCAGCTGAAGTTTGACACTTCTCAGCTTAACAACCAAAGGGGAATGCATAGTATCAAGAATAAATTAGAGCAATTGAGAGGGTTAACAAGTAAAGCAGACTTGACGTTTTTGGTATAAGACATGCAGTCCTTCTGTGGGTGGAAAGAAATTGATCTGTCATCTCGTCTAAGGAAACAATTCCCCCTGTTCTTCACTGCATACACGAGAGCGAACGCTTACTATGGTATGCTTGCGTTACCAGTCTTGTCCACGTCTGTCAAGGCCCTTGGGAATGCCAAAGAAGCACATGCATCTACATAACTTGGAATCATTGGGTACTTAGCCTGGAGGAAACAAAGGGCAGCATCAGTCACTCTAACTACAAATGTTTCCCTGCACAACAGCCAACATCTATGGCTTCTGTAGTGTTCCAGTGCAAGGCCCCTTGGATCTCAGCTCAGGTTATCTGCTTGCGGCTTCTTTGTGCTTCTGGACCCTGGCTAAACACCAACCCCAAATAATTTATGTGCACAAAGTTTAAAACATTGGACATTACACATGTTTGAATAATGTATGGAGAAATCATTGTATGATAAAATATCCTCAATGTTACTTACTAACACAGGCCACTTGACATAATTTGACAGACGGTTCAGGAAAGCCAGTTCAATTAAATATTGATATTGTGTTGCCGACTGTATCTTGGCCTCGGATTTTATCTTTTATCTAGTTGACTTCTTCAATGGATTTCTTTGTATTTCAGTTATATTTTTTGCTTTTAGTTTCTTTCTGGTGTACAAATGTAGAAAAAATGGATGTTCTGCGAACTTTAATGTCACAGACATGTTCATGTCTGTTGAGCTCGGGTAGAGTGAATACCTGTGCAGGGGCTTCTCCCACTGTGGAGGTCTCCGATATCTCGTGTGCAATATTTATGCTTCGGTTTCGCTGCCCTGTTGCTTTCTCCAGAAATGTTTCCTACTGCAGCCATAGGCATTTAATGGGTGTTTCAGTCCTTGCCACAAAATTCCTGTATCCAAAAAACACAATTTGCACTAAGATGAGGCATTTCAAAGGACGTAAAGCCACTACATGGCGACTAACAGAAACTAACCACCCCAGGCACAATACAAGAGAATTAGTGGATCACCATGCCATAAGGTGTGCCTCCTGTGCTCTGGCAGCTACCAATATTTCAGCCTATAGAGTAGGCAAAAAAATGTAAACCTGAATTCTCGCTCTTTTAGGTAATTGAAATGCTTCCCCATACCAGGCATTGGTGGATTGAAATAAAAATACAAATAGATTGAATAGCTGGTTATTGTATTAAGATATACACTTCTCAGACTCCTATCAAACTTCAGCATTTCCACTGGTGGAGTGGATTGCTGCACTGTAGAGTAGCTGAAACCCACTATAATCATCGTGTTTTCTTTGTCTTAATCTCCTGACAAGACGCACTGTCTTCTGCAAACCATGCTCTGCCTTCTTTGGGTTCTCTGCACAGCTAACCTATCTTTAACTTTTTCAAAATGGTATCACCTAGGTCGGTGGCCATGTCACTGTGGAGAAGCAGACATACTGGATACTTGGCTTGTATTTGAGATTTGGAAAGTGGTATGTCTGAAGGAATTGGCCCTGGGTTGGCTGGTGCCCTGGAAATACACTCAATCCAAAATGTTTTGAAGACGATTGACCTGTGAGAATGTGTGAATTGCTTGCATTTTGTGAGATCACCTCAGTCATAATGCCATGCAAACATACAATATTGGGGAAAACACTATTTAATTAGAAGTGAACTCCAGAATGAACTGCAAGTAGCAAATGTCCCACCATTCTGCATTGTACTCTACCCAATATTTAAGGAAAATCCGTGTTTCTAGATTGGCTCATTACCTGCTAGAAGAACAGGCCGACAACCTTGGTATGTCAGCTGCAATTCTGAAGTTTGGTAGGTGGTGGGTGTCTTTCAATTTCTTTTCTGGGTATGCCCAAGCCAACAAATTCTGAAAACATTAACATGAACGATTAAAAAGGGTGTTTGGCCCTATGGAGCACTTATTCGCCCATAATTCTTTCCAAATGTCACATAATACAAAATTTTCTTTTTCCACATACCAATGTAGAAAAACCACCAGAATTCACTGCCAGTTGCTCTATCACCCTACAGTTTCTAAATCCCACAATGGGTTTACCTCGTGTGGATGAGCATACTGTATGGACGGGGAAAAGACCCACACCATTACAAGTTATATACATTTTTGCTCAGGCAGTTTTTAACGTGGGGTGGATGGTGGCAGTTTTTGTCCTTGGTTTTATCCATCATCCATGTAGCCCTACAAATCCCAAATTATTTCAATATTAGAGTCTCCATGCACTCCAAGGTGGCCTCAATTGGCTGACTCTTATCTTTATTTCGTAACCAGTCTCTCCCTTCAAAACGACACTATTTTCTCTTTTTGTGACAATGACAAAAAATACCTTGCAATGGTAAACTTATGAAATTCCAATCAAAAACATACAGGGAGAATGGGGTCAGAGGGAAGCAGTTTAAAGACCTACTACTGGTTCACTTCCCCAGTAACAGCAATTAAATAACACACAAGAACCCAGGAGTTCTATAAGCCAAGCCACTCGCTGGCAAAAAACTGGCAGGATTATTTCTATGTCAGTTGGTGCCCAAGTCACCACAAAACAATGTATAAAGAAGTAGAGAAGGAAGGAGCAGAGATTTGGTTTGATCAGTTCTCATGTAGTTTACATTGACTTTACGTGTTAATAACTTTGAACAGAGAAATATGGTGGCAGTGGTATAAAAATGTTCTGCACATCCAACAACACCGGGTATATAACAATCATGCAGAGTAACGTGTGCTCTGTGCCAGAAACACAATGCCACCAATAGTGTTAGACACACATGAGAGAGAAACTCCTTCATACAGTTCAAATACATTAATAAACCCAGAGCACTACAAAAAAAAGATTTTTTCGTTCTGCTGCTGAAGCAGATCCAATTTTGTTGCTGACGGATTCAAAAGACAGCTGACACGTGTTTAGTCTTAGATGACTTTTTCAAGGCTGTTAGTTCAATAAATATATGTGTCAATATTTTATCTATTCATTGATAAGGTGCACGCACAAAGTGCTACCCCCATGCTTGCATGGTGAAAAGGTTATATCCACTCACCGGATCAATATAACCGAGGAAAGGCCAAAGCTACAATTGATATTCTATTCTTTGTGGTATCCCTACCCATGTGGTATAAAAAGGATGGACATTTTGGCTTGATATGATCTGTGCAAAACATCATGAGCACTTAAACGTCAACTGACGTGAATGCTAAAAAAAAAAGGCTTAGAGATTCTATGGTTAAACCATTAGCACGCACAGGGCTAAATAAATATTTATTTTGGCAGTGTAAATGTCATACAGTTGATGTAGGGTGTTACTTTAATCTTGTCTATTTCATAGCAATTATCTCGCTTCATGAAACATACCGGAAATAAATTGCAGAACTGCTATAGCTGCTATAAAATTATATTCTAAAAAACATCGCAAAATATCTGGTCTGCCTTAAATCCCTCGTGTTCATGGTGAAGACAGGAAGATGATATTGGCTTCTGGACATAAAGGCCCCGAAGGTAGGTCAAGTGGAAATTGGTTTCGGAAAGTACTGTTTTCAAAAGTCACTGTTAAGGTCTGATTTACCGCTATATCATGAGGCAGAAATATACCTAAATTAATCACAGATACTATTGATTAATATAGATCAGACTGACAACCAAATAGAAACTTAGGGCCTACAGAGTAAATCCACTTTGTCTGAAGAGAGAATTTGGTTAGGTGTAAGTGACTTTGGGTTTCATAGAGAAAGTACCCAAGCTTTGAATAAGCTTTTAGGTCAACAAGGTGGAAAGCTTGTGTAGGGAGCTCTTGAACATAGTGGCGGTCAGACATAGATTGCTCTAATTCAGCCACACCAGTCACTTCAGATGGCAGGATGTAAGAGATTGGCATAGGACCTTGGTTGGTCATCTTAACTTGGGTTATGTGCCCTCTTTGAAGACGTGCCCCATGCAATAACAAAGAGGAGACACATAAATGATGAAGAAAAGCGAGGGAAACAAGGTACCACATTTTGGTATTTGTTTTGGCTGCATCCTTTGCATTAATACGTGGTACCAGAACACAAAATCGTCAAAAATCAATTTTAAACAAGCAAAGCACAATGTCATGAAAGTTTGCAATAAAAGCCCACACAGAGCAAATACATTCCACAGTACTGGCACCTGTGATTACTAATATCTGATGCCACAGATGATGATATTAATTTGTTATTAACATAAGACATATTATAGTTCCAAATTGTAATTGGACCCATACAGCAATATAAATGAACTTGCAAGAAACATAAAATCGAGGAATGTGAAAACGTGTGCAGGTATGCAGTGTCCACCATTCATATGTTTTAAATAAGTAGACATAAATATGTGCTACTGTCACTCTACTGATTAAAAAATGCCTGGGGTGTAGTTTGAACTATGTCTTATAATTACAGGCGTACACGGTCTTGTTTGATTGTGATTTAGGAGTGAAAGATTTTGAATTACTTTTTCTCTTTTAATAATGGAAGAGAAACCAGATTTATCAAAAGATGGAGCTTGGCGTAGAGGGAAATGGGTAGATTTCAGCACAGTCCTTTAACTGAATACATCTGTGAAGTAGAAAGACTGATGATGTTTTCTCAATGATTCCACTCGGAGGTGAATAATAGAATGGGGTTTCTGATGGGAGCAGCTTTCACAATATGGCACATTATTTAGCTTGGCAAGCCTGTTGGCATCATCTAAATATTATTCCAGTTGAACACATCTAAAAAAGCAGAGCACCAGCTCCACTGTTCCTAAATGTAATGTCGAAAACTCTCATGCTCATCAAGCAGTTTCCATGGCCTCCTCAACATCAAAGAGAGGCTGTATCCCTAATCTGGGAGTCTTTAATTTGCTTTTTTTCTCAAATGCCAAAGTCATTGATGTAACTAGTGGCTCTTTCTCTGGATGAAGTCATATACAGCCAGGGACAAATTGCTGCTCCCTTTTGCCACTGATCGTTTGATATACAAAACTTTCTGCAAATCTTGAGGTGGCGCCCATAGGAACTTTTTAGTTTAAAGGTATATCTTCATCAGCAAGATAACAGTATCACCATCTCAGGAACAGCAGTGTCTGGATGCCTTAGCCACTGACCTTAAGAACATATTAGTTTATTTTCCCTATCAGAAAATTGGCGGAACGGAGCATATTTTTCCCTTTCTTTGCACTTTAAAAATCGGAAGAACTTTCGGGGCTCAAACTTACCAGATAATGCTTCCCTATTGGGCTGATTAGAGGGTGATGCTGTGTGCCTATGCATGCAGCCTCGAAGTTTAAAATATATAAATGGTAAATTAATCCTTCACTAACCTACACGCACTTTAACTGCAAATTGAATTTTGTTTACTTGGTGGCGGATGTTAATTTTAGCAAAGGGGTTGGGTGGACGGACTGCCAACACATACACCTCCCCCCCATATCATATTTTTGCACACAAATGCACACACACACACCCATTACAACACTCAAAAATGTATCTATCCATTCATACATACATACATACACCAAACATTCAAAAACATAACTTACCTGTGATGCAGCTCGGGAGGGAAGCCTCTGAGATTCCAGTAGGGTTTAGACTGCCACCTTTTGTCATTGGCTGACCTTATGCCAACCTACGAGGGAAGGCAACAGTCCCTCACTCTTCACAGAGTGGGACGGGGTTAGTGAGACTCCTGAACCCACCCCACTCTGACGTGGCGTCACTGGTTGACATGCGACCTTGGGTTTAAAACTGGAGTGCAGATGTCTGAGCCAATCAGTGATACTCCCACCTCATCACCAGAAGGGGAAGGGCTTCGAGGCACTTTTTTCCAGGCTGGGGAGGTCAAGCCCACAGGGCTGTGAAATCCTCAGCCTGGCAAAGTTCAGCTTAGGCAGCCAGGTGCCTGCACATTTAGTGCATGTTTAGCTCCTGGCTGCAAGACATGAATAAGGAGAGTTTGTCACGCTGACCTTTGCTCAGCCTGACGGACACCCTTCTTGTTGGGGCAAAATGTGGGGGGGGGGGTCGGGATGGGGGGGTGGCGCCTCTGCCCGCACCGTCGGACCATGGGTGTTCCCTTATGACTTTTAGATTTCTGGAAGGATGTTCTTCCTTTCCACCCACTTGAAAGAGAAACCTGTAGAAAGGAGGAGCAAAAGGATCCTCCATGCAGGGTTTAGAACCAGCCATACTGTATTGGTCATGGTTAATGCAAAGAATTTAGCACCTTGGTCATTAAGAAGGCTAGCTGATCACTCTTGGTACGATTTCCAAAATATGTACTTTAACATAGCACTAAATTGCCAAAGAAGAGGTCATCACGTATAAAGAACCCCTCCCTACCCTGAAAGTGACCTAATTGGAGAGGGATACTTTACTTTCCCAAATATTCCTTCTACCAGCCGAGTAGAGGAAGAGGTGAGAATGGGGTAGGGTGACCAGATCTTGAGAACCCAAACCGGGACATTTGAGGAAAAATAGGACTACAATTTTTCATCCACGGAATGGCGTAGGACCGCTCTCCTCAACATAGGATCACAGAAGGTGCATTAAGAAAATAAATGAAATAAAATTTCTACAACCAACATGGTACCTAATAATATAATTGCTTACTTATAAAAGCTGCTAACTAGCATAGCTTTAAAACACCCGAAAAAGTGCCTCTCACTGTTTTCAGTCGACCCCCTCTAAAAACCGGGTCATTAGCCAAAATTGCAAAAATCTGCCTGGACAGCTGGTGGAAAACCAGGATTGTAAGGGCAAATCTGAAACGTCTGATCACCCTAGAATGGGGTATGTAGCCTGACCGTGTAATGCATCGCTAAACTGTAGCCCACCAAATTGTCACACTGCATTTGATGTGGGCATCCACTTATCAGAGATTGACAGCATTCAAATGAAGCAGCACAGAACTGTTTAAATGAAAGGTGATTGCTTCATTGAAAATGTATCGGTGTTTAGTGCTAAATGAAGACGGCAAATCACTTGGAAGATGTGGGCCACACTTGTCACAATGCTTTGGGGCCTAAATGTAAACATTTTTTAACCTTCTGTGCTGATTTTTCTGAGTCCTACCGCAATCTGTGAAAATATCTTTGAAGCCTGCAGCTTCCAGTGCTCCTGGTCTACACGAAGGGGTTACTGTCTTGGTGGAACAGGTACTTAGATATTTTACCATTTGAGTTTTTCTTCATTCAAAGTAATCAACACCTAGCAAGGTTTAGTTCCTCTGAAGATCTAAAATGAAAACAAAATATCATGACGCTGGGAGATTACCACATAATGTCTCTGGTAAAGGAAATAAAAGATGTAATAACTCATTTTTCCATACGTAAAGCCTCACCGAAAGCTCACAGCTGTGAAACGTTATGGGATACCACAATCAGTGAGTGGGGTTACTTCTGTTCAGCTCCAACTAGATATAGCAATGTATATTCGAGTTGACTGAATTAATTTGTAGCTCCTAGTCTGGCAAACAGAATCCAGGAACCTCTTTACAGAATATTTAACCGTTTATTAGTTGCACCAATTTTGCTTAAATTGAGCCTAGCAAATATTTGTATTTCAAAGTCCATACCTTTGGGCCTGTCAGCCTCCATATTAATACTAGTTGAGAAAGTCCTAAAAATGCACTTTTTCATAACAAACTCGCATACAGAGAATATTTAGCCTGAGCTGTATTCCTTCACAATCATTGTATCATTATGCTGATGTAGTGCAGTGCCCAGTCATAAAAGCACATGCAGCAGAGGCAGTTGTGCATGCCTCAGTCGTTGGTGGGAATCGAAAGGGTGTGTAGAAAATACCACCAGTTTCGAGATTCCCATAAGGACAGATGCCAAAGCAGCAAATCTATTTGGATGGTTTCTGTATAGACCATTAATTATCTGTGGTTGTTTGACAATGTGTGGCAAGTACAGAATTTCATTTGTGCACTGTGCTCTTCTGCCACCATTTGAGAGTATATGGTAGTTGGCTCTCATTGAATGGAAAACCAGACAGCCGATGAGGAGAGTACACATGGAACTAGAATTGTGTATAGACACAATAGCAATTCTTGTTTACAGTTTACTGTGATGGTTTATCAGTAGTAGAAGATAATCGCTTGAGGTAGGTCAGTGGATACGCATATTCCCAGGCAAAAGTCATGCTGCCTTGCCCGAAGACATGATTATCTTGAGGACAAGAGCTTTTGGGCACGCTGTTTTGGTTTTCCAAATAAATTCCGAAATGTTTGCATTCAAGGTGAAACGTTTTCTCACATGTGGATTGTATGGGACCATTTGATGGATCGAAATTAATTGAGGCATGCTATTAATTTCGAGGGCATTGATTCTGACTCAAATTTATAATGGCACACTATTTACCATTGCAGGCAGCCTTTAATCTGAAAACAAAATGTTGAGAAATTGATTTTGTGGACTTAAGATAGAGATGTATAAGGAAACTTTTACGTATGTTCTCTTATGAAGTGGGCCAGAAAGAGTGTTGCCTCTGAGGAAATGGCATAATGTCTGATTTATTTAGAGTATCTCTATATTTTGAAGCTGTCCACAATATCTCTGAAGTGTAATAATGTACGAATTAGCATTTGATTTAGGAAACCTTTGTGTAGTGATAATCTATGCAGCAGATTCATATCTGCAATTAATAATTCTAGTGCCAGAAATCTAAAAACTTTAATGTCCTATCACCACTAACTTAGTGATGTGCAATGTATTACACATTTCGATTTAAGATGATTTGACTGAATTCTTGATTTGAATTTGATTTCCGATAGTGCATGTCTCATAAAATGTTATTTGTGTATTTACGAGCCAAAGCACCTCAAATATTAAAGGTTCAAGATTTTGATAAATGTCAAATCATTCCAAAACTCAGTCTATTATATTTAGGCTTGATTTAATAAGGACTATTTTCCACATTGTGTCATTATCTGGTCTCGCAGGCTAGTGATTCGGAAACTAAGGAGTGCAAGGGACGAGTTATGGGGAACCTGCCCTGTTCCTGGATGTGGGATAATCAGCACATAGGTATATATAGGGGTTTATAGGGATAAAGCATATTGTGAGATCTCATCTCTTTTTATAACCTGAAATTTGATGCTAAAGAATGAAAATGTTAAATAATTTGCCCCACCTTACACCGTGAATACATTTCAGCATCTACACGTATTGCATTCTTGAACGAGCTGCAGTAATTGTAAGTTGTCATTGCATTTTATCGCAGAACACTGTTGTATAGGAACACAAGCAGACCAAGTGAATTGGTTTTGAGAGCTTATCTAGATATATTTCCAAAATATTGGAAACTGCCTTTATAAGTTAGATCAGTCCATACATTTTGCATTTGGTTTTATTTGATGAATGCGGAGACAAGAAAGTCCATTTCTTAGTATACAGACAGGCTTCCCTGGCTGGAGTGCTCGACTGTGGATGTATCTGGTATGCTGACTTTTCTATTTGGGCCTAGTGCCATACTAATGTAGCATGTGTGCAGGAGTCTGCAAATGTCCCTGCTAATGTGAGATTCAGGACCTGCCCTTTGATTGAGAGGGGCACACCAAGCAGAGGGGCACACCTTGCAGTGGACAGAAGTTTACAGTCCCTGTGCTGGGATTAGCATATACATTACCATGATGTGCTTCAGATTTGTATATAGTGGATTTAAGATCGTCTGACCCATTTTCCTCTTAATTTATACAGTTGCCCCTCAATCTGATATTTTTCATTTAGGAGACCTACATTCAGTTTGAAATTCATTGATAGATTACCAGTCCTAGCTCATAATCCAGACTTGCTATACATGTTTCATCAAAGGTAAGGTTCAAGCTTTCTATTAGTGAATTTATTTCTAGTGACCTGTATGGGTTTGGCCTATTCTCCTCAAAAGAGGGGATGTTCTCTTCCCTAGACACATGCAGTACTCTCTGCACCGGTTTACAGGGTCCTTAGGGTTCGACCTTACATTTTGCTTGGTATTCACGGCTGCTTCGCTACCCTTACTTTTTGCCATGCTTCTATGGGAGCTACCAAGGTTTTGGTGGTGAGAGGTAGATGGATGTGGAGAGGGGGTTATCGACTTTGCTCACTGTTTCTCACCATGTCCTACTTAAAGTACATTCGGGTAATGGAGGATATTTTCTCCCATTTAGAAGTACATTTTAGAAAAGAGCAATTACCCTTCATTTTTTAAAACTAGCCAACTATTCACGCACCCACCTTTAGGAAGGTTTTTAGAGAATGTGTATATTTTACCAATGATACACAAGTAAAATTTTCTTCGATGACAAATCCTTCTAATACAATAGAAGAAAGAACATGCTGAATTGCTTGGTCATTGAAGACATGAATGAACAGAAGACAGGCAGATTTATATACTCAACCGGAATGCAGTGACTAATTAAATGAGTAATCTTGTTACCAAAGCACATACGATTCTGAAGTTCATACCTTGTGAGACTGATTACATGACATAAACAGTTACACGCCCATGTAGGCTATGGAATATAGGGAAACTCAAACATAAGTTTGAAAGCAAAATATAAAACTATGACCACTTTTTTAATCAAAAACCTAATTCAAGCCAACAAAATGTGTTATTCTTTAAGACTACTTCGAACCTTAAAAGAATGTTCAAAAGCGGATCTAATAATAGACTATAGAAGGGCCAGTTGCCCCCATTATGATGCAAAAAAACTTGCTATTCTAAATAAATTATATTTAAAGCATTGTGAATAACCTCTACACTTACTATACTGCTTGATTTTTATTTTTAAAACAAAAACTGTTCCAGTATGGGAAACAAGCCATTGGCATAAAACTCTTACATAATAGACTCTAAAATTAAATAAAAGAATATATAAAACGGTCACTGTCTCCTTATTCATAAGTAAATGTATTCAAAATGGTGTAAAGCAGCAGGCTTTGTACCTATTTAAAAACCTCTATAGTTGTACAAATATATGAAAGTGCTTTGTTCCTGCTGCTAAAAAAAGGCAATCCGTAGTCTTGTTCCTTTGTTACTATTGAATTTTAGCTATTAGTGCATCAAACCACATTTTCACTTTTCTGATATCATCTTTTTGGCACCTGAAAATGAAATTATTTTGAGGAATCCGTAATTTATCAAAAAGATATATTTTATAATATTGAGCCACGGTTTTGAAAATGCGTTGATATGGATAGTGTCAAATTAGAAAATGACACACAAAAAGTAAAAGTAGTCACGTGATAAGTTTCTAATGTATGTTATTTATAAAGCGGTTTATACATTTATTTACAGGTATCTCAATTTCTAGAATACTTGATGCTCAAACCTTTATTTAGAAACGGTATTTTATTTTCCAAAAGGACCTTCTTGGCTTGAAAAAGTTTCGATACAGGTCTCCATGTGTGCAGGGTAATGCATGAATTATTCATGCATGTATTCTTTGAATCTATAGGCAGGATAATGTGTCGTAGCTCTACAGGCTCCTGTTAATACCATATTCTGCTGGAACTTAGTCAATTTGCATTCTCTTTTGTTAATAGCATCATATTAAAAAAGTTCTGCAACCACATTATGCTGCAAAGCAGTTCTAGGTTTTCAAGTTTGGAGAGGTGTACTTGTTTAATACTGTTACTCCCTAGAGCATTGACACTCCCTCTCAGTATCCCAGTTGCAATCCTGTCACTTGATCATATACTTGCTATAAGGCATTTAGAACTATGTGTTCATTATCTAAAATGTTACAGCTTTTTTCAATATAGGTGTGTTTAATGCAAATGTGCACCATATTTCGCCATCAAGATTGTCATGAACATTGTGAGAAAAAAAGTCATTAGTTGGTGAAGATGCTAGGCCTTCCGAAGTAATATGTCCAAAATCTTGCCATGCCCAATGTGTAAGATCAGTAAGATCAGTAAGTTAAAAGAGCTGCACCTGCTATGATTCTGAGAAAACAGGCTTAAATTAATAAAAGCGTGTTAAGCATTTAGCCATGACAAAAAACTTAGTCAAAGCACAACACAATTAAACATTATACTTCCAAAAAGCAATACAAGATTTCATAATAAAAATTACACCGACGTGATTAAAAATCAGTTATGGGAACCAGAGGTATGATTTGGTTTTTACATTGTAGGGCAAAATGTGGCAAGCAGAAGTACAGTGCCAATGAGAAATAACTGTTCTCAGTCAATCAGGAGTGAAGTGTGATTTCAGGCAACCATGGAACCGGAAGTGAAATGCATGATGCAGGTTGTCTCGGTCATAGTTTTTGCCTTCTGACTTGAACTTTTTTTATGGAAGTCAAAATCCTCCAGTGGGGGAAAGGTTGCAACCTATTTCCAAAGAGGCTCACTCGAAGGTTGATACCCATTGGCTGAAGTTCTACTGAAGCTATTGGTTTTGGTCGAAAAATTTGCGAGTGGGAAAATTTAAATTTTACCCATGCTATAGTCTACATCGGGCAAATATTTTTCATGCCTTCACCTGGTCAAGCTTGCTAGGAGAGGCTTAGGGTTTTTTTTCGTTTTGGAGTTTGAAAAGTTCCAGTGGGACAAGCCTAGAAGCCTTAGGTCGGTAGTTCACGCTGAAACCGGATACCTTAGCTGTGAGCGCTCACTGAAGATTTCTTTCTAGCAGCAAAAAGCTCCAAGCAAAACCAAACTGATAATCCAGCCCACCAAAGTTTCACCTTGTGTGATTTGTACCTATCCTCTGGAATTTTATCATTTTGTTTGTCCCAACATTTCCAATGATTTGGAGTAGCTCCTTATGGTCACTTCTAAGACTTCTAGGACCTCAGAGGAAGCACTTAGAGTCCAGGAACCTCTCCACCCGAGGCCACCAGCACAAAAGAGGCCTGGTCCTCTTACCACTGACCAATTGGTCACCCCAGGAAAAGTCCTCCTGCAGCACTTGATTTTCCCATAGCCACAGAGGAAGGAGGAAGGCAGAGAACAGATACCTGTAATCTACTTCTTAGTCCTGGTTACAAGTGGGAACAGGACCAGCCTTTAAGGTCAGTGGAAACAGACCGCTTTCTCTTCTACTGTTCCACAGGTCCAGATCTGTTATGATGAGCTGGGGGGTGAGTTCCCATTTTGTAGAAATAATTAGCAAGTGAGTGGGGTTGATTCCTGGACACTCTGTAACCAATTAGTGCAGGGTTCCCAATAGCAAAGCTTCCCTTTTTGCAGTGAATCCTGTTTGGCTTACTGCAAAATATCCCAGGTGTGCACTTTTCAAGACACAATCCTGACTACTCAAAGAATCTGTTTCTTGTCATTTTATTTATTTCTCTTGTGATGTTGGTAAAATATCACTTTGCGTAAATATGTATACCTTGTGTTTGTATATGCATTTATATGGAAAATATTTAATCCAAAGGAAACTAAAAGTAGATATCCTAATTAGGCTAACTGAATCATTTCTTTGCAAGCTTTCATTAAGGTTTGTCAATACGTCAGGCAGGCTTCAAAGTGAAAGTGTTCTGAGCTCTCAGCACAACCTAAATGGTAGATCCTCTTATCTGCATATTCTGTATGCTTGATTTGTATTGATTCCATGGATGCATTGATAGTTTTGTATTAACTCCTACTGCTAAATAGCGGTGGGGTACAGAGAAAAAAGCAATATAGTCTATTCATTTTTAGTTGGGCGAACAAATGCCATTATTATATTGCCACATTTGGTTTAAATACACAATTTGGATATTTGAAGCTGTCTCCGCATCCTAATAACATTCAGATGTTCGAATGTATTTTTATGAGACTTTTTCTGATCACTGTGCACAATCCACAGTGCCCTTTACGAATACTTGCCTTCCATTGGATCATATTTCAAGGTATGGACTTAGAAAATGGAAAGGTATAAAAAAGAAAGATAAGCATGCTGCATCCTGTTGCCTTCCTTCTAGAAAGCTCAGAAGACTTGTTGAACTGGGGTGAAAGCAGTCATCTGTAAGGCAGATAGGGCTTGGGTAGGGTCTTGCAAAGCTCGGTATATTAATATATCTTGCTTTCTGTCTCATCCTTTAAATTCCTTTTTAGTACTGCAAACTTAACATGCAGTAGTTGTGTCCTGAAAATTTCTCACCCGCAGTGCTGACCATGTCTGCTTAGGCTTTGCTGCTAGGGGATTCGTTTACTTATGTTACGCTTGGCTGCTCTCTCCAAAATAACGGAAGAATACAAAAATGTGAAGTGTACAATGCTTGAGTTAATCTCTGCCACTGGCAATTACTTGGGTTGGCATCCCAATACGTCATTATTTTGCACACTATGCCTCTTCAGTTTGGATCTAGCTGTTTTCAGATCAGTCTTGACCTTACTCCAATTGGAAGGGTACAACCCGAACTGCCAACCCACTCCCTCAGCCTAGCTTAGTTCCAGTGACAGGGTGCATGAGACTCATGTGTGCATACCGGTCCCACTTAGGGCAACAAACTGAAGTATAAAAAAAGTGATGGCTGGAATACTTGAATTAATTTAAGCCACCGGTAATTGTTCGGGCCGCATCCCAGCCCACAGTTATTTTGCACACCATTCCTCCTCAGTGGTTGAGGTGGCATGGTGTGCAAAATTAAGACCGATTCGGATGGGATCCGAGTAGTTATGATTAATTCAAGCATTTCATCGATCACTTTTTGTATACTGTGAGAATTTGGGTTGTTGGTTGACTGGAGTGTGAGCCCTGGTCAAGCAAAAGTCCTAATTCCTTGCAGGGTGAACCACAAAAAGTCAGTAAATTAAAATGTGCTTAACCCTGGGTGACTTGGCACAAAAAGCTGTCAGGCGTACCTTCAAGGCAATGTGTAAAGTATTTATGCATCACACAAACAGTAATAGAGTGAAAACACAACATAAGAAAAATCTCAAACCAATGTAGAAAAAGAGTAAAGTTCAATCAATTATTTGACACCAAAATGGCAAACATCCGATTACTAGAACCGGAGTTAAGAATTTTTAAGGTTCTAAGTGAAATTTATTGTCTAAAAGTAAAGAATTGCCAACCACAACAAATTAGCGATGCTAGACTGGTTCAAAGTCATTGTTTTTGCCCACCTTAATGGAGTGCGGGCCAGATGCAGTCCCAGATTAGTCCCTCTGAAGTTTTACCTTTTCAGTTTTTGGGTCAATAGTCCCGTTTGTGTGCAAGAAAATCGGCAGGAGAAAGGAGAGCAGCGTGGGAAGCAGTTGGCGTGGTGTGAAGAGCCAACTGACTGGCAGGCTGAGCTTAGCATTGCCTGTCCCCGTGAGCTATCAATGCTGTTGTGCGGAGAGACTGGCTGGTGGTGACCCGTGCTGGAGTTCGGTCCTAGCAGTGCAGTTCCAGTGCGAACGGTCATGATGTGCTCAAAAGCTGCATTTCAAGAGCCACATCAAGGGTTCAGGACCTGAAAGGCACCACTTGGATAAACTGACGGCCAGTCCAGGAACTGTGGGGCAGTCTGTTATGTCCCCAAGGCTTACATCTGGGGGGCCAACAGACTAGATGTGAAGAAGTACATCTCAATTGGAGGTTTGGATAAACAGGTTTCTTTATTCTCATCAAAGGAAGAAAGGATCTCATCCACAGCAGAGATAGGCAGGCAGCAACTGACACAGTCTTGTTCAGATTAGAACCATAACATGACTACATCATCAAATTCTATGAATAACATTCTAGTCAGGGTAAGTGCAGAAGCAAACATAGAGAAGGATACCACACACCTTCCCCTGAAACACCAAAAAAAAACCAACCAAAACTATTTCAAAATATAATCATTTAAAGCAGTAGGAACACGACATAAACGCATACTTTTCCTGGTGGGAACATGAGACACCATATCAGATTTGGGATGCACACATTTCTTGGCCAAGATGTCGTTCGTAGCTTGTTTCCGAGTTGAACCTAAAAAGGGAGCAATGCGATTCAAATTCCAGATTCTTCCATCATTCAATTTAACAGCATTACGAAACAACTTTGAAACGATAAAAGGAGAGGAAAACTTAGGACCCGAGGATCTGAGTGGGAGACGAACTCTCACTTGATCACCAACACAAACCTTGGTGGGAGAGACAGCATGTCTGCTATCAAAGTTCTCTTTACGCAGCTCAGATTTCACCTTTTGCTTCAGTACAGGATCCTTGTTGAAAGTACTAGTTTCTACCCCCAACTTCCTCATCCAAGACTGAAATAAAGATGTGTTCGGAGTGCGACCACGAAAAAGTACAAAAGGTACCTCACCTGTGGAGGAATGTGGTGTAATTCTATAGATCATGACTCTCTCCATAAGATTATCCTTCCAATCAGAACCCTGGTCTTTAGAAATTTGAATGGATTCTTTAAGGACCCGGTTGAACCTTTCCACCATACCGTTACTTTCAGGATGGTATAGTGAACAACGCTTGTGTTTAACCCCTTTATTAGCTAAAAAATCCTCCATTTCTTTTGAAACCAACTGTACCCCGTTATCAGTAAGGATGGTTTCAGGAAACCCCTCCCTACTGAACACCTCACGTAAAAACTTGACTACATCTTTAGTCTCAATGTTTTGAGTGATTTTTATTTCTGGCCAACGAGAGAACATGTCTACCATGACCAAGACATACTGTTGAGAGTTGTTCCCTGAAGAAATAGGACCCAGGATGTCTAAAGCGACATCTTGCCAACAACGCACAGGGGTATCCCTAATAACCATTGGTTGTGTTCTTGTTTTACAAACCTTATCAGAGGAGTTGCATTCCAAGCAATCACGAATCATACGTTCCACAAGAAGGTCAATACCCGGCCACCAGAAATGCAAACGTATCCTTTCTTTAGTTTTGGAAATACCCTGATGACCTTGGTGTGCCAAGAGAAGAATTTTTTCTCTGATTAAAGAAGGTGGTATGAGTCTAGTACCTCTCCACAACAAACCATCCTTTAAAGATAACTCATCTTTGACGTTCCAATATCTTTTGGCACCATCGCTCAGATTCTTGAGACATGGCCAACCATCACTCACCAACTTACAGACCTCTTGTAACTCGGGATCTGTACATATTGCATCCCTCCAATCACACTCCTGAACAACTCCTTCTACAACCTCACACACCTTAAACTCATCAATCTCCCATGAATCCTCAGTTGATTCATCACTCTGATTACTTTGCTCCACTACTAACCTAGAGAGACAATCAGCAACCTTATTGTTAACCCCCGGTAAGTACTTCACTTCAAATTCAAATTCTTGGTGAGCAATAACCCATTTACAGATACGTGAGGAAATGGCATCTAGGCCCTTCTTATAAAAAACCTCCTTCAGTGGTTTATGATCAGTGTGAACTACGAAAGCATTACCCCACAAGAACTTCTTCAATTTCTTAATGGCCCAATAGATACAAAGCGCCTCCTTTTCAATCACTGAGTATGACAATTCTGGACCAACTAAAGACCTCGATAAGAACAAGATGGTAACTTCTTTTCCATCTCTCACTTGCTTGAGCACAGCACCTAACCCACGGGGAACTGGCATCTGTGACTAAAATAGAACTATTGTCAACATCAAAGCTACGTAATGAGGGAGTTAGACTTAGATCTTGTTTAACAAGTTCATACTCCTTTTGACAAACCTGAGACCAAAAAAATTTCACACCTTTCTTTAACAAAGCCCTCATGTTGAAGGTTTTATTGGCGAAGTGTGGTATGAATTTATTATAATATTCCGCCATACCTAAAAAGGTGACTAACTCTTCCCTAGACTTTGGTGTAGGCAAGCTATGTATGGTCTTCACCAACTTGTCTTTAGGTTTGACACCATCAGGAGTCAAGCAATGACCTAGATAGTCAATTTCAGTTAAGTTAAATCTACACTTGTTTTCTCTCAAAGTCAAACCCCTGTCTTCAAATCGTTCCAAGACAGACCTAACTCTTAAATCATGCTCATCCTGTGATGAGCCAAAGACGAGTACGTCATCCTGATAAATTTTGACTCCCGTAATACCTTTCAATACATCTTCCATCACTCGCTGAAAAACAGAAGCTGCAGATATTAAACCAAAAGGCAGGCGAGTAAACTTAAATGGTCCTAAAGGCGTGATGAAAGTAGTGAAACCCATGGAAGTCTCATCAAACCTCACCTGATGGTATGCAGCCCTCAAGTCAAGAGTGGAAAACATGCAGGCGTCCCCTAACTGAGTCAACATGGTGTTTATTTATTTATTTATTTATTTATTATAAAGTTTTGTATAGCGCGAACAAGACCCGTGGGTATCAGAGCGCTTAACAAGAAATAAGCAATTGCAGTGAGGTAGATGACGTATATATTCGTACCACATGTGACGTTAACGTAAGTAAATATTCTATGATTAAATAGTAACAAAACATGTATATATAAACAGATATGAGGTAGAACGGTATAAGTTCGAGAAAGATGCTGTTATCTTGTTCAATCAAGTATTCATTCCTGTCGGCCTTTGGGTTGTTCTTATACGTATTCTGTTATATTATAGTCTGTGCTTCCCATTTTAATATCGTACTTGATCTAAACTAAGGCAGTAGTACAGCAGATCCATGATCAGTGATCTCCACTAAGTAATGTATCTATTCATCAGTAGGCTCTTCACTTCCCGTTTGAATGTTACCAGGTTCTGGATTTTCCTGATGTTTGGGGGGAGTGAGTTCCATATTCTGGGGGCCGCTCCTGAGAACGCTCTTTCATAGGTTTTTTTCTTTCGGAAGAAGGCTGGTCGTAGTAGCAGCTCCTCAGCACTCCTCGATGGTCGCTTGCCACCGGACAACTGAATTTTCTTTGCTAGATATCTTGGGGTGTTGTCGTGTAGTGCTTTGTGTGATACATGCTATCTTCATTTGGATTCTTGCTTCATATGGTAGCCAGTTTAATGCTTTCAGGTGCGGGGATATATGGTCATATTTCCTAGTTCCGGTGATAAGTCTTGCAGCAGCGTTAAGACAGGCTTTCAATGGTGCTGTGGACGTTTTTGGTAGACCAGCCAAGGTGGTGCACCCATATTCAATTCTCGAGATAACCAAGGATTGGATTGCCAATTTGAGGTCTGACTCTGTGATGAAGGGTTTCAATTTTCTTAGGTAGTTCAAGTGAAAGCGGGCACTTTTCGCCATTGAGTTAATGTGGGCTTTCATGTCTAGATTCTCATCTAAGATGATTCCTAGAGATTTGGCTGAGTTGACAAGGGTTGGGGTGCAGTTTAGCGCAGTCATGACTTTCATCCATTCCTTTATTTCTATGTTGCTCCTTGGTGGAGAGATAAGTAGGAACTCTGTTTTATGTGCATTCAGCTTCAGGTGGTTAGCCGTTAACCATTGAAGTGCCATTTTTATTGTCTCATTCATTAATTCCAATTCTTTTATGGATCCGATCTTTACGTAAATTTGCGTGTCATCAGCATACATGTGATAGGATATTCGGGATTTTTGGAGAATTTTTGTGAGTGGTTCAACGTATAGGTTGAACAGATCTGGGGATAGTGTCGATCCTTGAGGGACTCCAATTGCGTTAGGGCTAGGAGGTGAGATTGATTGGTTAACCAGGAAGCGCTGTGTTCTGTTCTGTAAAAAGGACTCAAACCATTTCAGCACTATTCCCGATATTCCCATCCTGTCCCGTAGTCTGGTCAGTAATGCTTCATGATTTACCGTATCAAATGCCGATGACAGGTCTAGGAGAATAAGTAAGCATGCTTGGTTTTGGTCAAGGGCCTGTAATGCGTCATCAGTAATGTGGAGAATCGCTGTTTCAGTGCTGTGCCCAGCTCTGAATCCTGATTGGCATTCATCTAGCAAGGAGAATTTCGTGATGTGTTGGGTCAGTTGGTTCTGCACACATTTCTCCGTCAGCTTGGCCAGTAAAGGGATGTTGGTCACTGGGCGAAAGTTATTAGGATCTGATGTATCTGCTGTGGGTTTTTTGATTATGGGAACGACTTGGCCTGCTTTTAGGCAGTCGGGAAGGATCCCTTGTGACAGTGACGCATTTATTATTTCGGTCCATATTGGAATCAGGATGTGATTGATCTCTTTTACGCATTTTGCAGGCAGAGGGTCTTGGTAGTGGTTGTTAGGTTTGATTCCAGAGAGCGTCTTGGCGATCATGTGTTGGTCGTACATTTCGAATGTTTCCCAGCTCGCCTTGTTTTTTGTCATGGTGCAATCCGTTGTAGAGTTGGCGTCGTTAGTAGACCGAGGATCGTTGGGGAGATTCACCGCCGAGTTTTTAAGCTCTATTTCGAGGGCTTTGGCCTTTTCCGTGAAAAATGTGGAGAACTCATCACAGCTTAGCGGTGTTTTTGAATTTTCTTGCACTGTTTTGGCTAGTTTGTTTGATTGCTCCTTTAGTATTTCAAATAGTTTTCGTGGTCTGTTTTTGGCATTATCGAGTTCTGCTCTTATAAATTCCTTTTTTGAGTTGATGATCTTTTTATTATATTGTTTCCTTGTTTTTCTGAGGACTTCCAGTTCAGGAGATGATGGGTGTTGCCTCCATTTTCTTTCGGCCATTCTCAATTTGCGTCTATCTTCGTTTAGAGCTTCGTCGAACCACGGGTTTTTGGTCTTTTCAGAGATTCGTTTCAATTTTAATGGCATGGTATTTTCAACAGTTGCTATGTAGTGTTCCGTCAGCTCATTAACATTTTCCAGGTTGTTGGGTGGCTTTAATTCTCTTTCACATCTTTCGACCAGTAGTTCCATATTTGTTTCTTTTGTGTCTCTAGACCATTTTTTGGTCTTGAACGGTTGCCTGGTCCTACCTTTTCTCGTTGTGGGTATCATGAATATTATGGCGTGATGATCAGACCAGTCACATGGTGTTATGGAGTGGATTGTTGCAGCTTTGTTTCTTGAGATTATCCAGTCTAACGTCGCTCCTTTAGAATGTGTGGGCAGTGTTGATATTAGGAAGAGGGTATCTATCTGCCACGACCTCCCTATTGAGAGCCCTGAGGTCCACACAAAAACGAACCTCGCCTGAGGGTTTACGAGCTAAAACAACTGGCGAAACCCATTCACTCGCCTCAGTCTTAACAATGATCCCATCATTTAAAAGTTTATCCAATTCTAATCGCATTGGCTCTTGCATGGCCAAAGGAACATTACGCACCTTACATGTCACAGGAATAGCATTTGTCTTTAAGACAATGTTATGAACATACCCAGTAAGACAACCAAGTTTGTCGCTAAAAACTCTCTCAAACAGCTTACGCCAATCAGGAAAAGACCCAACATCCTTACACACAACAGAGGATTTTTGAACTGACGACTCAACATTCTTACATACATCAGGGGATTTTTGAACTGAGATCTTATTACAGCCAGATGTAGATGGAGTTACAACCTTTAAGGAAGAAAGATTCTCCCCAGAGTGGGAGACTATATCCCTTAATACAATGCAAGGGTCCTCACCCGGAAATAAGGCAAGACGTAAATCAGCCTGATGAAACCAACTTAAAATGCTGTCACCCCTACATGAGATGTAGATTTTACCTGCAGTGAGTCGTCCTTTGTAGTTAATATGACCAATGAAGTAACCCACGATTTTTATGGGCTTTCTACCATAGGCCAATGGTTTTATGTCAGGTTTAAAAACTTTTACTTTACCAAATAGATTTTCATCAAAGAAAGTTTCAGGAATTAAAGTGATCTTTGCTCCGGAGTCAAATAACATTTTGACTTCACACTTATTAATGTAAACCACATCAATGGCACCCTTACATTTTTTCCCATCGGATAAGGAGTCAGAGTCATCCTCAACCAATACCTCCTTAACTTGCTTTTTCTTTTTGATTATCTGAGACCTGCAAGCTTTAGAGAAATGTCCTACTTTACCACAATTATTGCATTTAGAAGACAAGGCAGGACATGACTTATCATTAGCTAAATGATCAAAGGCATTGCATCGGAAACACTTTAACTTTGAATTGGTAGAGACTCTTGAAAATTTTTGAGAAGAAGAAGGCGTATTGTACCCCTTCTTAGAGGTTTTGGAAGTTGATCTCGGGTCTGATCTCTCTGTATATTTATTTTTATTAACCACAAAGACCTTTTCTTCCGAGATCTCCTTCTGTTTTTTAAAAACTTTCACACATGTGTCCGAGTGTTCCAGTCTTTTGGCTATAGCAATAACTTCGTCTAAGTTAGGATCATCTTTTTGCCACAGTTCGTCCTTAACTTTTTCTAGACAACATCCTAGCATGAATTGGTCACGCAGCCTTTCCTCTAAGGAACCATCAAATTTGCAAGTGGCAGCTAACTTTCGCAAAGCCGTGACATAAGTTTCAATAGACTCTTCTTCTTTCTGTATACGTCTGCCAAAGTGGTACCTTTCTAAAATGGTACTCACTTTTGGTAGATAGTGCTTGTCTAGTTTTTTAATGTTAACCTCAAATTCATTTAAATTGTTAGCTTCTTCAGTAGTTAACTCAGGCAAATGCTCAAATACATCTTGCCCTTCAGAGCCTAAGCAGTGCATTAGAAGCGCAGACTTTCTCTCCGCAGAAAGAGAAGTGCCACATACTCTAGCATAATTTAAAAATACCTTTTTCCATTTAGACCAGCGAATAGGTGGATCCCCTGGTTTTGAAAGGAAGAAGGGTGCGGCCGTAACGTTTTGCATAACTTCAATAATTAAATGAATCAAATAAAATTAAAAGAAAATTAGAAAATCTAAGTAAATTAATAAGTAAAGTGACTTAAATATTTGTAACTTAAGCACTATATATATATATAACCTGCAAACAGAAAAGGTTATAAACACAGTAACAGTTGCGCAGATAGATCACTCAAAGTAACTGTATACACAAAAGAAGCTGAGTGTGTCAGCGCAGAAAATCAGCTGCACACCTGAAAGAAGCTGAGTGTGTCAGCGAATAGAGATTTCTCAGAACTTAGAACAACCTTAGAAAAGGTTGTTGCTTGTAGTAAGGAATCTTCTTTCTATCCCATCCTCGTCGCCAATGTGAAGAAGTACATCTCAATTGGAGGTTTAGATAAACAGGTTTCTTTATTCTCATCAAAGGAAGAAAGGATCTCATCCACAGCAGAGATAGGCAGGCAGCAACTGACACAGTCTTGTTCAGATTAGAACCATAACATGACTACATCATCAAATTCTATGAATAACATTCTAGTCAGGGTAAGTGCAGAAGCAAACATAGAGAAGGATACCACACAAGCCCTTTAAGTTACTCTGGGATCAAGATAGCGTTGCTGGCCCAGTTCTTCTTCCCAGGCAAGAGTGCAACAGGCCAGCACAGCAGGGAAGCAGTTCTTCCAGAGAAACTGTCCAGCAGAGTGGCAGTTCTTATAGCAGCACATCTGTCCTCCTTTCTGACGGAGTATCTCAGGGCCAGAAGTGTACTGAAGAATTGGTGTCTGAGGGCCTTCTTTTATAAAGTGGTGCCCTGGTTCTGGAAGGTGGAAGAAGCTTCTAGACTGGGTCTTCGAAGTGCATTGAATTCCTTATCTCCCCTGCTCTAGCTCCAAGCTTGCCGAAGTGATAATGCAGGTTCTTTAAGCCCCTTGTGTGGAGAAAGGACCCAGCCTACTTGGGTGCAACTAAGGCTGGTCCCAGATGCTCAATACCATGCTACCAGTGATGTCCCATCCAATGACACCTAAGCTCTCATTGTGTGCGGCTGTCTAGGGGGAATACGCAATGCCCACTGCCAACTACTCCCAGTCATGTGAACACAGACATGCTGCAGGCCCCAAATGGCTAAGACAAGAACATGGCATTTTTCAGGATTGTAATTTTAAATCCGGCTTCACCATAAGTTAGGATTTTAAATTGGGATTCCAGAGCTACCAAACTTGAACTAGTTATCTCTTCCCATTCGGAAATCAAACTCCCAAAATGTAATAAGGCAACTCCAATGTTATCCTGTGGGCCTTGTAGTAGCGAAAAAACTAATTTAAGAGTTTATCACTACCAGGACATGTAAAACTTAAAAGTACATGTGTTACTTTTTAAATACACTGCACAATCCCCTCTGGGCTGTCCAGGGCCTACTATAGGGGTGACGTATATGTATTAAAAAGGAAGGTTTTGATATGGCAAAAGATTTGTTTTCTAGGTTGAATTGACAGTTTAAATTGCACATGCAGGCTTTGCACTGGCAGGCCTAAGACATGTTTAAAGGGCTACTTACGTGGGTGACCCAATCAGTGCTGCAGGCCCACTAGTAGCATTTAATTTATCAGCCCTGGGCACATGTAGTGCCACTTTACAAGGGACTTACAAGTAAATTAAATACACCAGTTGGGTATAAGCCGATGTTATAATGTTTTAAGCAGAGAGCACTGTAGCCCTGGTTAGCAGTGGTAATGTGCACAGAATCCTAAAGCCAACAAAAACAGATCTTGCAAAAAAGAGGAGGAAGGAAAAATGTTTGGGGGTGGCCCTGTAGAGAGGTCCGGGTCTAACATATTATTTTTTTATTTTCTTCAAAATAACAGCACCTCACAAGCATTTAAAGCACTTGAATAAGAAAAGCCATATTGTTAGAAGTTCAAGGGAATTACCTATTCATTGTATAGTGTTTCGCTGTTAGTGAGATCTTGATTGTGTCAAAACTGCAAATGTTTTAGTAGGTTATACACCTTTTAGTCTTTCAATGTCATAGTTTCATAATAATAATCATCAATAAGTAAAATTCATTTTTGGTCTACATGTACATACTTCCATTGTACATCTATGTACCTTCCATCTACTTGGATCTTTGTGTCTGTTACTTTGCTCCTGAAAAAGCATATCCAATGCACTACCCTATCTCTCATCCTGTGCCTCTATCAATATATTTAATCTAAATATACTTACTTTTTTTTATGTATCTATATACTTTTAATGTACTTATGGATCTATATATTTATCTCTTTCTTCTAATTTAGCATTTCCAATGCACTAGCCTATTTCTCAGCCTATACTTCACTCAATATATCTTCTAGCCCAACCTTCTGACTCCTCTCAAACTTTTTTCTACTACTCCTTCTAATGCACTACCCTATCTCTCATCCTATAGATCTATCAATATATCCTCTACTTCCACTCTCTCATTTATCCCAAACTCCATACCACTACTATGATCGCCAAAATAACCTTTTCTAGACTCTCTCCTGCTCTACCCCTCCTTGCATCATCTGACACCTCTTTTTACTACACCGATCCTCTAAAACAAACATTTCTAGCTCTCCTTCCCTCAAAAAAAAATCCTTCACTCTTTTATCCCTCCACTATCCTTTTTCAATCAAAATTAACAGACTAACATGCTTCACTTCTCATATTCCATATTCAACTATACTAATATACTGCCCAAATAACTGAATAACATATCTACTCTTCAAATTACTTCATATTTATACTATACTGATTTTCAACACTAATCCTTTATGGGTTCCGGAGTGGCGTGCTACTCGCCAGAAAAGCGCTTCAACGCCCTTCAGGGGTAACAAGTGATATATGAATGCAAATCTTTCTTCCCCTTTTATCCATTCGCTATCCTTCTCTCTCCAAGTAACAGACTAATATCCACCACTGAAATTACCTCATATTTCACCATATTAATTCACCACTAATCCTCTATAGGCTCCCTGAATAGCATGCGTCAACAAGCGAGCGATAAATAAATACAAACCTTTGTTGTACTCTATCCTTCTGCTATCATTCCAAATCCAAATAACTGATTAACCTATCCACCACTTAAAATGTACTTGCATGTTCAACTATACTAATTCAACACTAATCCTCAGTGGGTCCCGGAGTAGCGTGCTACCCGCCGAAAAAGCGCTTCGACGCCTCGTCAGGGGTTGTAAGGGCTATAAAAATGCAATTACAATACAATACAATAGTTTCATTCTCCATTGTATTGGCATGTAATTTTCTTATCACCATAATAGTTTCACGATTGGAAGGCTGGCAGAATGCAAGTAAAGTCCATTGTGGCAGGATTTTCACCATTTTGGCACTGCCTTTTGAATTGGAGTCAAATGGTCTTCCTCCCTTGTACTAATTCTTAATTTAGATTACTTAATTAAACCTTTTTTTGAATAACTAGTCCTACACCACACATGCTCTTCACTCTTTTCTAAAAATATTAATTCTTTTATTCATATGCAAGTATTAGTCAGCATTAATTTTGTGTTCTTTATCGTGCTCAAAATGTGATGTAATTCATTGGCAATCTTGAATGTAGTTTTTTCTTATGAGTTGCGTTTTACCTTAATGTGAGTATCTTTTGCTTTCTATTCTTAGACTTTGCTCAGAGGGATCATGTTTATACTATATAATGATTGTCCACCTTCTGTGGTTCTACCCTTGGTCTGCTTTATGAAGACAAATATTACTCTTTGTTTTCACCCCACTGTGGTGTCTGAGCATGTCCAGATGTATGGTATAGCTTGACCGAATATTGTGGCATGCTTTGTATCCACAAGTTAATGTTGTATATCTTTACATAGCTGACCATGTCAGGAGTAAGGTTATTTGTTTGTGAGGGGTCTACGTCTGTCAATTCATTAACCCACTCAGCTCTTGTTAGTTTGCAAAAGTTATAGAAAATCTCTGCTCTTCACATGGTAGCCATGGCACTAACAGCAGGCAATTTCCAGACAAGTGTGTTTTAAATTCAATCATCAACCATTTTAAACTCAAAAAAACAATAAAATTGCTAAACTAATTTTAAACCTAGTAGATGTCATGAGCAAAAAGACAACTAACTATGACATAATTGCACGGGTGATGTTACATGTGAGGTGATCAGCAGAGCATGGCGGTGGAGCAAGTATAGTTTGCTCGTGAAATCATAACCAATACATTTCAGGTTTTGATTTTTAATTGGTTTTTGTGTTCTTTCAACAGCCAACTATAAAGTCACTTTAAGCATTCTTTGTGTTGTGTCTATGTTTTTTTAACTTAAGGTAAGATCTATTCCCATACCTAGCTGTAATGTCGCTACTGGTTTTTTAAGTGAATTTCTGCGTCTTTTTAAATCATACTTAGCCAACTCCCCTGCTGAGCCCACCTTTCATCTGTGTGCAGGGGGGCATTGGAAGTAGGGACTGGCTTTTGGCCATGTCATGCGCCCAACCCCACCATGGTCGGCTAAACTCCCACTGTGCACAACCTTTGGCTCAACCTTCCGTGGTCGCCTTCACCATGCAGAGTGTTGTCATCAGTGATGTCATTTAAAATTTCAGTGTGTGTTTTTTCCCCCCCAGTGTCTATTTACTTGCTTTTACTAGTTTAAGATCACTGGATAGGGCCACCTGCTCACATAATTCCTCAGAGATTTTCCGCTTTCTGACAAAAGTCTAGCACACTGCAAATGGTGCTGGAGCTCAGTAGTTTATTCTCTCTGTTGGTGTGTGCAGAAAGCAATGCGTTTCACCTTGCACCTTTGTCAAGTTTTGCCCAGCTGTACATACTGCCATGTTTTTAAAGTACTCTTTTGCCGGTCAAAAACAAGAAATAAACAAATGGACATTGCCTCCATCTCAAAATGGGTCTGCCTTCTTAGACTAGCTAATTTCAGTTCCTTGGGTAATACCATAGCCAGTTTTACCCAATAGGGTACTTTGCATTCATGTTTAGTTTTATGGTGAAATACATCATGAATTCAGTTTACTAATATGATTTAACCTACTATTGAATATGTTTATAAACAATGGTGTTAATGTCCAAAATGGCAGTAACTCCTAATACACATCTCTACTGAGAATTGCTCAAATATCCACATTCCAATCAAATTCATTCTTGAAAAATGTAATAAATACATTACATATTCTATGCAATACATTGAGAACTGTTGAGGTTTTATGTATTGCCATATAAAAGGTTTCAATGTAGTGGTCAGAAAATCACTCCCATGTGGGCAGTATCAATAATAAACTTCCATACTCAATATATTTAGCATATCTCTCTGTTGGTTGGC
This sequence comes from Lissotriton helveticus, assembly GCF_964261635.1. Classification (NCBI taxonomy): domain Eukaryota; kingdom Metazoa; phylum Chordata; class Amphibia; order Caudata; family Salamandridae; genus Lissotriton; species Lissotriton helveticus. The sequence goes on from NC_136070.1 coordinate 1,118,399,570, forward strand.
AATAAATGACAAATAAATCAACTTAATCTTATGTTCTGCAATATTATCCATAATAATTAGTACAGTGACCTAATGATTAATAGTTAATGTCCTGTGAAGATTAAAAACAATATAAATGTAGAAACTATAAACAATATAAAAATCCTCTTCATATCATCTCCAATAAACTACCAAAATGCCCAGAATCAAAATGAAAATGTTGGCAGAAAGGGGGAACTCCCCCACGGGATGTTTTGTTTCTAAATCTAAGATGCATCTTGACTCTAGACTCCCGATAACCCCCCAAGGATTTCTAGGTACTCGGTATGTTCCAAAGTATGTAATTTGTTCAAGGTCTGTATGTTGTTCATGTTAGTGGCATGCCACTGGGTAGTTAGCTTCTTTGTCTTTTGCTGTAAACATATTCCTACGAATGTGCTCAAACGCAGGACGTATTGTACTGTTCATGTACTGCAATACCACAAGGATATATACTCATGTCGACACAGTAATTACTACCATAAGTGATGTGTTTAATCTTGTTTGTGTTGGTTTGATTAAGGTACCTCAAAATGTTCTATGTTGCTCATGTTTATAGAAAACTTTAAGGCAGAATCTGTTCACATCTATATCTCTCAGCATGATATGTACTAGTTTACCTCTGGATGATTCATTTAATGTTCATGTGTAAACAATATTTTGCCAATTAAGACATCTGTACGAACACCATCCCAATGTTTGGTTATTAGTTTCCTGATCTTCCTGTCACTCCTTCCATATGTAGAGACAAAACAGATTGTGGCAGCTTCTGTACTTTCTGCTGCTTTACTCATATAGGGGTTAATGTTCTAAATTGTAAAAAATTGTAAATAGATACTTGTATAGCGCACTACTCACCCGCAAGGGTCTCAAGGCGCTTGTACGAATACCGCTGTGGAACCCATCCTGGCTTTCCCTGTGAGGTGTCCACTCCTGGGCACCCCCAAGGTGAAGCCAGGCATCCTTAGCGTTGTGGGGGCCGTTGTGGAGATTAAGCAAGCTATTGGCCAGAGTTGCAGAGTGGGACCCATGGTTAGAATAGGCACCGAGGCGAGAATTATCAGGTCCGTGGAAATTTTGAGCCCAAGACCCGCCGAGGCGGGGAATTGAACCCTGGTCCCTGGCCAGACCTCTGCATCAGGGTCTGCCGCTCTAACCATTGAGCCACACTTCTCTGGTTCTCTATTTAACACAATCTGATGCATTTCCGAAGACCCGATTAGGATACACTCTCTTGAACTTCTTCACCATTGGTCCTTTCTCTAGTTTGTATCCCTCTATGCTACTGCAGTTACATCCTTAGCCGGACTCCCCTGGAACCCGCCAATGAGCATGGTCACTTGCAGGCTAGTTATCTCCGATCATCCAAGTCGGATCATAGGCTTCAGACCATATCCCTCAACATACTTCAACCCAACCTTACTGGTGAGAACCCTTCCGGTTCCACCCTGTGTTCCTCCTCTCCGGGTACCTACCTTCCTGAAAATCATTCCGTCTCTACCTATCCCCAGACTACACATACCAATCCGGCCGCCAGGATATTCTTCTTGACCGCACCTCTGCCATCTCGAGGCTATAGCGCAATCGACCATTCACCTAGGACAAAGTATTACAGTTTGCCTCCGAGTAAGCCATTTCCTGATACTTGAGCACAGCATCACTTTTTTACTAGCAATTGCAACTTCTCAATTGTTGAGATACCGGCACGCCTGCGCCAACACCAGGACTGCCAGGATAGGCCACTGTTGGCGACTTCCCAGGCATTTGCTTTATTGCTTAGTCCTGATGATGATCTCATAACCTTGTTGGGGATCGAAACGTCGTCGACACCTACATCTTAAACTCTAAACTGCAAATTAAGAATTATGTGGAGTACAAGATGTCTTTGTGATTGTGACTACTGTTAATTTGTATTTTCACTAAAGAGTCTCTTTTAAGTCACCTGCCTATGGTAAGGAAATCTGCTGATTTCTCAATACCCTGTCACATCCTGCTCTCTAATAGTTAATGTATTGTCTTGATCTGTTTGTGTTAATACACATAAAGTTCACCAAATGGTATGCTCCAATTTAAGCCCTTACGCTGATTGCTAGTGTCATAGTGGACACTGTTTATTGCTGTAGCTTTCCTGTAGTGTGAATAAGGCTTTGTCCATAACTGAAATTTTGATATCTTGAAAATCAATCTCCTTCCTGCTTATGCTATTTGTAAATGTCAAGTTGATTTTAATTGTGATTATTGTCAAGACTTTCAGTAGTTAGTGGCTCACTTCCATTGTAGTAGTGGGCTTAAGCAAGGCCTACTACTGCTAGGGTTCGCCCTTCTCTGCACAGAGAGTCCTCAGACCAATAGGATAGAAGTTGGCACATAAACTGGAATAGAAAATACAAGATTTATTAAACCTCATGAGGTGGAACTACATTCATACAGCACCCTTCGGTAATGTATGAAGTAGCACACTGAATGGAAGGAGCTTGGTCCTTTTATACCCACACAGGGGCTCAAAAGAAGGCGGTACAAGTACAAGAAGAAGGTTTAAGGTACATATAGGTCATACAGAAAATGCACAGTCAACAAGTGGGAGGCGCTAACAGGTGCTAATTCTGGTGAACACATCCTGACAGTTACAGACTAACAGCAGCTGCATGGACAGCTTCAAGCTTAACTGAGCATGTGCGAAGCAGAAGAAACCTGTCTATAACCTGTCTCTAGGCAGATTCCAAGAGCAGACCTGTCTCTAGGCAGATTCCAAGAGCAGACAACAGCAAGGTAGGAAAGAGCACATGACACGCACGTGGTAGCACATGGCAAACAAGATGGCTGCCAGAAATACAATATGGATTCCACAAAACGGATAAGATAACTTCTAAATACAGTATGGCTTCTGCTAATGCTAACCCAATCGCTGCCAAATTACAACACCAATACAGATACAAAAAACATTGCCTGTGAATCTGTACCATAAACTGATATGGTTACAGTACTTCATTATACTTTCTGCAAAGAGCGTTCACTAAGCTCCTTAACTGGGCGCGAAGTAGGTACCCATAGCAATGCTTTGTATCCGCTTGCAAAGATTTCCATTGAAATAAAATATATTCTTCATACAGAAATATATCATTCTTGCCAGTATTTTAGATGGAGGAACAGGACTAAAGGTGTTGCCCTCAAGAAGTGATTGCATTCCCTGATGCCTTTCTTATGTATCAAGCTGGTATTCAGTGCTGTAACATCTAAGAAATTCCTTTTACCATTCTAGTTCCTGTAGTTCAGGCAGGAAATCCATACCATCTTTTATATGGCTTGAAGGAAAAAATCATTATACTTTGAGGCATTTTCTTATAGGTTGTTTGTAGATAATTCTATTGGCTTCCTCTGTAATTTTCTTGTTGTCCTTGTGTATTTCAGGAATGTGATATTCTCAAGAATTCTATCTCTAAACGGCCTCTATTTCTCCAGTTTTTTAACATTTCCCAAAATCTGTTTAGGGTGGACATATACACATTCCTATCACTTTTCTCATACCACCTAAGATGTTTTAGCTGCCCTTTCGCCTCTGCAAGAAACCAGTTCTCAGTCATGAGGACAATGTGAGTCATGAGGACTATGTGGCTGCCTTTGTCAGATAGTTTGATTATCAAATTGGCTTCTTCCATCAGGCCTTTCAGAGCCCACCGTTGTCCATCTGTGGATTTGCTACTGTCTCTCTTGCTCCTGTGAGATCAAGAAAACAATTTATAAAAGGAAGAATGTGAATTTGGGGTCCAAGGGTAGTTGCATGCGGATGGAGGATTGCCCACATGCGGAAGGATTGGGCGCAGGGCCTGGTGGCCATTTGCGGGGGGGTTGGCAAGCCTGTAAGGGGTTAGGTACAGGACCTTTGTTCATGAATTGCGAGAGGTCTGAGGTGTGCAGAGTAGTGTGGGCATGCGTCCTGGCTGGAGGCCAGGCCCTACGTGCAATCCTCTGCCACACATGCCTAAAGGCTGCAAATCTGTAACATTTTATTTTACTTGAAAAATTAAAAAAATTAAATTCCCTGTTAAAAACAAAGGGTAAAGTGGAGTTAGGAAGGTAGTAAGATTTTAACTTATGTTAAACTTACACATTCATTGTAAAAGAATATGTATATATGTGTGTGTGTGTGTATATATATGTGTGTGTATGTATGTATGTATGTATAGGCATTTATATAGCGCACTACTTACCCGTAGGGTCCCAAGGCGCTTCGACCGCTGCGAAACCCTTCCTGGCTTCCCTGAGAGATGGTCCCTTAATGGGTATCTCCAGGGTGAGACCAGGCATCCCCGGCGGTCTGGTGGGGCCGTTAGTGAAGATGAGGCAAGCTAATGCCCAGAGTTGCAGAGTGTGATCGCTGATCAGAGTGGGCACCGAGGCGAGAGAATTATCGAGTCCGCTGACCCTGGTCCAGAAACCTGCCGCGCCGGGAATCGAACCCTGGTCCCGGGCCGTCCTCTGCTCTCGGGTCTGCCGCCTCTAACCAGTGAGCCTGTGTGTGTATATATGTGTGTATGTGTATATATGTGTGTATGTGTATATATGTATGTGTATATATGTGTGTATGTATGTATATGTGTGCGTATGTATATATGTGTGTATGTATGTATGTATATATATATATATATATATATGAAAGCTCACTCCCTCCCGGTCCCGAGAGGAAAATAAAGACAGCACACGCGGGAATTCTTTGCGATGGAAACTTTTACTCGCACAGACGCGTTTCGGAAGCTGCGCTTCCTTCCTCAATGTTAGTTACACCGTAGTGCGCGATTTGGCGCCATTTATTTCAAATCACACAAACGACCTGTATTGGCAAACACAGAGAGAGGACTGACGCGTATGCGCCATCTTGCTAATGCGTTTAATCCCGCAAAAACATACTGATAATTAAACAATACTATTTCATTCAGTCATTGCTAAGCTTCACAATTATTAAAAAGCCTCTCGAATTTACAACGAGAATTTACATAGTAATATTGCCGTGGATCGGCAAATCTCCTCTCATTAATGCACTGGGAAATGGATTATAAATCTTGCCGTGGATCGGCCTGAGGCAACACAAAGGTTGCCATTTAAGTTTCCAATAACCCCATGCAATCAATTTTGCCAGTCAATGTCGGATGTTAAATTTTAAAATATTAACAAAGTTGCAAAATATTCCACAATAATCCTGAAAGAACAAAAGAAGTGAGTATATAGTGCATAATATAACAGGACACTCATCATCCCGTAGGTCAAAGCACTCAGTGGTGATCAGTTTCAGAAAGACACTATTTACAAAAACATTACCATGTAGCTGTTATTCCTTTCATATTTACACTGGAGATACTGTGTGGCATTGTTATCTTTTAACTCCCTAGGTGTACAGTCAATTCCTCCCCACAGTTTAATCCCCAAGGGGCTTTGGTTTGGCAGTCTATGATGTATCGGGATTCTAATCTGCGAAGTTTTTGCAGTTTATCCCCTCCCCTGATATTATCAGAAATCGCATCAAGGCAAAAGTACTGTAACAGATTCCTATCGCTCTTGTGTTTGATCGAAAAATGTCTGGCGACAGGGTATGTAAAATCTCTGTTTACTATAGCCCGCATATGCTCCAAAATGCGCAATTTTACGGGGTTTATAGTACTGCCTATATACCTAAGCCCACAGGGGCAGAGAAGGCAGTAGACCGCAAAAGGGGAGGTGCACGTGAGGAACTGATTTATTCTCTTCTTCTTTTTAGTACCACAACCCATGATTTCGTAAGAATAGACCCTTTTACTGTTGGCGCAGGCTTTGCACCGGCCACAAGGAAAGTAGCCTTTGGCATCTTTCAAATTGCTCGTGCGTGTAGGGACAGGTGACAAATGACTATGTACCAAGGTATCCCTCAACGAACGTGCCCTTTTAAAGGTGATTAAGGGATTGGCAGGTATATCACTCCCTATTATGCTGTCCTTTTGCAAAATGTGCCAATGTCTTTTTAGGATACTCCTCAATTGTTGACAATCTTTGGAGTAAGGTGTAATCATCCTAAATTTTTCTATGTCAGTAGAGGGTTTATGCTTCTTAACAAACAAAGTCTGTCTGGGTTGTGTCCTTACTCTATCCAAGGTGTTCCGTAACAGTTGCCTGCTATAACCCCTCGCCTCAAATCTGTCATTACTTTCCTGTGCAGCCAATTCGAAATCATCATTAGTGGAACAGTTGCGCTTTAACCGTAGAAGCTCTCCATAAGGTATACTCCTGATGAGCTTCTGAGGATGGTTAGATGACGCATGCAGCGTACTGTTTCCCGCTGTCGGCTTTCTATAGAGGGAAGTCTGAATACTGTTGTTAATCACCTCTATTCTCAAGTCTAAGTACACTGCCTCGCTTGTACTTGCATTACCAGTAAAGATTAAATTACAGTTGTTATCATTCAACACGTTTACATATTGCCATGCTGTCTCTACTGAGCCATTCCACACTATGCACAAATCGTCAATATAACGATACCAGGAGACGATACAATTTGACCACTGTTCTTTCTCAGGTCCCCAGGCTTCCTGCTCCTCCCACCAGCCCACGAATAAATTTGCGTAGCTGGGGGCGAAGCAGGAACCCATGGCAGTACCCGACAGCTGTCTAAACAAATCATCCTGAAAGAGAAAGATGTTATTCTGGAGACAAAATGCAACTAATTCCATCAACATAGCATTATGTTGGGCATATTTCAGCTGTCTCTTCCCTAGGAAGTACTGGATCGCCTTCATTCCCTGTGCATGCTCAATACTAGTGTAGAGACTGGTAATGTCGAGAGTCAATAAGCAATATCCTGGTTGCCAAGCAATTGCTTCAATTTTCTCAATAAAATCGGCAGTGTCTCGAATGTAAGACTTGAGGCCCAACACCATTTCAAATAAGAAGTGATCCAAAAATTTAGATAGATTCTCAGTAAGGCTGCCCATGGATGAGATAATGGGACGCCCAGGTGGTTTATCCATTCTCTTATGAACTTTGGGCAGGTAATAGAAAGTGGGGGTGACAGGATGTGTCGTTTTCAGAAAAAGATATTCTTCCGTCTCCAGCATCTGTTTGTCATGCCACTTTTTCAGCAGTCCGTGCAAAGTTGTAATGCTGGACTCATATCTTTGCTTTGTAGTCAACTCGTAACAAGAGCCATCCTGCAATTGTCGCATAGCTTCCTGGACATAATCTTCACGCGACAGAATGACCACGTTGCCTCCTTTGTCTGAAGGTTTACAGACTATTGATGTATCATCGGCCAGTGTTTTTATTGCATTGCGCTGTGATTCAGTTAGATTGTCACGGTGTCCCCCAGATTTTCTATGTATGCGCATTCTTCTCAGATCACGAATCACCAACTCAGAGAAAGTGTCGATCATGTCAGTTTGTGTTGGAGGCACAAATTTTGACTTTAATTTGAGACCACTGACTGGGGCCTCTTGTTCGACTTCCACAGACCTTAGTCTCTGAGATAAGGTCTCAGGTAACGTCGGTAACACACTCCCTGTGTTTTCCAAACGTAGTTCTTCTAATAACTCCAAAGTGGTTAGTTCATTCACTTTCAACAAATCAGTGTCTTTATAACGTGATCGGATAATTTTAGCTTCATCAGCAGTTGGTTTCGTCTTGAAGAATTTATGCAGGCGTAGTCTTCTAACGAATTGAAACAAATCAATTCTGGTCTGAGTATACTCAAGGTTACTGTCTGGACAAAAAGTTAATCCCAATTTGAGGACTGACTCCTCTGATGGTGAAAGCATCCTTGTGGAGAGGTTAATGATGGTAAGGTTGTCTGTTGATTCCTCATGCCCTACCATCTTTTTCCCCTTGTGGCTCGCGTTTTGCGTGTGCGGGCTCCCACATTCGGCGCCCTTCCTCTTCCTCTGCCTCTTCCGGCCCCCTCGTCTGGTTTTTCTTCGTTTTCTGGGGGTTTGTTCTTTCCCCCCCTCAACCAATTCATTCGGATGACTTGTACCTCCGTCTGAAAAGGGGTGTCTGCGGTTTGTTGCAGGGTTCTGGCTTCGTCCTCCGACTGCTCACCCTCAGTAACCTCGGATTCTGATGTCTCCACATCCAACGGTGCAGCCGCACCGGCAGCCTTATTTTTCAATAGGTCCTTCCTTGTCTGGTCGTACTTTTTGGAGAACGTAAGGACTCGACCCATGGCATAGTCCCGTTCATCCCTATCAAATTTCTCTTGTTTCCGCATGCGTATTTTCTGCTCATATTTTTCCAGTCGTTTCTTCATCTGGACTCTAAGTTGTTCCTGCTGGTCTTTGTCTTCATTGGTCGCTATTTCCGTTTCCATGGTTTCAATTTCTTTGAGGACCTTATCTCTGTCACTCCAAGCAAATTGTACCAGGATTTCCAACATCACCTCGCAGGATTTAGCAATATGTGCTGCCCAGGTATCAAGAAGTTTAGGGTCCGGGTGTTCGTATGCGGGGATCGTAAATATCCGCAACCCTCTTGGCACTCTTTTCACTTCTATATATCCTTGGAGTGATGTGCCCTCCCACCACTTCCGAAGCTCCCGCTCGTATAATTTCTCTAATTTACCAAACTGCATGGCCAGTTGGCTGGGAGCATTGACTGTTTTAATCTTAGTTGCTGGTTGAGCATTGATGTCAGGATTTTTGTTTTTAAACATTCCTGTCGCCAAGTCACGGCGTTGCGAGATATCAAACATGCTGTTATTCTTAGTATTCGGCCCCCCACTGCCGGGTTGCCTAGTTCGTTGCACAATAATCAATAAAGATTCCCTGCGCTGAAGCCAGTACTTGAATAGTGAGAGGTGTCTTCAAAAAAAGTTCCAGGAAATGAACAGATTATATCTCGGCTTACCCAATTTCAGTCGGGTGGCGCCGAGTAAATTCTGTCCGTGTACCCAAGGAAACCTCTAGACCATCTCGTTCCCACTCGATTCTCCTCTTCAAGCAGTGGCGGTGCTCCACATGTATTAAATCCAGGCTCTCTGCTCCGAAGTCCGGTGCACTCTTACAGCGGGTGCTCGTCCAAGCGCGTCAGAGCTTCGCGCTTCAATATGAAAGCTCACTCCCTCCCGGTCCCGAGAGGAAAATAAAGACAGCACACACGGGAATTCTTTGCGATGGCAACTTTTACTCGCACAGACGCGTTTCGGAAGCTGCGCTTCCTTCCTCAATGTTAGTTACACCGTAGTGCGCGATTTGGCGCCATTTATTTCAAATCACACAAACGACCTGTATTGGCAAACACAGAGAGAGGACTGACGCGTATGCGCCATCTTGCTAATGCGTTTAATCCCGCAAAAACATACTGATAATTAAACAATACTATTTCATTCAGTCATTGCTAAGCTTCACAATTATTAAAAAGCCTCTCGAATTTACAACGAGAATTTACATAGTAATATTGCCGTGGATCGGCAAATCTCCTCTCATTAATGCACTGGGAAATGGATTATTTCGTGGGCTGGTGGGAGGAGCAGGAAGCCTGGGGACCTGAGAAAGAACAGTGGTCAAATTGTATCGTCTCCTGGTATCGTTATATTGACGATTTGTGCATAGTGTGGAATGGCTCAGTAGAGACAGCATGGCAATATGTAAACGTGTTGAATGATAACAACTGTAATTTAATCTTTACTGGTAATGCAAGTACAAGCGAGGCAGTGTACTTAGACTTGAGAATAGAGGTGATTAACAACAGTATTCAGACTTCCCTCTATAGAAAGCCGACAGCGGGAAACAGTACGCTGCATGCGTCATCTAACCATCCTCAGAAGCTCATCAGGAGTATACCTTATGGAGAGCTTCTACGGTTAAAGCGCAACTGTTCCACTAATGATGATTTCGAATTGGCTGCACAGGAAAGTAATGACAGATTTGAGGCGAGGGGTTATAGCAGGCAACTGTTACGGAACACCTTGGATAGAGTAAGGACACAACCCAGACAGACTTTGTTAAGAAGCATAAACCCTCTACTGACATAGAAAAATTTAGGATGATTACACCTTACTCCAAAGATTGTCAACAATTGAGGAGTATCCTAAAAAGACATTGGCACATTTTGCAAAAGGACAGCATAATAGGGAGTGATATACCTGCCAATCCCTTAATCACCTTTAAAAGGGCACGTTCGTTGAGGGATACCTTGGTACATAGTCATTTGTCACCTGTCCCTACACGCACGAGCAATTTGAAAGATGCCAAAGGCTACTTTCCTTGTGGCCGGTGCAAAGCCTGCGCCAACAGTAAAAGGGTCTATTCTTACGAAATCATGGGTTGTGGTACTAAAAAGAAGAAGAGAATAAATCAGTTCCTCACGTGCACCTCCCCTTTTGCGGTCTACTGCCTTCTCTGCCCCTGTGGGCTTAGGTATATAGGCAGTACTATAAACCCCGTAAAATTGCGCATTTTGGAGCATATGCGGGCTATAGTAAACAGAGATTTTACATACCCTGTCGCCAGACATTTTTCGATCAAACACAAGAGCGATAGGAATCTGTTACAGTACTTTTGCCTTGATGCGATTTCTGATAATATCAGGGGAGGGGATAAACTGCAAAAACTTCGCAGATTAGAATCCCGATACATCATAGACTGCCAAACCAAAGCCCCTTGGGGATTAAACTGTGGGGAGGAATTGACTGTACACCTAGGGAGTTAAAAGATAACAATGCCACACAGTATCTCCAGTGTAAATATGAAAGGAATAACAGCTACATGGTAATGTTTTTGTAAATAGTGTCTTTCTGAAACTGATCACCACTGAGTGCTTTGACCTACGGGATGATGAGTGTCCTGTTATATTATGCACTATATACTCACTTCTTTTGTTCTTTCAGGATTATTGTGGAATATTTTGCAACTTTGTTAATATTTTAAAATTTAACATCCGACATTGACTGGCAAAATTGATTGCATGGGGTTATTGGAAACTTAAATGGCAACCTTTGTGTTGCCTCAGGCCGATCCACGGCAAGATTTATAATCCATTTCCCAGTGCATTAATGAGAGGAGATTTGCCGATCCACGGCAATATTACTATGTAAATTCTCGTTGTAAATTCGAGAGGCTTTTTAATAATTGTGAAGCTTAGCAATGACTGAATGAAATAGTATTGTTTAATTATCAGTATGTTTTTGCGGGATTAAACGCATTAGCAAGATGGCGCATACGCGTCAGTCCTCTCTCTGTGTTTGCCAATACAGGTCGTTTGTGTGATTTGAAATAAATGGCGCCAAATCGCGCACTACGGTGTAACTAACATTGAGGAAGGAAGCGCAGCTTCCGAAACGCGTCTGTGCGAGTAAAAGTTGCCATCGCAAAGAATTCCCGTGTGTGCTGTCTTTATTTTCCTCTCGGGACCGGGTGGGAGTGAGCTTTCATATTGAAGCGCGAAGCTCTGACGCGCTTGGACGAGCACCCGCTGTAAGAGTGCACCGGACTTCGGAGCAGAGAGCCTGGATATATATATATATATATATATATATATATATATATATATAATCCCCATCCATCCATCTCCTACTGGTGGTTACCAGTGGGTAGTTATAGTTAGGATATAGTCTCCATAGGAAAAGTGTTTTTTGTTTTGCCAATAACTTTAGCGCCGTTCGACTTATCGTAATGACATTTTGTAAACTAGTTTGACACTCACTTCAGGTGTTGACTTGAAAGTTTCAGGGTGATCCATCAAGCGGGGTGAGAAAAAAGGGATCCCAAAGAGTGTTTTTCCTATATTAATTCCCATAGGAATTTTAGACACGGCTACAGCCCGAACTGCTGAACGTAATTACACCAAATTTGGCAGAATGGTAGATATTGGTCCAGGGAAGTGTGATTTGGTGTAAATCCATTCAGTAGTTTTAAAGATATTAATATAAATCCAAATTGGTATGTGTAGGAACGTGAAGGCAACATTTCAAACCAGGAAGTGTTTGCAACCATCTTGGATTCGGTTTGAGGCAGAGTCCCATGAAAAAAACATACATAAGAGAAAAGTGCAGGATAGGAATACCCTACCCCCAGGCCTCCATTCCAGAGAGAATCTGTCGGGGTGAAAAAAGTTGGAAAAAAAAATAATCGGGAGCCACAACTACTGCCAAAATGAGGGCTCCCACACTTATCTACTGTTTAGCCCTTGGGTGGGCCAGGTCCTGGGGGGCATGCACAAGGAAACGGTACTCTCGCTTAGTTGTGTATTGTCCCTCTGGATTGACAGGACCTTGGAGGATTCACTCCCCCATTTGACAGTAATTCAGGAGGCGCAAGTGCAGGTTCTTTCCTCCGGAGGGTGGGCCTCTGGTCACCACACCTAATAGTGCTTCTGGTTCACCGCTCGGGAAACTTTGGAAGCTCACTTGATGGTCTACTGTCCCTCTAGACTGTCAGGACCTCGGAGGCGCACTCCCCCATTCAACAATGCACCAGGAGAGGCAGGTGCAGCTTCTTGTCACAAGGGGACGGGGCCACCGGTCAACGCGCCTAATAGTGCTCTGTAAGCCCGCAGAGTGGGAAACTTTGGATGCTCACTTGGTGGTGTACTCTCCCTCTGGACTGTCAGGACATTAAGGGACTCAATCCCCTGTTCGACATCGCGCCAAAAGGTACAGTTTCTTGCCTCAAGAGGATGTGGCTAGGGCCAGAGCTTCTGACTTTAGAACTGGAGAACCAGGTTAGAGTCTCGGCATTGGTTCTATTTCAGGATGTGCACCCTTCTCTGTAAGAACTCATTATTAACCTTTTCTTGGCTGCCTATTCCTTTCCTCTTGGCTTGTCTGGAGGTTCCTTCCTGCAGCTATTCGGAAGAGTAGTGGCCTGGTGCCTAATATAGTCAGCCATTGCGTGTTTCAAAACTGTGCTTTGCCGCTTGTTATGTTATGTTATGTTATATGATATTTATTAAGTGCACTGTCACCGTGAGTTTCCTGGCGCTCCAAGGATCCTAAAACTATAACAGAGGAATTTAATGACAATGGGAGAAAAGCAGGGTTTTTAAAGATTTCCTGAAGGCAAGAAGGGAACCAGAGGTCTTGAGGGGGAGAGGAAGAGAGTTCCATAGCTTAGGGGCCAAGTAAGAAAAAGTGCGGCCACCGGATCTGGTGAGTTTGACACGGGGGACAACTAAGAGATGAAGATTGGTGGACCTGAGGGCGCGGGAGGGACAGTAAGGAGTGATCAGGGACGTGAGGAAAACAGGAGCTGGACCAGTAAGTGCTTTAAAGACCAGGCAGTGGACCTTGAAAGCTATTCTTTCACTGACTGGGAGCCAGTGAAGTTGATACAGTAAAGGTCGAGCCGACTGCCATCTGGAGAGGTTGAGCGCGAGTCTGGCAGCCTGGTTCTGGATGAGTTGTAACCTAGATAACAAGGAGTTGGGGAGGCCATGATAGATCGAGTTTGAAAAGTCCAGGCGGGACATCACCAAGGCTATGATGACTTGTAGCAGTGCTTCAGGGGTTAGGAAGTGGGCGACCTTCCGAATCCTGCATAGCTGGAACATACAGGAAGATGTTACTGCACTCACCTGGGCCTTAAGAGTGAGGCCGGAGTCAATAATGACCCCGAGGCTCTTCACACGGTCAGCGGGAGAGGGAGGAGTACCAAGCTCACTGGGCCAGAACTGAGGGCCCCAATAGGTGGCACTACTCCCGGGAAGGAGGAGCTCAGTCTTGCCCGGATTGAGCTTTAGTTGGTTTCGGCACATCCAATGCTGAATGTGTGTCATAGCCGACTGGAAGTTGGACACAGCGTCAGGGGAGGTGAGGGGAAAGATGATCTGCAGGTCGTCCGCGTAATTGAACACGGTAACGTCCCACCTGCTTAGAGAGTGAAGGAGGGGTAGAAGATATACATTAAAGAGGAGGGGGGACAGGGAGGAGCCCTGAGGGACCCCGCAAGATGACGCAGCACTGGTGGCGCTGAAAGGGCCCAGCCTGACTGCCTGAGATCTCCCCTCTAAGAAGGACTTAACCCAGGACAAAGCAGGCCCACGGACTCCGGCGGACTCGACACGGTGGAGTAAGATATTATGGTCCACCGTGTCGAATACCGCCGATAAGTAAAGAAGGACTAATGCCTGGGGTAGTCCTCTATCCGCCTTACTTCTAAGGTAGTCCAGTACGGCGAGGATCACAGCCTCAGTGGAATGGGCTGGTCGGAAGCCGGCCTGGTTGAAAGCCAGGAAGTTGGACTCCTCGATGAAATGTGATAGGCAAGTAGTGACATGTGCCTCCAAAACCTTAGACAGAAAAGGCAAGAGGGAGATGGGCCGATAGTTCACAAAGACCGCTGGGTCCGCGCCAGGTTTCTTTAGCAGGGGCACCAATACGGCCTCCTTGAATGACCTGGGGACTATGCCAGTACTGAGGGAAGAGTTAAGTAAGGGAAGGATACAATGGGGGAGGGAGTGACAGATGTCACGAAGCACGGACGGGGGACAGCAGTCCTTCGGGGAGCCAGATTTTACTCGCGAGGACAGCTTGGCAAGGGAATCAGAATCGAGTGTAGGAAATCGATCCAGAGTGAATGGATTGATAGGGGGAGGTGTTGCTGTAGTTAACGGGGGGGAATGGGATATGGAATTTTTAATTGTGGTGATCTTTTCGATGAAGAAAGAGTTTAGCGCGTTGCATGACTCAGCGGAGGGAGGCAGGTTGGGAAGTGTCCTGGCGTAGGATGTTATTTCGCCAAGGACTTTGAAAATCTCTTTAGATTTGTTAGAAGCTGTTAGGATTCTCTCAGAGATAAAAGCAGACTTGGTGGATATGATGGTTTGTTTGTAGATTTTCCGTGCGACCACGTACGCTTCCCTATCGGCACTAAGATAGTTGCGCCTCCATCTACGCTCCAATTGGCGTAGCTCTAGATGTTGTTGTTTTAAGGTCGAGTTATACCAGTTGTGAGACTTATTGAGGCGTGTTCGGGGGAAGCAAGACAGAGGTGCAAATAAGTCACTGGCCGTCATGAGCCAATGAGAGATGTTAGCATCAAGAGTGTTAACGTCTGAGATGTCAATGGTTGATGGCTGAGTATCAGCGAGAGAGGAAAGGAAGGCAGGTGAATCAAGAAGCTTCCATTTCCGGGCAGTTCCTCCTGCTAAGGGAGGAGATCTGACTGATCCTTTTACAACGATGGAGGACTCGATCAGTAGATGGTCAGACCAGACACAGGGGGAGACGGTCGGACAGGAGAGCGTCACCCCCTGTGTCCAGATATGATCGAGAATATGGCCTCCGATGTGGGTGGGGGAGGTGACATGCTGAGTCAGGTTTAGACTGAGGAGTGTCTCAAACAGTTCAGTGGCATGGGGGCCCGCGTTAACATCGTTGTACCAGTAATTAAAGTCTCCAAATATAACGATGCGGCCTGAGGAAGTCATCAGAGCTGAGAGTTGTTCGCAGAGGGCAGCGGAAAACAGGGGCATAGGGGTAGGGGGGCGGTACAGAACGATAAGGGACAAAGCGCCGACCTCAGTTGCAAGGCTGATGACGAGATTCTCGGCCTCAGGAAGGCATAGAGAGGAGGACGTGATGACAGGCAGGTCTTTACGTATGACTGCCGCCACCCCACCGCCGCGCCTGCCGTGGGGCCGGTTGGCGTTCAGCATGTAATAATTGGGGGGTAGGGCAGCCAGAATATCGGGGAGGGAAGAGTCAGATAGCCAGGTCTCCGTGAGCAGCAGGATATCTGGGCTCTCTGCTGTTAGTAAGAGAAAAATGTCGGCATGGTGCTGTGGGAGGGACCGCGTATTAAGATACAGGATGCGAATGCAGGACTCAGGCAGAATAGGGGCCGGCGTTGGCGCCTGGATAAGTGTAGGAAAAGGCAGGTCGGCCGAGATACCAAGAAAGACCAAACGGTCCCAAGTCGTCGATGGGAGAGCGCACGAGGGACACTGGAGGCTTCTAAGTAAGGCAGGGGTGTAGGTGATCAGAGGGGCAGCATCTCTAGGCCCTGGTCCCGGCCCGTCGCGGACGGGCGCAGACGGGCTTGCCTTAGGCGCGCCTTCGGCGCGCAAACGGTGCGCCCGCTGCGCCCGTCCGCTGCGCGTACGAGGAACGCACATGATTTATGGGGCATTCGGGGCGTGGCCAGATGTGAGTGGGCGTGGCTCGTGTGGGCGGGACGCCGATGACGGCGAACAGCAGAGCCTCAACCCGCTGCAGCGACTACCTCGACTGCGCGGAGGGGACTAGGCAGGCAAAGTGCTTGCAAGCTGAAGGAGGTAGGTCTTGTGATTAAAAAGCAAACACAAATTGAGCAAAAAAGGTTTTTAAAATCAAAGCGCTACAACTAGGGCTCCCGCGGAAGGCAGGGGAGGAGCCAGGGCTTCACCAGATTGGTTGTTTCGACCAGTTCCTGTTTAGTTCTTTATTAAAAAGAGGCAGAATAAAGGTCGACAACGAGCCGAATGAAGCAGAATAAAGGTCAGAAACGAGCAGAGAGGCTGAAGAAAGGTCAGTAGCAAGCAGAAAGAGGGAAGATAAAGGAGTGAAACGGCAGAAAGAGGCAGAATACAGGCCAGCAGCAAGCAGAAAGAGGCAAGATAAAAGTGAGAATGAACAGAGAGAAGCAAAATAAAGGTCAGAAATGAGGAACAAGAGGCAGAATAAAGGTCGGAAACTAACAAAGAGGCACAATAGAGGTCAGAAACTAGCAGAAAGGCAGACTAAAGACCAGAAACGAACAAAGAGGCACAAAAGAGGTCAGAAACAAGCAGAAAGGTTCAAAATAGATGTCAGAAGTGAGGATACTTTTTTTCCCCAAAATCAAGCAGAAAATAAGCAGTTCCACACAGGCACTTGTGCACCTACTCACAGCACAACTCAAGACACTCGCAGCCAGTCACAGACCCATTTAGACACTTGTGCACCCACCTACAGATGAATTCGGACATGTAAACCCACTCACAGACCCCTTCACACTCATGCACCCACTCACAGAATCCCTCATACTCTCATCCACTCACTCACGCAGGGAGAAACTCACATGCTCACTCACACACCCACAGAGACACTCATGCTCTCACTCTCATACTCTCACTCACACACACACTCATGCTCTCACTCACACACACACTCATGCTCTCACTCACACACACACTCATGCTCTCACTCACACACACTCATGCTCTCACTCACACACACTCATGCTCTCACTCACACACACTCATGCTCTCACTCGCACACACTCATGCTCTCACTCGCACACACTCATGCTCTCACTCGCACACACTCATGCTCTCACTCGCACACACTCATGCTCTCACTCGCACACACTCATGCTCTCACTCGCACACACTCATGCTCTCACTCGCACACACTCATGCTCTCACTCGCACACACTCATGCTCTCACTCGCACACACTCATGCTCTCACTCACACACACACTCATGCTCTCACTCACACACACACTCATGCTCTCACTCACACACACACTCATGCTCTCACTCACACACACACTCATGCTCTCACTCGCACACACGCTCATGCTCTCACTCACACACACTCATGCTCTCACTCACACACACACACACACACACACTCATGCTCTCACTCACACACACACACTCATGCACTCACACACACACTCTCATGCTCTCACTCACACACACACACTCTCATGCTCTCACACACACACTCTCATGCTCTCACTCACACACACACACACACTCATGCTCTCACTCACACACACACACTCATGCTCTCACTCACACACACACACTCATGCTCTCACTCACACACACTCATGCTCTCACTCACTCTCAAAGGTTACAGAGATGTTATAGTTCGGAAATAGAATTTTTTTCTAAACTTAGAAATTCACTGAAAAAACCTAAGGTCACAGGGACATTCTTGTTAGGCTCAGGTGTCACTCGTGCAAAACCAGGTAAATTCAACAGGTATAGTTACTTGACTAGCTATAACTAGAGCTTCCGGTTTTATGGTATTAAACTGTTTTAACATTTCAGTCTGTATTTATTCACATTTTTGGGGGGCTTTC
Source organism: Lissotriton helveticus (assembly GCF_964261635.1). Lineage (NCBI taxonomy): Eukaryota > Metazoa > Chordata > Amphibia > Caudata > Salamandridae > Lissotriton > Lissotriton helveticus. The sequence continues at coordinate 1,118,417,591 of NC_136070.1, forward strand.
TTATTGGTATTTATCCATATTTTGTTTTGCGAATAAATGGAGTCATAAAAAGGTATATTTCAACATTTATTTAACTCTTGAATGTGTACTCGTTTGCGGATGTTGGTTGCGTTTTAGCAAATTAAGTAGCCACATTTAAAAAAACACTACACCCACAGGCACATATTAGCATTACATTACAAATATATATTAACGTATGTCTGTGTTTAAGGAAATTTCATCCTGTTTTTTTAGCTCTCCGTGTGTCTATCTACTCCGCTTTTGCCTGGAGTCCATAAAAGACAGCATGGAGAGTCTCTCACAAGAAGCACAATTTTCAGTATTTTTCAGCTTTTAAAAATAAATACAGACTGAAAACACATTATTTTCTGTCTGTATTTATCTGTATTAATCAATAAAAACGGAAAACTGGGAGCCTTAGCTATAACGTATGCCACTGCAATGACCTGCTTATGACTTCACATATTACATCACTCATGACATGATCAGTGACATGATCGCTGATGACAGTGAATGTATATTCAACTCCAAATGTTGCTGCAAATGATCACTGTATAGGATGATGCCCGTTAAAACCACTATGTTTAACTTTGCAATGAAAGTTAATGCTTCACATCGATGGATGCTTTCTTGGTTATAAAAAGGAACGATATTTTAATTTGTAAATCACTTTCTGATCGATTTGGCAGATAATGTATATTTCAGTGCTAGAATAAACAAAACCTTCAGTGGTTGACGCTGGCAAATATCCATTCTAAATTTGGAGTTGATGTAGAATGGCATTAATATAGTCTCATTATTGTTAACTTGTCATTAAATGAATGTCTCACAAATTAAAAGATAATTATTGACTTAGCTTTCCCATAACTTATTAAAGGATGACCAAGACTATTGAAATATGGTGGTTCGAGCAAATCTTTTTACAGGCTATGCATACAAGAGAAAACTATTTTAAAGTCACGGTTGTAGAAATTTGAATGAAAATTGTAAATCATTAAAATGTTATAAACTTGATATGTACTGGGCTTTACTGTTAAATCATTCCCCTACTATCCTAAAGAATTTATTAAGCAGAGGAAGGTATAGGAAGGTAGTCCCATCCTTGGAAACTGAATGAAGCATGCTTCTCTGTAAAGGAGCATAAAACAAAGGCAGCAAGGTTATAGTTGATTTTAAACTAGTGGAAAGTCTAGACATAATAAGGGGGTTAGGATGGTTTTAAAGTAAAGTTTATATTAAATGTTTAAAGAAAACGTTCCCGTCCGTGGGTTTCCTTAAGTTGTAAGAGACATAAGTAAATAACATTTTTGACTAGACACCTTATAGAAGCATAGGTCAGGCATTCCTTGAGTTTATAGCCAAAATAAGGAAAAGGAATGTAAACATTGTAAAAATGAAAATTGAAATATCAAAACAATGCATCAATTTCAAAAGAGGGAAATGAGATTGTAAATGTGTTGACTTGGCAATTAATAAAACAAAATTAGGAAAATTCTGTGGATGCAGCCTAAGAGCCTATCACAGAAAGGTGCCTTTAGAAATTGCAGATGGTTTTAGAATATTAAATAGAAATGATTGCATGCCACTAAGAAGATGCTTGTGTATTTGTATAAACATGCTTCTCTTGGACTAACAAACCTGCCTAAGTAGCAGATTTAAGAAGGAAAATTAAAGTGGGTATAAAAGGTATATTGTGCAAGTGAAGAGCAATAAAGCATGGTGGCGAAATAAAAACATTTTTTTTATAGAATTTTCTACAAGTTTGAAATGAAAACCCTTCATCAATTTTTAAAAGTCAAGCAGACCAACATTGGATGTTTTGTTTGTAAATGTGTGCTCTGCACAGAATGGTTAAAACTGACTGTATCATGAAGCTCATCAGAACATTGTCAGTCTTCCAAGGGCATCAAAAGTATCCAGTGAATCCATAGCATAGTTGATCAACTGTGTGGTAATAAACACATATTGGAATTCATTCTTGATATCTGCTTTCCCTGTTAGATGATCAATCAGAATTTCCTGCCCTACAAATATTGAAAGAAATGGCTGCATACGTGTAACTAAGCTTTGCCATTCAAAGCAACACTAGAACATAACTGTTCACAAAGACTTTCTTTTTAATTGTTTTTCATAACAGTAGCATCCCAGTGTTAACAATGCTATGCAAACTTAGTTTCATAATAAATATAACATTGGCTAGGTTTAGATGATGGTTTGAGATAGTTTGGCATAATTATATATACATTGTTATCTACAAATCAATTGACCATGAACATACTGTTTGTCTGCAACCTCTTTGAATGCCCATAGATTATTTTTTTTATCATTAAGACAGCCAACCACTCACAATGCTTTTTCACTCTTTAGGCATATGCTTACCACATGTTAAAACACATCTTGGTAACGACAAAAATGCTTTAACCTTCTTATTGGTCTGCAACCTGTGATGGTATAATTTCTACCCATGAAGTTGAGAAAAAGTACCTTATACTTGAGCCTTTGTCATGAGTATTTATACAGACCAATAGCCCATGAACTGAATATAAAAGAAATATCCTAATCTAATGTCTTAATGTTGCCAGGGTAACATACTTTTCTTTTATTACAATTGGATGAAATCTAAGGCAGTAAATGTCTAGCAACATTCATTCATTTGACTTGCTGCCGAAAACTGTTTGCGTTTCTTAGCAGATTTCAGTTTGTTATTCGTGAATTTTTATAAACTGTGCAAGTTGAATGGAATATAATCCTCTTTCACAAGTACATCTTGAATTATTTCCTTCTAAGCATCTGAATTGTTAAATAGAAGTTATGTGCTGCAGAGTTCAAAGGATGAAGCACAACATACTTTTCTCTTTCAATTTATATTTTCCCTAATGTTTCTTCAGATTCCTCAGCACGCTGCTTTCCATATGCTTCTTGGCCCTGGTACCTGGAAGGACACCTGCTGCTATCCCAGATGTACCACATAAGGCTCCTGCAATTAGCAGCCATTATCCAGCAACTTTTTACTGACACTATCTTCCTACCTCTCTTTATGTTTGAGGCACACAAAGACTTTCCTTTACTCATCCTGCTGAGACCTACAAACTAAAGACTTTTTACTACAGTAGACTCTATCCAGTCTCTTTCCATGAGATGCTTTCAATTCTACCTTTGGGAATTCTAAACTCTCCATATTGGCCACTGACATACACACTAACTACCTTGAATTCTTTATTTGAGAATGCTAGAAAATGGTTGACTTCGGAGAAACAAAAGCTACTTTTAGAACTGGACCTTTTATGAACCTGTTACGGTTGCTTCACTAGAGTGGTCAGCTTCTGTTGGAAAATACTTTGATCAACATGCATTTCGGGTGCACACTCCTAGCGTAAGTAGTGTCTGTGTCTGTAGCAAGAACAGTGTAAACACCAATATGTTTTCGGAGGAAAAGATATTTGAATTTGTAAGTACAACCTTAAATATTAAGTCTTAATATGCATTACAATGTTAACATTGGAGTGAATGAAAGTAGTATCATGTAATTTGTATTCCTGGGATTCTAGGCACATTTTTGTACAAATGTGTCTGTACCCTGCCATTTTGTTACTCTAATGTGATGTTTGGATCGCCATTCACAAGTGGGTTATTGCCGCTAGTAATTAATTTTGTTGTGGCATTTTTAAAATGTGACAATGCTGTGTGTCACAGAATTCATGAAAAACCATGTTCTACTCAATAAATATTTCTTCAGATTAAATCCACATATTTAGAAATCCTCAGTGTATATGTGGATAATCAAAAGTGAGTCCACAAATGATCCAGCCACCTGAATACCTTAGCTAATAACCTCCATTTTTCTGCTAAATTAGTGAAATAGTCTACTTGTATTCCTCTAAGTAAGAAGTAAGATATGTGCAACATATAAGACCTGCTCTTTGGTTTATAATGAAGCTTCAGCTTTTGTGTTTAGTTTTTGTCTCCATTTTTATTTGCATCTACTTTAAACCATTGCACAGAAAATGTTTTCTTGTAAAAGTATTTAAAAAGTAGAGATCCTGCCCATTCATTGGGGAGAGATGTGAACCCCAATGTCTGTGCTAATTACAGCAAATCAAAGTGTTCTCATGTTCTACTGCTGACATTACAATATGCTGCAATATGTGTTTAAATCAAAGATTAAATGCATTGCCTTGTGTAAGAGAATATTTCAAGACTAAAATCCTTACTTTCGAGATGGTATACATTTGTTTAGTTGTAAAACATTGTCATAGCATATTTTACATGAGCTCATTGAGCAGTTGCCACACAAATCTTAATTGTTTGTAGATTGGATGGATTGTGAACTAAAGCGCATTATTATTTCCATTTGCCGTAAAGTAATCCCTCAAAAAAGACAAAAGTAAAGGCTTACCCACATTTGTTACATATCTTCTAATTATATTTTGTTAAACTCAGTATGGGTTGCCTTGCAAACAAATAATATTTGGCTTTGTGTTATTGAAACAGTTGTAAACATATATAATATTTAGTTAGACCAAATGAAAAAGTTCAGTTGAATTTGAGCACTGATGGTAAGAAAAAATCAAGCTTGGATGACTACAATACATACACAAATGTGTATCTCAAGTTGCTTGGCCTAAACCTCAGAAACCTAATTTTACATGTTTTCAATCATGGTAACCATTGTTATTTGTTAGTTTGCACATATGTATATAGTCTGTGTACTATGGAAACCACCAAAATGTATGCAAAGTGCAATTTGTTCATACACAGACGTCATTCTTCAAAGTTCTTATAATATAATTGTTTCCACAATACTCCTAAAACTACCTGTATTCAAGGAGCCTGCTAACAATATCTTTAAGCCCTTTCCTCTGTATTTTGTTTGTTCACTTCTGATTTATTTGCAATTATTTTATTTCTTGCTGCTGCAGGCAGAAACCGTGATATCCCAGTTTATCACATTTGGTTTCACTGTGATAAAAAAGAATAAACTGACTAGCACTTTACACTAACCACAGACCCCTCTATTCCCATTTCACAAGCTTACAACCATGCATCCCATCCTCGGCTCATTTACAGCTCTGGTCCATTCTTTTACAAGTATGTTTAACTGCATAATTCACAACAAACAACCTCTCCAATGTAAAGTCTGTGGAAATGCAAACTTATTGCAATCAATGCAAAACACACGATGAAAGGTTAACTGATACTTGCATCTCTACAATAAAATTGAAAGATAAACCCTGTTGAATTCCTACCAAAAGATATTTTCTCAAAGAGTATAATCCGATGTTCAAATCGGAATATAGTATGCCCCACTAACTAATCATTAGGAAATAGCAGAAGGTTATGATGCATTTCACTCAAATGACAGAGTAATATTAAACTAACAATGGGATCTAGACAACCGGTAGATAGTCTTTTAGGAGTTGTCAGGAAGACTGTGATCTCTATAGTAACCTATCTTTCTACAAGTGTCACCACTGATGATTGAAGCTTATAGAAGAGGCGCAAGTTTAAGTCCACTTCTGTTGGCAGTTACAGGATCGTCTGGTAATAGTCACTGGAACAAAGGCATGAGGCTCCATCTTCTGAACCCTGTAAGTCTGTTTGTTCCTCACTGACTGGCTCATAATCAAATCTTTTGGTCTCAACCATAAAATATACAAAATAGATGTCTATCCACTCCAGTCCATTCCCAAGAAGATCGGTCTAGTTGCTACGGAAAAAATGTATATACATCCTCTGTTTTTGAAATTCTGTTTTTCACTCAGACTTGGAAGACATAGACACCATAAAGGAGTTTAGTTTGGACAGCTTTGCTAAAGTAATATATCCATTCATTCATGTGACAGTGACAATTTTCAAGAAAGAAACTGGGATAACTCTGAAGAAACTAAATATTCAAACATTTTAGGTTTAAACATGTGGCAAGGGTACTTCTATGAGCGATTAAGATCTGAAGAACTTTAGGCTTTAACAAATTTAAGCTGTCCATTTAAATCAATAACAAGTATTTTTGCTATGAGCACGTCAACTTGGCTTATTCATCACAGTGCAGATTGGTGGTCCATTTAGCCATCTTTCTTTGTTTTACTCAATCCATCCATTGGGCATGTACACCACACCTCTTGACATTCCAACTTCAAAGATGATTGAATACATTATTCGGTGTAGTAGCATGAGAAGTGATGATTATAAAAAAGAAGAAAACATTTTGTGCAAGCTCTAATTAGGTTGTAATATATGCAACACAAAGCTGTTTGGGAAATGTGGCTACTGTCATCTCTGTTTTAATAGGTGATGTTTGCTATATTTTATCATCGCCTCAGGCCATAGGGTTGATGAGGGGGAAACTGGAATTGTTTACAACTATATTGGGCTAATACAGAGGCGTTATAATGGAGTAAGATCTAGACTGTGCTGAAAACAAGTTATAGTTAATGTTTCAGTCTTCACCATCTGTTGTATCTATACACTAATAATTACATTTTAAGAAGGAGGAAGAAAATATTTTTGTGTATCAGGTATACAGTAAAATACGGAACTAAGATTTTATTGCCAAAAGTTGAGTATCAAAAATTTTAAGACCAACATTTATTTTAGTACCGACCACACAGTGGAGTTAATTTATTTTATGTAACAAGTAAATAACGATAATCTAAATGAAATATGTAATACTATAGCTGTATAGCGATGGGGTGAAAATCTAGTTTAAAAAATATAGGTACACAGTGAAAAAGCAAAAAAACTTTTCTGATAAAAGACCAAAGTGTAATTAAATCACTGACTGAAATGTTACAATATGACTCTGTCTGCAATGAAACTAAAGTCAACTATAATAGGTTGAGAACCATTATTTGTATTATGCTGTATTAGCATGCATAAATGAACGCCAATCAATTGTGTTTTGGAGTAATACAGTATAAGCAATGCATATAACAGTAGAATCAGTAGTATCAAATTTTGTTCATATCTTAGTAAGAGAATCTGCTGACTCCTGAATGGTTAAAGAGTCTTCAAGATTGCTGATAAATGAAAGACGTGATATGACATCATATGCTGCTAGGGAAAACACACATGTAAGCATATATATATATATATATATATATATATATATATATATATATATATATATAATAACCCAAAAGAATGCAACTACATCATCAAAAAGTGAGTTTATGGATTTGTATTTTGATTAACTTTTAAAACTATTGTCCTTATAGTCCTTATCAAAAACTTAACGTTAAAACTGAGATATTTTACCAGACAAAATGAGGATGTTTTATTCCAGTTACCTTCAACCCTTATACATATCTCCCAGTATAAATAAGATCGTGGTTTGAAATCCACTGTACACATGTTATTGAATTGGAAACTAGAGCCTTGTGAAGTAATTCAGTGTCCAGCAAATCTTAATGTGTATACTGATTAAGGCATTGTTTACCTGATGTAAAATGATTGTCATTGTTTTCCTGAAATAGTTTCTGATTGTACCATCTGTGGTTTTTACTTTTTATAAATTAAATAATTGACAGTTATTATTAATTTGTGTCTTGGTTTGCTTTGATTTGTTACTTTGACAGATAATCTGGGTTCATGTTTAAAATATTTAAAATCTCTAAAACCTGTATTTTAGATATGTGCCACCAATGTAAGATTCAAAAATGGTGTTTAAAATTTAAACGTAAATTGGAGAGTAAAAAATGAATTATACCAATCTGCAACAGCACCTGGACTCGGATATTCAGAGTTTATTTGAAAGGTTTCTAATATATTGCTGTTTTGTAGCGTAGCTGAACTCAAGGTTTTAGGAATGCAAGAAGCAAGAAACAACACAGTTCAACAGAGTGTATTGTTCAAATAACATGAATTCTAAACACAACACAAAATATGTTAAGTGAATCTATTTGGAGTCATAAATACATGGCTTCTGTAAAAACATAGGTATATATTTTTATGAATTCTGCTCATCCTGGCTTGTGGACACAAAGGTTCGCCTACAAGAAAACTGTTTGATTAAAAAATATGATTTACAAGGGTTGTAGAATGAAATCTTGATAAAAGCAGCTGGAGTTGACTATAAAATAAGTGAGATGATTGTGGACAGTAATAAACATTCCTGTTTTTGTCTTTGGTTGAGGCATACACGCAGTTGAAAAAAAACAGTAGATGAAATGTCCATCAACTAGTGTTCAGTAAAGTAAACAATGGGAGAAATCCATATACTCTCATAAATAAGAGTAGTCGACTGTGCTATATAAATCACTTTGTGTGTTAGAATGTTTGAGTTACCTATTTACTCCATGTAGTTAGCGCACAGATAGCTGCCATTCGTACTGAAAGGAAGAAAAAAGGTGTTATTTACTCATTTCCGTGTATATATTTGTTTATGGAAAGAATACATGCCAAATATTTGTATTCTAAAAATCTGATTTAAAATGTTGGTCATCGCCATACTAATATAATGAAGACACTAATCCGGATACCCCTTTTAGAGCCCTGTAGACGACTTGGGCATCAGTAATAGATTCGAAATGCAAATGCTGAAAAAAACAAGACAACATCCATATTGAAATGCAGGGTATAAATAACCTGGACAATTTGAGGCTAGATTACACTAACAAAAGAACGTACAGCTGAGAGTATCTGTTGATATTCTTATTTTTTTTTTAACTCTCTGTAGCACAAAATAATACAAGATAGTGTTCTGTTAACAATCATGTTATACAATACAAGACAAGAGCCCATTAACTTAATAAAATCAAAATAGGAAAGAATCACTCCACATTAAAGACATTAAAAGGGACCAATTACCCAATACTGCACAGCACATCTATGAGGTTGATCACACTTGCTTTTCAAGTACTTAAAGAAATAAATGTTTCCAAAACAGTAGTTGATCGAGTATAGTCTGTGTAAAAATTGGATACTATGCTATCCCGCAAGTGATCTCTGCATGAGCGATATTAAAGAATATTTGACAAAGTTGTGAATTTGGGACGCATGTTTATATGAACAACTATCAAACTGGGCAATGATATTGTTAACTAAAATGATTTTAATGGAAAAGAATGCTGTTTTGATTAACTACGATAACATAATCTAAACTGCTCCATAAATATCTGGGTAATATTTAGTTACATTTTTTATTATATTGAAGCTGCCACATTGTTGTATTTGTAAAAGAAAATGAGCTTACATATTGCCCTGAATAAATAATACTAAATCTGCAAAACATGTTGGATAGTGGAAACTAGTAAAAAGGCCAAAATAATAATTTTCAGTAATAACCAAAGAGTGGTACATGGACTTTTTCTGTGAGTTACGTTACACTAGGAAGCCCCATGTGCTTTCTGTTCATGTAACTGGGATTATGCTAATTTTTTGTGCAGAGAAATGCTATCAAAATCAAAGGCGGAATAGTGGGCTATTGATTTGGGATTCCGAAGGCCAGATCAGTAATTGAAATGGGGGTTTGTGACATTTCTGTATAGAAAGCGAAAGCAAGGAATTACGGTACTTATTTTTTTTTTACCATAGAGTGTTATCGGACCTGACCTGCTGCTGCATGGGCACAAAAAGCACTCTTGCTTTTTGGGCTGGGCAAATCATTTATCTTAATACTAGCTGCATCAGGGTAAATACATTGCCCAGCCCCTCAAATTGAATTTCACTGGATCTTCACCAAAAAGTAAATTTCTGCGCAGTATCTGTTTGGTCCTTGTTGAGGTTAGAAATGCAGATGCACATTGGCTGGAATGAGGAATTCTTTGTTTGCAGGTTATTTCTCCTATATTCCTTGCTTTTTCCAATCCATGGGTGGAAGATGAGAAAATATGGAAACTGCCACCAGTTTCGAATCTGTGGTCTGAGTGTGAGGAAAAGACCCTTAATCCACTCATCATTACCCTCCAACACCTTATGCTCAATATGTATATGTTGGTCTCATTTTTAAATTAATTGTCCAACCAGATTACATAAATATTGCCAGTTTTCTATGTAATGTCCTAAATTGGCATTGATCCATTTCTACTGCCTACATTTTTGTCTGGCAGGTGACTGGTGATCAAGAAGATATAATTTGCCTGTGGGTATCCAATTTGTTCAAGGAACCAGGAAAGGTGTTTATAACACTTTGGCCTCCTGGTTTGACATGGAAACTGATTCAATTATTTTGTGTACCCAAACGGTAAAAAGAGGTGCAAAAGTTCCATTTATTCAGGCACATGATCGATCCTGCTACACAGAATTTGCAAACTTTTGTTGTTGCATATGTTAGGAAAAAACACAATTTCCCTGGATTTAATGCTGTTCGAAGGACTTAATTCAGGTGGATAAATGGAAGTTTCTACAGAGTTGCCATAAAGGTTGCTTTTCCAATGTGCTCAACACCCACAATTATACAAGTTTCAGTATTTTCAGACAAGAATAACTTTTCTTATGCTTATAGCAATATTAACCTTGCTCCGTATTAGGAATCCATTGGTTGTGGGATGAGCATGGAAATATGTCCATTGCACCTCAGTTTGTATGGATTGATAAGAATGTTTCTTTTTCAAATGGAAAAATATATCCCATTTGTAGAAAATAGGTAAAGCGAAAAAAAAATTAAAAAAATTAGGAGGAAATGTATCACAACTATTAAAGAACAGATTTACCATAACACTTCAGATTGCCGTCAATGCTCGAATGTGCCTTAGGTGGGTTATTTTCTTTTTTCTTTTTTTTTTTTTACCAGATCTGATGGGTTTTAGAAATTAATCTGATTGCTATCAACATCTTATTGACTTATAGAGACTGATTTATTGAAAGAGGTCAGTTTAACTTAAGTGGCATGCTGCTACAGTAGGTCAACAAGAAAGGTGATCTTTTATTGTGAAGGACAATTTTTCTCTGCACACTAACAGAAAGGCCCAGTGGCACTATTGGCACAGTTTCACCCTTGACAGTGTTTTAATGTCCTTATAAGGACATCTAATTTATTTCAGAACGGAACCCTTTAATTGCTATATGAAAAGGGTGCTTTAGAGAATACCAGAGCTGTCAACTGCATGCACTGTTTGTAAAATGCATGCAAACTTGGAACCAAGACATTCCAAATTTGCATGCTTATCATTTGTGATGCTTATCTACTACACTGCGTCGCCGTTTGTTCTTGAATGTCTAAGAAAAACAAGTAGATGGTTCAATGGTTGAATGCTGGAATACAGTAGTAAATTCAATATTGCTTTGGAACAAACTACACAAAAAAGTAATTGGAACTTGCATCGAACACCTTATGCGATAGATTTTGCCTTGTTTTGTCTTTTGAAACTGTTATTGTTTCCATTGCAGTGCAGAGTCCAAGATAACTTGTGATAATGTGTTATGGGCAGTGTAATATAGTGTTTTTTCTCTTCTCTTTGGTAGTTATGTGTTATATATTGCACTGTGAATGTACAACATGTTGTGGAAATAAGGATGCTGGGGGGTTTTGATTGAATCGCTTCTGCATCCAACCTTACTAAGTATCCATAACATGGCAGATGAAAATAGGTTTATTGTGTTGCTGGAGCTTGGAGACCAGTCTGAGCGGTCATGTTTGTTTGTGCTCTTTTAATTAGAGTATCTGATGCATGTACTTGGGGTGATGTTTTTAATGGATTCTCGTGTATGTGAATGGGATAGTTAGTTCTTGTTGGCAAATGTGGATGGGCAACAAGAATGCTGCCATTGTGTTCTGTTCTTTTTCACTGGATGTTTGCGACTCATACACCGTTCAGAGGTGCTGCTGTGAGTCAATTTTAAGACATATATGTGCTGTGGTTATTAGGTCTTCTGCCTAATGTGTACTGCCGGATCCTTGTATGTGGTATATACTGGTGAAAGCACCCTTGGGATGATACAGTAATATAGGGTCCCCAAGGTGCTGTTAGGTGCATGAAAAGTGTTCTTTCTACTGTGTTCTTTGTGTTTACTGCTGTTGGGAACTGCATGACAGTCATTTATGTGAACAATCTGTGCTGATGTGTGTGATATGTTTTGTCTTTTTCAAGTCAGATCACGCACACAATATACACAGTGCCCTGTACCAGTGTAATTAGGTCATTTGAACTATATAATGCGAGAAAAGTAGAATCCCAGAAGTTTCTTCTGTCATCTTCCATTTTGCATCCAAAGCCAGTGAATACATGATTTATCCCATGCAGAATGGGACTTTCTGCAAGGCAATTGGAAATTGGTTCTGCATAACAATTGTCTGAAGTCTTAGCTGAGTGAAACACTGTATTTCAGTAATTTATGACTGAGGTGTGTTTAGGTCTCGCCTACGCAGTGCGCATGCGCTGTTAGGCAAAAGAGACCTTTAGTAATCGCTTTGGCTTTTCAGCCAAACACGTGCACGCGTTCCATTGCCTTCAATGGCAACGCGTGCACGTGTGGCGATTCAGTTGCGGGAGCGAGCGGCTGGCGCCAGTTATCACTTATCGCGACACCAGCCACTGGCTCCCGCAAGTAAATCACGCAGGCCCCCTCTCCCATTCCCCCCCCCCCCCCCCCCCGGCCGCGTGAGGCGTGCTTGCGCGCGTTTTATCCCACTTCGACCACTGGGTACTTGCCATGAACATATTTTGACCTAAAGCATTAGAGCAACGCTTTTTCTTTACTTTTGCAGCTCTCGCCTGTCTATGCTGTAGTATAATAGCGAGATGTTTATTTTGTCTCTTGATCGGCCAGCGATGTGTTTGGCGTGTTTTGTAGTGCTTTTCTAAGCAGGCCTTCAGATCAGAGATGAGCCGGCGGATGTCTGCAGTTTAATAGCTGTTGCCTCCCTCGCTACAAACACCCCTACTCTCCACTCACTGGAAGGCTCAGCTGGTGGTACTCCGGTGTTTAGTTGGATGCCAGGTGGAGGGTGGCAAAAGGCAGCACTTCTGTTCTGTGCAGCTGTACGTGAGAGTCGGGAGGGCGGGGTGGTGTTGTTCAGGAGTCGCTGATGAGGTCCGTGAGCTCACGAGAGTGGAAGTGACATGAGGCTGCGTGCTCATGCGTTGACGAGGGAGCATCGCTCGGACCGTGAGTACAGGCCGCAGAGACCTCCAAGCCCAAGCATTACCCTGATGGGGTCGGGGTCTTTATTTCCATCTTTTGAGTTCCTTGTGAGGCCGTCACCCTTGCTCACTTTGCTGCTCAGTCTGCTGCATTCACCGCACAGTCCACGACCTCCCCTCCGTCAGGCCCACTGCAAGGCTGTCACTGGGTCTCTTACAACCTGTGACCTCTCTTACCTTAGCAAGTTGTTAGAGCTGCACTGTGACACAAATGGTACCATGTATTACCATGCTGCATCCTCTTTCACGCATCCCTCCTTCCTCTGGAGTTTTTGCAGTCAGTGGATTTCATCTTTTAATTTATATTTTTGAAAAGTTGCTTTCATAGTACCAGGATACATAATTCCCTCCCCTCCACTATCCATTGTACCTTCTTAAATCTCCCCCAACTTCCTCCGTCCTGCTTCCCTCCAATACATCACTATGCTGCTCCTATTGTGTTATATATAGGAAAAAAAATACAGCAGATGCTTATTACAGGCTCAATTATGTTAAGCTTTTAAACATACCACTGCCTGCTCTTAAAAAAAGAAACATTAACGTTTCCTTTTTCTTTTTTAAATACAGCTTGTTTTCTTTTAAGAAAACAGGCTGCATTAAAAACAAACATTGGCATAGCCAACAGGTCTCGCTTTTGGGACCTTCTAAGTATTTAGTTATGCAGCACCATATCCTTGGTGCAACCACATCAACTATTGCGTGGCTAAACACTTATAAGGACCCAAAGGCAAGACGTATTGGCTATGTCAATGCATGTTTTACTTACTTGGGGACTTCCAAGGGTTAATTTCACTTTTGTTCATGTTAATTTCATGAATTCTCCTGCGATGTCACTTTAGGCCCACTTTTCTGACAAGTCCGTTGACTGAAAAACAGAACTATGTTTCCGGCATCTACTTTATGCATAATAGCTAGGAAATTAAACTTATTTTGGAGGGGTTAGCTACACAACAGCAGAGTTAATTCTAACGTTTTATAAACCTGTTAAGTCTAAATGGTTTCCTTCCACAAAGACAACGCAGACGGTAAATACAAGGGTTAAATGAAAGCGGTGTGACAGAAAAGCCAGCTTTTTTGTATTTTCTGAAAGATTAAATTGTTATAATGAAGACATGGATTTGAGAAGAGAATTCCAATGTGCCTATAATCTCTACGGGCATTAACATTGGGAAGACGCTTTTTGGGATCCCCTCTTTTTCTCGGCCCTCGCCTGACTTATCTCCCCGAAACTTTAAAGACATGGAGGCCACTCCCTCCAGAACTCAGCGTGATGTCATCTGGAGGAGATAGCTTCCATGTGGAAACCCATGTACTCAAGTCTTTTTGTACAATAGTATGTAAGCATGTATCTTGTTGAATTTCCTTTTCTGGTTCTTATTCATGTGCTATTTATTTATTTATTTATTATATGTTTTGTATAGCGCTAGCTGGACCCGAGGGTATCCGAGCGCTTCACATCAGGTAAAACAATGTGCCTTGACGGCGAAGAAAGATTGATAGCTGTACAGTTCAAGAGGATAACAAAACAAGAACATACAGATTATAATGACTACAAGGGTTAGGGGAACTATGAGCATCCCCTTACAGTTCAGGTGTCCTCCAGGAAGAGGGCTTTGAGTAAAGTCTTGAATTTTGGGAAGTGGGATGTCATTCTGATGTGGGGAGGGATGGCGTTCCATATCCTGGGAGCATTACCTGCAAAGCATTTGCTTAAAGTTTTGCGTTTTCGCGATTTCAACGGGATGAGAAGAAGCGTGTTGGAGCTTCTGAGGGTCCTGGACTGGCCAGCCCTTTTGAGTTTCGCAGCCAGGTATTCTGGTTTGCCTGTGTGGAGGCCTTTGTGTGTAAGGCATGCTGTTCGAAAGTTTGCTCGTTGTTCAATAGAGAGCCATTTCAGATCCTTGAGCGCAGGGGAAATGTGGTTGAATTTCTTGGTTCCTGTGACCATTCTAGCCGCGGCATTGAGGGTGGTTTTCAGGGGGCCAAGGTGTGATTTGGCTGAGCCTGTCAGGGTTGCGATTCCATAGTCAATTCTGGAGAGCACCAGAGCTTGAGTGGCCTGTTGGAGGTCCTTGGGAGGCAGGAATGGTTTTATTTTGTAGAGAAGTTTGCTACGAGCCAGACATTAGTCTTTTAACCTCCAATGATTTTGGTGGTTAAAAGACCCATGGGGTAGTCCAAGGCAACTGATTCTTTTGGCATGAAAAGGTACATATAAAAGGAGGATAACTGTTTTCTTCTTGAGACTCCACATCCTATGTACAAGAGAAACCAATTTCTCCTGATGTTACCAGGTATAATTCAGCAAGGTCGAGATGGTTACATCAGGCCGGCTACTACAAAGGCTTTTACGATATCTATTGTAACGAAATACAAAGCATCTAGCATGGATCTGTAAAATATCCAATGGCCTGTGGAGGCAGACTGATTAATAGTATCTGCTGCAAGAAAAAGGGCAATTCCTTCAGTGGCCATAGAACCACTGTCGGATAAAGAGAGCAAGAGACTACATAGTATAGGGAAGAAAAAGCAGAGAGTAGCAGCCACATAATGGGGTATTGCTAATTCTAATGCTCTTTTGAATAGGCATGCTCACAAACATTGGGAGGAAATTGGAGAGTAATGGTCCATATCCCTGAAGAATATATATTTTTTTTTTTTTAAAAACAAAAGACTCTACTTGAAGGGGGGAAAATATTTTCATCTCCGGACTAAAGTCAGCTTTGGACGTAGCAGAAACAGCCAGCCGACAACTGGCACAGGGCTTAGAAGGCGTGCATGGCTGTGTATTTCTGGTTTTAAGGAAGAAAGTGAATGAAATGGCAAATGCCAAGGAGGCTTTACAGACCAATAAGAACAGTCTTAATAAATGATTTGTTAGCAAACAGAAAAGGTCAGAGACAATTTTCTGACACACCAACCTAAAGAGACACTGGAGGTAGCCGGATCGGTATGTCTTAACAATAGAAGCAACAACAATCACAACAAAAGATTTCTTTAGAGGAAAACCACATAGCAGATACCCTATGGGATCTGCCTCCAGTTACTGAAAATGACTTGAATCCGTCCCCTAAACTCAAAACACCTGTGGTGGTGGGAGTGGCATTAAGGACTTCCTAGACCAATGAATGTCCATCACCTCCAACAAGTAAGTTGTAAATACTGTCAAGCACAGCTGTTGTATAGACGTTTGAGACTAACCACCAAGGACTAATTGGAGATTCTACAAAAAGTACAGGAACTGCTATTAAGATGCTATAGAAAAGGTCACCCTGAAGGAAAGAAATACAGGTGTGTCTTCTCTTTACTTTCTAGTTCCCAAAAAGGATTTAACCATGAGACCTATTCTATATCTGAGATTGGTAAATAGATGAATTAAACACAGAGGGCCTGATTCACCAAGGATCTCCGGACTCGTGAGGAAGTCTCCCCACTCTGTGTGGAATCTGTGCAATGAGAATTCTCATTGTGGAGATTCCGCCCTAAGTGCAGAGACTCCCCCATGACAGCGTGACCTCCGCCTTGAGTGCGGAGGCCCTTTGGGAATCTCACCAAAAGATTCCAAATGACTGTTACACAACGTTATTCCATTGCAGAAAGGAAGAGTATTTAGCAGCAGTAGAGCTCAAAGATGCCTACTTTTACATTCCTGTACACCACTCACTTAGACTGTAAGGATTATGAGGCATGGGGAACATTACCAGTTGAAAGTGCTACCCGTTGACATCAAATCTGCTTCTAGAGTGTTCACAAAAATACTTGTGGTAGTAGCAGCAGCACACCTAAGAAAGAATGTCATTCATGTTTACTCTTATCTGGACAAAAGGTTAGTAAGAGCAGACAACTACCACTGGTGAAAAGAAAATCTCAAGAGTGGTCACACTATAACACAGTCTAGGGTTCACAATTGACTGGATAAAGTCATCTTCCATCCCATACAAAAAGACTTCTCTGGGGGTGGTCCTGCACACATCAAACCAATGGCTTATCCAACTAAAAGAATGGTGCAACCATACTTAGCACAGACTCAGCTTTACCAG
Organism: Lissotriton helveticus; assembly: GCF_964261635.1. Classification (NCBI taxonomy): domain Eukaryota; kingdom Metazoa; phylum Chordata; class Amphibia; order Caudata; family Salamandridae; genus Lissotriton; species Lissotriton helveticus. The sequence goes on from NC_136070.1 coordinate 1,118,434,710, forward strand.
ATGTCACAAGTTCAGACAGGGATGACAGTCTTGAAAATGTTGGAATTACGGCATCATGCATTCACCTCATTCCAATCACAAGACTACACATAACAATTTTACAGGAAGGGTTAACCAATCCCTGACCTGAAACAACTGGAAGCCGAGAGGATATAGTGGTTGTAACAACCCAGGTCAAGAGAAGGAGTGAGATGGTGGAATGCATGCAAAATGTTGATTGGGGGGGGGGGGGGCATTTACAACAACTCTACCACAAGATACCATAACAACAAATGCATTACCCTATTCAGTATGAAACAGTTCAAATACTGACTTAGAACACAAAAGAGATGATCTACCTCAACAAAGGGGGGGGGGTAGAACAGTGTTATATCTAGAACCACTATCCTAGCCCACGCAGACAATCTGAAAATGGGCCATCACAAACCACATCGCACTAGTAGCAAATCTACACTCACAAATGGGAACCTAAACAATCTACATTGAGTAAATCTCAGTCTCTGGGAAATGCTCTGTTGATCAACTGTTTTGGAATATTTACATCTGCTTTTCCCCATACCTCTAATTTCAGCAGTTCTAGATAAGTTGATTGTCCAAAATGACTGTGATCATAATAGCACCAAGATGGCCATGACCACCTTGGTTCTCATCGCCTTCTACAACTGTTGAACCAACAAATATCAGAATCCCTTTACAAAAAGACATCTTAACCAAACAGGGAATGGTGTTTCATCCAAACCTGAGAGATCTACCATTAATGCCATGGCTCCTGAATTAGCAGAGTTCCAGCAGTTGCACTTACCAAAGGCAACATTAGGAGTTTTGAAAGAGAAGAGACAAGGAGACCTTCCATTAAGTGGAAACGATACTTAGCATGGTGTAATGACCACAAATTCCCAGACTGTTTGCACCATGAAGTTGTCATTGTCCGGTACCTCACAAATCTAACTGAATGTAAATTATCAGTGAAACCTTAATTTATTTTAGTCCTATTGAGGTTAATGAACGATTCTTTTGAGCCTAGTCTCAAAGCTACACTCAAAATCTCACTTTACAGACTCTTTTTGTAGGTATCACAGCCTTAACAGAATACATCATCTATATGCACAAAGACGTGTTCATGAGAACTTGCCCACAATTCCTACCGAAAGTCTTTTTCTAAAAACCATCAAACGAAGCAGAAAAATCACTGCCCACTTTAGATGTGAGGAGCGATCATGTACTACATTCTAAACACCAAAGACATCATGAAAACCGATCACTTCTTTGTAGGTCATTCTACACAAACCCTTGGAACACCAGTGATAAAAACCCCACTATTGCTAGATAAATATTTTTGGCTATGGAGATGCTTTATTCACTGGCCAAGGTGAATTTGAGCGACATGCCAAGGGCGTACTTAGAAAGAAAGGGGCTACAGTGGCTATTTTTTTAGGTACTATATCCATGCAGCAGATTTGTAAAGCAGCCACATGGGGTTCTGAACGTACTTTTACTAAACACTACTGCATAGATTTAAACTCAAGAAGGGACCAGGAGGTAGAGCTGTATTAAAAACCTTTTTACTTCCACTCCCTCCTCTAATCAGTGCAAAACATGCAAATCTATTCTGCAAAAGGGATCAGTTACTTATCTGTAATTATCTATTTTGCAGCGTCAAACTCTTCTAGAATCAAAGGTGACCCTCCCACTTCCCCTTTAAATAAGGATCGTGGAGAGAAAAAAATAATTTAACATGATGGGCATGCACAAGGGTACTGGGGGTCTAAGTCGACACCAATCACAAAACAAACAACGTTTAATAAACACTAAACTTCCAGACCCAACCTCTAGATGGCAGAATTATGCAAAGTTTCATGCTGAAAACCATAATTTCAGGTAACTGGTTTCTTTTAAACATATGTTTAAGTTATCCCCAAGGATAACCATAACTTCACTTTAACCTTTGGATGTTTCAGTGCTCTTTATTTTTTTCTTAGTCATATGGCCCATGTGGCAGTAACCTGAAGACAACCAACCATGAGCAGACAACTCCTACTCTGCATGACCCTGGGCCTGCACAGTGGGGCCTGACCACAGTAAATAGCCTGCAGTCAGGCCCTAAGCTTGGCCCTCCACAAGTGGTAAACTCTGACTACATACAGCTTTTAGCCCTCCATAGTGGGAGTGGACTGCAAAGCTTGGCCTTTATCCAGACCCAGTGCATCACTTTCTGCAGGGGCCAACTTTCTCTTCACAAGGACTTTGGCCATGTGTAGCAGGGTTTACCTGCAGGTGGCAAGTAGTCATGGAAGATTCACCCTGCACCCGTCTGTCCTTTTATTTTTTTGCTTGCAGGGTACCCCGTACACTATGTTGGGTAACTGCACCTGCAACATAAATTTGGCTGTGACACCATCCAATCAAATTGTGGTGAATTCGTAGTTCCACTGCTGGATTTCTGAACCTACAATCCTCTCTTGTCCAATGGTCTCCCTTTAATTTTTTTATTTGGTCCATGAATTAACCGTCCAGATATCTCTAAAATGTAACTTATTTATGCCTGGACCAGATCACCTTTTAACTGCTAATTTCTCATACTACTGAATAGATCGGCACCAAACCAAGCAAAGGGACTTGCTTGAGTAAAGCTTAATTTGCGTAATTCTATTTAGCCATGTTTCGGTCTCTAGGAGCAAAAACCCTGTTAAGAGTTGAGATTGGAAATGTTACTTTTGGACCCCCTCACCCCTGCTTACTTTTAGATCCTTGTTTGACCAATCTGCACAAGAACTAAAATTGGATGTTCTCTTTTCTGTGGAAATCTTTGCACTAAAGTTAAGAAAACCCAAAATCTTTTTTTTTTCCTGAAACTTTGACTTAAAACAACAAACTTAATCGCCACATGTGTTTATATTACTACTATATATAACTACTACGATGTGTGTGTGTATATCTATATACACACACATACATATTACCTACTGGTGGTAGTTAGAACCTAGTTTCCCTAGGAAGAGCTTTTTTCATTTCCCTGTGACTTTGGCGTCAAAACTATTTTGGCGTTCACATCACATGCTATCTTTAAAGTTTCGGGGTGATCCGTCCCAAAATGCATCTTCCTAATGTTAATTCCCGTAGAGATTTTAGGCACAACTACAGCCTGAACTGCTGAACGTAGTTACACCAAATTTGGCAGAAAGGTAGCTGTTTGTCTACCAAGCGTTCTTTTTTAAAATTGCTTAAAAACTACAAATTTGTGTATATATAGGGTTGCAAAGGCTCTGCGAGACCCTCCCTATATCAAGCTGAGATCTGATTGGCTGCCAACACCAAAGTGTTGGCAGCCATCTTGGGACTCTGCTTGGGCTGAGTCGTTAGAAAAAAGAACAGGGGAAGGGTAGTAATATCCTGACCTCCCTAGGTCTCTTGAAGGGGTGGGGGGGGAAGGGGGGTGGCCCAGAGGCAATAAAAGGTTTACAAAAAATATGTTCAGCGGCAGCCAACCTGGAGCCACGGTTGCCACTGAAAAATAGAAGAAAAAATAAGAAGCATGGGCTCCTGTGAATCTATAATCCTCAAAAAGGAAGAGGGCCCCAGGTCAAATCAATATAAAGACTGAGAATACTGGGGTATAATGACCACTGGAGCAAACAAGACATCAGCCTGCCTAATTAAATGTTGGGGTTGAATATCTCGGCTCAGTATAGAGCGCTAAAGCGTCTCAATAGAGCCAAAGGATTCAACAAATACATAGACAAAAATACATATTTCAGTTTGTTTTATATAAAATACTGTACATAATTTTAATTCCAAATTTGATATTAAGCTTTTTAAGTGTACATCTAATATCCCATACGGTACACAATGAATATAGAAAAACTCAATATGTGGATGATTATACTTTACCTCCTAACCAAACATTCACACTTATTCACATGTTACACACATAGCTGTCATACCACAAATATCATTCATGCAGAAAACACTGGTAAAGACATGAAAGAAATAATTATAGGAGGTCACAAGGCCCAAGATAAGTCTCTTATTCAATTTGTTTATAGATATTTGTCATGTAAGTCTTCCATACAGTCAATGCTTCATATTAGGTCAATGGAATTCGAGAAGTAATCAATTCAAATATTCTTCTTCTTTTATTTCATCTTAGGAATGCACCGATGCGTGTTTTGGTGAAGAACCAGATACCAATCACACTTTCAGGGCAAAATAAAGCATAAAAAACAGCCAGAAGGGAGGAAAATGGGCAAAGGTGTATCTCAGAACGAGGTCAAATGTGGAAGATCTCAAGATAACTATATATCATACAGGAAAGGGCTGAGAATGCATAACGTTCTATATAATAGTAGCGGTGTCCTTAACAGGATCCAATGCACCTTGGAGGAGATGGACAGGAGAAGCTAGTCCAATTCCAACCTTAGAAATTGATTGAAAAAAACCAAAGGTTACAGGAACGTTATAGTTGTGAAATAGAATAACAAAAACCTTAGAAAGTTACTAAAAAACAAAAGTTACAGAGACGTTATAGTTAGGTTCACATTTCACTCGTACAAAACTAGTGAAATTCAGCAGTTCTAGATACCTGAGCTAGCTATGATTTACACCCCCCTATGCTTATGACCTCATATATTTCTTTATTAACTTTGAATTCTCCCTCAACATGAGTGCCCAAACAGGCTGGCACCACTGCTCCCCCCCCAAAAAATCAGCAATTTATGAAGCATTTGGTTTGCATACTACAATGTGTCTGGTCGTCACACCCGCGATTCTTTACTAATAGCCTCCCAGGTGGGCCAGGGGGCATGCAGGATTAAAGGAGGGGGGCGCACAGGCCCCCCTCCTGGGGCTTATAAAAGCAGTGAGAACCCCCACCTTCCTGGCTTATGTGATAATAAAGGGGGGTGCGGACCCCCTGGGACAAAATGAAAGGTATTGGGGGGCCGTGCAGACTACCCTGGCCCCAGGGACCACCACCTCCCCAGGGCCAAATAAACAAAACTAGGAGGGGGCATGCAACCACCCTCCCTGGCCATAAACGGTCCCGGAGACCACCACCTCCCAGGGCTGGCTCGTCTACTTCAGAAGAGGGGGGCTGTGCCCCCCCTCTCCTCCCGGAGCCAATAATGAGCCTGGAAACCACCATATACCAGGGCCGGCTCCTGCTATGTCCCGAAGTGCTCACCCCCAAGACATAGCGGTTTGCTGTTGCATGGCAGGAACTTTAACCACTCCTGCCAAGCCACAGCAAGCACTCCACTTTGCTCAATCAAGGGCAGTGAAAATATTTGAATTTGCTGGAATCGAATCATTCATCCGTTTCCCTGCCTGCTGTCAAGTGAGCAGGGATAAAGATAAATTGCTTTCACACACAGGGGGCTGCTTGTTTAGCAGATCCCTGTTTGTGAAAGCAATGCCGGATCCTGCAGGAGGTGGGGAGCTGGTCCCGGTGAAGAGCAGAAAGAGACTAAATAAAGGTCAGAAATAGGCAAGATAAAGGTGAAAAAATGAGCAGAACGAGGTAGAATAAAGTTCAGAAAGAGGCAGATTACAGGTCTAAAATGAGCAGAAAGAGGCTAAATGAAGATGATACGAACAGCAAGAGGCAGAATAGAGGTCAGAACCAAGCAAAGAGGCAGAATAGAGGTCAGAAACGAGCAGAAAGAGGCAGAATAGAGGTCAAAAACGAACAGCAAGAGGCAGAATAGAGATGAGAAACCAGCAGAAAAAGGAGAATAAAGGTCAGAAATGAGCAGCAAGAGGAAGTATAGAAAGCAGAAACAAGCAGATAACGGCAAAATAAAGGTCGGAAACGAGAAGCAAGTGGCAAAATAAGGTGAGAAACAAGCAGAGAAAGGGAACATAAAGGATAGAAATGAGCAACAAGAGGCAAAGCCGAAACAAGCAGAAAAAGCAGAATAGAGGTCAGAAACTAGCAGCAAGAGGCATAATAAAGTCAGAAACTAACATAAAGAGACAAAGTAACGGTCAGAAACAAACATATTGAAACCTCATCAGAGGCCCGCCGCCTTTCTCAACCACTCTGCACCAGGGTTCTCCTGGTGTACTATTCAGGGCCAGGTCTAGGGTGGTGCGACTGGTGCCACCGCTCCGGGTGCTGACTCTTCGAGGGGGTGCTGTGTTTGGAATTATTTAATGGCTTTAAAAGCACCTGATGCTGCATTGCTGGCCTCTGCAATTTTCATTCCAAAATAAAAATGTCAAGAATACACTGCGATTAATGTTCTTCCTGGAGAGACAATTTTGTCAAGTGGAAGTTTTAACTAATTTTATTGTAGCACAGAGAGTTAATGTGCCTGCTGCAAAGAATGTGTACCATGCAGATCACATAGTGCATATAGTTTAAATAGATCAGTGCTCTTGTGAGAGATTATTTTGGTACCTGCAGTGTACATGTTAAAATCCTAACATGGAACAGCGAGCTAATAACTGTCATCAAAAACCTGCATGCAAACTGCAAATAGATTAGAGCAGTATGATGATTTCCTCCGGTTTTCATTATTCTAATGTTTCAAAAAGGGTTCACTTTGGTTAAAAAAATCCTTATTATTAAATGTAGCCCCCAACCCTAGGGTTGTATTTTAAATTCCGAGTCTGTGCTTCTTCAGACCAAGCACTCTAACAATGTCTACCAGTATGGATGACATGTGACTTACCCTGTAGTCTTCTGGCTTATGTAACATTTCCTATACACTGATTTGCACACATATGATTGATTGTCTCTGTGTAATGTGTGTGTGATGTCAAGTGCTTTGACACCCTACACTGGTATAGTTGGCGCGATATAAATAACTAAATACATCTGAGAGAGACAGTGGTTATGGAGACTTGAGGGGGCACAGTTAAAGGGTAGTAGTGAGGGACTCTGTGGGGGGCGCCAGCAAACATTATCGCACAGGGCACCACCAGCGCTAAAGCCGGCCATGGGACTACTAGTTGGGAGATGAACTCCCCTTGGCTGCTGAGGGTTGTTCGGGGCCAAGAACCCCTATTGTGGTGACCAGTAAGTCCCCCACAGCAGGATTGCTGAGACCTAGTCGAAGGCCCCACCCCTTTCCCAACCATTCTTCACAGGGGCCTCCTGGCACACTACTGGTTAGAGGATGAACTCGCTTTGGCTGCTGAAAGTTGCCTGACTGCTGATGAGCGCCCGTCAAGTCTCGTCATGCTCTGAAATGATGTGACGAGCGCGCCAACTGAAATATTAATTTCACTCTGTTGCAGAATTATGCAAACGTTGCGAGTGGAGCATAATTTTACACCCAGGCCTACAAAATAAAAAAAAAGTTTTCAGGGACATTGTAGTTAGGAAATAGAATTTAAAAAAACCTTAGAAATTCAATGGAAAAACCAAAGGTTACAGGAACGTTATAGTTGGGAAATAGAATAACAAAAACCTTAGAAAGTTACTAAAAAACAAAGGTTGCAGAGACGTTATAGTAAGGCTCACATTTCACTTGTACAAAACCAGTGAAATTCAGCAATTCTAGTTACCTTAGCTAGATGTAATTTACACCCCCCTCAATGCACTGCTTATGACCTCACATATTACAACACTCATGACATGGTCACTGAAATCACTCATGACATCATCCAGTGAGTATGTGTTTTCTCATAGTTTGTGTGTCAAGCATATATGCTAAGGCACTACATCATATAAAATAGTATACTTTCTATACTACTGAGTGATACTATATCTAACATATTATGTGAGTGGCTGTGGATCTGAGTGTATGTTTCTGTGCTGGTATGGGTGGGTGTGTGAGTGACAGTATGGGAGTATAAGTAGGTTTGTGAGTAGCTGTGTGGGTGAGTGGCTGTGTGAGTAACCTTGTTGGTGAGTAATTTTTGTTAGTGGCTATATGGGTGAGCGAATGGTTGTGTGACTAAACAGGTTTTTTGACTTCCCTATTTCTTTGATGCAGTTTGACGAATTTTCATGACATTTTACCTAAAAAAATCCCCCAGTGATTCTTGCTGTGCATTGAAAGTTTCTAAATGATCTGTCAAGTGAGGGTTGAGAGAAAAGGGGGGCCAAAAAAAGTTTCTCATGTAAATTTCCATAGTCTTTAGACGTCTGCAGCTCAAACTGCGGGATAAAATTGCACTGAATTTGGCAGAAAGCTAGAATTTGGTTCTGCAGATTGTGCTTTTTGTTTGGTGTAAATCTGTTCAGTAGAGGTTGAGAAATGTAAGTAAATTCAAATTTGTATATCTATGGCCGCAAAGAATTTGAGACTACTTCTCAATGAATCTCAAATGCGCACACCAACAGGAAAGCCCTAATTGGCTGTCTTCAAGCTGAGTAGAGAGTTTCAGCCCCCATTTTCATTTATTGGAACAGTCCCCGGGGCTCAAATGAAACAGCAGAAACTGTCTTAAGGGGTCAGGTTGTTGGATGTACCCTGACTCCATATGTGGGATATGGGGATGTTACTGGGACATAGTGTGTCTGGGATGCAGTATGGGTAGAAAATATCAAAGAAAAGGTTTTTTTGTATCATTCACAAATTTGCCTCAGCACTCAGTGCTGGTCCCCCCCATGTAACGCTGCAACAAATTTGTGAATATTGCTGGAAAAAAAGATTGTGGCATAGACTCACTCAGATGCTCGTGCACCCTCTCAAAATCCACTCACAGACCCACTTAGAGACTCATACACCCACTCACAGTCCTACTCAGAGGCTCTCACTCCCACTCATGCACCCAGTCACAGACCCACTCAGATACTCACTCACAGTCCCATTCAGAGACTCATGAACCAACTTGCACAGGGATGCACCCCCCACTTACAGACCCACTCGGACTCCTGTCCCCACTTACAGACCCACTCAGACACTTATGCACCCAGTCACAGACTCACTCTGGCACTCATGTACCCACTCACACCCACTGAGACACTCATGCACACACTCATAGATGCACTCAGAAACCCAAGCACCCACTCAGTCACACACCCACTCACCGGCCCACTCAGAGGTGCTCACACCGACCCACAGCCTCATGCACCTACTTACACAGCAACTCAGACTCACAAACCCACTCTGATTCACGCCCACTTACAGACCCACTCAGAATCTCCCACTCACAGACCTACTCCGAGACTCATGCACCCACTCACACACCCACTTACTCATGCCCACTCACTCATGCATCCAGTCACAAACTGACTCAGACACTCATGCACCCACTAACACACCCACTCAGAGACACTCCTTCACAGACTGACTCACAATCGTGGAGGCACTCGCATACCCACTGAGAGACACACTCTCATGAAGCCAATAACGGACTAATATAGTCACTAAGATACCCACTCACAGACTCATGCAGCCACTCATGCCCACAAAACCACTCTCACACCCAGTCACAAACCCATACAGCCAGTCACCGACTTACACAGCCATTCACACACACTCTCAAAGGTTACAGATTACAGTTGGAAACAAGATTTAAAAAAACCTTCAAAATTCACACAAAAAAGCAAAGGTTACAAGGACATCCTAGTTAGGAATTAACATTAAAAAAAGTTCGAAATATACTGAACAAAGGTTGCACGGACGTTATAGTTAGGCTCAGGATTCACTTGTACAAAACCATTGAAATTCAGCAGTTCCATTTACTTGAGCTAACTATAACGTATACCCCCGCAATGCACTACATATGACCTCACATATTACATCACTCATGACCTTGTCAGTGACATCACTGATGAAATCTCAAATGGCATAATTGATTGCATCATCATCAAAACCACTCACACTCCCATACAACCTCTCATACGACCATTCACAGACCCATTCAAGTACTCGCACCCATTCACTGATCCATAGATCCAATCATACAACCACTAACCCAACCATGCAGTCACTCATACACCCACCCACCCACACACCAATACAACTCACACATCCAGTCATAAAGACACGTATACACCCACTCATACAGCCACTCACACGCTGAGTCCGTCACTGATACAGCTAATTCCTGTGTGTGCAGGAGAACCAGCCTGTGCGCAATATCTGCCAACAAGCTCTCAAAGAAGAAGCACAACTTGGTCCACACTCAATAGATGTAAGTACCTTAGTCACACATTTGCAACCAGATGCATTTCTTTTTTACTTTATTTATTAGTTTTCTGCGAGCAGTACAAAACTTTGTCAGTGGCGACGACTTCTAAGCAAAACCCCATTGTTATACAGCATTACGACTCTGAAGTAGAACATTGAAGACTCATTTAGAAGTGCCACAGCTGGCAATGCTAAAATCAGTATAACAAACACAATGCAAGATTGCATGAACATTGGATATTGACTGGTAGCTATGACATGAGCATAATAAAGAACCCCACCACTAATAAATAACATGAGCGCCGCAGCAGATGTTAGGATGTACAGGGGTATGCTGATTTGCAATATGAAAGTTATACAACATGGGCCAGAGCCTGTAGGGTGGTGTTGCAAATCGACTTGTTGCGGATGCTAGATATCTCTGGGGTATGCAGAGAAAGAAGCTTCACATGTAATAATTGTGCATTACAGTAGACTAGATCGGTGAGCCGGTCCTTAAACTTTGGCATCCGCCCACGACCCCAGCAGCAAGCTACATGCTTCTTTGCAAGCAGTAGGGATAAGGCTACATATTTATGGAAGGTAGCAGGCAGATCTTTAACATAACCAAGTAAAGCCACAAGAGTCATAAACCTGACCCTGCCTTTGTCATGAGGGAGATCGCATCCTGCACCTCCATCCAATAAGAGTGGACCAGGTCACATGCCCTTGCCAAGTGTAGAAAATCTGCTTTGTCTAAGCCACACCAAACACAACGGATGCTAAACTTCAGACCGAATCAAGGTAATGTGACAAGAGTATAGTAGGCGCTCTGAAGAAATTTGAAATGAATAATTCTGAGCCTGCTACTGGCAGATTTCAAACTTGTCTGCAGAAGAGCCAGTCCCAGTTCTTGCTCTCAGCAGCTCCAAGCTCTGCTCCCAGACGTAAATGCTTGGACTGTAGTACTATACAGGAAGGAAACTGAATGTTTAGAGCTGGAAACCTGAAGCATGTTTTGTAATGTGACCATAATGGGAGGCTTATCAGCGAAAGTTAGAGTAATTTCCTTGGAACTGCTTTTCAGCCTAATATAAATGAATGCATCTAAGTGCAAGACCCGGGTGCATCGAAGTACTCCGCTTGTGTGATGAATTTGTCATTAACAGATTGATCCCCCCCCCCCCCAGTGAATTAACCCCCTATGGTTGAGTTGACGGTGGCCCAAAGCTTCATGAGTGAGCGGTATCAGTGGATTCTATTCCAAAGGGAGCAACAGTGAATAAAGGAGACATTTGGTTACCTTATGACAGTCTCTGCCAGGTTGCGGCGGTGCAAGCAACAATAGATCTGGAGGATATAGACCAATATAAGAGGGTGGAGAAATAGGAGCCATATAACCCTGCTCAATAGCCAAATGAGAAAGAATAGGGGTCGCCCTATACCAACGAATAGCATGGTGAGTCGGAGCACAGAGAGAGTAAATCTCCATATCAGGGGCCCCAAAATCTCTATCTGTAAAGGGTCGAGTAAGAACATCCCTGTTCTGTCCCCGCGCCCAGGCAAGCCGTATCAGCTGCATCTTAAGCATGTGGAAAAAGTTAACCAGACACATTTTCAGCTGCTGCAGTTGAGCGGTGGGGTAGTGGGGCCAGGTGAGGGGGGATTTGAAGAGACGAGCACAAGGGGAAATTAAATAATTAATTTTCCCTCGTGCTCGTCTCTTCAAATCCACTCACCTCGCCCAACCACTCTTTCCTGCCGCGGCTGCACATTTTGCCCAAGCTTATGGTATTAAGGCTAAGGAAGGCCGATAAGAGGTGTTTGGACCAAATTTTTGCATGATATCCCTTCCAATTCTCAAGATAAGTAAATGCATCAAACAAAAAAGCAGGTTTACTTTGACTGCCTGTAATCAGGTTCTTAAAGCAAAACCAATAGTGTTAGTTACCAAACTTCCAGCAGCGTAATGGGAATATATGTTCTAGATTTCCCTTTCACCAGTTCTAATCGTTCAATATTCCTAGAGTAATGCTATAACCCTCTTTAATCGGATTTATATCACTTAAGCGCCCCACTGACTAGTTACAGTTGTGCTTTAGTCATTGCAACCGACTTCTGCAGGCAAGATTCTAGCGCTAGATATGTTTATATATTTAATTTTTCTTGGAATAGTATTGCTCCATCATTTGTGCTGGAATTAATATAATTACTAACCCTGTCTTCAAAAAGCAACAGAGTGTGCTGTAATTCTGTTTTGGCGAAAGGGGAAGAAAATACGCAGCTCTGAATGCATAAGCATAATGAAACATTTCTCTCACAACTCAAGTGATGAGGCTGTTGAATAAAATAGGGATCCCAATCCGGATTTCTCTATTGCTCACTGGTCCAAATGTCAGCATTGCTTGTGCTACAAAGTGTGCATTAGTTGGATATTCTGAGACCAAGTGTGGGTGTGTACATGTGGCTTCTGCAGGTGCTGTCCACACACCAAGAGGGTCAGTCGCCTGCCACAGATCTCCATTTGCTTGTTCGCTCCAACCTGTGGGAACAGCTATGCACTGCATAAAGCGGGCTTGGCTGAAAAGCAGAGGTTCTTAATCTACCACAGTTTTTTGGGGGGGCTTTACCATTGCACAACTTTGACATTTTTAGAGGTCATGTATTTCTTGATGGCTTAGTAGTAAGATGCATGTTATCTGTGGACATCAGATCTCATCGATTAAAGTGAGAGAACTGTTTTAGCTGCCTCCTGTGTAGGTACCTGTCAACCTCCTCATTTTGCTCAAAAGATCCATATTGTGGGTATATCATTCAGGTAAATTAGGAATTCTAATTATCATAGCAATCTACCATTGCTTTCTAGTCCTTCAAGGGAAGTCCTTTTTCACAATAGGAGTACTATTTTATGGGAAAGGGCTGCACTCTATGTACCTGATCATTGTTCTCATTGTAGACAACAGGTAATCAATAATAGCATTCTACGTGGCAAGTAAATTCGTAAATATATGTGAAATATAGGCGTGAATACTATCTCCACCTCCAAATATATCAAAATCTAACCATAATTTTCACTTTTAAACAAATCCATTATTGTACCATGGGATAAGGTTACACCGACCAAAAAGCTATAAATAAAACAAAAAAATTGGCGAAATGAAGACTGTGATTATTATGTTTTTTTTTAAGTGCTCATTTCGTTTGTTTTCACCCCAAAGGTAAGATAGAATTAAAAGGAGCATCTCTTTTGAACATATCGGAGTCATACTCTTCTGTTATACCTGTAAGAAACATTAAAAGGGGTAGACCCATCTAGTGGAAGACCAAGAGAATCAATAACAGCAGAATAATTGAAATTGGAAAGAAACCCGCATGAAAACAGCATTCAGGGAGACATTAGATCGTAAATGAAGGGCAAAACTTATTAGACATGAGAGAGAATAAAGAAGAGTGCGGGGCAATGAAAATGTGGATAAGGCAAGTATGTGAATCAGAGGGAAAACTGATAAACCATGCAGCGGATAAGACCCCGGGAGAGGGCGAAGGATGATTATTTCAAGATGAAAATTGTTTTTACACGTATTTGTTTTAATACAGGATGATTTAAGACCTAACTACTTTGAAGTATAAATGTGGTTGTATTCCCAAGAAAAGAACACGCCACAACGTTGAATCTTATTTCTCACGCTGAGCAACAGGAACATTTGCATGCAAAGCGCTTCTTGAATGGACCTCTTGCTGGTTATGAATACAATCTGAGGTGGCACATTCACTTAGAAAGAATGTGTTGGGCAAAAGATGCAGCGCATGAAGAAGGGCCTATGTGGAAGTTGTTTCATGGTTTAAATGTGATATTAATGGTGGAACAGTGGGTAGTAAGAGAAAATGACAAACTAGGTGAGAAATGTTTGACACATTGCACAGTTTTGAATTAAAGTATATAATGTATCTTAAAATGGAAACAAGATGTCTAAACAAGATCTTCTCTCTGTGACCTGATATTACAAACCTGTGGAACTGCAAAAAGGCAAATCACAATTTACACAGGATACGTTGTAAGTACGCCATGACTTTGGCTCTCAAAATGCCTTTGCGACTGATTGCCCATCAGAGTTGAGGAGAACGCTTAAATTGGCATCCCCTCATCCTTCTTGGTTGAAGTGGTATGTATCAATAATTTGCAAACTGAATTGTGGGCACAAACCATCGAGTGAATTCTGAGCTACCAAAGCAGGTGGAAGCCATTCTCAAACTAAAATCTGTGCGCTAAGAACTTACCCCCAGATGCATCAACAACCCAATTTGCGATTCCTTAATAGCGAAAAATACCGATTCGCTATTAAGGAATAGCAAAATGGAATGCATCAAGAAATCACTAAAAAAATAGCGATTGCTTAGAATTCCTTAATTGCGAGTCGCAAATTGCGAGTCCAATTAAGGAATACCTCCCCATTCATTCCTATGGGCCTAGAGGCCCATAGGAATGAATGGGAAGACAATCTCAATTTGCGAATCGCAAATTGAGATTGCGATTTCAAGGGTGCAGGGTTGCACCCCTGAAATTGTTCTGCGCACATATGTTGCGCACACACATGCCCTTAGGGCATGTGTGTGCGCAACATGAAACTTTGAAAAATGCACTTTAGTGCATTTTTCAAAGTTTTTGCAAATTACCATGAAGTTGTACTTCATTGTAATTTGCGTGCCCTATTAGCGAATTCGCTATTTTTAAAACTTTCATGCATTGAATGCAAATAATCGCAATTTAGCAAATTCTCAAATTGCGATTTTTGCATTTGGGATGATGCATCCCAAATGCTAAAATACCAGTCGCAAAGGGGCAGATTATGAGAATCTGCCCCATTGCGAGCGGATTTTTGCTTGATGAATCTATGCCTTAGTTAAGTGAGGTGCGGCCATCAGGGAGGCAGCCAGTGCTCCTGTGGGTCACTGAATGCTCTCCCCAATGTCATACACTGAATGGCCGCTTCTACGTGAACAAGCAGCTCGTATCCCTGGAAGGAATATATAACTTTTTTAAAGTGTACTTTCAGTGGGTGCAAGTGCACGGATGGAAGTCTGCTCCCCCTCCCCCTCCATTGCTGCATTCTCAGCCATTCACAGGGAGTTGCAAAAATCATTCTGCCTTGTACACGTTGATGAGGGCCGGGGTTAATGTGTATTTTTGAAGAGATGATGGTTTTGCTTTGTAATTGATCAGCATATTGGAGTTCAAAACTCAGGCCAGGTCATAAACCTATCCGTGAGCACAGAACACGACTGATTTTGACCCACTTAATTATGTCGGTCCCCCAGTTTTCCAGGGCTCGCTTTTATTTTACAACACAAAGCAGCAAATTATGCACCTATACCTTGTTTCTTGAGTAATTCATAATGTGCTTAGCACCCACTTCCCCGCCCCCTACCTTAAAAAAGGCTCGTCCGTCGGATTAGCACCTGGGCTGGACTCATCTGTTAAGTGATTTACTGCAGCTTCAGAGCTCAGCGCTGCCCTAGTTCTCGGAATCAGGAACAGTCTTTGCAGCGCTAACGCCGGCTCGATTTTAAACCGTGCATGCATTCAACTCCTTTCCATGTGCTGTGAAAGCACAATTGTTGAATATACTCCCTCTAAATACATTCTACGTAACAAAACCGGTTATGACGGCGCTCGGGGACGGACTGCCTGCCTGTGGAGGAAAGGCCTGTGCGTGCTCATGAAAAGTTCCATGGTGGGGGCGATTCGCGAAGGCAATGCAGAGGGTCGGTGCAGAAGGGTGTAGGTAAGAACTGAGTGACGGCCACACGATTGTTAGATCATCGTTAAGGGAAGAGCTTTAAGTGGGCCGGGTCCTGCCGGTGCTCTGCACCTGCAGTTCTAAAAAGCAGGTGCTGAGACGGGGCTCTAGCGGGCTCTCCGATTTTGTCCTCACCATCAGGGTGAAAAAAAATCGTGACTGCACCAGTCCCACCCTTCACTGCCTTTGAGGTGACTTCAAAGACTCGTTATTGTTATTTCAGAGTCTCATCCATTCAGAATGTCTAATATTATATTCAACACAGCCATAGTTGTTGCTAATTTGTGTAATGCAACACACAACCATTGACAAAGCCAGTAGTCCTGACTTGTAGGTGTAATGCTACATTTTGTATCATATATCTGGGTACAATGACAGAAACCGGTGCTTTAAATGAGAAAAAATAAGTGCAGGTACTAAGGGCGGGGCTAAGCGCAAGGTATGATGATACATAATGACTTCTGTACCAGTTGCAGCACATATCAAAACATATGAGAAATGTGTTTATGTAAACAAAACAGGTTAACTCATTACACAAAATGAAAGCCAAACAGGATATGTTAACGGTTCCTTCTTTTGTAATAGTTGCTGCTTCTTAATGCCAGCCTGTTATTTGTTATTGTTTGGCACAATACTATATATTCTCAAGCATGCACACACACACACACACACACTTGCTCTCTCTGCACACATTCCCTTTAAAATATCTACTGAGAGTGTCCTGATTCTCTTACTCTTTCTCTCACTTTTCTCTCACACAAAAACAGGCACACACAAGTTGGCAAGTGCACAGACCTAAGCAAACACTTAAACAAAGTCTCAGGTGGGATTAAAGCCATTTTAAACTCCTTGCCTCCCATGGCTTTTTAAATTGCCACTGTCCTGTGTGCTGCCTCCATACGTGTGTTTGTCCAAATGCACACAATAGTGTGAATGTGATTAACAGTGTCGGCCCAAAATGGTCCCTCCACTGTCAAACCCAGTCTGATGGTGAACACAGGGACATCATGCAAATGATACCACGCTGACTAGTTCAGCAGCGGCTCAGCTCACGACTACAGAAGCTCCTTGGCTGTCCGAGATAGGTTCCACTTTCAGCTATATGGTCTTTGTGTCCCTGATAGACGGTGCAGGATCTGTCTAGTCCCTGCACTGTGATTCACAGCACGACGCAAGGCAAGTCCTCTCAGACCCCTGCTGTCTCAGGGCATTCAAATGGATGCTGCTGGAATCTCCAGCTGGGACTCTGCAAAAGGCTACTGCCCTTAGGAGCTCCTGAGAAACAGAGCGGCATATACCCTGTGCTAGAAGAGATACCCAACTGGATCCTGCAGTGCCATCTATTAGTCTACCGGTACTCTCCCTGACTGAAGAGAAGTGCTGGTACTGACGGCCGGAAAATTAGAAGTGCCGGAACTCAATATTGGTGAATATCAGCCCATTTAAAGCACTGACAGAAACAGCAACATACAATTCGGGAGGCACAGTGTGGTAAGCACAGATTTTTAGCTTAAATGTTTTAAGCCCTACCCTTAATTACATTAACCACGCCCCTTTAAGAGACCCCCAGTTTTTTCATTCCACTTAAGCCCCTGATTAAGGGCCTGATTGATTCACATGGGGCCTCTGCACTGGTGGCAGAGGCCCCGCAGCCCTGGGGAAGTCTCCGCCCTCGGGGCGGAATCTCGGCCAAGAGTATATTTCCGTGGGTGGACACTCACTAGGGAGAGGATGTGGTCTCACAGCTAGACTGCCAACTTTGAAGCTGGGAAACCAAGGTTCGAGCCTCGGGTCGACTCCACATCATGTGATTCTGGGCAAATCACTTAATCTCCCCGTGCCTACCCAAAGAAAAAAAAATGAATGTGTCCTTGTGTAAAGTAACTGGTGCTCATTTAAAGCGCTCCAATACTTTCGGGTCGAATTACCGCTATATAAAATCTGCACACAAAAAAAGACTGCTTTGCCCTTAAAGAATCGAGCCCTACGTTCACAAGCTCGCAACACTGGCCAGAATGTAAAATTTCAGTCAAATGCAGTATATATGTACATTTATTCACTCCCCAGTAAAACCTACCTGGTGACAGAAAAACAAAACGTGTATTTTTGATGTTGCACTAAAATAAATACATTTTGTATTTGCAAACAATACGTTTGCACGCGTTGAACCGCTTTTATTAAACGTTGTACCATTCTAAGAATCATTAAGGACTTCATAATTGTATTTCTCTGACTTATACAAGCACGTGATTCCCTTTCTGATATGTTGTCACTCGAATTTCTAGACAAGAACAGCTCGAGCATGACCAGCAGAATTTCGACCGGCCAGATGGAGTGGATTATTCCTCTGATTGTTGTTTCCGCCCTGACTTTTGTGTGCCTCATTCTTCTGATTGCAGTGCTCGTTTACTGGAGGTGAGCCATCTCTTCTTTCAATTCTGAAATGTCTGTTTATCAGGGTGTGGGTGGCAGCCCTAAGCTTGCTTTTACCAGTGGTTGTTAATGTGGGGGAGAGAGCGTGTAACGCAATTTTGCATTTCCGAACTCGATGCTTTGCTCCACGTTTGATTGCTTTTAAATTGCTCGGGTGGATTTTAATGTAACTTTTTTAGACTGCGATGCGTTCCGGTTCTTAGATGGTAGCATGCTATTACATACTGTAAGTGAGGGCAAATAAGTTATACCTTGCAAGATAGAAGTGTAGCAAATGTTGAAAGCGAGGGAAAGTGCAGCATAAAATGCGCTGCATCTTCCACAGGGTTCTGAAGAGCATTGTTTTAGATGAAACATATGTTATGTTATTAGTTTTTGTACCGCGCACAGCTACCCCAGCAAAGGGGCGTCCTGGCGCCAAGGAAAGGTCAACACAACATCACAGAGCGCACCTGAATCCAGAAGAATTTAGTTAAAAAGAAAAGTTTTAATGGCGCGTCTAAATAGGAGTAAGTCCTCCATAGCTCGAATTTCACTGGGAAGTGCGTTCCACAATTTCGCCGCCACTACTCGGAATGAGCGGCCGCCCATCCTGCTCAGCAGAAAGCGAGGGACAACAGACAAATTCTGCCCCATCGACCTCAAGGATCGAGAGGGAACGTAAGGGGTCAGTAAGTTCATCAAAATAGGTGGAGCCATACCTTTCAAAATTTTAAAAGCCAGACAAAGCACCTTAAACTCGATCCGGCGAGCCACAGGCAACCAATGGAGTGATTGCAATGCTTTGGATGCTGAACAACGTTTAGGCAACCCTAGTACCGCTCTTGCGGCGGCATTCTGCACTCGTTGCAGCCGCAAGAGTTCTGCCTTGTTCGTACCTGCTAGGAGGGCACTGGCATAATCTATCCTAGACAGCACAGAGGCCTGAACCACGAGCTGTCTGGTAGGGGCATCGAAAAACGTAAGCACCGGCCTGATGCCCCTGATTATGCCAAAACAAGAGGCAGCTACCCTCTTAGTTTGGCAGGTGAAACTCAGTGTGGTGTCTAGCCATACCCCGAGATTTTTTATCTCCATGACGGGTGCTGGAATCATTCCTAGTTCGGGGGGCCACCAATTGTCGCTCCACCATCCAGGTTGCTTCCCAACCACCATCACCTCGGTCTTCTTTGTGTTCAATTGGAGGCAATTTTGGTTCATCCAATTGGCCACCGCACGCAACCCCTCACGGAAATTAAAGGCGTCCACAGCTGAGTCCTCACTTAGTGTGACCGCCAGCTGCTTGTCATCCGCGTAGGACACCATTGTCAGGCCCCAGCGTTTGACTACCGCAGCCAGCGGACTCACATATAAATTAAAAAGAGTGGGGCTCAGTGATGATCCCTGTGGAACACCCGTAGTGAGCGGGTGCGAGGTGGATTTACCAGGTGGTATCGCAACCTGGAAAGATCTGTTGGAAAGGAAGGAGCGGAACCACCCTAGAGCCATGCCCCCGATAGTAAAGTAAAGTGAAAACAATGCAAAAGGCGCCATTTTTTTATATAGGTAAGCTTTGCATACATAAGGCACCCATAAAGCACTCAAAACGGGTCTATCTCACCAATGTACATCTAAAGGACATAAGTAAATTACAATATTGTGCATTGAGCATCGTGAATGTACTTAATTGCACAGACAGACATGGATGAGGCACATCTGTAAGCATTAATTGCATATAAGGTTGTCTCCACGCCTATTAACCATACCTTTTTGCAAAACTTTTCTGCATCAGTCACTTAAGGCTATGTGAAGTACGTCTGAGCTGAGCCTGCTGTGTTTGGAGCCAGTGCTTAATTTGTAAAATAAAATTTAAAAAAAGGTAAGTGCCAGGGTCCTCGTCAGGCCATCACTGCAGCTTTCACTGCCCGTGCTGCTACTGACAGTACCTGTGTGCAAGTGTAACAATTCAGACAAAAGCATAAGACTGGCTTGGGCAGCAGGTATTAGTGGTTTTTATTGCATATTGAATTCATAATTTACCGTTCTGTAAATATCTAAATAAAGCAAACAGTGTCACCATGTGGCAGCTGTCATAAGTGCTGTTGCTGACAATTAAGTGCCGGTACCGCGCACCAGGGCGTTGGGTCCATTCCTTTCAACCTTTGACTTCTTTCAACAGCTATTTTCACCCATTGGTTTGAGACAGTCAATCATGCCTCGGCTCAGCCCAGTGAAGTATTCAACTCTCACTGAATGCTATTGGCTTTTTGGTTGTATCATTCTGTTTGCACTTGCAGTAAACTGCTTGAGGTACTACTTTACAACTATAGTTCTCTGTCCATTCGTGCTGGCTCCCTCCTCTGTCTCTCGCTATGAGGTGCTTGGTCTGTCTGCGTCAGAACATAAACCCCTTTCTATTAGTTGCCAATGTTTCTTAAGGAACTGAACTGTCTTTCCTATCTTAAAATGTAATTCTCCATGTTCCGGGTAGCCCCTGTGGTCACAAGCTCTAATGACAAAGAGAGCCCTAGGCTTTAAAAATCCATAATGATTTGTTGCATGTCTAAATTTCGACATTTGAAATAGAACTTAAAAGCTAATGACTTTGCGAGCTTGTTAGTCGTATCATTCAGGCTGTGTTTCCTTCTCCTTTAGAGGTTTTCAGAAATAAGATGCCTCTGTGTTTTTGTTTAAATTTGTTTATTGGGATTTTACATTTCATGTTACAAGTAGATATATCACCATTAACATACATTTGCAGGCGTTTGGATGATACCTGTGTAGGAGAAATCCACTACCCTATCGCATATCAAACACATTGAATAAGATATACTAAGGTATTCTGGGAGGTACCTTCTGGCTTAACTCTGTGTGTATACATTAGTAAGCTTTGTGGAGTCTGGTTGAGTGGGGTTCCCTAAGATGCCTCTTTGTGAACATGAGCAGAAAAAAACATAACTTAAAGGACAAGAATCCGGCTTCCACAATAAGCTTGTGATTTCCACAGTATGCACTAACCATAAACATTTTAGTATTACATTCAATCATTTGAAAAGCTGCACCTTCACAGTAAATTAATATTATGCGGTGCAATACACACAATGTTAAACATTTTGTAAATAGCATTTGTGGTACTAAATAGTTCTACAAAGAAAAGGTGATTGGTCGGGTAGATACCGGAAGTTGCTTTTGACAGGATGTTCTGGAAGAGTGTGTCAGAGGGAGTAAACTTCTAGTGTAGATGCTTGTGAACACCTATTTAATGCGTTCCCCTGGATGTTCTTACTATAACTGATCCTTCTAGGCTTGGTGTTAACCGAGTAGGACTCTTTGAACAGTCCTTAGCTGTTGAACAGTCGTTTACTATGGTTTCTCAATACACTTTTGCTGAAATGGACTACAGTGGTAATGATCCAATTTTAGAAAGTGAAAGTATCAGTGAGTAGGAAACGTGTAGGGGGAGCCAAGTTTAGGCACAAAAGGTGTAGTATTACTTGGACATGTAGGCAACCTTTTCCAGAGCGAGTACTGCACACAGACTACGTTAAGCAGGCAGAACCAGAACCAGAGCCTTTGATGTTCCCAGTTATGGTTTCATTTTGTGTGCATTGTCCTTGAAATGGAGGACTGGGTACTCGCATGATAGTGCCATGTAGCGTTCCCAGAACACTGATCATTATCCTTCAAGGACTCGGATGAAGTCCCTACTAATACCACTGGGATCTGTGGTTGCCAAGAAGGGACTCAAAATCATACTTAGAATTATGGAAAAAGCATGGGCTTAACTATTGAAATGTTGTTAGGGCCCTGTATGATTTGCTTTCTGTTTGTGTTTGTATGATTTTGGGGGAAATAGACTGCTACATAAAGTCTGTGTGGGCTAATCTCCCTGAGGAAAAAAAAAGAAACAGTTCCCTTCTGTTGGGAGATTAGCACAAATCCACATCTATATCTCCAACCAAGGACCTTGGCACTCAAACTGTAGCCTGTGTTTGCTTGGATGTGGGGAGATACAATCCTTATAATGTAGACCACAAGGGCCTGTACTGGGAGGCGGGGAACATGCAAACCATTGACTTTAGACACGGAGGGCCCGTGTTACGTAACTAGCTTCGTATCCCTGTTTGCTCGACGATTCACCCCTCCGTCAGCCAGGCTAGCTTGAATCCAGTGGCACAGTGAGCACTTGTCCCACATCTGGGCATACCCTTCCCACTTATGATGACAAAAACAAAAATAACAAATGATGGATGGAATGCTGAACTAATCAAACACGTCCCTCCCCCGCCCCCCCCCCCCCCTCCCCTCCCCAGTCACAGATCTGGGTTTAATTAATTGCTATGCCAGTTTGGACTCACCCATATACAAGTTAGTCTTGACCCTGCCCCCCATGTGAACAGTCCAGCCCGAACTGCCTGGCGCTGTCGTCCCTGGACCAGGAACCAGCATCCCTTGACAAACACCTTAAGTGGGAACCTTATGCCCAGATGTGGGTCCCATGCTCACTGTGCTACTTGATTCAAACCAGCCTGGCTGATGAGGGGTGATACCCCGAAACCGGTCCCAGGATGCTTTTTTCCAGTCCAGAGAGGACCTGCCTGGCAGTTCGGGGTGGACTGTATCCTTGCAGAGCAGGGTAAAAACTGATTTGCATATG
Source organism: Lissotriton helveticus (assembly GCF_964261635.1). Classification (NCBI taxonomy): domain Eukaryota; kingdom Metazoa; phylum Chordata; class Amphibia; order Caudata; family Salamandridae; genus Lissotriton; species Lissotriton helveticus. The sequence continues at coordinate 1,118,457,641 of NC_136070.1, forward strand.
GCTGGGTCCAAACTGGGGTGGCGTAGTGAGCAAAACATGATGGATTAAACCCAGATCTGTGATTGGGGGTTAATCTTTGATTTGTTAAGCATTCCTTCCATCATTTGTTCTTTTTGCTTAGAACTCAAAATTACATGCCTCATAAAACACAATATGTCTCTTGCCATTACATCTATGGTGGGGTATTAGTGCAAAAGTTTATTTTTCTATAGTGACCAGAAAAATTGAGGCCAGTACAGTTTTTCTTTGGTCACAAGCCTCTTTTCTGTTCCACACTTGTAGATAAGAGCAAGCTATGGTACATCTGCTCAGGTAGGCTGTGAAACTTAGTTTGTGCCTTTCACTTGTGAACCTGAAGAGCTGGCTTGGAAAAAGATATAACTGTAAATAATTTTACAGATCTGTCAAGATTCCCACATAGATAGCTCATCCGATGTAGGGTTTTTCCTCTGCATCAGTGTTTTTTTCCATTATATTTAGGATTACAATTATCCGAATGTTAAGGAAAAAAATGCGCAAACTTCACGCACAGAGGAAGGAAATTTGAGAGATGAGTATACACATTGCAATATCATGAGAAGGATAGAAAATAGGACTGAAATGTATGAAGAGTTAGATATTAAAACCGGAGTCCATGGTGTCCTGCTACAGAACTTGAATGTAGTTATTGCACATAATTGTGTTTAAGCAGGAATTGAACCAGTGAAGGTAACCTGGCAGTAAGACTGACGCCACTTTAGTATCTTCGAAAATGTTAACATCCTTTGTAGTGTAGGCACCTTTTAGCATTGGTCATTATATTTGTGTTATTAAAAACACCCACGAAGATACTACAGTGATGTGAGTGAATCACTTTAGCCAGTACACGTTCTGGCTAGAATTGTGACGTGTTGCAAGTGAGAGTATAGTTTGCATATTTAAGCAAAGGGTCATGACCTTGGAAATCTGTTCAGTCAAGGTAAACTGGGGCATCTGGTCACCCTAAACGTATGGTGCGTTTTTGGACAGCAGTCCAGTCAAACTTGCACTGCTGAATTATTTTTATGGTCTGCCTTGACAGCAAATCTATTGTCGTACAATTATGTGAGGATTAGCCTGGAGAGGGGTTTTGGCTCTGCCCACAAATTGGTATCCAGGAGTACATATTTTGATAGGGCAGAATTTGTGTGCTTCCCAAAATTGCTTGCCCTTCACATAGCTGTGATCATTTTGTCCATTTATCCATCCGCCTGAGTGTTGGCAATTGGCTTACTGGTTGAGGGGTTAAACCCTATCAAACTGCAACCAAAATTTCTGTTAGGATGAAGCCACAAGCACACTCCAAAGTATTCTGTGTTTAACCTTCTGGTAGCTTGCCACACAGTCAGGCTTAACTTGGAGGCACTGTATAAAGCATTTATGCAACACTTCAAACAGTCATAAAGTAAACCCACAACATAAGAAAAATGCCACACTCAGGTTGAAAAACAGAGTAAAATGTAATAAATTATTTGAGACCAAAACGACAAACTTCCAATCAATTGAACCAAAGATATGCAAATTTAAATATTTATGTAAAAATAGTGCTTTAAAGCACAAGGTGCAACTGTGGTTTCTAGTCAAGTCGGACCGGGACAAAGTCACAAGTTCAAGGCAACAGTGATGTAATGTGGGCCTGTTACAGGGGGCCAGTTAGGCCCCCTGAACAAAAGTACCTTAAATCCCAGTTTGCGATGCGAAAGCCAATGTCTATTATGCGTCACTTGGCTGCTGTTCTGAGAAGCTGCAGAGCTGTGATGGGGAGTCTTGCATCGTCGTCCAGGATGCTGTCCGAGGGGCTTGCATTGTGAAGGCCTGCATCGGGGACTGGCAATTCAGAGGAGACTGAGCTGCGTTGCGGGGTCCGGCATCAGGAAAGTGTTGCGCTGTTGCAGTTCTGATGTGGCTGCTAGGAGATGTCACACTGTATTGGTTCTGCTTCACAGGACCACTGCTTGGCTCGTAGATCACTTTCAGTGCCCACTTCCAAGGGTCCAGGATTGGAGTGGCACCACTTGGGGGGTAGGACTCACATCAGACAGGATCCAGGTGGTGGGTTGAAAGCGGTTGTAGCCTTTTCTGTCCCTAGTCTCTGACCAAGAGGCCAGCCAACTAGCCCTTAGAGTCACTCTGGCAGTCCGGTGTTGAAGATGCAAGTCCAGTCCTTCCCTCAGACAGCAGAGTAGCAGTCCTTCTTGCAGCGCACCACAGCAGTCCTTCTGAGTCTTACATAGGGCCAAAGGAGTTGGGTCTAAGGGTCCAATATTTATACCTGGTGCCCACTTTGAAGTAAGAGCAGGTTTTGGGGGTATCCACCCCCAGAGGTGCTTGAAATTTCTGACTCCCTGTCCTGGCACCACATTGTTTGGGGTCACAATAGACTAGTGTCAAACCCTTTGTGAGTGCACTCGGGCAGAGCCTTTCTGATGTGCAAAGTGGCAGGTAAAAGTTCCTCCCCTCATCCAGTCCCATATGACGCATCCTTTGTCTCCTTGTCTGGGAACATTAAACAAAGACCAACTGTCGGCTACACCTAGTCAGATAAACCAGGAAATAGACTGCAGGCACCAAATGGTTAGGAAAAAAAAATGCCAACTTTCTAAAAATGGTATTTTGAGAATTGTGGATTAAAATCAGACTTTACAATTAATGAGGGTTTTAAATTAACATTTTTTAGACAATAAACTCTATCTGCCTACCTACTCCCAATTGAAAGTTCTCACTTATTAAATGTAATAAGTTAAATCAATGTTATCCTATGGGAGAGGCTGGCCTTGTAGTAGTGTACACTTAATTTAAGAGTTTTTCACTACCAGGACATGTGAAACTTCCAACTATGTTACATTTTTTTAATGCACTGCATCCTGCCCTATGGCTGTTTAATTATACATAACCGTGATGGATGGAGTACTTGAATTAATGCCGCATCCCAGTCTATCATTATTTTGCACACCATGTTGCCACCTCAGTTTGCAACCACCTATATGTAAATCCGTCATGACCCTGCTCCAGTAGGAACAGTCCTATCCGAACTGCCAAGCCAGGTCCTCCCTGAACTGGAACAAAAGCAACCAAGGACCGATTTCACCCTATTTATGGGCTCATCAGCCAGTGCCCTCTGTCTCTTGAGGGAGAGAGCAGGATGTGCACTCCTATGAAGTGCTAAATCAGTATAACAGAAGAGAAGAAATACTTCCCTGATGTCAGCAGTGAAAGGATACAACTCATCCAGGCAGAACACTAAAATCAAATCAAATGCTCATGGGTGAAAGAAACGCAACAATACAACAATAATTGGGAAAGCCAGAAAGCATGAAATGGACAAATCCATTAAGTCATGAGCAAGGGATTTACACAAAGCCCTTTTTAGGTTTTGCCTAGCGAAAGCTGCGCTCTGCGCAGCTTTTCGCGCAGGCGAAATCCTGTTGAGAACTGTAGGGTGCTTTGGGTCGGCCCTCGTCATTGATTGGCTGGCTCCGTAAACGGAGCCTTGCCATTGGACGAGGGGCCTGTCCGTCAATGCCGGACCAGACACGGGGGCGTTCCTGACATTCTTTGCCTTTTGCCGACGTCACGCGACGCCGGGAACGCCCCTGAGTCTGGTCCGGCATTGCCGGCACTTCGCATCCATCGGGAAACTTCGCCGCCGCCTGCCTGAGCTAGAGACGGGCCGCCGCGCTGCCCGCGGCGACCCGGAAGTGACTAGCCGGCCGGCCAATCCTACCGCGGCCGGCCGGAAGTGCCCTCCACCCCTCCCACCCCCCCCCCCAGCGCGGGGGAAGAAGGAAGACGGCAGCCCAGGAGGAGAAGAAGTATGGCGGCCCACGCGGGGCTCCCGTGGCCTGGAGGGAGCCCCGGGAGAAGCGGAGGACGTTGCCGGTCTCCCATGCTGAAGAGGGAGACCGGAGAAGTGCCCAGGAGATTGCCGCCGTCGCAAGGAGCCCCCGCCAGGACGGCGGCCCAGGAGAAGAAGTATGGCGGTCCACGCGGGGCTCCCGTGGCCTGGAGGGAGCCCCGGGAGAAGCGGAGGACGTTGCCGGTCTCCCATGCCGAAGAGGGAGACCGGAGAAGTGCCCAGGAGATTGCCGCCGTCGCAAGGAGCCCCCGCCAGGACGGCGGCCCAGGAGAAGAAGTATGGCGGTCCACGCGGGGCTCCCGTGGCCTGGAGGGAGCCCCGGGAGAAGCGGAGGACGTTGCCGGTCTCCCATGCCGAAGAGGGAGACCGGAGAAGTGCCCAGGAGATTGCCGCCGTCGCAAGGAGCCCCCACCAGAGTGCCCGGTAAGGCAAAACCATTGCATTCTTTTCTTTTCGGTTTGCCCGCGGCCCCCCTTCCCCGCCGCAGCCCCCCTCTCTCCCTTTCCCTCTGCCTCTCCCCTCTTCTCTTTCACCTCTCTCTGCTCTCATCTCTCTTCTGTGTCATTATTCACATTTATTTTCCTTTTCGAACTATTTCTATCTTTTGCCGTCCCAGGACTACTGTTACTTGGCGTTGTTTTTATTTTACGGCTATGGGTCAGCAATGAGCGCCTTAAAGAGGGGGAGAAACCAAGAGTGAAGAGCAGGTAAGCACATTAGGATCTGGCAACGATTTCGCACCGTTTTGTACTGTTAATATAGATACCACAGGTTTTGAGACGTGTCATGAGTTCTAACTGCTCCGATGTCACGACGGTGCATTTCAGCCAGCAGGTTGGACTTGTAGTTTAAGTGTTTAACTCGAAAGTAGGGCCTAGAAGTCCCAGCATGCCTCTTGGTGTTGGAAAAGAAAACTGGTCTTGCAGCAGGGCAGCCCTCCTCGCACATTGGCGGTAGTGCGCATTTTTGACAGCTATGTTAGGACAATAGGAAATCTTCAGGAAGTTCACCTGTATAATAGTTACGAGTTGTACACGGTGACCCCTCCAGTAGCAGTAAGAAGTATTGTATTTTAATTGTAATCGAGGCCCACAACAATGGAGCAACTTAAGGCTTTACTCAAGAAGCGAGCTTACCATACTGTCGGCGTTTAACAATGCCCTGAATACTTGCTTTTTCAAGGAGTTGTATAATAAGTCTGCTACAGACCACCTCGTGTTACCTTATACGAAGGGACTGGGCCTCTCTGTCCCATATACTCTACGTGCCATCATTTAACCCTATATTTGGATAAGCGATAACTGTCATTTGGACCTACTACGAAAGCATCTGATCCCCAAAGGGAAATGCATTGGCTCTTAAAGTTTAAAATAGCAGCTGTGTAACTGGAAGGCAACAACCAGGACTTTATAAATCAGGGTAATAAATCAACACGTTTGATAATACTCACAAATATCATTACTTGAATATCAGCCTGGATGATTAATAAACAAGAATCAATGATTAATACAAAGTAATCGTAATTACAATTCTTAATATATTACACATTTTCCTCAAGTATAATCTCGTATCATTCCAACCACTAAACATACATACTAAAATATCAGTGCTATTCCATAGTTCAAGCAATTAGTCTTGTACATCATGATTCCACTGTACATTCATAAGCACAATAAATGCTTTAATTCTATCACTTATAAAATACTTGTCAGCTGTGTGTGGGGGGCTCTGTGTGGCTGTGTGTGTGGGGGGCTCTGTGTGGGTGTGTGTGTGGGGGGGGGGGCTCTGTGTGTGTTTGTGTGTCATTTGCGAGAGATAAAGCTAGTGGCATTGTAAATGATAATGCCATTTATTTATGTTAAAAAAAAACATAAATAAAAATAATGTCAAGAGCAATGCCAATAGCTCTAACTTTAACAAAGGCAAAACCATTGCATTGTAAATGCTTGTTATGTATATTAGAAACAGTAGGTCTGGTCAACAGACAGATAAAGCTGTCTGTAGCAGAGACCAAAAATGGTCTGACTTGCCGACGGTGTGGGTCCCAAAATGTAAACCAAACACTGCCAGCAAAGGCTTATCTTGGGGGGGGGGGGGGGGGAGGGGGGCAGGGGGGGAATGGGGAAATGGGGCTTTCATCTGCCTGGTTGAAACATCGGCAAATTGAGAATTCAATTTGTGAAACTTGGTTTAAGCGGAGTATCATCGGTACAACAAGATCTGTTGAGCTCTCAAAGTATTTTGCTTCCACGAATGAGTAGCTCTCTCATTTCAGGTATTTTCTTGTCATTCTAGTCTTCCTTGTAGAAAGGGCTAAAAGGATCTAAAATTCGCAGAATGCAATGACAATTTCCTGAACTAAATAGGCTACTCTTTCATAGAATCTGGAAGCTGAAGATACCCGGCCCCTGTCCCTTTGCAATTAGCTAAGGAACTATTGCGCATATATAGTTAATGCATTATAAATTGTGGGAGATGTTAGTCTTAGTATAACATGGCCCATGAAATTATTTTTATAAGCATCTTCCGATGTCAGAATGGATCTGTAATATGAAAATATCAGCGCTACTCCTTTGTAATAACTTTTTACGAGTGAGTAATGGTGCAGCAGTCTATCTCATTCCGCTTCGGAGTTCTTACTAATACGGAGAGGACGCTCTTGGAAAGACTGAAGCAGCTTTTGTTAGTGATCAGAGACTGTGAATGATAACACCGTAGTCTGTAAGGAGGGAGAGGCTGCGAATGGCAGCACAATTGGTTGTGAGGTGAGTGAGACAATGCACAGCAGCACAGAAACTTGTTGCACCAAAAGCTATGAAATGTATGGCTTATTGTACCCCCTAATACACACACTAGGTACTTTATAAGAATTCAGAAGGACATTGGACTTTTATACGTCATGCCCTTGCTCAGGCAGATTCCTCTATACCCAAATATTTCAGTATAATCCAGTGTCGTACAGGATCCTACACTGGTCATATGTACCTTTAGTTGTCGACTGAAAGTGTATTGAAGGAGGTAGCATCAGCATTACATTTAAATGAAAATGAAACCGATTGGCTCCACAAAGACAACAGAGAGGAATATGTCCAAACCAGAAAGGTTTATTTTCAATATTCATGTTGCAAATCTAATAAGTCAATTTAGCCAAATAGTGTATATCAATATAATTGTGTAGTCTTAATTTGTATATTAGAAAGAAGAAAATGCTAAATATAACAAGGTACAAACTACAGAATATGAAGTATATTGGTTCCATAAGCTAAATAAAGCTTCAAAAGTGGCAAAGAGAAGTTAGAACGGTGTCAGCATCAAATGAACCAAATTAAGTTTCAGTGATGTAGGCACTGGCACAGATATTCACCCATGAAGCTGAAAACCTCCTGCAGGGGAAATTAGCAGAGTGTGGGGCGGGGCGTGGCGTGGCTTACGCGCCGAGGATGATGGCGGCGTAGTCCCGGAGCTCCGGAGCCGACCTCTGCGCCTCAATGACTTCCAGCATCCCCTGAGGCTGTACCTGTCAACAAGCTGCAGGATACATCGTCGGGAAGGGAGGTCGTCCTAATCTCTTCCTTTTTTCGAAGCCCAGACGCTGCAGGGAGAAATTACACGTCCCGGCCGTCTCTGAGGCGGCTGCCATTTCAAGTGCGACACGCATTTCCCTCTTGAGGAGCCGGCGGTGTTCGTTCTCACCCCTGGACAACGACGCTCCTAAATTACGTTATCAGCGAGCGGTGAGTGCTGCCAACATGTAACTTTCTGCAATCTGCTCCATTTTTACCGTTTTTTCTGACGACGTTGGATCTGCTTTTTCATGCGTCATCACTAAACTGCCATACTGTTCAGTCATGCATCCAGTGTTTTCTCTGGGCACTTTTGACAATAATTTTATGTGGGCGCTCTATTGCAAATGAGGACTACAGTTTCCTGTATTATTTTTTCTGCTCCACATGCTTCTTGAATGCTCCATCTTTATGTGAGCTTTCACCTGCGCCTTGAGCTGTATTTCTCACCTTTTCCTCTGAATGGACTGGTTTGGTGCTGAGAGCGACGCTTCTATGGTTTCTGGACCGTCATGAGCCTTTCTATGAATTGCACTGTTTTTTCTTCATTGTCCTGTGACTTAGTGAGGTGTCTATTCATCATTTGCTGAGACTTTCCCTGGCTTCTTTCATACTCCCATTGCTCCCTGCATCCAGGGTAGTCGGGCACGCTTCCTTGTTGGTTGTCCTTCCTGGATTTCTACCTCAGGTCCCCCTGTTCATACTACTCACTGTGCTGTGGTATTCTATGGGGAGACTCCGCAATTTGAAGCTTGCCACAACCACTAAACTACCCCCTGGTTCAGATTCGGATTCACCCCTTCAGGACTCGGACGCATCCACCATGTCAAGGCCGGACGCCACACTTGGGGCAATCCCTAAGTCTCAAAATCGAGGGAAAGCCTCTTCAGCTTTGCCTACCATCAAGCGTCTTAAAAAGGATCCGCCTTCACCTGATAATAGCACTTCGTCTTCATCTTTGGACACTATTCTAGAGGAGATCCGAGCCCTAAAACCATTTATAGAGGCCACCACGACCAACATGCAGGCTATGCAAGACAAGTGGTCATCTCTAGACTGTACTTCTCCTGGAGCAATCTTCGGAAGCCCTTCATTCTACATGTTCGCGTTTTCCTTCACTGGAGGCTGAGGTTCTTCTGCTCAAGCAGAGTGTGGGGCAATTATTCTCTCAGGGAAGTCAGTTAAGGACCTGCTTAACTATTCTAAGAACACACAGTTTTTGCACAGTCGAAGGTTCTGAACGGGTTGTACCCATCCTCCCCCTCGGAATGATCCAATCAGGAGACATTGTTCTCTAGGAGCAGGTAAACTCCCCAGGTTCCCATCATTCATCAAAGAAGCATGCAGCTGCACAGCCTTGAAGTTGGCAACAATCCAATCTGCCTGGTACAGAAGTCGCACTCCTATCCCCATGCACTACACATCCATGACCAAGTTCTAAATAAAATGTCTAATCTAATAGGTGCCAACAATTAACAAAAAGCCTATTCTAACAACTGCTTCTTGATGAGCACCTGCAGATGACAGAAAAATGTGAAACACACAGTGCAGTTAATCATAAATCAGTTCAAATGGTTCAGGCCTAGTCACAGTGAAGCTAATATTAAAAAGACAATGGTAAGCAAACCAATACATTTAACATGAGGAAATACATAGGTTATAGTTCGATTTTTTTAATGTGTTTCTCACTATAAATAACGCATCCACACACACTAGGATTCTGGTTAATACAGTGCACACAGGTTAATATTCAATTACATATGCAAACCTTACATAAATAAATGTATGGAACACTAAATTATGCTGCAATACCGTATGATTGTCGGCCTTTGACCCCTTCCCCTACATGGCCGGCCATGGAAATGCTCAGTGACTTGCAATATTATAATGTATATCTGGGTACACTTTAATCCATTTATAAATACATTTTCGTATAGGTGTAGCACATGCACGGTGATCTGCTTTGCTTGAAAATATCACTGTCGAACCTTAATGAGGGTTCTTCCTTTCAGTTACTATGCTAAAATGATAGCTATTTTACATTTAGGTTATCAAGACTAATATTTTCCAATGTGTGGCCTGCATGCACCTATTTAGTACGACTGCTGATGTATTCAGAACAGGCAGGTAGTTTTAGTATCATCACGTCTGAAATGTAAACATTTTGCATAAAATATTCAAATAAAATGAAATACTAGCATATTAAGAAAGTATTATCGCTTCTTGGTTTAGCCAGCAGCGTTTTTAAATGGGAACTAAATTACAGTTGTTTTTCTTTTCCAACTAGGAAGACATGTTGACTTAAGATCACACGTTGTTGTTTGTGTCAGACACGTTCGTGCACTTATGAATTAGTGGCATGGCAACCAGCGCTGACGCTACAGCAGGCATCTCGCTTAAATGAAGATGTTTATTCAGTACTAATGCGTAGACCTTGACAAGGGATAAATAAGGAAACAGACTGCTGATATTCACGCTCGGTTGTGTGTTCACGTGCTGCTCTTATTTCATAAACAGTGTATGAAAACAAAGCAGGTATAGAGAAACCTGGTTTGTTTATTGGTTAAACCGTCCTATATAGATCCTTTTTGAAATTTAACACCTATATTGTGGATTACACTGCTTTACTACGGTGGGCTAAAGTTATTCATACTAGCGATTCAGTAAGTTTGTATATCTCAACACCTCGAAGGTAATATTTTCTAGGATCTGTCCTAGAATCACTGCCTTTGGATTTTTGTAGTTTTGTTTATTCAGAGTATTAGTATGGTAGTGGCCAGGTTCATTATTATTTTAATTGTTTTAATGTTGATAATCAAGTAGAAACCGATCATTACATAGTGGACATTAATGCTCATAATTCTGAAGTACACACTTAGAAATAAAAATATATAGCACCACGTAGTTCATACCTTGATGTTTCTTAGTGCATTCCATGGGGGGGCTCTAAATCCGCACCTTAGGTCTATTGGTCTGTCTCATCACCCCTGATATCCTTAAATTTTTTGAGAGCTCCAATTATTTGTGCATACAATATTTCCTGTTGCTTAACCTGTTTCATTAGGAACTACAGGGGATGTCCACTTCTGTAAAATTAGTGATTTGGCTGCCACGGAAGAGATTTAAAAAAAATATTACTGGTGTTACGGCGGGATTTCTGATCTATTGCTATAGGTCTAGATCCCAACTCAGGTCGACTGAACCGTTGATACCTGTCATAGAGTAAAAGGCAATCCACTACTAGGTCAATCAGTTAAGGACTTACACCACTCTAAAGAACCACTTACTACGAATACGTTTTAAAAGTTTATTATAAAGCCAAAGTTAACTGGAGATACAAACATCTCAAAATAAGGTTCAAAAGATATACTGGTATCAATACAAACATACATTTTCTAAATGCTCTTAATCGGCAGAAGAATATCACCAAAATCAATTCGAAAATCATCAGAGTTGCAAGAATAGACACAAGCTGTAACTTGTGAGTCATTTACAGAAAGGAAGAAAATCCAGATTAGACTGTCCCTACACTAGACTAAGTGACATCCCTACTTAGTAAAATCTTAACCTAAAAAGGTGTCAGCCGTGGTGACTTCCAAAGAAGATCACTCACTTCCCAAGAAGATCACTCACTTCCCTTAGTCTTCGTTGTGAATCGGTGTCTCGCAGTTATCCTATCTGCCTACCCATCCGCTCTTAGGTTCCTCAGACCATCTGCCCTAACTCCACCCAGGGGTGCTGTCCCTAATACAAAAATCACATTTACAATAGAAACGCCCTTTAGAGACGCCCCTCACGTGGTGTCGGTTCTGGCATTTTCCATGCTGATACTCCTCTGGGCCCATCGTTAGCGTTGACCTTGCTTCTCAGGCTCTTCTCCGGCAGGACGGTACACCCCAGGAAATTCCTGAAGCCTCCTCCAGGCCTGTGCCTGGCTCCCTGAACAAAACTCTATTTATCACTCTCTTGATTGGAACCTCCTTGCACCTGCAAACAGACACTTGTACAGTGGGCCCCAAATTCCGGCCTCCACCGTATCTTCTAAGTCGTAAACCTTCGAGCAGGCTCCGCAATTTATGCTTAACATGACCTTCCTCTAACTAACACATGCAGATCAAAAGAAATGACCTTATCTATTCAGGCCTATTAGAATTACATGAAACAGGCCTGTGCACTCTGTAAACCTTTAATTTCTTAGTCTAAACAGCATTCTAACTTATTACACACAATGGTTATATGAAACACTTCTATAAAACATATATTTCAGTTCTATGATCAATAATACTTTGAATTACAACAACATTAAAATCCATATCATGTGAGAGTGTAACAGCACCTTTCATTCTCTGTGAACTGCCATGTGGCCTACACATTTCTACGTTTAGCAGTATTACATTCTCCTCTACAACAGCCACATAACATGGGATTTCAACATCATTCTAACATCTCTACACACTTCTATATTAGCTTTTCACACTGATATATGCATTCATTTTTAATTAAGCACTCTTATGTATTTTCACTCTATAAATTCGACACTCTTATGTAATCATTACTAAACTGATGCAACATGCTTGTAAATATGGTGCACTTCTATTTTTTCCTCGATTTGCGCTCTCTCAGTACCCCCCTTTGATGACTTTTAGTAGTCATCACCATCACAACACCATCCCTGAGGTATGAACTGAATGAAACTGAACTCGTTGCAGTACTCTCTCGTTTCATCATCTCTAGAGCCCTCAGACTCCTGTACTGATTATCCTGCATCGCAGCTAATCTCCTCTCCTGCTCTCTCATGGATCTCTGCAACCTATATGATCTATACCATTGGTACAGCCGCACCAATCCCCACAAGGTGATTATACAAATCACTATTATGATGATAGGTTTCAGTATGTACCAAATGAAACCCTTTCCTAGGTTGGCAAACCAACCTCCAACTTTACCCATTCCATGACCTACTTTTTCCCACACATTTACCTGTGTCAAATCCTCAATCTCATGATGAATTTCAGTGATGTTCCGTATATACTTTTCTAGAGGTTTTGAATTGTCTGGAATGTAAGTACAACATTCCTGAACCTTCAAAGCCTTACAGACTCCTCCCTCTTTGGCTAACAGAACGTCTAGAGCAAGTCGGTTCTGAAGAACCATTGCCCTTATCGATTGCATCTCTCCCTCCACCAGCATTAATGATCTAGCAGTACTGGCGGACAACCTATCTACAACTGTTGCCAATCTTCTAATCTTGACATCATTCAGTACTATCCCTAAAAGAGGAAACATAGCACCAAATACGTCTCCAACTACCTCCTCATTGCTTACATCCCTTCTTCCTCTAGTTTGAGTTCCTCCCTCTATAATTTCTAGATCCTTAGCATGGTATATTTTGGGGAAGACAATTGCTAAATAACATGATCCATACCAATTATCCGGTAGTTTCACGTATGCATTTCTTCCACAAACAAAATATACATACGGGATCACCTGCATTCCCTTCAAGAAATCCTTTGTATAATATTCTTATTGGAAAGCATGTTCACAATTTACTTCTCCCACAAACGCATTCTCATAATAGGTATTACCCCTATATATACACAGTTTCCCTTTTTGCTCTCGATCTAAAGCTATTGGACCATTACTACCCTTTCTTTTATGTGACCTTTCTTCCTCTGTCCAATCTGTTTTCCATTGGCCTGAAGCCTTTAAGATCTTCTGTCTCCTATACCGATCATCCACCTGTCCTATAAACCTTTTCTCAATTTCTGACACTTTACAAGTCAAATTATTTCTTCGGGCATGTGAAGTATCCAACGTTTTCCAAGGAATTAAACATTTCTTTAATCTATCTTCACTCTTATAATAATCCCACTTGTTCATGTGCTTGTAGTTTGGAACTTCTGGTAAAACAGCATCAAAATTTGAAAAATAATACTCAAAACCATCACGTTCATAAAATATACTCAGCAACAAACTACATGTGATTCCATAAGTCAATGGAAGATGATATCTAATACCTTCGTCTACAGAGGCTGGCAATTGCATGCACACATAGCAATCCCATGCCTCCATAGCATCAATATATTCATAAAGCAATTTAGCATATGCATTTGATTTGAAATTTCCCTGTGATTCATCCACATGCAACCTACGAGTCTCTGCTGCTAGTAAAGCTTTATCTTTCTCTGTATTGTCCCCCCTTCGACCAGCAGTAGTAGGTTTCTGTATCGATACAATTTTTGCTTCCTTTGTTGCCTTCTCTTCATTTTCATGTCCCACTACATATGATATAGTAACTACTAGAACTATAAGAAAAATTACTCCCACTAAAAGTGTGCCTACTATGCATTTTGTCTTGCGGTTTGGGTTGCCGGCCTCCATGATCTCAAGACAGTGTAGTTCTGATTTTCTTTCACAACACAAAGTCTCTTTTCTTTGCTTATTCAGCCTTTCCGAACCACACCTGGAAGCTGATAATCCCTTCTGCAAGATCAGTCTTTGAGTTCTATAGCAACGGACAACCCTAGCCCTTCTCCGTCCACTAAATGGGAAGTCCCTAAATTTCTTCTTCTTCCACTTGGCGCTAGGTTATCTTTCAATCTGTTTATTTACAAAGTCTTTAGCGATCTGGAATCATACATGTTCCAGCGGCTCTAATCACGTATTCTAATATTTCTAAACGAAGAATGATCTCCTCGAGTGTTGGCATCGTTGAGCAAAAAGTCGGAAATTCTATTCTGTTTAAAACCAGTTCTCTTATCCTGCTCAGATAAGGAGGATTGGGGATAGTGAGTGTCAGCAACCCTTCGACCTCCACTCCTGGTACCAACAACACTACTTCCAATGTTATGATTGGGTCAGTACTGGTCACTGTCACTTCCCTCACCCTCCCGGATCTCCGTGCACTGGACATCTGCTGCTAGGTAGGTCCACTCAGGAGTAGCGTATCTTCTGCAGGGCACTCGCACCCTCCTCGATCTTCTCGGACCTTCCTGTTCCTGTCTTTGTGCACCTTCGACCAAATCCGAGTCTTCAGATATAGGAGCAAGAGTTCTCTCTGGAGTTGGCTTCAAGCTTGGCCTCTTCTTTGTTTCAGGCCAACAAGCTTCTCCACGCCTTGTTCTCCTATTTCTTGTCCTCACACTCGGTTCTTGATCACTTTTGTCTTGATCTGTGTCTGAGCCGTATTCACAGCAACTTTCTCCTTCGGTGGCAACTTCAGTTTCACTGTCGTCCTGTCTTTCTTCTGCTGGATCTGTAGCACTCCCAACTTCTTTCGACACCCCCACAGCTTGACTGATCCCCTCTAGTGGTTCGCCGTCCACAGCTGGATTTTCATCTGTGAGAGGAGCTGTTTCTTTTAAGGGTGCTGGAACTCTTCGAGTATGGGAAGCATGAATCCAGTTTGGCAGCCCTCCACACTTTACAGCAGTATTCGTTGTCAGGATTATTTTGTAGGGCCCCTTCCAGCGCACGTCTAGGCAGTTCTTCCGGATGTGTTTTTTCACAAGCACCCAATCACCAGGGCACAAGTCGTGACATAGGTCTCTTGAAGATGGAACTTCAGCAGCCTGCACCTGAAGAGACACAGAATGAATGACATCAGAAAGTCCCTTGCAGTAATCCAGGATCAGGTCATCTGTAATATTCAACAAAGCTGTAGTTGGAACAGACGGAAGTCTCATTGCCCTCCCCATTAAAACCTCCTGTGGAGAGAGACCTGTCCTCCTGTCTGGTGTGCTACGCATACTCATGAGTACCAAGGGCAGAGCATCAGGCCAGCTTAAGGACGTCGATGAACATACTTTGGCTATTCGGGACTTTAGAGTTCCGTTTATCTGCTCCACGATACCTGAAGCCTCTGGTCGATAGCTACAGTGCAACTTCTGATCAATGTTTAATGCAGAGCAAAGCATCTTCACAACTTCACTGTTGAAATGAGTTCCTCTGTCTGATTCCAAGGAGGTCGGCACCCCAAAGCGCGGGATCAACTCTCTAAGCAACAACTTTGCTACTGTGAGTGTATCGCACCTGCGTGTAGGGTATGCTTCGACCCATCTGGAAAATATGCATACAACCACCAGAACATACCTGAGGTGGTTGATTTTTGGCATCTCAATAAAATCTAATTGCATTCGGTTGAAAGGCCCCCCAGACCTCCCAATGTGACTCATTGTAACTGGTGTTCTTTTCCCTACGTTCAATTGCTGACATGTGACACATCTTTGACACACTGCTTCTGCTGCAATCCTAAACTTTGGGTTATACCAAGTCTGCCTAAATAACCTCAGCATGGCATCTCTTCCTAAGTGTACTGGACCATGTATCTGTCGTGCCATTGGACTCACTAATTCATCAGGTAATACTGCCCTTCCATCCGCTGAAACCCACAAATCCATTTCACTTTTCACACAACCTGCTGTTTCCCATGCCTTTTTCTCAGAATCAGGTGCGTTCTCTTGCATGTCTTTTAAATCCTCCCAAGTATCAACTGTTTCTAGCATCATGTTTAACTCTGTCTTTTCCTGAGTCCCACCTACTTCCACTTCCGTGTAAGAATATCCTTGCTCCGCGCAGTATCGAGCAACTTCGTCTGCATATCGATTACCTTGCGACACAAAATCTGTATTTTTGGTGTGGGCTACACATTTAACGACCGCAATTGCTGCTGGACCTTGTAATGCTTCTAACAACAGTCGCACAAATTCCCCATTTCGAATAGGCGAACCAGAGGAGGTCATGTAACCTCTCTGAGACCACAATTGCCCAAAATCATGAACTACACCGAAACCATATTGGCTATCGGTATAAATGGTGACTCTAACTTTGCTACCTGCTAAACAGGCACGTGTCAATGCAATGATTTCGGCTACCTGAGCGGAGTGTACTCCTTCCAGGCAAGCGGCTTCCACAACTCCAGTAATGGTGAAAACAGCATAAGCTGCTCTCAACCGACCAGTATCGTCTCTTAAACATGAGCCATCAACAAAGAAAATTTCGTCAGGGTCAGTCAATGGCTCATCCACAATATCTGGTCTTGGCTTGGTGCATAGTTCAGTCACATCAAGGCAATCGTGATCTTCACATTCTTCGCCTTCTATATCATTAGGAAGTGGCATCAATGTAGCAGGATTCAAAACAGAGCACCTCTTAAGGGTCACGTTCTCCGCAGCAAGAATAACTTGCTCGTAGCGCGTGAGCCTATTATTGGTTAAGTGCTGTGTCTTGGTCCTGGTCATTAACAGTTCTACAGAATGAGGTACATACACCACTAATTGGTGTCCCATTACTATATTTTCACACCTTTCAATGCTGACACCTGTTCCAGCAACGGATTTGAGACATCCGGGCAACGCTGCGGCTACCGGATCTAAAGTAGCCGAAAAGTATGCAACTGGTCTACGGGCATTTCCATGAGTTTGTACTAAAACTGACAAAGCACAACCCTCTCTTTCGCAGCAGGAAAGTGAAAATGGTTTTTCGTAATCAGGCATCCCCAAAGCTGGAGCACGACACAAGTCCTCTCTCAGCTGTAGGAACGACATCAAACAATCCTTGTCCCATGGTACCGGATCACTCACCTCCTTGTGCGTCAGTTTTTGTAAGGGTTTTGCTTTCAGGGAAAAGTTAGCTATCCACTGTCGGCAATAACCAACCATTCCTAGGAACATCCTGACTTCTCTCTGTGTCGTAGGCGAGTTCATCTTCATTATCGCCTCTATCCTATCTGGTGACACCTTGCGCTTTCCTTTTTCTATCCGGTGACCCAAGTACTGTACTTCTGTCAAACAGTACTGCAATTTGCTCGGAGATACCTTATGCCCATTTTCAGCTAAATGGTTCAGCAAGGCGATGGTATCAATCTTACAAGCTTCTTCCGTTCCTGACGCAACAAGTAGGTCGTCTATGTACTGGACCAGAACCGAGTTCTGTGGCAGTACTAGACTTTCAAGGTTTTTCTTAAATAGCTGGTTGAAAATTGATGGGCTTTCTGTATACCCTTGTGGGATACGACACCATGTTAGGACACGATTTTCCAGCTTAAAAGCGAAAAGAAACTGGCTCTCCTCGTCTAATGGAATTGAAAAGAAAGCCTGACAAAGATCCATCACTGTGAACCACTCAGCTTGGAATGGTATCTGAAACAATATCACTGATGGATTCGGTACCACTGGACAACATGAAACAACTATGTTATTAATCCTTCGAAGATCTTGTACTATTCTAAATTTCCCACTAGGTTTCTGCAAACCCATAATCAGGGAGTTGCATGGACTACCCACGATTTCCTTCAGTATTCCCTGTTGAATCATAGAGTCGATTACGGGTTTTATTCCTGCAATCGTCTCCGGGGTCAATTTGTATTGTGGCGTTCTTGGATATTCAACATTTGGCAGACCCCCCAGGATATAGCTGCATGGATTGGCAAATTTAGCGGCACAAAAATGAAAATTTAGCGGCACAAAAATGGAAATTTAGCGGCATTTAGCGGCATTTTATTTTGTGGTTTTTGCAACACCAAACACAGATATCTTACTGTTTGAGTTATTTGACAACATGGAGCTATGTACATTTTGTTTATTTACAATTCAGCCCATTTGTTTTAGTTAAAAGGCATGTTCGTCTTGGCCACGTACGGTAAGTTCTTCCGAGCACTCCAAATCAAGACCAGTATTGTGCTGCTGGTTGTAATGTAAAAACAATAATGCCCAGATTGATTGCTCTGAAAGGGACCGTCGTCTGGAAGAGAGAATTATTTTGTATATACTGTTGCTCCTTTCAGCATCTGCAGAGCTTGTGACGCAGTCCTTCTACACAGCTGCAAGTTGGGAAAGAGCTGGAATGCGGCCAGCCAGCCCACGCCAAAAGAGGTCGGTGTCAATAAGTCCAGAAACAGACGCCTTCACTGCTTCTGGCCCTACATTGTCAAAGTAGAGGCGAAGCTCCTGATCGGGAACTTGGCTGAAACCAGGGATTGCTGAATAGGCACTCTTCTCATTAGGCAGGATGCTGAGTCGCGCAGGGTTGAAGAGGCGCACTTGTTTCAAGAATTGTATGCCTGGCTGGGCCTCCCCCATGTATTTGGCCACCTTTTCTAGTGAATGTTCAAAAGCTTCATTAAGCTGGGCTGTAATTTTTTTTTTCTGTGCCAGGCTTAATTTTGCCCCTGCAGTGGTCTGTACAAACGGCTGTAGTGACTCCACAGTGAGGACTGAATTGTTGGTTAAGTTCATGTGGAGGTCCTCCAAATAATCGTATACCTTCATGGTCACTGGTGTCTGACTCTGGAATAGCTCCATCAGGTTTAAAATGCTTTGGCATTTTTCTGCCACAATGTCCAATTGGACTTTAATGCACTCCCTTTGGTCGGTGTTAAAAATCTTCTGTAGATTTTCAAGGGAATCTGGGGGAGACTTGCTGAGTTGCATCTCTGACTCCACAAACCCAGCATAGGCCTCAAAGTGCTTGCAGTGGTACTGGACTGCGGCAAACCAAGAATTCCAGCGGGTACTGCAAGGGTCAGGTGCCACCCGTGCCTTCACCCCATGGTTCTCTGCAAGATGGTGCAGGTACCTTCTCTTTCTGCTGCCGGCCATATAAAAGATGCGGGAGAAGTACAGCAGGAAAGCATTCAGCTCCACAAAAGGCTTCCTAAATGACTCTCCAACAAGATTCATGTGTGCCAAGCATGTGATGTGGATGGAGTTTGGGTACAGATTCCTCAACACTGTGTTGAATGCCTTGAGCATGTATGCCGCGTTGTCAGTGTTGAAGGAAACAACGTTCTGGAAGTCTATGCTGTACTCTGTGAGCACCTTTACAACAGCTTGCGCTACAGTCCCATGGTTGCACTGGGATAGGAAGACTGTGTCCACCAGGTAGGTATGGATCTGACGGCCACCCTGCGGAGAGACTACTGCAACTAGCACATTCAAAACACACCGCCCTTCGACATCTGGTGTTTCGTCAAAGATAACGCTGATCTTCTGATCTTTCAATAGCTCTTTCAGCTCGTTCTTGGCACTTGTATATCTCTCAGGGAGATAACGTTCTTGCAGCTGATGACTCCCAGGTATCGCTCCACCATTCCGTACTCACTCGTGTAGGAACTTGCGCAACACAGGGTGGTCTGTTTTGCTGAGCGGAATGTTCAACGCAGTGCAGACATTAACCCACTCACTTATCATTTCATGGTTTGGGGCACCGGCAGCTGTACTCTTTGTGAATAGTGAGTTCACTGTCATCTGGCGGGCACGTTTTGGAGACGATTGAAGGTCAGGATCATCTGAACAGCGCTTCAAATGTTTTTGGGACCGCACATGCATATCCACAGTGTGTTTCCGGATGTGGTCCACCGCCACATTGCACACACTGCAAAACAGCACCCCACCGTCAGCGTGCATCACGGTGCTGTAGTCTCTGGCCCGGTCTGCTGCGGTTATCTGGGTGGGCAGATGTGATCTGTGCTTCACACCCTTTGCATGCTGCAGCACAAACTTATCCATTCTGCTTTTCTTGTGCTGGCTTGTTGCTCCCTTGTAAGACAGAAGATCTCGCTGTTGTGGCGCTGTCAGTTACCTCACCTACAAAGATAGGGAAGGGGGGAAAGGCAATTGTTGAATGGAAAGTTCATAAAGCGCCGATGCTCAACCATAAGAAATGCATGCAACCCTGAAGCACAAGTAAACTGACAAACGTGTTGGGCCATAACTGCAATGGTAAATGCCAGTCCCCGAACGGTGTTGAGCAAACAGACAGAGAGAAAAGCGCAGGGGGAAAAAGCCATAGCAATTGTTGAAAAGCTCCAAGTGCCTGAAAATTTAAAATGTCAAAGCCACGTGCAAAGAAAGTGAAAGAATTGCCCCAAAATAAACAATTATGAAATTCCCCATTGCCCCAAACCAAAATAAACAATGATGAAATTCCCCAGAGGTGCCCACAACCCCAAACTTACCAGTGCGCTGCGGCAGCTGACCCAATTCTGGCTCTTGCAACAGCGGATTCTCCCCTGTGATGCTCTGTAAAAGAAACCAAGTAAAGAGTTAGGAAACTCACCAGGTGCCCACAACCCCAAACTTACCAGTGCGCAGCGGCACCTGGCCCAATGGCAAGTAAAAATTAATGCCAAAGGGTCAAGATTCAGGACAAAAAAACAGTAACAGTAAAAAATCAGGCCAAAGGGTCAAGGTTCAGGACAAAACTTCAGTGCAGTGACAGTAAAAAATCAGGCCAAAGGGTCAAGATTCAGGACAAAAAATCAGTGACAGTACAAAATCAGGCCAAAGGGTCACGCTGCGTTAAAAGTTAAGTTAAAAACCTGGATTTGGGCCCCCCGGGGCCCGCCGCGTGCCCCTTGTGCGGCGGGCCCCCACCGGAAAGGAAAGAAAAGGATTTTTGGCCCCCGGGGGCCCGCCGCGTGCCCCATGTGCGGCGGGCCCCCACAACAGATGAAAACAAAACATTTTGCCCGGCTGGGGGCCCGCCGCGTGCCCCATGTGCGGCGGGCCCCCACAACAGATGAAAACAAAACATTTTGCCTGGCTGGGGGCCCGCCGCGTGCCCCTTGTGCGGCGGGCCCCCACCGGAAAGGAAAGAAAAGGATTTTTGGCCCCCGGGGGCCCACCGCGTGCCCCATGTGCGGCGGGCCCCCACAACAGATGAAAACAAAACATTTTGCCCGGCTGGGGGCCCGCCGCGTGCCCCATGTGCGGCGGGCCCCCACAACAGATGAAAAAAACACATTTTGCCCGGCTGGGGGCCCGCCGCGTGCCCCTTGTGCGGCGGGCCCCCACAACAGATTTAAACAAAACATTTTGCCCGGCTGGGGGCCCGCCGCGTGCCCCTTGTGCGGCGGGCCCCCACAACAGATGAAAAAAACACATTTTGCCCGGCTGGGGGCCCGCCGCGTGCCCCTTGTGCGGCGGGCCCCCACAACAGATAAAAACAAAACATTTTGCCCGGCTGGGGGCACGCCGCGTGCCCCTTGTGCGGCGGGCCCCCACAACAGATTTAAACAAAACATTTTGCCCGGCCGGGGGCCCGCCGCGTGCCCCTTGTGCGGCGGGCCCTCACAACAGATTTAAACAAAACATTTTGGCCGGCCGGGGGCCCGCCACGTGCCCCGTGTGCGGCGGGCCCCCACATAGCAGAGCCCAGAGCCAGCGTTACAATTGGCTTACCTGGCTCTCTGACCTGGCGGTCGTCTCTCTCTCGTCTTCGTCGTCCTTGGCCTTGGTTTGGTTTTCTCCCGTCGTCCGTCGTCGTCCGTCGTCGTCCGTGGCGCGTTGGTCTCTTCTCGTCTCGGGGCGCGAAATCCTGGAGTGAAGAGAATGGAGCGAGCAGGCAATCAATAAGAAGAGAAGGGCGTCCAATCGAAAACTGCTGATTTCGCGGCCGATTTGCCAAAAATCGCGGGATTTGCACAAAGATGCAAATTTCGCGATTTTTTTGCAAATCGCGAAATCGCGATAAGCTGGAGGGTCTGATTTGGTTTTACCATGATCTTCACTGGTTCTACTCCTTTGATCAATCCTATCTCTTCTCCAGTATAATCCCATACCTCTGATGACACTGTATCTCGTAAGTCCCCAGGAAGCTCCTCCACAGTCAGGGTAGGATACAGTTCTACGCATACTCTCGAATTTGCAACTTTAAAGGTAGCATCCTCGTCTGTAGTCTGTACCTGTTCTTCCTCTCTCCCTTTCTCTGGGTGATAAACCGACACTATAGGACCTATGGTAACGGGTACTTGAAGAGCAGCTGGCAATCCATAAGACTCAACCCTCTCTGTTGCTGGCATCTTCTGCACCACAACCCTTCCGACTACTCTCTGTACAGGACTATGTTAAGGTGTCTCCTCACCTTTGGTAGGTACCCAATTCGTTATAGGGAGTGGCCTATTCCCTTCTATGTCAACCCTATCTTCCCTTGGGAGCTCAGTACCTTCTATCTATCAACAACCTATTTATTAGGCCATCCTCCGACTCGCTCTCGTCATCCTCTTCTATGGGTCTCTTTTCTCCTGTAACCTCTCTCACTGGGTACAACTTATCCACTTCAATCGTCTGTACCCTCCATTTCTTGGCTTCCGCATCCCATTTGGCATCTTGCACTGCCCTTACTGATCGCCTTACCCTTTCTTGGCGTCTGTTCTGATTCCTGTCGTGCGCCGCCCTAATCCACGCATTAAGGGCCTCAAACTGTGTTGGTCTAGGCAAAGGTCTCAATGAGGACATAACTGCTTTCAGCTGATGCAACACTTCTAGTCAAAATTTCTATTTTCTCCGCGTTCGTTTACTTCCTGATGACAATCCACCAATCCCAGCGCGGTTCTCGCTAACCGGCCTATCACAGCGCGGCTTCACACCAACCGGCCTATCACAGCGCGGCTTCACACCAACCGGCCTATCACAGCGCGGCTCTCGCTGACGTCACTCGTCTCCCCTTCGCAGCAGTTCCCCTCCTTTCTCAGCTCGTCTCCCGGTCATGCATGCGTCCCATTCATACTCTGAAAAATGATTACTTCCGACCAAGCGATCACTTTCCTTGACTGTACGCCCACAGTCTAACTGTAATTGTCACCTTAACTGACGAAATGTCTTTCCGTGTACGTCCAGACAATCGCCTTAACTGATAGGTTACTTACACACGGTAACTTTCGACCTGCGTCCGTTACCCACACACTCACTCTTGCGTTCCCCCTATCTCGGTCCTGCGGGCGATCAATGGTACCTCATGACCCCCTTTACTCTGGTCGACAACTACTCTGGATGTTCGATACACCCGAACCACTTAAGCTCTTCTCCGAACTTAAGATTTTCAACCAGGTTGCGCGCGCTCACAACCCTCTCTCATTCACACTACAGTCATTCAACTCCGCATGACATTACAATACAGATACAACACAAAACACCGCAATCTGTCAACGCATGACCCTTGTTATACTCACTCTCGTCCGACCCTGCTGCTTTTCTCTCGCACCGTCAGCACCTTCTTCGGCAGGCGATTCTTCCGCTGCTCATCTCTCGATCTCTAGGGACCTTGGGGTAATCTTAACCTAGTCTAGATCACCTTCCTCTAGAAGGTAACCATCCTTCTCTGCTACCAACTGTTACGGCGGGATTTCTGATCTATTGCTATAGGTCTAGATCCCAACTCAGGTCGACTGAACCGTTGATACCTGTCATAGAGTAAAAGGCAATCCACTACTAGGTCAATCAGTTAAGGACTTACACCACTCTAAAGAACCACTTACTACGAATAAGTTTTAAAAGTTTATTATAAAGCCAAAGTTAACTGGAGATACAAACATCTCAAAATAAGGTTCAAAAGATATACTGGTATCAATACAAACATACATTTTCTAAATGCTCTTAATCGGCAGAAGAATATCACCAAAACCAATTCGAAAATCATCAGAGTTGCAAGACTAGACACAAGCTGTAACTTGTGAGTCATTTACAGAAAGGAAGAAAATCCAGATTAGACTGTCCCTACACTAGACTAAGTGACATACCTACTTAGTAAAATCTTAACCTAAAAAGGTGTCAGCCGTGGTGACTTCCAAAGAAGATCACTCACTTCCCTTAGTCTTCGTTGTGAATCGGTGTCTCGCAGTTATCCTATCTGCCTACTCATCCGCTCTTAGGTTCCTCAGACCATCTGCCCTAACTCCACCCAGGGGTGCTGTCCCTAATACAAAAATCACATTTACAATAGAAACTCCCTTTAGAGACGCCCCTCACGTGGTGTCGGTTCTGGCATTTCCCATGCTGATACTCCTCTGGGCCCATCGTTAGCGTTGACCTTGCTTCTCAGGCTCTTCTCCGGCAGGACAGTACCCCCCAGGAAATTCCTGAAGCCTCCTCCAGGCCTGTGCCTGGCTCCCTGAACAAAACTCTATTCATCACTCTCTTGATTGGAACCTCCTTGCACCTGCAAACAGACACTTGTACAGTGGGCCCCAAATTCCGGCCTCCACCGTATCTTCTAAGTCGTAAACCTTCGAGCAGGCTCCGCAATTTATGCTTAACATGACCTTCCTCTAACTAACACATGCAGATCAAAAGAAATGACCTTATCTATTCAGGCCTATTAGAATTACATGAAACAGGCCTGTGCACTCTGTAAACCTTTAATTTCTTAGTCTAAACAGCATTCTAACTTATTACACACAATGGTTATATGAAACACTTCTATAAAACATATATTTCAGTTCTATGATCAATAATACTTTGAATTACAACAACATTAAAATCCATATCATGTGAGAGTGTAACAGCACCTTTCATTCTCTGTGAACTGCCATGTGGCCTACACATTTCTACGTTTAGCAGTATTACATTCTCCTCTACAACAGCCACATAACATGGGATTTCAACATCATTCTAACATCTCTACACACTTCTATATTAGCTTTTCACACTGATATATGCATTCTATTTTAATTAAACACTCTTATGTATTTTCACTCTATAAATTTGACACTTATGTAATCTTTACTAAACTGATGCAACGTGCTTGTAAATATGGTGCACTTCTATTTTTTTCCTCGATTTGCGCTCTCTCACCGGCTTAAAGGTGCTCGCTTTTTTTGGTAGTTGCATACCGAACAGCGCCCTCAGGGGGGCTGGATCTTTGCAGCCCTGCAACTTTTTGCTAATTGAAGCAAATATTTTGCTCCATTAACCAGACAGGACAGGTAAAACACATGTTGAGCCAGTCTCCTTTCACATGTCCGCATCTACAACATGCAGCTGAGATGGAGGGATACGTTTTCTGAATGCGATACAGGGTATGGTATAGTACCCATTTAGCGTATAAAGCCATTCTTTTAAGCTTTGCTCCCTGAATAGCTTTGAGCCTTGACATTGTAATGGCCCCACGAGTTTTGGTCTATTACGCACCCTGTAGAATTTGAGATGGCCATTACCGCCGGCACAGCTGCTTCCCGAAATTGCAAATACAGCACACAGTACCAGGTTCCTATTTCCAGTGAGGCTATCCACAAAATAGGCTCAAAGAATTAATTATCCTCAAGTTATAGGGTATATAAGGACTAATTTGTAAATAAGAGAGTGCTTGTACTGGGGATATGTCGGTATTGCCGGCAGTCAATTGTTTCCAGGATTTCACTTCCCCTGCTAGCATGAAATTGCTAAACCTTTACCAATTTCTAATATTGCTGGACTCTATAGGTATGCCTAGAATCACGCATTCTCTTATTCTCACCAAGGGATGAATGAGGGGAAACAGTCTTAGTGTATGAGTTTCGTGAATCTCTGTGCAACTATATATTTGGTGTGTTTTGGCAATTTAGGTATTTTCAGGAAAAGGAGATGAACATCTACCTCTTGCACCATGCATTGAAGATAAAAATAATTAGACTGGATATTCACTGTTGCGGCTCGAATAAGCCAATCAAAAAAAGCTGCTTGATGATATCTTCTCGTGTGTAGAAGTGCCAGCCCTCATTCCTCTAAATTCAACTGGATAATCATCAACTTGGTGCAGGGCCTTCTTCATTTGCCACTGGAAGTGGTGTATTGCTTGATCTGTCTAAGAATAGAAAGATTCCTAGCCATTGATCATGACTTTTGAGAAGATAAGTGTCCAATGGGAGGATTGCTCTGTTTATTAACGTGACCCCTCCTATAATGGTCAGAGGTAAAATTTGACAGCTATGTAATAAAGTGCATGCTTTATTAAGGGTGGTAGTGTAGTTTATCTTGATCAAATCTTTAGAAATCATGTGAGACAAATATGCCCAGATACCTAATAGGGCAGGTGGCTAAAAAGTACTGTCTCATATCAAGGGGTAGAATTGAGGGTGTGCAGTTATATAGAAGGACTTCAGACTTGGTGTGGTTTCTCTTGTAGCCCCCTGTATCAGTGAATGTCTGGATTTAATCAAGTGTGTTAAGAATGTTTTGTTTCTCGCTAGCTAAATAAAGAATCCTATTGTCAGCAAAAAATTAATCCTCAGTACATTTGGAAGGGGAGGTCTCACCAGGAGATCATGTCTTAATGCAGCTGCCAGAAGCTCTATAGAAAAATGCAAAGAGGACCTGTGACATCTAGAAGCCGTGCCTTTTACCTCTTCTAATGGTGACATATCCTACGGCTTGAGAATTGATCACGATTTTTGCCTCTGCTTTGACATACACATTTTTCAGCAGTTGGACTAACTTCGAGGGGAATCAGAAGCGCAGAAAATGGTGAATAATACCTCCCACTGCACAAGGTCAAAGGCTTTTTTATCATCAAGCATAATTATGTCTGCCTTAAATATGTAGATGGAATACTACCCAATTGCTTGTATTAAAATATTGTATTCAATTACATTGATCCTGCAGGCAAGAATCCACTTGGTCAACGTGAACCACAGATTGAGCTGTGGGGGCTAGTCTTAATGCGATGATCTTCGTAAACAGCTTGTAATCACTATGTAATAAGTTAATGGGGCAATTTGAGCTGCGTTGCAATGGTGGTTTGTCCTTCTTAAGGAAGCTTACAATAACTGCCTCTGTAAAGTAACTAGCTACCTCACGTTCATCCAGGATTTCATTAAATAAAACAACTACTAAGCTTGCTGATTGTTCATCGAATGCCTTGTGTAGTTCGGCCGGTAGGCCATTGCTTGTTCAAGCATTGAGCAACAATGTAATGGCTTCTCTGACTTCTGCTGATGAGATAGGGGCAATAACTAAATCTTGGAAATCCCTGGTCAGTTTGGACAGCTCTATTGGATGTATGAAGTTCTCGCTTTTATGGTGTAGTAATAGTGGAGGCATAGAGTTTTCTCCACAGACCAAGCCCTACATGTATGCTGGTAGTATTTCTGAAAGCAGGCGTTCTGGTTAACTAGTTCTCTTGCAATGTAGTATTCCCTTCATTTTTGGCTTGTTTGTGCGAGCTTGGCATCAGATTCTGAAGTGCAAAGTGTGGAAAACTCACTACAAGCAAGTTCTAATTTGCGTTGTAAGGCTGCACCTTAACTTAGTAACTTGAGCTTTGAAGGAGATCGCCTCGCCCCAAATAAAAGCTTTTCAGGCCCCCAATACAGCAAAGCTTGACGCTGTGCCTATATGTCTAAGAAAGAATTACTTTATAACGAAACACAGGGTCATTCAGTGTCCCTCCACTAATAATGACTTATCCAACAGCCATCAAGGTAATTTGACCCGAGGGCCGATCAACAATATGTGTAGGAAAGGGACTAAATGGTCAGAAAAAGGGTTCAATTTTTGAAGCAGAATTAAAATGTTTTAAAAAGCAAGTATATTTGCTTCCTATGGGGTGATCGACTCACAAGGGGTCAACCAGAGCAAAGTCCCGGACTAATTTTGTTAAAAAAAATGATCCGCCTTCGGTTAATTCTGCTGCTTGTTTTTCGACAGCCCTCATTCTGCATGACATTGAAGTCACCCCGATTAAGAATAGGCCTTTGAATGGAAGTAGAATATTCTAAACTTCCTCGAGAGAAATGACATCGTCCTCTATTGTCCCGTAGAAACTAACAAGATGGATGGGCTGACCCTAACCCGCAAACTAACCAGTATCCACCTAGCCTTGGGATCCTTTACCACCTGTAGCACCTCGACTGGAAAATTGCAAGCAATAAAAATGGCTGTCCCTCCTAACTGCCGCATTTGAACCACATAAAATGCCTGGGAAACAAAGTTTATTTATTTATTTATTTATATGCTTCTATAGCGCCTGAATAGACCCCCGAAGGGGTATCTCCGCGCTTTGCCATACAAAGGAGACCAGCTACTCTGCCCATAGACATTTATAGTGAGTGGTGGGAGGGGAGTGAATTAGATGCTGGAAAAAAGGTACGTTTTCAGGGTTTTTCGGAAAGACAGGTGATCAGTACTAAGTTTTAATGCGAGGGGCAGGGTGTTCCAAAGAACAGGCCCTGTGTACGCTAAGGCCCTGCCTCCTTGCCGAGTTTTTTTAATTTTTGGAACCTTAAGGAGCTGGAGGTTGCTTGATCGTAGTGAACGTCCAGGAACATAAGGGAGGAAGGCTGAGGTGAGAAATTTCGGTCCTTTCCCCATCAGGCACTTGTGAATTGTACACAGGATTTTGAATTTGGTCCGCAGTCGCACTGGCAGCCAGTGAAGTTCTGTCAGTAGTGGCCGGGAGGGGGTCCTAGATGGAGCATTCATGACTAACCTCGCGGCCGTATTCTGGACCACCTGAAGTTTGTTAAATTGGCCTTCATTAGCTGACAAAAGAAGGCCATTACAGTAGTCCAGTCTACTAACGATCAGAGCCTGGACCAAGGTCTTTCTGTGGTGATCTGGGAGAAAAGGAAACACCCTTCTCAGCAAAGAAATGACCCCGAAACAGGTGCCAGCAACCTGGTTGACGTGTTCTTTAAAGGTCAGAGACTGATCAAACAGCACTCCCAGATTTCTTATGGTCTGTTTGGGAATAGGGGCAGGTCCTAGTTCAAGCGGCCACCACTCATTGGACCATAGTGTTACTGCTTCCCCATAGAGTACAACCTCTGTTTTGGTCACGTTGCACTGTAAGCAGTTATTTGTCATCCATCTGGAGACTGCCCTCATGCCTTCTGCGAAAGTTCTTTGTAAAGCAGGAGAGAAGGTCTTAAAAGGGAACAGAAGTTGGGTGTCGTCGGCGTAGGACACCGGTATAAACCCAAAGGATCTCACCAAGTCAGCCAGGGGGGCCACGTACACATTAAACAATGTGGGGCTTAGGCATGAGCCCTGTGGCACACCCCTGGTGAGCTCCCTAGCGATGGATTTATGGGAGCCCAATCGGACTTCCTGAGAGCGACCCGAAAGAAAGCTCGCCATCCAGGACAGGGCTGTACCTCCCAGTCCTATCTCTCTCAGCCGACAGAGAAGCAAATCGTGAGACACCGTATCGAAGGCAGCGGATAAGTCCAATAGCACCAGAATCATTGACCCTCCACTATCAAGCGTCATCCTGATGTTATTGGTGACGGCCAGTAGGGCGGATTCGGTGCTATGGTTGGGCCTAAACCCAGATTGTGAAGGGTCTAGGCCACCCGCTGTCTCGATATAGTTGGAAAGGTGGGTGTTCACGTGCTTCTCTGTTAACTTGCCGATGTAGGGCAAGAGAGAGATAGGTCGGAGGTTAGATAAGTCCGTCCAGGGTAGGGTCGCCTTCTTCCGGATTGGGTTTACTACCGCAGTCTTCCATTCCATGGGGACTTGGCCTTTAGCCAGGGAGGTGTTGATGACTGCCTGGATCGAGGGGCCTAAGATGGAAATCAAAGGGGCCACCATTTTGGCAGGAAGGAGGTCGCTGGGGGAACCAGTTTTCATATGGCCAATAAGTGTTGCCAGATTTAGATCTGTGACGGGGGGAATGACAGACAGGGAATTTGTGGCCTGAGTGCCGATTATAGCTTCAAGAAAGGGTGTAGTAGCCCCACCCTTAGAGGTTAAAATTTTGTTATAAATCAAATTTATTTTTTCCTCAAAAAACTCAGAGATTTCGTCACAGAGTGGTTGAGAAGCATCATCGGTACTTTCAGTGGCTGTGGGTTTAATAAAAATTTTTAAAATTTTAAATAGTTCGCGCGGGCAGTTCCCTGCCTCCTCCAGTTGCGCGGAGAGGTGGACTTTCCTGGCTAGTTTTATATTTTTATAGTATGCTGACTGAGCCACGTGAAAGGCTTCCCTGGCCTCTTCATTTTTTGATGTTCTCCAGAATTTTTCTAAACGTCTGCATTTTTGCTTTTCTTTCCTAAGATCAGCTGTATACCATTTCTCCTGTTTGGTATGGAGAAATTGTTTGTGTAGTTTAAGGGGGGCAATGGTGTCAATAGCAGATTTTAGGGATTGATTAAATTTCTCTAATGCAGACTCAGCAGTATCTGTCTCTGTGATAGCCGGTTGCACCCAATATTTGTGCAAGTTGGTTGCTGAGATTTTGTGCCATTCTCGACCAAGAATAGGCGGGGGCAAGGCTTTCTGAGGTCGATTGATTGGTCCAGCCAGATGAAATTCAATCAAAAAGTGATCTGACCAAAGGATGTTTTTAGCAGGAAAACAACGTATTTTGGAACAGTTTGAAAATATAAGGTCGAGGGTGTGCCCACCTATATGTGTGGCACCGTTGTTGCTTAAATTGAGCCCCAAGTGGGATAGGTCAGTGGTCAGATGAGTGGCTTCCGGCAATTCTGGGACGTCCATATGTATGTTAAAATCCCCGAGGAGGATAAAATCCTCCTTGGCTTTTATATGGGGAGCAAGTGTTTCCAGAAGGAGCAGGGCGAAGTCTGGATTGGGAGTGGGTGGACGATACAGAAGGGCTCCTCTCCAGGAAATGTTACCTAATGTGATTTTAAAAATCATGATTTCCAACAATGGACTACATATTTTGTCTAAAATAGTTGTCTTAAACGTGTCCTTACATATAATCGCTAAGCCACCTCCTGTTTTAATAGGCCTATCAGCATGCATGATTCTGTATCCTGAGGGAACACCCAACACAACAGCAGGTGTAGTGTGGGGTTTCATCCACGTCTCAGTAAAGAAACAGAGATCAGGTTGTTCTGCGTGAATGAGGTCCCAGATCTGTAGTTGGTGCTTAGGCATGGAACGCACATTTAAAAGGAGACACTTTAGTTCCAGGGGAGTAGTGGATATGTTATCTTTCTCGCCAAAGCTATTTCCTGTCGAATCTGACTGAAAACGGCATTGGAGGCAAGAAAAGCTTCCTTCAAGCTGTTTATATAGTAACCGAGTATCACACTTCACCCTTGGCTGTAACTGTCGGAGGGTGCGGGGTGAGTAGGTAACAAGGTTAATACCTTCACTGTCGGGAGGCATCATGGAGTCGCCTTATAGCCTCTCTGCCTCTGTTCTGCCTCGTCCTGTCGCGGACGGGCGCAGACGGGCAGCTCTTTGGCTGGTCTTCGGCGTGGCTTCGGCGACGCTGCGCGCGAACGCTGCGCGCTCACAAGGGGCGATGGCTAAATAGGCCCTCCAGATAGGTGCAACTAGAGCGCTAACCGCTCGTGGAGTGTCCCGGCAGGAAGTGACTGGCTCTCCCTGGCCCGCCCTCCGCGCAACGGTACTGGTTACCGCGTCGGAACGGGGCGGGTCAGGAGTTGGGAGTTATAGGTTGCTTAGCCAAAGCCTTCAATTGAGTCTCCTGAAGAAAGATGATTTGGGCTTTGGCTGACTTGAGCCACACCAAAATGGACCTGTACTGAAGTTCGATTGTTAATGCCGTTGGTGTTAGAGGACACTGCCCTTATACATACTGGCTTAATCTCGAAGGGATTCATAACAATTTGGGTAACTGGCTTCTATCCTCTTCTAGAATTCTGAAGCTACTGACTCCCACATGAGGTGTGTCCCTGAACTAATTCAAAAAGCTTGCAGCTAAAACACACTGTTAAATTCTAAGTGAAGCAACAGTAAATTTGCAAACTTCTATACCTGAATTACCCCTCCTTTCTGAAGTGACCCTCTATCCCCCCCCCCTTGCTCTCCCTTCCCCTGGAGCCCTGCCAGTCCTTGGCTCACATGGGAACAACCGCTACTTAATCCCACTTTGCACCCACTCCCAGCTCTTCTAACTCCTCCACCCCTTCTTCCCCACTCCCTGGTAGTGCCCTGGCATGGCACCTATATGGCTACCTGAGTGGGGAATAAGAGCATCACGAACTGCAACATACAGCTTGACCAGAGTTCATAAAAATGTCATTAGTTACATTAGAACATAACATATGTGCATTGCTTAACACTGACCTTTCCACCTCCACTCTCAAACTTGTTGAATTGAGTGCAGAAAGCCTTTTGCCTGGTCCACTGAGTGGATGATTCCAATTAAAATGCCTGATCTCGGTGTGCCCGGGTAATTGTGAGATCTATTTTTTCTGCTACCACTTCTGGGCACACGTTTGCAAATGAGTTCGGTAATTAATGTAGTTAGTCTGGTCATTCTTGCACCCTTCAGGTATCCCTGTGAAATGCAAATTAGGGCGGCGTGATCTGTTGCTTCCTAGTACATGGCTTGGTTGTGTGTGTGTATGTTTATTTTCATCTGTCTCTGTGCCCAGTTTCTGGCTGTTTCAATCAATCGATCAGGGATTTGTGAAGCGCACTACTCACCTGTGAGAGTCTCAAGGCGATAGAGGGAAGGGGGAATCGGCCAGCTCCGAGGTCATCTGAAGAGCAGGGTCTTGAGGTCCTTTCTGAACAATGAGTGTCGAGCTTCGTCTGATACTGAGGCGGTTTGTGTGTGTAAAACTTCTATATTCTCCCTGTTGGCTGCTCGCTATTTGATGCAGTGTAAAACAGAACCCGCTGACTCTGGTAGTGGCTAGGTTTACTGGCCTGGTGTTTCTATTGATCATCGCGCCAGGATACCCCGTGGTAATAGAGCGCGCTATAAAAGTTTTAAAATAAATCATATAGCTCGGCCGGTTAGGTCATTCTGAGGGCATTTCTATTTCGAATTCTGCAGGTCTTCGCTTTCACTACTGTGCAGGATCTTTAGGCACAGATCTGCATTTTGCAGGTCACATTTCTTATGACTTAGTAGGTTGTGTCTTCTTGAGAACACTGCTTGCAACCTGCAGGTCCTAAATTTAAATTTGTGAGAAAAGTCAAGCTCTTCTACAAAAATCTGCATTCAACTTGCAGTGCATCTGCTTTGAAACACATTTGTTCTTTTAAAGCCAACTGAATAAGCACTGCTGGGCAGTAGTACATCTTATTCAGAACAAATAAAACCATTGGCAAAGTTTTTTCAGAACAAAATAAACAACCATGGGCAAAGTGTAGGACTGGCGCGAGTTGGCCAGAATTTTGGCTTGTCAACATTTGTTTTGTCATGGTTTTTGTAACACTTTGCTGCTGTGGGAGCTGCCGGGCGCGTACCACTATAAAATATAGCTGCTAAATGCAAAGATATTATTTGGTTTCACAAATCACACATTTCTATAAATAATCTCTGGCACTAAAGAGAACTAGTTTGCCTGAGGAAGTGCTCCTTGTAAAGGAGAAGAATGCAGTCCCTGCCGTCAAGTTAACAGTGGCGAAGTCGGACTGACCCATTGCTCCACGCGCAGCAGGAAAAAAAGTACATATTTTATATAAATATGTAATTTAACTAAAATCAAAAAGTCTTTGCTAACACCAGACATAAAATCAAAGTTGTTCGTTAAATAAAAAGACAACTACTACTATTCTTGCTCAGACCCAAAATGCCGAGCACTACTTGTTGTTCTACATTGTGCTCACAAATAAAGTACGGATCTTTGAAGAGGATATCACTGTTTTTTTTTTTCACTGGTCTTTGTTTTGGAAGTCTATAACAAGCCTATGCCAGGAAGAGTCCTGTGTGTCTTGGAAAGGTTCCTTTTGTGAACCAAGTGAAGTACATTAATTCAGAACCCTGCATTCAGTGCTAAGTGGGTGAGTCTGTTACCTATTCATACACATTTAGTTTAATATTAACCCCGTGGCAGCTGGTAGCCAGCGCCAAATGACAATTAGCTAGGGACTATTCAGTTTTAGCACAGTTTAATGATTCGAATACCTATGTAACTGAGCCGTTTGTCAATAATTTGATTGCAACACCATGTCAAATAAAATGTTGTGTTGCTCTAACAGTTGGATTTTAGTTTCGGTGTTTTTCTCTCCCTCCGTTAAGCACTTTAAGGACTTTGTTTTGTTTTCTCCCAGCTGTTCATGGTTCTGCTCTGTTTTCATGCCTGAATAGTTTTCTTAGTAGAGGGCAGCTATGTGCTGTGAGTGCCCTGACACATGGCACGTCAGACTAAGTCCTTTTACTACTCGGTTCTCATCACACAGTTCACAAACAGCTACTTGTGTGCCTTCGCAAAATTCACAGGAGGTGTCAGTTGCCATGGCAGTGGCTCTACTACTCATGAGATGGTCCACAGTTGTCAAGGCAGGATTGTGAAAGAACACAAACTCATGGTCATCAAGCAACAAATGAACCGATTCACTGGCTGAAGGTTACTTTTTAAACATGCAGGACGTGTGCTATATTGAAACAGCACCCGCTTTCGTCTAGCAGCATTTTTTGTTTGTTTTCTAAGTGTTATTTTAATTTCATTTTACAGATGAACTCGGTGATTTTTGACAGGTTGTTCTAATGGATTGTGAATTCAATATGCTTATGATCTTGTAACTGCTGTTCCTTTTTTATAGGGTTTATTATAGTCTGCAGAATACACTTTTTTTCGTTATTCTGCCTGTCCGAAATTCTTCTCATTAGGTTTTGATGGTCTCAAGGCCCTGTGAGGTGTCTTATGCCTAATGGGAGAAAAGAATTCTACTTTTGGTGATTCCTTAAATTAATATTGCAAGGACTAGTCGAACATATCTGAATGTTTTAGAGGGTTATACTAAAAAGGGACATTACAGGGCTAGTTAGTAGAAGTCTAAGAGGAAATCATCAATTTATTACCGTGGAGAGGATGCAGCCTTACGCTAGAGCAGTTGACCTCGAAGCTGGGGAACCGGGTTTAAGTCTCGGGAACTACGCACATCATCCTGTTATTCTGGGCAAATCACTTAATATCCCCGTGCCTAACAAAAATGATTGTGTCCTCATGTAACGAAATTGGTGCTATGAAAAGCGCTCTGATAACCGATGTCTCTACAACAACAACAATGGGATATGCTACAAAGCATCTTCGTGCAAATTGCAGTTGAATAGTTAAAAATGGTTTCTACTGGATACTTTTATTGGGTTATGTTTAGTGGCGTAAACAAATAGGATTGGACACTGAATCTCCTAGTCTTACAGCTATTCACTTGCCTCTGGCTAAATAGGGGGGGCCCCTGAAGTGTTGAGGTCCCCCTGTCTCCCCCCTCACCACCGGGAATGCAGGAGCCTGGTTATGTGGTTTCAGACATCTGCTGAAGTGCTGTAACCTAAAATCCTGTGTAATAGTTTCTGCTTGTTTCTAGGTCTTTTACCTGTAGTCTTTTTTTTTTTTTGGCCTTTCGTTTTGGAAGACTTATTGTGGACAATGACTATCAGTTGTTACAAAGGATGACATTTACAACATATGTATGTACCACAGATTTTTATACCGTGTTGTAATTTACAGCACATTTACTGTTATAGTTTATAATGCAGTCAGCATTGTACAACTGATGATACATGTGTGTATATATATATAAAATATTATCTGTATATGTATACTTAGATATATATATATTTTAACATATTGGGGGAACCCTACTAACCCCCTTATAATTTTTATTTAAATATAGATTTCTTTCTTTTTTTAGGGTAGCTCCTGTAACCCCCTTTAACAAATAATTGTATAAATCTTCAATGAAAAAGACAAAGGTTAATGATAGCTCATGTAACCCTTTTGAAAGGGAAAACATATATATATATATATATATATATATATATATATATATATATATATATATATATATATATATATATATATTATATAACAAAAACTTCAATGAAAAAAACCAAGGTTAAAGCTTTGTTATAGGTAAGGAAAACTTTATTAAGGTATAATGTACAACCCCGCTGCAAAATTGCTATCTTGTGCACCTCCATTCTCAGTACTGTAAACACTCTAGCAAATGATGGAATATGTGAGTTCATAAGCAGTGCATGGTGGGGGTGCAGGTTGTAATTAGCTCTGCTAACTATAGCTGGTGAATTCCTATCGTTTTTTTTAGTTCAAAATGATAATGTTGTTACTGACATATTCACGTAACTCTAACATTACTTTAACCTTTTGTTTTGCCAGTTAAAATATATATAAATATTGTTAGAAAGGGGGTAGCCAATTCTATGGGGGGTAGCATGGTGCAGAGCGGGCAGGCCAAACTCCTGAGGACATTTGTGAAGCATCCACGCAGTACCCACAGACGACACACCAGGCACAGGACAAAATGCGACACAACACCGGTTTCTCATCTTGGTCTGGGGCAGACCGAGGGGGCTCTCGCTCTCCTGGAGATCCCCTCTGTGATGTCCAGGCAGACCCAGGTCTTTCGCTGCTTCTTCCTGCTTCTCAGCCGTCTCACCCTGCCCTCCTGCAGCTAGGGCCCACAAAAGGGCTAGCGGCGGTCGCTGGGGAGGGGGCGCACAACGTGGCCTCCTCCGGTCTTCACCCGGGCCCCCCCCTCCTGGGACCCAGGGCTTCTGTCGGCTGGTGTGAGGCTCCCGACGGTTCCTGGGCCTCGGGGCCAATCAGGCACAGAGGTGCGGCGCCAGCCGCCAATCAGCGCGCACCCTCCAATGGGCACGGCGGCAACAACCAATCGGTGTGCGGCGGGCTGGGGGCGCGGCCGGTGACGTAGCCGGCGCCCCAGCAACGTGATGCCGCCCTTCCCGGCTTCACCAGGCCCAGCTCACTTGCTCACTACCACGGCGGCCCTCCCCAGGCTCCGGGGGCCGCAGCGGAGGCCGCAAACAGCAGTGGCACTCTTCTTATTATAGGTCCGGCCACGGCGGTGATTTGGCAGAGAGTGCTCCCAGGCTGACATTTCTCCCGGGCAGCGGCAGTGAGTTGGTGGCAATCTGCGGTGCGGGGTAGGCTCCCGCTGGTCTCAATTAGGCCAGAAGCGCGGCCATACGCAGGGTGGACACCCGCAGCGCTTTCCCAACCCAGCGCACATGCAGCCACAAAGCGCTTGGGGGACTACAGCCAGCCTTGGGGCAATACAGCGCTTTAACACTCACAGCGCTTTGCAGGGCAGCAGCGTCTTAAGCAATAGCGCTTTACCAGCACAGCGCTTGATTTAACACGACGTGGGGGCATACCAGCAGCCCTTTCCACTTAGTGATTAGGCAGGTAGGCCTCAGCTCCTCTTCTCTGGGGCTTGAGGTATAGCGCTTGACAGGCTCAGTTCCTCTTGGCACAGCGCTTCCAGCACACAGTGCAAGGGGTGGGGGCGGACCGTCCCAACAGCAAGCCTCAGGGGCCCCATGGTAACGCTCCTCACCTCCTGGGGGGTCCAGTCCAGCCCCAATTAAGCGCTTTCCTCTTCAGGCGCCTTCATGTGCAGTGCTTGCGTGGTGCCAGGTCCCACCAGCCTCAGGGACCTAGGGGGGGGCCCTCCATCAGGGGGCCGGGTGGCAGAGCAGCAGGCACTACTGTGCCAGGTCAACAGTTAGTGGGAACTCATTGAAACAGGGCGGTAGGCTTTTACCATCCTCCACTGTAGCGCGGCCCTCCTCCTACACAGCAGCCTGAACTAGCCCTGGGGACAGCAGAGGGGTTCTAGTAAGGTGCAGGGTCCAGCACACAGGCCCAAGTGGCGGTATCCCCTGGCAGCAGGTCCCCTCACGTTCCTGTCCCTGCTCTGTCTCAGCACATGGTGGCACATCCCCCTTATTTATATGCCCCTCACCCCACCTTCCAGGCAGTGCCAGAAGCTTCTGGAATTCTCAGGGGAACTAGTTCTAACTGGCTCAGGGGGAGGAGTAGAGCACCCTGGGTGCCAGGCTTTCCCTCCAAATGCTGGGATTGCTGGGTACCAGACAACTAGACCGCTAACCCACTGCAGTCAGGTGGCACAACGCACAGCCATGGCATCCATTTTACAAATTAGCAGTTCACCAGGGTACATTTTCTTGATGGGGGATTGACAAGTGCTCACACCATTGCATTACATTGTCATCGTAAACAGGGTACCTCATACCACACATGGCCTATACAGTTTTCCTACCATAGGGGGGTGAAGAGCGAAAAATTTGGGGGGGAAATGGCCTAAGTCCAACAAATATATATTTATCTATATATATCTTTCATTCCTTTACCATTTCCCTGAACCTTAAAAGCCCATTACTTCCCTTTATTTCTACCTGCCCTGGAATCCTAAAATCCCCTTACCTCCCTTTTCCTCTGTCCACCCTCAAACCCTAGAAAACCTTACATTCTTTTACCTCTACCACTGAATCCTAAAACTCCCTTACCTCCAGCTACTTATACTTGAACCCTAAAAATAATTTCCATCTTTCACCTTAACCGTCCCCTAATCCCTAAACACCCTTTTCTATTTACCTCTCCCCATCTCTGACCCCTCTAAAAAATCCTTAATTCCCTCTATCCATCCTTATACCCCAAAACCACTTCCTCCTTTGTCTACTAAGCCCTAAACCCTTCATACCCCATCACTTAACCCTTAAACCTCTCCTTTAAGTGACAAAAAACTGTCATGTAAAAGAATACTTACCGGTGTTGTAAAAGAATGCCTTATAAAAGGTTTAATGTCCCTCAGTGTACTAAACTGCATTATAAGGGTTTGTGTTGTAATGTCACCTTAACATACTGTGGACAGTACTAATAGTTACTGTAGGCTTAAGTTCGGCCGCTGCTTACCATTGGGTGGCATGAGCGGCCCATGTAGGTAAGGGCGGTGGGGATGGGGGACTCAACATACGACGATGAGGGAAAATCTAATATTTAGTTTATTTTACCTCGTCTGTTGAGTATCTGATTTTAGTAGCTGAAGCAGTAAAATTGAATTGAGAATTAATTTGCGATGCTCCATTCAAAATGACCCCACTATTGGAGTGAACAGAAATACTCCCATAGAATGAATATATATATCTGCTTAATTCTCAAGCTTGATTACCTTGCTTCCACCCGCCCACTCTCGGAACAGCCAATTGACAAATTAGTAGTACATAAGATCACTGGGTGAACCTCAAATGCTCGACCTGCCTTCATTAAGGGAATATTGTGTCCTTGTACTTTCTTTTAGTAAGGCTTTTGTCCCCCTCTCTGAGTCACCTGCCTTCATCTTAAGCGATTGAAGGACACATGAATTGAAATTCAAATATAATGGGAAATATTAAATCATTCTAAAAGAACATTGACCTTTCAGCGGTACATATGGTCCTAAAAATGATTTAGAAATGAAATACCAGGGAGTGAGGTAACTAGAATTCTGAGAGCGTCCCCTTCCCTCTGTGAATTCAATTAAGATTCGAGTCCAGAGATTCCCATCTTAATAGTGGTCATTAAAGCAAAAGGTGAAAGCTTGAAACCGTGTTGGTGTATCCCAGCCTTCCTTGAAATTATCGGTGTTACAGGCCACTGTGAAAACTGCCTGCTGTCATGTTTTCAGCATCTGTGTAGTGCCTTTTACTGTTAGTGTTGCATTACGGCGGTTTTGTGGCCTCGGTGCCGTTTTCGTACGGTTGCGGGGGGGCGGGGGGGGGGGCAGTGAGAGGAGAAAACCATCCCCCGTGGAAAGTGTGTGATGAGATAGTGGTGTACTCAAAAGAATGAATC
The DNA here is from genome assembly GCF_964261635.1 of Lissotriton helveticus. NCBI lineage: Eukaryota > Metazoa > Chordata > Amphibia > Caudata > Salamandridae > Lissotriton > Lissotriton helveticus. Next base: position 1,118,497,350 of record NC_136070.1, read on the forward strand.
TAAAAATTAACATTGTTATGGACTTATTTTTTGTTAAATTAGTCCCTCTATTATTTCAGGGTGTGGGAACTGAATCTCATATTGTCACTGGGGCTGCTCCCATTTTGTTGACTGTTGAATCCGAAGATGGGGAAATGTACAATCCTGTTGGAAATGGGCAACCTTAATGTATCAGGAGAGGATCCTATTGGTTGCTTTCAAAGGTTATGGATAAAGGTGTTTCGTTTGGACCACAAGCGATTGGGGGTCCTCGGCTGGACGGGACAATCTGATGATCCGTGTGAGGGGTTTTAAGGTGCTACTGCTGCTTTAATTTTGAACAGTGCAGTATGTACAAAAGATTGCTAATGTGGCAACACCGTGCGCAACAACCTTTGACTGGCTAACAGTGGTGCCTCTAAATACGGAAAAGGTGCATTTCTCGGTTTTCGACTCATGATGGATGCCCTGTGGGCACAGAAAGGCACAGAAGGGACTAATCGTCAGTAATTACTCCGGAAATAATAACATAGTAGTGCGCCACTAAAAATTACTAGTTACTTTCTTGATTGTGAGAGAGCGCAAACTGATATAAATGTATGAGTACATCACACTTACCTATAGTAAGCACAAGTCATGATGAGAAATGCCATGAGTGCTAATAGTATCTGAAATTATATTCTAAATGTATAGCTAATATAGAGATTTAAGTAGAAGTGGAACTAATACAGAAATGTGTGACATTATATGATTTTATTAGACGTGATTATTTTGAATCTATGTCGTGTAGCTGTTAACATATAAGATGGTCTGTGGTAAAACGCAGAACGTGGTAGGCCTCAGGGCCAGAGCTGGAGCTAAAAGGGAAGGTGTTTCTTTTCACGACACAGATTGTTTAACGTTTTTGGTCATTGCATTAATGGGCCATGATTTAGAGTAATGTTTTCTAAATAATAGAATAAGAGTTTTAACATGCTTTAATTAAATGAAGAAATTGAATGCTATAATCATAATGTGAAATATTGTAGGCCTGAAATGTTTTAGCATTGATTTACACGTACATGTCTGGGCTGAGAAATGTTGCAAGCCTTTTTAGAAGTCTATGAGAGTTGGGTTCTTGGCGGCAGATATCTGTCTGCAACAGGAAAGGGGGGATCCAATTATAAGTGAATGAATAGAGGTCTGTTCAGTAGACGGCCCAGACATGGAGGAGGGTTCTGGAATGTTTAAGGGGTATCAGCGGGCCGGAGAAGAGACTGAGAAGCAAGGTCAACTCTAACGTCTGAGGCCCAATACAAAGCATCATGGAAAAAGCCTGAAGTTGCACCACGTGAGAGGCGTTTCGCAAGGGGCGTCTCAAATGTTGTTGACTGTTTTGTATTAGGGACAGCACCCCTGGGTGGAGTTAGAGCAGAGACCTGAGGACCCTTTAGAGAGCGGATGGGTAGGCAGTGAGGGGTCATGACTGGAGAACTTTAGGTTTTCACCAAGAGACTTAGAGTGGGTGACTTCCCTTGGGGGTCATTCATTGCTGACACCTTTGTTAGGTTGGGATTTGGTTAAGTAGGGATACCATCTAGAACAGGGTAGGGACGCCTAACCTGTGTTTGTTTTCCTCCAACCTAAATGAAGGAGAGATATGCGTCTATGCTGATAGCTTTGCTATTTTTAGAACTTGTGTTAGTGATTTCTGTTGCTCGTCTGAGGGCTTTTCGAGAGCACATGTATGTAATTGGACCTGTGTATCTCGTGAATCTCATTCTGAGATGCTTGTATTTGCAGCTCATTATATCTTTACAATAAACTTTTGAAACCTAGAAGTTGTCCGTGATCTTTGAGAGTAGAGTCCTTTCTTGGGTGAACTAATTTGCAGATAGGTGTACTGTTTCCTTCCAAGACAGGCAATAAAGGTTCAGTCGACCAGATCGAGGTTTGGATCAATAGATATAAGATATCGATCAAAATCTCGCCCTTTCAGTTGGTAGCTATAGAGGATGGTTGCCTTCTTGAGGACGGTGACCTAGGCCAGGTTAGCTTACCCCAAGGCCCCTAGAAATCGATGATCGGAAGAACAGCCCGCAGATGAAGATCCGGATGACGTGAGACAGAAAAAGCAGCAGTATCGGTTGAGAGTGAGTATAAAGGGTTATGCGTGTTAGATTGCGGTGTTTTTGTATTGTATCTACGTTGTAATGTCTGGCGGAGTTGAATGTTTGTAGAGTGACTGTGGAACAGGTTGTGAGCGCGCGCAACCGGTGGAAATCTTAAGTTCAAGGAGAGCTTAAGTGGTTCGGGTGTATCGGACACCCAGAGTAATTGTCAACTAGTGTGAAGGGGGTCATGAGGTACCATTGATCACCCGAGAGACCGAGATAGGGGGAACGTAAGAGTGAGTGCGTGAGTAACGGACGCTGGTCGGAAGTTACTGTGTGTGTAAGTAACCTATCAGAGAGACGATAGACATCTCGTCAGTTGTGTTGACAATTACAGATAGACTGTGGACGTACAGTCGAGAGAAGTGACCGCTTGGTCGGAAGTAGTCATTTTTCAGTGTATGAATGGGACGCATGCATAACCGGGAGACGAGTTGAGAAAGGAGGGGTGCTGCTGCGAAGCGGAGAAAAGAGACGTCAGGTGGTGTCGCGCAGTGATTGGCTGACCAGAGAAAGACCGCGCTGTGATAGGCCAGCTAGCGAACACGTCATACAGGGTCGCGACGTGATTGGCCGACAGGAGAAAAACCGCGCTGTGATAGGCCAAGCAAAAAAAGCCGCGACAGGATTGGTGGATTGTCATCAGGAAGTAAACAGAGTAGCGAGGCTGGATTTTGTGCGCATAATTATGAAGTGTTTTAAATGGTTGAAAGCACTGTTTAAGAAAGAGAGGCGAGGATCGTATGAAGGGGAAGAAGCCCCGCCGGAGGGTACGCCAGCTCGTTACATGGCAGTAAATGTTGGGTTGCATACGATCCTTTGGATATCAGAGTGGAGTAAGATTACTGAAGGAAACGAGGAACTGACGTTCCCGAAGTACGGGACGTTCAGATTAGAGGTGTTACATCGATTGAAATCAGTCATGACCTCAAAGAGACCCTTGCCTAGACCAACCCAGTTTGAAGCCCTTGAGGCATGGCTTAGGGCAGCGCATGAAAGGAATATGAACAGACGACAAGAAAGGGTGAAACGCTCGGTAAGGGCAGTACAGGATGCCAGGTGGGATGCGGATGCTAAAAGATGGAGAGTGCATAATTTGGAAATAAATAAACTGTACCCAGTGTTAGAGGCGCCAGTAAATAAAAGCCCCCTAGAAGAAGATGATGAGAGCGAAACAGAGGACAGCCTGATAAACAGATTACTGACAGACAGGCCACCCCCGTATAATAGAGCAGGGGGAGAGGTCGAGAATACAGAAGGAGAAAAGGGGGGCAATGCAGGAGAGCATAGACCGCTTCCCAGTTCAGAGTGGGATCCTGAGCCAAAGAAAGAGTTGCTCCAGCCTAGTCAGGTGCAACAGGTGGTCGGTAGGTTTGTGGTACAAAGAGCGCCGGAAACGGAAAGCGCCACATCCTACCCATTGCCAGATGCACTACAGGTACCTGTTACCATAGGTCCTATAATATCGATATATGACCAAGAGAGAGCAAGAGGGGAAGAACGGAAACGGAAAGACAGAGAAAGAGCAGAGCAGGCAAGGAGGAACGATACCACTAATTCCCCAAGTCAGATGCCGATACCCAGAGAGTGGAGCACCCCGATGCACACAGCAGGGGACCCAGGAGGAGATCCTGGGGGCCCTAGATGGCCAATGGATCTGAGGGGATCTGGACGAAAATCCTTTCAAGAGCTAAATGAGTACATGAAGCAGTGGGATGAGGCAGTGAAGGCTCAAAAGTGCATCAATGCTGCAGAAGCAGAAAGGGAAAGTCAGGACAGCAGAGCACGAACTCACTGCGGGGCTGGGGAGAGTAGCCCGGAGTGGGACTGTAGAGGGAGTAGGGGAGTCACCCATTGGGCCCGGAATGGAGGTAGAACAGACCTGGAAAACGGGGGCCCCGGGAGTGAAGGGGTGGCGTGCCCAATACTCAGTGAAGGGGAGAGGAGAGCGCAAGAGTACAGGAACAGCTTTAAGTGTCCACACTGTGTGCCTGGCACCAGAGAACAGAATGGGAGTTGTGAGAGGTCGCACCATAGTCCCTGTGATGACAGAAATGAGCGCAGCCCAGGGAATATGGGGAACCAGGAAGGATCGTATCGGATACTGAGCGATACGAGGCAAAGGGAGTGTAGCGACCAGAGGGAAAATAACAGAGAGATGTGCGGTGAGAGGAGAGAAGAAGACGAGAGTGGGCAGAGAGAGAGTAGGGATAAAAGGCCCGTGTTCCATCACCTTCCAAGATTGGATGGCCGAGCATGGGACCTGGAGAGATGGGAGCAAGGGAGGCCACCCATTAATTCTCCTGAGCCCAAACGCAGAGCTCGAAGTTGGGATGGTAGGGAGACCAGTGAGCCCCCTTCAAAAGACATATTGCGAGCTGAGATAAAAGCCAAGAGACTTGATGTCTCCAGCTTAAGGTCAGATCTGGATGACATGGTAGATGGTACCCTGCCTTTAGAAAGAATGGAAATGTATGAACAGGATGAAATACTGTATATGGCAAAGGACATCACACGAAAGGCGAGAGCAGTCCATGAGAAGTTAGTCGAACTAGCAGGCAAATATATGGTGGACTTGTCAAGAACCAAAGCATTACAGGGTAACCACAGGCTACATTACTCAGATCGAGATCTAGATGAGAGGAGAACGATTGGGCTGAAAACACACATAAGGGAACTGATTACTGGAATAAGGACATGGAGGGCACTAGATAAATGGGAAGAGAGGTGGTCCAAGAAAGGGACCGGCAGGAGAAGCATGATTGGTATAACACCAGGACAGCAGGGAATAGAAGCTTACCCTTTGCGTGAAGTTGCCAATGGGAGCTATGTACATGTCCCTTGGAGTAGGGGAGATTTAGCTGCTTTTACCACATCTTTCCCCAAGTTACGAGAGAGCCCCGTGGAGTGGTACAAGCAAGTCGAGAGGTTTGTAAAGATCTCAAAAGTCCTTTGGATAGATCTGAACACGCTGTTTGACATTGTAGTACCAGGAGATCTGTGGACAGCATGCAAGGTTAGCGCTGAGTGGCCCACAACGGAGCCAGAGAGAGATGCTAGGACTAATGGGCCGTCCGAGATCGTGATGGCAAAATTCGAGAGAGTGATGACTTGGCTGAAAGAAAAAGTGCCAATGCAAGACATAGATTGGGTCAGAATAGACAGAACGAGACAGGAACCCAAAGAGACAGTCCATGAATATTACGAGAGATTGCTGAAGGCGTTTAAACAGTATAGCGGCTTGGATGTAATGGATCCAAAGGACATAGGGCAATTCGTGTCCAAGTTCGTCCTGGGACTGAGACCGGATATTAGTTTAATGATTCAGCAACACTCGATTTGTTGGCAAAGTAGACCCCTAGATGAAATACTGAGATATGCCAGGTACTGCTGTGATGAGGTAGACTCCAAGGCTAAGAAACTAAAAGAGAAGCTGATGGTGGTACAATTGCAGGCAGCAGGAAAGGGGGGACCGCAACAACAGCAGCAAGGGACAGGTACAGGAGGTAAGAAGCAGTACAGTCAGAACAAGGGTAATGAGGAGAGTACTACCTTCAGACCCAGAGTAGACATAGCTACCTTGAAGAAAACGACTAGGTGCCACCAGTGCAACGAGTTGGGGCATTGGAAACGCGAGTGCCCTTACAATGTAGAGATCGGAGAGCAAGAGATAGAGGAGGAAGAGGTCCAGAGCGCACCTATGAGAGGGGCGACGCCATACCAAGGAAAGGTGCTCAAAGGGGGGGGGGCTCCTCCCCGAGCCCAGTTCCCGCAACCTCCTCGAGTAGGGAGTATGGGTAAGACCTATAGACAAATGCCCCTGTTTGTGGAAGGTGAAGAATGCTATTATGTGGACCCATTAACCGGACAGAGAGTGGAAAGAGAAGACTGCACCCTCGGGGCAGCCTTAGAGGTAGATCAGAGGGGACCCTATGTGGAAGCAGAAGTAGCAGGGTGCCCTACGACATTTCTGGTGGACACAGGAGCCACTAGATCCACGATCAGATCAGCTGCAGTTCCAGACCTGCCCATGTCTGGAGAGACCATACAGGTGGTAGGGGTCGCAAACAGGAGAATAACCAGCCAATTGACAGAACCGGTACAGGTGAAAATAGGGAAGTACAGCGATGAGCACCAATTTGTGGTTTGCGATTCAAGCCCTGTGTGTCTGCTAGGAAGAGACCTGTTGTGCAAATTGAATTGTACTATATATTGTACACCCCAGGGAGTGGAGGTATTGACTAATGATGATGATGCAGATTTCAAAGTTGCAAACTCAAGAATATGTGTGGAGCTGTACCCTACTTTGACAGTAGACGAGCTTCCCTGGGATTTGAGAGAGACAGTGGCATCAGAGGTATGGGATTTCACTGGGGAAGAGATTGGATTGGTCAAAGGGGTGGACCCAGTGAAAATTGTAGTGAAACCGCATGCTGAGTTCCCAAGAACACCCCAGTATAAATTGACTCCAGAAACGATTGCAGGCATAAAACCCGTGATCGAGTCCATGATTAAACAGGGAATACTGAAAGAAATCGTGGGTAGTCCATGTAACTCCCCGATTATGGGTCTGCAGAAACCAAATGGGAAATTTCGGATAGTGCAGGACCTTCGAAAGATTAATAACATAGTCGTTTCATGTTGTCCAGTGGTACCGAATCCATCAGTGATACTGTTTCAGATTCCATTCCAAGCTGAGTGGTTCACTGTGATAGATCTTTGTCAGGCTTTCTTTTCGATCCCTTTGGACGAAGATAGCCATTTTCTTTTCGCATTTAAGCTGGAAAATCGCGTCCTAACATGGTGTCGTATCCCTCAGGGGTATACAGAGAGTCCATCGATCTTTAACCAGCTTCTGAAGAAAAATCTTGAAAGTCTAGTGCTGCCCCAGAAGTCAGTTCTGGTCCAGTACATAGACGACCTCCTTGTGGCGTCAGAAACAGAAGAAGCTTGCAGGGAAGATTCCATTGCTTTGTTAAATCACCTAGCTGCCAATGGGCACAAGGTGTCCCCGGGAAAATTGCAGTACTGCCTGACAGAAGTACAGTACTTGGGACACAGAATTGAGAAAGGCAAACGAAAAGTGTCACCAGACAGGATAGAGGCGATCATGAAAATGAACGCGCCTCAGACACAGAGAGAGGTCAGGATGTTCCTAGGGATGGTGGGTTATTGCCGACAGTGGATCGTGAACTTTTCACTGAAAGCAAAGCCCTTGCAAAAACTGACGCACAAAGAGGTGAGTGATCCGGTACCATGGGACAAAGACTGTTTGATGGCATTCTTACAGCTGAGAGAGGACCTGTGTCGTGCTCCGGCATTGGGAATGCCTGATTACAATAAACAATTCTTTCTTTACTGTAGTGAGAGAGAAGGTTGTGCGTTGTCTGTGTTGGTCCAAATCCATGGGAATGCCCGTAGACCAGTTGCTTATTTTTCAGCTACTTTAGACCCAGTAGCCGCAGCGTTGCCCGGATGTCTCAAATCCGTTGCTGCAACGGGTGTCAGCATTGAGAGATGTGAAAATATCGTTATGGGGCACCCGTTAGAGGTGTGCGTGCCACATTCTGTTGAACTGTTGATGACCAGGACCAAAACACAGCATCTGACCAATAGCAGGCTCACGCGCTATGAGCAAGTTATTCTTGCTGCAGAGAACGTGACCCTCAAGAGATGCTCTGTTTTGAACCCTGCTACCTTAATGCCACTTCCAAATGATATTGATGATGATGATGAATATACAGACCATGACTGTCTTGATGTGACTGAACTATGCACCAAACCCAGACCCGACATCGTAGATGAGCCACTGACCGACCCAGACGAAGTTTTCTTTGTCGATGGCTCATGTGTAAGAGACGAAGTTGGGCAGTTGAGAGCAGCTTATGCTGTTTGTACAATTGAAGGAGTTGTGGAAGCTGGGTGCCTGGAAGGAGTACACTCCGCTCAGGTAGCCGAGATTATTGCCCTAACACGTGCTTGCTTAGCAGGCAATCAAATTCGAGTCACCATCTACACCGACAGCCAATACGGGTTTGGGGTAGTTCATGATTACGGGCAGTTATGGTCTCAAAGAGGGTTCATGACTTCTTCAGGCTCTCCCATTCGCAATGGAGAGTTTGTGCGCTTGTTGTTAGAAGCATTGCAATGTCCAGCAAGTATCGCAGTTGTAAAGTGCATCGCACATACCAAAAATGAGGACTTTGTTTCAAAAGGCAATAGATATGCTGATGAAGTTGCGCGGTATTGCGCAGAACAAGGTTACTCTTTCACAGAGGTGGATGTGGGTGGAATAAATGTAAGAACTGAATTAGCCATGATACTGGAAACTGTTGATACTTGGGATGAATTGTCAACCATGCAAGAAAATGCTCCTGATTCTGAGAAAGAAACATGGGAAAAGGCAGGATGTGTAATGGGTGAGACTCATTTTTGGGTCTCAGCAGACGGCAGAGCAGTGTTGCCCAATGAGATGGTGAGTCCAATGGCTAGACTCATACATGGTCCAGTACACTTAGGGAGAGATGCTATGCTGAGAGTGTTTAGACAGACTTGGTACAATCCTAAGTTTAGAATAGCAGCAGAAGCAGTGTGCCAGCGTTGTGTGACCTGCCAGCAGCTGAATGTAGGGAAAAGAACACCAGTTGCACTAAGTCACATAGGAAGGTCTGGAGGTCCATTCAACAGAATGCAGATAGATTTCATTGAAATGCCAAGATGCAACCGCCTCCGCTATGTCTTGGTGGTTGTTTGTGTGTTCTCCAGATGGGTTGAGGCATACCCTACACGTAGGTGCGACACCCTCACAGTGGCTAAGTTACTGCTTAGAGAACTTATCCCTCGGTTCGGGGTGCCGGCCTTTTTGGAATCAGATAGGGGAACACATTTTAACAGCGAGCTTGTGAAGATGATTTGTGTTGCACTGAATATAGACCAAAAGCTCCATTGCAGTTACCGACCAGAAGCCTCAGGAATTGTGGAACAAATTAATGGCACGATCAAGTCCAGAATAGCGAAAGTTTGCTCCTCAACGACCCTGAATTGGCCTGACGCCCTGCCATTAGTACTCATGAGCCTTCGTAGTACCCCAGACAGAAGAACAGGGTTGTCACCACATGAAGTGTTAATGGGGAGAGCAATGAGACTGCCATCTATTCCAGCTACTGCACTGTTAAATATCACAGATGATATGATCCTGGACTATTGTAAGGGGCTGTCTGACGCCATGCGTTCTGTGTCCCTTCAGGTGCAGGCTGCAGAGGTTCCAGCGTGCCAGGGCCCTTGCCATGACCTGTATCCGGGGGACTGGGTCCTGGTGAAGAAACATGTGAGAAGAAGCTGCTTGGATATTCGTTGGCGTGGGCCCTACCAGGTCATCCTGATCACAAGTACAGCTGTAAAGGTGGGAGGCCTGCCCAACTGGATACACGCGTCGCATACGAAAAGGGTTCCAGCACCTCTGGAAACAGCTCCTCTCTCGGATGGACGTCCAGCTGAGGACCAAGAAGCCATAGAGGGGGCTAGCCAAGCTGTAGAGGTGCCAGTGGAAGCAGGGAACGAGTCTGACCAAGCTGAGGACGGTCAGTACAACAGCGAAACAGAAGACGCTACAGAAGGAGAAGACAGCTGGGAGTACGAGTCTGACCCTGACAGGTCTGAAAGAGAGCGAGAACAGACCAGAAGGAGAAGGAGTAGAAGGGCATGTGGAGAAGCAAATTGGCCGCAAAGAAGAAGTTCTAGCCTGAGGTCAACTCCAGAAGCAACCCTTCCTCCGATATCAGAAGACTCAGACCCAGAAGAAGGTGCTCAGGGCGCTGAAGCATCAGACCGAAGAAGGTCAAGAAGAGTGCGTGTGCCTAACAGAAGATACTCCACACCTGAGTGGACATATCTGGCGACAAATGTCTGTGAAACCGGAGACAGGGAGGATCCGAGCGGTGGTGGTGTCCAGTTCTGAGCCCATTATCACCGTGGAAATACAACTGTTGGTACCCGGTGTCGAACAAGAAGGGTCACTAACATTCGTGCTCCCCAGACCTCCCCGCCTCAGCAAGTTAAAACACATGTTTCTTACAGAATTGAAATTCCCCGACTTTGGTACCACGATAACAGCACATGAAGAGCATACTCTTCGCATGGAAATATTGAACTATGCTATTGAAGCTGCAACCACAAATCTAATAGTCGATTGTTAAAGGACTTTGTAAATAAAGCAAGCAGAAGAAAAGAAGATTACCTAGCGCCCAGGAAGCAGAGAATTTTAGGGAACCCCTTGAGTGGATGGAGAAGGGCTAGGGTTGTCTTTTTGAACTGTGAAAGGACTTTTTGCGAAAAAGGCTGTCAGCCTCCAGCTGTGTGGATTCTAAAGACAAAAAAAGGATTGAAAGAGACTGTAAAGGAACGAGAGGAAAAGAACTTTTTTTGCAAAGAGAAAGGGAAAGCTAGATTGTCTGACGAAATGGAGGCCGGCACCCCGAATCGCAGAGCTAAATGTATAATAGGTACACTAATAGTAGGAGTGATAATATTAATAGCTTTAGTGGTAACAATTTCTTATGTAAAGGGACATGAGGAAGAGGTAAAGGTAACTGATGCGAATTCTGTAGTAACACTTACACCCACTGTTGCAGGTGAGAAAAGGGAAAACACTCAAGAGAAAGCGTTATTGGCTGCAGAAGCCCGCAGGTTACATGTAGACGAGTCCCAAGGAGACTTTAGGTCAAATGCTTATGCTAAACTTTTGTATGAATACGTGGATGCCATGGAGGTTAAGGATTGCTACGTCTGCATGCAGTTGCCTGCGTCTGTAGATGAAGGAATTCGATATCATCACCTCCCTCTGACATATGGCATTACATGTAGCTTATTGCTTAGTATATTTTATGAGAGAGATAGTTTTGAATACTATTTCTCCAATTATGATTCTGTGTTGCCAGAAGTCCCGAATTATAAGCAGATGAATAAATGGGATTACTGGAAGAGTGAAGACAGATTGGCCAAGTTCTTCATTCCTTGGATTACCTTAGATACTTCACATGCCCGTAGAAATAATCTGACATGCAAGGTGTCAGAAGTCGAGAAAAAGTTCATAGGGCAGGTGGATGATCGTTACAGGAGACAAAAGATTTTGAAAAAATCAGGACAAGGGAAATTAGATTGGACCGAGGAAGAGAAGTCACATAAGAGAAAGGGTAGTAGTGGTCCAATAGCTTTAGATAAAGCGCAGAGAGGAAAGTTATGTCTTCACCGAGCCAAAACGTATTATGAAAATGTATACGTGGGTGAAGTTGACTGTGAACATGCTTTTAATTTAGAGTACTACACTAAGGATTTCCTGAAGGGAATGCAAGTAATTCCAAATGTGTATTTTGTATGTGGAAGAAATGCTTACGTGAGACTACCTGACAACTGGTATGGATCATGTTACTTGGCAATTGTCTTCCCCAAAATATATCATGCACAAGACTTATTGATCATTGAGGGCCAGACATCATCGAGGGGAAGGAGAGATTTAGGCGATGCAGAAATGGTTGGAGATGTCTTTGGAGCTATGTTCCCTCTTTTGGGAATAATCCTTAATGATGTTAAAATTAGACGACTGGCAACAGTTGTCGACAGGTTGTCTGCCAGCACTGCTCAGTCCTTAATGCTGGTAGAAGGAGAGATGCAATCGATAAGGGCTATGGTTCTTCAAAATCGGCTTGCATTAGATGTCTTATTAGCAAAAGAGGGCGGAGTCTGTAAGGCTTTGAAGGTTCAGGAATGTTGCACTTACATTCCAGACCTTTCAAAACCCCTTGAGAAAGTTATTAAGAACATAACTAATATACACAAAGAGATCGAAGACTTGAGTAGAGAAAATGTCTGGGAAAAGGTGGGCCACGGAATGAGTACAGTTGGAGGGTGGTTTTCCACCTTAGGCAAAAGCTTTATTTGGTATATCCTAAAGCCTATCATCATAATATTGATCTGTGGGATAATATTGTGGGGATTGGTGAGGGTATTCAAATGGTACAGAGCAAGAAGGTCAGAAAGGGCCCAAAGAGAACAGTTGCAGAGATTGGCTGCCATACAAGATAATCAGTACAGGAGCCTGAGAGCTCTGGAAGCGCAGAGAATGCCAGCAATAACTGCAGTTTAAATGTTAGTGATGACCCCGAGAGGTCATCAAAGGGGGGAACTGAGAGAGCGCAAACTGATATAAATGTATGAGTACATCACACTTACCTATAGTAAGCACAAGTCATGATGAGAAATGCCATGAGTGCTAATAGTATCTGAAATTATATTCTAAATGTATAGCTAATATAGAGATTTAAGTAGAAGTGGAACTAATACAGAAATGTGTGACATTATATGATTTTATTAGACGTGATTATTTTGAATCTATGTCGTGTAGCTGTTAACATATAAGATGGTCTGTGGTAAAACGCAGAACGTGGTAGGCCTCAGGGCCAGAGCTGGAGCTAAAAGGGAAGGTGTTTCTTTTCACGACACAGATTGTTTAACGTTTTTGGTCATTGCATTAATGGGCCATGATTTAGAGTAATGTTTTCTAAATAATAGAATAAGAGTTTTAACATGCTTTAATTAAATGAAGAAATTGAATGCTATAATCATAATGTGAAATATTGTAGGCCTGAAATGTTTTAGCATTGATTTACACGTACATGTCTGGGCTGAGAAATGTTGCAAGCCTTTTTAGAAGTCTATGAGAGTTGGGTTCTTGGCGGCAGATATCTGTCTGCAACAGGAAAGGGGGGATCCAATTATAAGTGAATGAATAGAGGTCTGTTCAGTAGACGGCCCAGACATGGAGGAGGGTTCTGGAATGTTTAAGGGGTATCAGCGGGCCGGAGAAGAGACTGAGAAGCAAGGTCAACTCTAACGTCTGAGGCCCAATACAAAGCATCATGGAAAAAGCCTGAAGTTGCACCACGTGAGAGGCGTTTCGCAAGGGGCGTCTCAAATGTTGTTGACTGTTTTGTATTAGGGACAGCACCCCTGGGTGGAGTTAGAGCAGAGACCTGAGGACCCTTTAGAGAGCGGATGGGTAGGCAGTGAGGGGTCATGACTGGAGAACTTTAGGTTTTCACCAAGAGACTTAGAGTGGGTGACTTCCCTTGGGGGTCATTCATTGCTGACACCTTTGTTAGGTTGGGATTTGGTTAAGTAGGGATACCATCTAGAACAGGGTAGGGACGCCTAACCTGTGTTTGTTTTCCTCCAACCTAAATGAAGGAGAGATATGCGTCTATGCTGATAGCTTTGCTATTTTTAGAACTTGTGTTAGTGATTTCTGTTGCTCGTCTGAGGGCTTTTCGAGAGCACATGTATGTAATTGGACCTGTGTATCTCGTGAATCTCATTCTGAGATGCTTGTATTTGCAGCTCATTATATCTTTACAATAAACTTTTGAAACCTAGAAGTTGTCCGTGATCTTTGAGAGTAGAGTCCTTTCTTGGGTGAACTAATTTGCAGATAGGTGTACTGTTTCCTTCCAAGACAGGCAATAAAGGTTCAGTCGACCAGATCGAGGTTTGGATCAATAGATATAAGATATCGATCAAAATCTCGCCCTTTCAATTGCTTAGTGCCGAATAAGTGCAGAATAAAAACACAAGTGCTGTAACGCTCTTGGAAGAAGTATGCGTGGATGCACGTTGGTGCTTTAATGTGTGTGCAGTTCAAAAGAGCGTAATGATGAGTATTGTACTATTGGGCACACAACAAATCGCCTACAACCCACTCCCCCCATTAGTACCACCACCACCGCACCAGTTCACAAAACATCAGGAAAGTGATGTAAAAGTGCATGCAAGTGTTCCCCTGAACAGCACTGCTTCAGGAAATTCAAAGCGGAGCAGCAAGTAATGAGCGTAACATTGCCAAGGCGCAGACGACAACGAGGGGTCCAGATTGCCCGTTATCTGCAGGGAAACATTACAAACACTCTAAAAATTGTACTCCAATTATCTCGGACCCAGGACCAGTAAAAGGAAGTATTCATAAGCGCCCATTCCATTGTGACAAAAGATTGGATCCGTATTCATAATGAATATTACTGCAGGCGCCATGATATGTGAGGCCGTCGGGCTGTAGGGGATAGCCAGATAGAGACGGTTTAAGGAATGGGCAAAGTGGGCGCTGGCCCAGGGCCCCAGGCTTTCTAAGTGGCCCCCTGATAGAGCCAGATCAGTTATGCAGAGTCTTGCCCTAATGAGTTTTAATAATTCCTAAATAGATTGAATTAAATACCGTTTTCCTTTCATGTATTTTTAATGTGGATGATGCGTTAGTCTTTTACTGACATTTTGCAGAGAAAGTGTTTAATGCAACATCCATAAGAGTTTTTTTTTTAGCTCAAAGCAGGGCCTCACATATGAGAAATAGGAGAGTGTTATACAGATTATTTTCAGTAATATTAGTGAGCTGCTGCTGTGCTACAATATTGAAAACGCGCAGGAGTGTGTCTGTGCACTGCCAGTAACCGGCCAAAGAGGACATGAAAAAGCTGAAATTGAATCATAAATTCAAAGCTGTTCATAACAATGGCCCCCAAAATACGTTTGGCCCAGGGACCCCAAAATCCTTAAAATGTCCCTGAGCACATTCTTTCCCAGATTACCAGAGATCCCTTGACTGTTGATCATTGTAAGTGATTTCAGGTGGACTGATACCATGCTGGGGGCAGGAGGCATGGCATGTGTAAACCCTCATGGCAGTGAACTGTGCATCAATGTATGCAAACCGATGAAAATGGAGTTTATTTCTGCGGCGACAGTCTGGTTTCCTCTCTTAAATGGGACTACGTTAGATATTGATTCAAAAGTCATTCAATATGACAGTACAACAAACCTATCAGATTCTAAAACGAACGCTAAAATAGCACCATATAAGTATCCCATGATTAAGAATTCTAGGAATGCTAAAACATGCTCAGATGCTGTACAGTCCTTGGGATCTTCCAGGCTGCCTAATTAGACAATGCCACTTCATGATATAATGTTGGTAAGTCTTACGCGGCAAAGCGTCATGGCATCTTTACGGTTCAAAATTGAGTCTCATCTTCTCAGGGGAAGCCCTTCTAAAAAAAAAAAACCTTAACCAGGCTAATCTAGGCAACTATTGCCCCATTTCCCTACTTCCCTGGCTGAGCAAAGTACTAGAAAAGCACATAAACTCCGTTCTGGTTGAGTACTTGTAATCGAATGTCCTCCTCCACCACTCCCAAACTGGCTTTCGTCCTCAGTTTGGGACCGCGACTGCCCTCCTCATGGTAAATGAGGAGGCCAGAAGGATACTGGACCAAGGAGGCACTGCCACAATCATCCTCCTTGACCTCAGTGCCGCTTTCGACAATGTCAATCACAACACCTTGATCCTCCGTCTTAAGAGCTTAGGAGTATCCGGCACTGCACTAGCATGGTTACAGTCCTTCAAAAAGAGATACAAAAGGGGATGATGGACGGAGCGTTTGAACAAATCAAACACTCACCCCCAGTCAACTGATCTGGGTTTAATCCATCACCATTCTTTAGTTCACTCAGCCACCCCAGTTCAGACATGGCTATATGCAAATCAGTCTGACCCTGTGCCTTATGGGAACAGTCCAGCCCGAACTACAGTCCTTCCTTAGTGACCGCTTCTTTCAGGTGTTTGAAGGAGATGTTGTCTCCAGTCGACTGCGGCTCAGTTGTGGGGTTCCCCAGGGCTTCTCCTTAAGCCCCACTCTTTTTAACATCTATATGAGACCCCTGGCGCAGAGCGTCCATCCATTTGGCATAAAGATCGTCACCTATGCAGATGACACGCAACTCATGGTAGACCTTGATCATCTTGAGCGGTCATTTAGCACCCTAAGCCCCTCCCTAGAGGAGGTTGCCAGGTGGATGGAACTCTCCTGTCTCAAGCTGAACTGAGACAAAACTGAGCTAATGCTTCTAGGCAACTCTCCCTCCTTCAACCCTGCGTTGCTATGGCCCCCCTGTCTCAGCTCGGCTCCAGACTCTAAGGACCAGATCAAGAGCCTTGGCATGTGACTTGAACACTCCCTTAGCTTCAACTATCGGGCTACTAAGCTCTCAGCCTCCTGTATTGGCCTGCTGAGGATGCTCCGTAAGATCCTCCCCCTTCTCCCATTTCAGGTGAGAAGAATCCTGGTCCAGGCCCTTATCCTCTCTCCCCTGGATTATGGAAATGCTCTTTATCTGGGAGCCCCTCTGTCCACCATTTATAAGCTCCAGATCATCCAAACTTGTGCTGCTGGTCTGCTTCTTCAGATTCCCCATAGACAATCCGCTAAACAAGCATTAAGGAACCTTCACTGGCTCCCCATCTTGGCCAGGATCCTGTTTAAAGCCATGTGTCTGGCACACACTTCCTTCTGGAAGTACGCCTGGCCATTTCCCAATCCCTGGTCACACCCTGGCCATTTCCCAATCCCTGGTCACACCCTATCACCCAGCTAGGAACCTCCGCTCCAGCCTCACCTTCTCTGCCGCTACGCACAGAATACGGAGAGCCAGATGGGGCGGGCGCTCCTCTTTCAATGCCGCTAACTCCTGTAAATCCCTCCCCCTTCATCTGCGGAAGGAGTCCAACCTGTTGGCATTTCAAAAACTCCTGAAAACTCATCTTTTTAATATCCCTTTCAAGCACTTGCTCTTGGCCCGCTTGTTCCGTACGCAGCACTGGGAGGCCTCAGGGTAGCCATGCGCTATACAAGTATCTTCATTCATTCATTGTTCTGTAGACTTAGTGAATTTTATTCAGAGCAGCATAAAATGCATGACAGTCTGTTCAACCAGCTGCACAGTCAGAGTCAATGCCTCCAGGCGTTTTGGTTTCACTTCGCTGTATTGACTTTTACTGGAAATATACTTAGTGGCGGCTCCTCCGCTAAGGCAGAGGAGCGTCGCTCTACTGTCAGAAAGTAGCAAAAGAAAGGAAAAAATAAAATGATAATAACGGAATGTTACTATCATTCTATTTTGTCCTCCTGCTGCAGCAATGCATGAGGGGGCGGGGCGGAGCTGCAAGGGAGGAGTGGTAGAACACTCCTGTGCACAATGACTGTTTGGTCGGACCTCTTGTGCTACCCAAAACAGTCATGTGTTCTTCCCCCTTCTTCATGCAGGCTGCATTACAGCCTGCATGGAGAAAATGCCTGCCCCTACAGTCCCTGGCTGAGCGCTGTATCATGGTGCTAAGACCAATCACAACGCTGCATTTCAGCATTGTGATTTGATTAGGGGTAGGAGCCTGGCTACCTGCTTCCTTTTCTGACCTGGAGTCGGACACAGGCGAGATGACGCGGAACCCGGCGGCGGGAAGTTAAGTGCTGCTATTATTTCTTTTTTACAATGTAGCCCATGCACCCACCTCCCCCCACGCGTGCCCGCCCTCACACCTGCGAGACATGTCGCCGCCCCGGAGTATACTAAGTCTGAACGTGGTATTCCATGTCTTTGGCTATATGTCGTCGAGGTACAGTTCGACTCCAAGTTGCAACTGAAGTAGATACCTTGATGTTGAGGTCCCATTTCTAGCAATGACTAGGGCTTCTCCACTTTGTGTTGCCTATTACTTTTTTTAGTGGATTTGCCTCTTGAACCATTTATTAGGTCAGAATTAGTCAAATATTTACTACATCCAAACCTTCATAGAGTAGCCACCACAAGTGCAAGTCATTTGCATTTTTTTAACCTATACGTCGCCTTTTATTTCTTGAAATTATTTTTTGTATGCATCAGTCATCATTAATGTGCACTCTGATCCTTTACAAGAGAAGGTGCAATATTTTGTCTGATATGCGATTTAGTACCACTTCCTTCCTTAATGGGATTTGTGGTTTACCAGGGCTTTTCGCAATAATCTACTTAAAAACTGGTTCTCTGTTCTTTGCATTTTAATGTTATTACCAAGGCCCAATTATTGAGCTCCATAAGTAGCTACAGTATCAGCCTTCACAGTGTAGACTTGCATAATTGTACCCAGCACACTGCTAGAAATCCTTCCCTTGAATTACAAGGCTGCAAATGCGTTCTGGATTAATGTGCTTTGAGATTTCTGTTTCTGCTGAATCCATAACAACTTGCTGTTCAATCTGATTCCCAGATAGTCAAACCAGTATACTCTTTTAACCGGTTTGTCAAATATTTCAAATGATCCTCGAATTTGATTGTTATTGTTCTTAGTAACTGTTAGACCTGGCTTCTTTTGTCGTGATTTCCCCCGTCTTTTTGCTACTGACCTCCTGGGTTATGCTGGTTTTAGAACTCTGGGCACTTTACCACTGCTGACCAGTGCTAAAGTGCGAGTGCTCCCTGTCTAAATTCTATTGGTGATTGGTTGGTTTATCTAGGATTGGTAGATTTGATTTACTAATAAGCCCCTAGTAAAGTATACCAGGTGGGCCCAAGGCCTGTAAATCAAATGCTACTAGTGCGCCTGCATTACTGATTGTGCCACCCACACGAGGAGCCCTGAAAACATGTCTCAGACCTGCCACTGCAGTGTCTGGGTGTGCAATTGTGAACTGGAATTTGGACCTGGCAAGTACACCTACTGGCCAGGCCCAAACCTTCCCTTTTATTGCATGTAAGTCACCCCTAAGGTAGGCCCAAGGCAGCCCCATGTACAGGGTGCAGTGTTTTTAAAAGGCAGGACATGTACTGGTGTGTTTTACATGTCCTAATAGTGAAATACTTATATTTTCATTTTTCACTATTGGAAGGACTAACTCTCCCATAGGCTAACATGGGGATTGCCTTGAAATATCTTTCAAGTGTAATTTCTCATTGGGAGCAGATGGTGATTTGGAGTCTGAGGTCTCTGAACTCACTATTTAAAAATACATCTTTTGGTGAATTTGGTTTTTAAATTGGATTTTTGAAAATGCCATTTTTAGAAAGTGGGCATGTTCTTGCTTATAAAAAACACAAATGGGGTGCTACTGGTCTCAGTGGACTAGAGAGTGTCTGCTTTCTCCTAAATAGTGTGTGTATAGACTGAAGAGTAGTGAGAGAAGATAAGAAAAGAAGATTAGAAAACCCATCAGCCCACCCACTGGCGGAGCAGTTAACTTACCACCAGGATAGAAGTATTTGCTGAAACTCTATCCACACTCTGTTTTTTAACCTTGTCATCATGGTGACCACCAGAATAAAAGTTACCCGTAGGCACCATGTTAGTCAATTTTAACACACCACTTGTTCACTAGCACATATTTCTCGAGCACTGCAACCTCTCTGCCCAGAGCTCTTTACACCACTACTCTTTTTGGCCTTTCCCATCTCTGGTGGATCCGTTACTAGAACCTACTCACAATAACAGTGAGTAACCTAGTGGATACCAGCTTAGATTCAAAAAATCCCAGATGATGAAGCTCCGCCAATGGGTGGGCTGATGGGTTTTCTTATCTTCTTTTCTTATCTTCTCTCACTACTCTTCAGTCTATACACACACTATTTAGGAGAAAGCAGACACTCTCTAGTCCACTGAGACCAGTAGCACCCCATTTGTGTTTTTTATTAGTTAGATTTGGGGATAGGGTGCACTTTGGTTGGTAAACTTCTCTCCCCTTTAGACCCTCTCTTATCCTTGTGTTTTTTGTCATGTTCTTGCTTAACCATTCTATTCCTCTGCCTGCCTGTAGAATATATGTCTGGGTTGGCTGACAGTTGGGCTTTTGTGCATTCACTCTAGATAGTCACATAAAGGGAGCATAGGTGTGCCTTGCATATCCTGATGGCCTGTTACCATGCTGACGGTCCTTCCTGAGCTAGAGTGGTGGGAAGAGTTGTTGCTGACACTTAAATAGGGCTGTGCCTGTCATCACAAAAAGCTAACGCCACCCGTGTGTCTGGAATCAGGTCAGGGAAAGGCAGGGTCTTGTGCACAACAAAGACTTTACTTTGACATTTACCCAATTTAAAACGCAGTAAGGGGTATAAATATTGGACCTTTGACACCCCAAAAGTCAGAACCCTTCTATACGGAGGACATTCTGCCTGAAACAAGAACTGAACGCTGTGGGAGGGACTGCCACTCTGTATGTTGCTTTTCTGTGCTGGCCTACTGCTTGATGCTAATGTCCTGGGAATGAAAGGACTCGACTTTGCTTTCTGCATTCTGCTTTTATGGTTCTCCACAGGCTTGTGTGTGCGTGCTTCCTGTTAGGAAGTCGCAGGGCCATTGAAGGCTACACCTACAAGTGCTTGGGCTCTTCTGCTTAGAGTCCCGACATGCCAAGTGGTGTCAAATCCAGTTCCTGGGCCCTTGGAAGTGTAATCTGGTGTTCTAAAGAGAAAATCCACCCATCGACTCACATTGCCTGCTTTCTTGATGCATCGCTGCACAAGATCGACGCATCTCCAATGGCCTGCACCGAAGCCTGGTTCCTACTTGAAGCTTTGACCATGACTTTCAATGCAGGCCCCAGCTTACCGTTGAAGCACGTAGGAAAAATCGCCGCAGCATGGGTCCTGAGTAACCTGTCACTGACGCATGTGGCACCCGCTCACTCTGTCGCAGCCCCTGCTCACGGCTGAGAAGCCAACTGCATTGCCGCTGCTGCATCAACGCAGTACATCTGAATTTACCCCGCATCGTCCCTCGAAGCCACTCTAAAACACTGCACTGCAGTAAGGAATCGAGGCCACGTGCCCGGAAACAGATGCCTCACCTCCCTTGATTGTAGGGAACTGTAGGGAACTGACTCATCAACTTCCCTGTGTAGTAAGGAATCAACACATAGTTTTGCTTTCCCAACATCTTACCTCCCTTGCACCTGGCACCATTTTTGATTTTTGACACATATAAGGTACTTTATGTTTAAAAGAATACATCCATTGATTTCTATGAACAAAACTTTCTTAATCTTTTAAAATAAATATCTTGACTTGTGTACGTTAGATTTTTGTTGTTTTTGGTCCTGTTTTATTCAGATAAATATTGTCTATTTTTCTAAACTGGTGTGGGACTGCTTTTGTAGTGTTTTCACTGTTACTGTGTGTGTATATAGCTAGTCAGTCCTGGGTTCCCAATCAATAACTGCATGTATGTTTTGTCTATGTGCTAGAGCCTAACCAAAACTGAATAACAAGGGGCATTGTTGTTTGACCTTGTCTGTGGATTTAAGACTAAATCCCAGGAAAATACAGAATACTAAATAACAGTAACTTCTGTGTGAAAGTACAGAGTGGCACAAAGCAAAATACGCGTGTATCGAAACATGTGCAAAAGCAAAGTAAGAGCTGCAGCCTCCTTATGCTAACATAGGGAAAAGGGCAATGGGACTGCACAGGACCTGTGACAAAACAATCTTTGTCATACCAACCTAGGATAGTATTCTCTTTGCTGCTACCCTTTTCTTTACTATTTCAGTAACATTGGCCGAAATGTTTTCAATTAGCTGTGGGAATCTGCCGATCAACACAGGTTCTTCTGCCAATGAGCTAGTACCTGATTACTTTTCTCATCTTTGAAGCAGCTGCAAATGTATGGGGCCATTTTCTGATAGCTTGCAGTCCTCCACTTGGTTACATTTTCAATCTCAGAGGCATTGTCTATTGTTACTTTTAGATATATTGAGTTTAGAGCCATCTTTTTTTCTCTTAGCCCCGTGTGCCTGCAGCCTGTCTCCAATACACATCTGGGGTAGGTGACAGCTTTACTTTGGGCTTTCCCTCTTGCCAGCCACACACACAGGGAGAATTGGTGTGAATGACGGGACATCTTGGGCAGGATGGCAGGGAGGAGCTGACAAACCTGAATAAGTTGTGTTCTGTCCTCACACAAAAGGCTGCCTACCCCCTGTAGTGAGACTGGAGCCAGAGCTGGGACAGCAGACCTCTGTGTAGTTCGAAGACCCTCTTTGAAGTCACCTTCACTTAAAAAGGCACAGCTGGGTATAAGTACTGGATCTCTGACCCCACTAAATCTGACACTATTGGACTTGTGAATAAACTCTGCCAGGAGGAATGACTGCTGTGCTGCTACAAGGACTTGAACTCTGCTGGACTGCTGCTCTGGAAGAACTTCTTTTCTCTTGTCCTGCCCTGCTACCCTCTACCCTGCTGAAAAAGGAAAGACCCATCTTGCTTTAACCTAGAATCACTCCATGGGCATGCTGGCTTGCCCCCTGTTCTAAGTCTTAGCGACATCAAAGACTTCATCACCCTGCAGCGTCACCTGGACTTTGCTTGCTGCAAGTCTTGCCCTCCCAAGTGGTGCCATTCAAGTTCAGGGCCCTTGGAAGTGGGTATAAAGTGCTGCAAACACTGAAATCCACACATCAACCACGTTCTGCCGATTGGAACCAGCAGATCTCCCTCGACGCATCACCAATGCTGCAGGGATTGCAGAGTTCGCATCGACTACTACACGGCTCATTGACTCCAGGTCCCGATCAAACCCTGACTTTGCACGGCTCAGCACCAAAGCATTGCTTCGTGCTGTTCACATTGCTAACAACCCAGCAGTTTGATGAAGACAAACCCTCAATGCATCTTCGGCATTGCACAGCTTGGAACCAACGCATGGCCTTCATCGAAAGGATCGGAGATGATGCATCGCCTCCCATGCTCCTGGCATTGTTTTTCAACATGGATGCATCCAAGGTACTATTTCAGCAGACCAAAGCTGGTCGCTGTATCCGACCCATGCTGTATTGCGGTCAGCCTGAACTTTTGATTTACCTAGGTCAAGCTTGACCAGATGTTCCCGGTTTGCGCTTAAGCTTTTAAGCACTATTTTCATTTATTCTCTACAAATTCATAACTTCAGCTATACTTGTTGAATTGTTGTCGTTTTTATCTTGTTTTGTCCATTCTAATATAAGCTATTTTCCTAACTTGGTGTGGAATCTTTTTGTGGTGTTTTCTCTGTGTTACTGTTTGAAGTGTTTCACAAATGCTTTACATATTGCCTCTTAAATTAGGCCTGCTCGCTCTGTGCCAAGCTACCAAAGGGTGAGCACAGGTTACTTTATGGTCTGTATCTGACCTACCCTGACTAGGATTGTGATTCCTGCTAGGCAGGGTGCATACCTCTACCAACAGGAAACCATATTCTTCAGTAAGTGTACACTGTGAGTTGAATTCATCAAGGGAGGATCTGCCACAGGTAGTCCGCATGAACTTTCTTCTTCCGTAAAGCCTTTCTCTAGCATGGCTGATAAAGGTTTGTCACTTAAATTAATGCAGACCAATATTATATGATTAACATCAGCCTTGACCCTATTTCTAGTTGCAATATTTCCTCTTCGAAGTTTCTGTTCACTGCAAATAGTTTATTTGTCTTTCCTAGGGTAATAGCTACATTGAATAGAGCAATGTTGATTAATTTTCCTTTAATGGTAATATGCTAAACATTAGGCCCTAGCGAAGGGAATGTTTTTAACATCACATTCAACAACATAGAATCTATTTTACTAATCCACCTTTTTATCACCCCGCCCCCTCTTATTTTCAGTTGCTGGTTCGGAGTACACCATAAATCCAGTACTTTATCTGTTCTGCTGACCAGGTCTCCTGGAAACAGCATATTTCAATTTGATTTATGTATCTCACCCGGTCCTCCTCATCAATCTTGTACCGGAGGCCTGAAATACGGCAATTCGCTACTCCATAGTTCTTAGATGTATTAAAGGTTATTTGCTTGATCTCAGTTACCCCACACATTATGGTGAGGGTTACTTCACTGATCGTATGCGCTACCATTGGTTTTATGTGTTAATGTTGTAGTCACCCATGTCTAGGTACTTTCCTCATAAATAGCTGCGTTCATGGATATCACTGCTATAGGTTTCGTTTCACTTGCATGGTCCAGATCTACTTGTATATTTTGTGGATTGTCGTCGTACCTAGAACTAGGTCCCCTCACCATCTCTTAAGCAGTCGGGCTTCTATTACAGGTTTAAAGTTAGTAAATGAATTGCGACAGGATTTTGCAGATTAATTGCTGTTCTATGGGTGAGAAAGATGTCTGAATAGCCCAGCACACTATTTGATGTATGTGTGGCAGTCAATGTTAGCTGGGTTAGTTCCTCCAGGTCCCCATATCTATTTGGTAGGAATTTTATTGCATATTATGAGTCCGTTCCAGAATAGTCATGTGAGGAGTACAATGATGTCAAAATAACTGAGTTGTTTTTGCTTTAATGTTCAACATGTGTTGCTTTTATAGTTTACATGCTTTCTATAGTTGGCTTTCCTTCATTGTCCTTCCTTTACAGATTTAACATACATACATGCTTCGATGGCTTCCCTGTGTCATGTATTGAGGCATATCTCCTTGAGAATGGGATACTGAGTCACAGCAGGTTTTTTGTTCTATTGCTGCTGTTTTGTACATTTTCTTGAAAGTGGTAGATGCGAAAGATTTCAAACTTGCCGCCTCCAATCTCAACTAAGTTTTGGCTTCTACACCAAGAAGGTTGCAACATCACGTAAATTTGTGGATAGCTCAGTATTTCTTGCTAGTACTAGTGTCACTGGCAAGCTAGGATTTCTAATCACAATAAGATATCTATTTACATACATATGGATTGTTCAGGTCTCTTCACATGGTGGACATTCTCACAGTGTTTTTTTCTCAAGCCTCTTTTTCATGATCCGATTTTTCGGAGACTTTGTGTTGACCAAGTTTCGAATGTTAACTAGTTTGCCCTATTGTTCTCATTGTACTGATTTGCCTAGCATTACGTTTTGTTTCTGCAGTATATTTCAGTTTCTTCATCTTGGCTGCAAAAACGTCATGGTGTTTGCCGGTGGTGTGAATTTTTGGTGGAGGGAGGCGTCTCCATTGTAGACTTGTATGCAGGTTATGTAAATATTTCCACAGCTTTTTGTGGTTTGTAACGTGTTGTTGCTCCCCCTTTCTTGCTCAACTGCTTTCCTCACACAAGCATTATAGTCATTTCTTAGTGACTATCACCTCTGGGACCTCTCCCAGTTTGGTTAAAAAGTAGCAGCAGTGGTGCTGGAATAATTTTCAGAGTGGGGGTGCTTCCATCAGTTTTACGTTACTGAAGTTATGGGAATTGTGAAACATCCAAGCGCTCCACAAAGAACAAGTGTAGTAAATGAGCCAGGTCAATTCAGCAGGAGAGATATACAGGTGTAGTATGTATTTAGTGGTGCATTCTTGAGCATACTGTCACAAATATATTACTAAAGCATGGTGTGGTCGTGCACTGATATTTACAGACAATACGTTTTTCTTTGAAATCACCACTGTATTTGCATAGCAATGCAGTTTTACAGAAAAAAATATATAGTGCACAAACAATATTTATACATCAGGTTTCGGAAAATAGGTATCATTTGCCTTTTGGTTATTTCTTCTTAATAGGATTGAACAGGTTTACATTAAAGATACTCTAGCAAGGTTATGGTTTGGAGTATTAAACGTTTGATTATGTGCAAATTTCTGTAGGAACTCTGGCCATTAGAGCAATGTTATGGAAACCCACCTTGGCACTATTTAGAAGTATTTAGTCATGTTTTTAAGCCTGGTCTACTCTTAGTGATACATTGCTGCCGGGCTAGTTTTTTGGGTACCTGCTCACTAGCTCTACATTTGTTAGTCTTGTTAACTTCTAAAAAGGTTTCAAGAAAATACTGAGATAATCCTGAAAGTTTCATAACAGTAATTGTCGAGTGGCACCAAGTATCACTAAATATCACCTGGTTGCAAAGGACTCAGAATACTTTATAGAAGTTTTTCAAAATAACAGTAGCAGTTTTAGGTACTGACAAAAGCTGCAACACTTTCTTCGGTCTATAGGCTGAAACATGTAATCTGTTTTATTCAACTACTCACAGGTATAAGTTACCCCTGCTAGTGCTCTATTTTTATCCCTGGCCCCAGGACGAGCTAATAAAGTCACATTTTGTACCTGGTAGCTAGTTTTAATTATTATCCTCCTCACTGTTTATATTATTTTGCGCTGCACCCTATACCTAACCTAACTCACTTCTTCACATTGTAGAATTTAGTATATCCTAAAGTTAGGAACAAAACATCACAAAACTCTTCCCACTCAGTTAGGGGGTTCTAGCCCATGGTGGGACTAGGTTTTCCCATGACAAGGAGAATCCGAATGATGAAGCATGCAACCTATGGTGGGTGAGGGATTTCTTCATAATAAAGGGACTCCCCCAAGGGCTTAAGAGAATATCTCTGGTTGTGTTGACTCTTCCTCTGTTTTTTAGCTTAGACCCAAAGGTTTTTCTGTGTGTTTTGTTTACTCTGTTTGCCCATGGCATGTTAGGAATCTTTAGAAGATTTAGAAGGGGCTGGGCACAGCCACCCAGGCCATCCTGTCAAGGGAAGAGTCCCCTGTCTGGGACCAATACACATCTCAGCACAGGGAGACGTCAGAGGCCAGGTCACATGTGAACAATGGCAGGAAAGCCTTTTTGTTTTAGACAGAAAAATGACACATTTCTAAAAGTAGAATTTCCAAAATAGTAATTAAATGTTACATTTAATAGTGTAAACCATTGTTAGGCTGTTGGAGGGACAGCCTTACTACAGTGAAATACCACGTTGGGGCGGTTTCACTGGTAGGACATGTAAAACACCCTCACTCTGTCTCCCTCCCTCCCTCCGTCTGTCTGTCTCTCCCTCCCTCTGTCTGTCTCCCTCCCTCGGTCTCCCTCCCTCGGTCTCCCTCCCTCGGTCTCCCTCCCTCGGTCTCCCTCCCTCGGTCTCCCTCCCTCGGTCTCCCTCCCTCAGTCTCCCTCCCTCTGTCTCCCTCCCTCCTTCTCCCTTTCTCTGTCTCCATCCCTCTGTCTGTCTCTCCCTCCCTCTGTCTGTCTGTCTCCATCCCTCTGTCTGTCTGTCTCCCTCCCTCTGTCTGTCTGTCTCCCTCCCTCTGTCTGCCTCCCTCCCTCTGTCTCCCCTTGTCTGTCTGTCTCCCTCCCTCTGTCTGTCTGTCTCCCTCCCTCTGTCTGTCTGTCTCCCTCCGTCTGTCTGTCTGTCTCCCTCCGTCTGTCTCATTCCCTCCCTCTGTCTCATTCCCTCCCTCTGTCTCATTCCCTCCCTCTGTCTCATTCCCTCCCTCTGTCTCATTCCCTCCCTCTGTCTCATTCCCTCCCTCTGTCTCATTCCCTCCCTCTGTCTCATTCCCTCCCTCTGTCTCATTCCCTCTGTCTCCCTCCCTCCCTCTGTCTCCCTCCCTCCCTCCCTCCCTCCCTCTGTCTCCCTCCCTCCTTCTCCCTTTCTCTGTCTCCATCCCTCTGTCTGTCTGTCTCCTCCCTCTGTCTGTCTGTCTCCCTCCGTCTGTCTGTCTGTCTCCCTCCCTCTGTCTGTCTGTCTCCCTCCCTCTGTCTGTCTGTCTCCCTCCCTCTGTCTGTCTGTCTCCCTCCCTCTGTCTGTCTGTCTGTCTCCCTCTGTCTGTCTGTCTGTCTCCCTCCCTCTGTCTGTCTGTCTCCCTCCCTCTGTCTGTCTGTCTGTCTCCCTCCCTCTGTCTCATTCCCTCCCTCTGTCTCATTCCCTCCCTCTGTCTCATTCCCTCCCTCTGTCTCATTCCCTCCCTCTGTCTCATTCCCTCCCTCTGTCTCATTCCCTCCCTGTCTCATTCCCTCCCTCTGTCTCATTCCCTCCCTCTGTCTCATTCCCTCCCTCTGTCCCTCTGTCTCCCTCCCTCCCTCTGTCTCCCTCCCTCCCTCTGTCTCCCTCCCTCCTTCTCCCTTTCTCTGTCTCCATCCCTCTGTCTGTCTCTCCCTCCCTCTGTCTGTCTGCCTCCCTCCCTCTGTCTCCCCTTGTCTGTCTGTCTCCCTCCCTCTGTATGTCTCCCTCTGTCTCCCCTTGTCTCTGTCTCCCTCCCTCTGTCTGTCACCCTCTGTCTCCGTCTCCCTCCCTCTCCCTTTGTCTCCCTCTCTCTGTATCCCTCTCCCACCCTTTCGCTCCCTCCCTCTCCCTCTGTCTCCCTCCCTCTACCTTCCTCTGTCACTATCTGTCATCTCACCCTGCCTGTGTGTGCCCGGGCTGAGACAGCTTCCCGGGCACACACCCACACAGCAGCACCCGAGCACTTCACAGGTCTTTAAAAAAACATTTGAATGTTAATGAGGCTTTGATGTATTTCACCTCTTCTTAGGCCCCTGCATCTCCACTCTGACTATGGCTGCGATCACTGGGCCCCCACAGAGCAGCAGAGTTTTTAAACTCTGGTACGATGTCTGCAAGGTCCGCGGGCCGCCATGGAAGGCTTGCCAGGCCGCTGGAGGCCCGTACTATGAGTACCCGTGATTTAGAGACTGTCCAAAGTAAGGCTGAATGAAGAGTTTCAGCAATTTATGCTGAGACGCAGTAGATGGAAATCCCTCAGAACCAAAAGTCTGGAATTCTCATGTCTGCTTTACTCATGGACAAGAGTCCTAGAATTGAGTAAAATTGAAGTAGGAGTCCCAAATTTCAAAGAAGAATTCTATTTAAAAAAAGTATGTTCACATCAAGCTGAACTGATTATCTGCACTCACAACACTAATATTGTCTGATGCCTTTATAAAAGGGATCACATAGACTGAACAGTACATTGCCACTACTAGAGAGCCTATTGTCTCCATCTTAATTTGCCCTTCACTTAACTCTGTTCCTTGGCTGCACCAAGATCATGTTTCCCTTTTTCCCTTAATGCTTTTTATGCTGGCATTAATCCATCTCTCAATCACACGATCTACTCTTCTTGTCCTTGTTTTGTTGCTCCACTGGTCCATGGTTGTCTGCCCTGTTGTTGCCCTCACTACTTCTCTGTATTGTCTTGACAGTATGCTTTCACCCCCTCCCCCCTCATGCCCTTCACATACAATCACCCACCTACCTAGGTATCCACTTATAGATTTTCCATATATGAACTGTTTTAGTTAATCAGACAAAAATCTATTCGTATATTCTGTAACAGAACAGCAGCTGACCTGCCTACTGCAAAGTGATCGATCAGATTAACTCACTGGTACTGGTGTTTTAAATGTATTTGTATACCCTGTTTCTGTCAGTAGTGTGCTACTATCAGGGTCGGATTAATAAGGCGGGCACTCGGGCAATGGCAGAGGGCCGGTATCGAAGTTCCAGCTGTGGGCTGCCTTTTTGGCCGCCTGGGAGGCCGGTTTGGGCTGTCTGGTGTGTTCAGATGTCGCCAGTGGGTCCCTGAGTGGCCTTTCTGGAGGCAGATGGGCTTCCATGACCTCCTTTTATCAACAGGCATAAGTGTCACTCCCTTTCTCTTGCTGGGCCGGCCAATTAATGTGTGCATACTGAGCGAGGGCAGGGGGCCTGAGCAGAAGTGGCCTCACTTGTTTTCAGGTGTATATAAAACTTCGCCAAAGCACTTTTTTGCGGAAAGGCAATATGCAAATGCGGACTACTTTTTTTTGCGTGCCTGGGCCGATTTCTAATCCCAGTCCAACCCTAGCTACTGTAGCCCTTGTCTGGATTAGGAGTTTGTGTGACTGCTCATCTCGTCCTGGGTGCACCTCCATGCATTGTTTTGTACAGCTGGAGAAACGACCATAAAACTGGAACCTCCGGGTTGTGGAAGGCAACTTTAATCAGGGTCAGACTGGCGTATAGAGCAAAATGGCAGTGCCAGAAGGGCTGGTCTGACGTGTCCGTGTGTGGGGGAGGACGGGGTGGTTGGTTGTTTGTTGACCTGTATATTCCAATAGTCATGTTTTTACTGTTGCTTTCCCTGATATTACAACAAACATTGCCTGCCGCAAGCACAACTGTTGGCTGGCTTCCATCCCTTTCACCTACATATCTGGCCTGCACGAGTTCAAAACTGCGCGGATTTGCAAACGTGTGTCACTCTTTACCTATCTGATTTGCTTATGTGGGCCACTTTTTGTTTGGCGCCCCAGTCTTAAATGCCGAACGTGTGCTGTAACCACGCCAGTCTGATTTTTCTCCCATTTATATTTACACATGTAATTATGTTCTACCGAGAGCCCAGATGCGACACTGTCCCTGTCTCGTCTGTAATGCGATCGCAATTGTAATTTTGCCCCAGGGAGCAGCAGTCAACATCAAACGGAGATGCATTATGGGTTAGCTCTGCGGCCTCCGTACGAAAGGTCGTCAGCTGCGTTCTGTGCTTGTAGCTTTGACCAATCAATGCCGCTGTGGAGAATCTCTACGAGGACAATCATAAAAGTATGCATGTGAAATGCATGTCATCTTCGCCTCAGTATTTATTTGGAGGCCGATACTGACCTAAATCGGTTCTCTTACTATCAAATGTCTATAGTTTTGCGGTCTTTGATGCAAATGGTATCATTTCGAGCGCTTCGTAAACTTGCACAAACCGTGTATGCACTTCGTGTCATAATTACGTTATGGAAAAATTATGTGGACAGGTTGGTGCAATAAGGAGGAACCTGTAAAAAAAGAAAAATTAGAAAAAGTTACGAACACTAAATTCTCACATTATTCTCCTTCCCACGGCAAGTTGAAAGTAGGTTCAAAACCGACCAATTCCTGCGTCAAATTTAATTTACCAAACCTTTCTTTTGCTCCTGACTCTCCCACCGAAATCAGAACTCTGACATTGTTTTATAGTTTAGGGCGCTTTTCTACGCGGATACCAACTTTTATCAAATCCGTTTTAATTGCCTTGTCTTTTCGTGTGATAATTAATGTTTTGTGATCAAATACACCGTCTTTAAAAAGTTTTGATTACACTTGGGCTGATTCACAATGGTAAATTAAGTTGTCAACGCAAGTTGATGACTAAATTTACTTTGCTTAGGATTGCCAGAATTTCACAAAGGGATGCCTGTCAGGAGTTAACCAATTTATGGGTGTGGGGGCCTCTCCCAGGAATGTGGAGAAGCGTGGCTCAGTGGTTAGAGGCGGCAGACCCGGAAGCTGAGATTGGCTGTGGACCAGGGTTCGATTCCCCGCCTCGGCGGGTCTCGGGCTCAAAATTCCACGGACTCGACAATTCTCGCTCCGGTGCCTACTCGACTCACGGGGTCACACTCTGCGACTCTGGGCAATAACTTGCTTAATCTCCACTACAGCCCCTCGCGGCGGGATGCCTGGCTTTCACCTTGTGGATACCCTGCTGGGGTATCTCACAGGGGAATACCAGGACGGGTTCCCTAAGCAAGCGCCTTGATACCTTTGGGTGATACGTGCGCTATATAAGTCGCAATGCATGCATATATGGCCGCTCTGGTGCTCGCCAAGGAGTGTTTAACCTTGGAAGTTCGGGAGTGCCCTTCAAAAACCTCTTTTGTGGGCATGCACAAACTCCTCACATTCTTCTTTCTAGCTTTAAAAGTATTGTCTTTCTACCCAGCACAGTGCTGCGTAATAAAACATTTTACGAGGAGGAAGAGGGGTCAAACTACCTCAGACTTGGAGGAAATGTAGAGGGAGAGGTTTTTCCACAGAGAATCATTTTCCCTGATGAGAGAAAAGTAAAGCACAAATATGTGCATTTGCACAGAGGATACTGTCCATCTTGGAGTACTCTGCACAATGGGAATGTCATACCATTGTAAAGTCACATAACTGTCCACGAATCCTCATGGAAACCTGCATGAGGTGTAGCTTTCTATCTGGATTGCAGGGAATTTTTATCAATTCCACCAAGTAGTAATTCTGCACTATGACAGATGTAAGTCCGCAACGGTAGATTTACTACTTTATTTGAGAATTGTTTTGGTGCATGTAACTATTTTTGTGATTGCATGATTGGGCAGTACAGCTATGCAAGTGCTATTAACTGCTCAATGAAAGTTGATGCTAAAGAGTATCTTATAAATAGTACATAGAAGCGTATTTACATGGCATCCATTTACTGATTTGTTGAAAAGGATTATTTTAAGTCTTCATAAAAAGATAGCTTTTGTACTTTTAAGACGAGTAGATGGTATATACAGGGAAATAGATGTTGAGATTTGTAATGCATATTTACAATTAAGTTGTATTACACTTACAAATGATAGACCTTTTTGTTTCAAAATTAAGTTGTGAGCAGCTTTTATTGTGGCATGGGGTTCCTTTGGCATTCACTCCTGGCAAATATGATTGTTCCATAATATTCATAGCTTTTGCCTCTTCTGTGTACCTTGTCTTTTTAGGTCTCGCCTAGGCAGCACTTGTGCTGTCTCCTCGAGACATGCTGTATTCAGGTATGGACTTTAAGCTACCCATTTTCCGCCCATCATTTCAGTTGGCTCTTCTTACTGTCCTTGGTAAATGGTGGCTTTTGATTCATGAATAGGCTTAGTTTTCCCTCCATAGTACCTCCCTCTTATGTTACCTCCCATAAGGACAGCCCCTCTTACATGTGTCTTTACTCACTACGTTTCATTAATAGTGAGCACTATTTAGATCATTAATGTCTAGCTGTTGCAGGCACAACACGCTCTCCCCACTGGCGTAATGAAAAGTGAGGGGGCCTCCCTGCACATTATGTAGAGGGGCCCCCTCCAAGCTGAATAAGGAGCTTTATGGCCAGAGTGCAATGCCGAGGGGGCCCCTTGGTGCTTGAGGCCCCCCTCAGCGCAGGGGCTGCAGGGGCCTTTGTTACGGCCCTGGCTCTCCCACTTCCACAAAGCAGAGTCCACTTATTTTTCTGGATCAGCATAGCACCTGATCATGGACTCCATTTTTTTTTTTTTTTTTAAATGTATTTTTATTGCAGGAAACACGTATGAGTACAACATTGGCACCTAAAATGTGATCGGGATTCGTGTTGGTTACAGTAACAGTGTGTCTATACACAGCCATTCAGCCCACAACCCGGGGGTCGGGCGGCGTGTGCCATTCTCCTGTCCTTCATTTGTCTCTGTTCTCAACGGTTTTCATAGGTGATAGAATAAATCACTTCTGCTTTTTCAAACACCCTAACCCAACAAACCCCCCCTCCCTCCTATCGCCTTGCCCCCCAGAGGAAGAAGAGTGTCTTTCAACATGGTACAGGATTCTAACATTTAACGGAGGCGATTGTCGCTCCTCCCCCCCTATCCCCCACCCTCCTCCCCCCTCGCCATCGGTAGTCTATCTCGAGGTTGCATGTCGTGTGCTGTAAGCTGTGATTTGCTATGTCGGGGGCACTCCAGCAATAGCATCTTGTTGGGAGTCAGGCTGGTCTCCATCAGTGCTGTCCGAATCGGTAAGTGTGTCATTGTCGCGCAGGGCCTGCACTATTGTTTCCCAAGCCTGTGCCGCCTCTAAGGCCCGCTCATCTCGCCGCCTTCCCGCCTGCTGGAATCTCAATGTGCTTTCGCTTCCCGCCCACTTGAGAAGTTCATTGCGCCATTTAGTGCCCGTTGGACCAACTCGCGCCTTCCAGTTTCTGGTAATTTCCCGTTTGGCCAAAAGCAAACCCAAATCGATGAATTTACTAGTAAGTTTATTCTTAGGGGTGTGTGGGAACCAGTGCAGTAACCCTGCCGCCGCATCTATCTGCAATGATCTACCGGTCACCTCAGTCAGTGTGTCTCCTACAATCGACCAAAATGGGGACAGCCCCGGACAGGACCACAGCATGTGGAAAAGGTCTGCCGTGGCTGTCCCGCATCTAGGACAATCTGCCGTCTCCAGGCCGAAATATTTCTGCAACTTCTCCGGGGTCAGATAGGCTCTATGCAATACATAGAAGTGGACCAGTTGAAACCGGGCGCTTCGCGTTCCCTTCCATGCCCGTTGCAATAGCTGGGGCCACGTGGTCTCCGGAATTTCCTTCCCCAAATCCACCTCCCATCGGGTTTTAAGAGCCGTTAGGGGGGTTAGTCCCTCATCAATCATTCTAGAGTACAAGCACGACACTGCCTTGACTGTCCCTGCAGACATCATAGTATACTGGCAGGTCATCGATGTCTGTGGTTCCTCGTGCCCAGTCCTCCAGTGCGCTTGGAGTGCTCTCGTGACCGCCGCGTGGAGCAAAAAGTCGCCACAAGGGACGTCGTAGCGATCTCGGAGCACCTGGAAGGGCAGTAGTGTTCCCTCCTCGTAGAGGTCGCCTATGGTCTGCACACCCAGTTCCTCCCAGACACCCAGCCGGGACCAATCACCGCCGTGGGGCAATGCAGTGAGCATTCCCAGAGGAATCTCCGGGGCATAGGGTCTCGGCCTGCCCAATTTGCGGTGCACTCGGTTCCAGCACGAACGTATTGTACGTTCCTCCTGAGTGAGGCTTCTCAGCTCGAGCTTTTGTTGCATCGCAATAAGCGATAGGACATGTCTGGGTATGCCATTGCCTCGGGACTCCTCCGGACCTCGAAACTCCCGCGCCACCTCCTGGGTGTAGAACTGTAGTTGGGCCGCCAAGTAGTACTTCTCGAAGTCAGGCGCCGCTAACCCTCCCTCCGCTCTCGGCCTCATCAAGGTCTTAAGCGCCACTCTGCGGCGGCCCGAGCCCCACAAAAACGACACTATCACAGAATCCAGGCTTTGGAAGACGGATCTGGGGATCCATATCGGGAGTGTCCTGAAGTAGTATAGCAGGCGGGGTAGTGCCACCATTTTTAACAATGCTATCCGCCCTGCTACCGATAAGGGGAGGGTGGACCAAAAGGACATGCTACCCTTGAGCGCCCGGATGGCCCTGGAGATGTTACCCTCCAGAATGTCAGCAGGGCGATGGTAAACATACACCCCCAGGTATTTAAAACAGGCCGGCTCCCATCTAATCTCCCTATGGGTATCAGGCTGGGGGCAATCACTGCGGAGCGGAAACAGGCAGGTTTTAGCCCAATTCACCCGGAGTCCCGATACCTCACCAAAAGTCGTGAGTACCGTGTCAGCCCCGGTCAAGGCTGTACCAGCGTCTTCGAGGAAAAGCAGGAGGTCGTCAGCATACAGGGAGATGTGTTGGTAGCCCGTTGGAGAATGTAGCCCTCTGTAGTGGGCCCCCGTGCGGATCGAGATAGCCAGCGGCTCCACCGCTAGGGCGAAGAGCAGCGGGGACAGTGAGCAGCCCTGTCTCGTGCCTCGCTCCACAGGGTATTGCCGGGATATCAGCGGACCCGACTTCACCCGAGCCACCGCCGAGGTGTACAACACTGTGGTCCATCTCAGGAATCCCTCTCCCAGACCAAATCTCTCAAGGACCCTGTGAAGGTACCTCCATTCTAGACTGTCAAAGGCTTTCTCCAGGTCTATCGAGAGAATCATAGGATCGGGAGCATCTGCGTGATCGTCCTCCAGGATACGAAATAAGCGTCGGATGTTCATCGTGGTGTTGCGTTTCGGGATAAAGCCCGCCTGATCGATATGCACCAGCGAGCTCATGTGTTCTAGCAATCGTGTGGCCAGTATGCTGCTCAGAATCTTATAGTCGACTGTGAGCATTGAGAGCGGCCTATAGGAAGCCGGGTCCCCTTCCTCCCGATCTGGCTTAAGTAAAGGAACCACCAGGGCCTCGCGCATCGAGCCCGGTAGCCGACCCAAGGTCTTCGCCTCTTTGTAAACCCTCACGAGTTTGGGGGCCAGGATATCTATGTATGTGGAATAAAATTCTACAGGTAGTCCGTCAAGGCCCGGTGTTTTATTACGTGCCATATTTTTTACCGCGCTCCTGATCTCCCCCAGCTCCACATCTCGACCTAGGTCTTTCGCCTGTTCTTCCTCCAATGTGGGGATTGGTAGATCCTCCAAGAAGGTGTCTGCCGTGAAGGTACCTGGCGGCAACCGACTGCGATATAGCCTCTCGTAGTACCTCCAGAAGCAATTAAGGATTTCGGGTTGGGTGTAAACCTCCTCATTGCCTGTTGTCTTCATTGCCACAATGGGCGAGGTTCGTCTCGTGGGGTTAGCAAGCCAGGCCAGCAGGGCACTCGATTTGTCACCCTCCGCCAGCGATCTGGTCATGTAAGCTTTGTGGTCATAACTGCGCAGGCGCTCAACCTCCACAGCTACCGCCTCCTTTGCCACCAGAGTCTGTTGTTGAAGTTCTGGATGGCCAGGGCGTGAAAGTTCCAGTGCACGGAGGGCACGATCAGCTTTGGTCAGGTCCTCTAGGAGCACCCGACGCACTCCAACTTTTTGCGTGATACAATAGCCTCTAAGCACTACCTTAAAGGCGTCCCATTCCGTGGCCCTCTCTGCAGTCGTGCCCTCGTTAACCTCGAAGTACCCCGCGATCTTGTCCTCTAGGTTCCCTCGGAACACCGGGTCCTCTAGCAGCTCGGGTCGCAATTTCCAGGTGGGTACTTGCGGCGTACATTGGAGCCACCTGAGATCAATCAGTAATGGGTTATGGTCGGAGAGAGTTCTCGACAGATATTCAGACCGCACAGCCGAAGCAACCACCTCTCCCGAACCTAATAGGCCGTCTAGTCGCACATGCAATTCGTGCATGCCCGAAAAGTGGGAGTAATCTCGAGTGCGCGGATGGTGCGCCCGCCAGATGTCCGTCAGTCCCCAACCAGTCTGCCAGTGTAATCTACCCTTGGCCACCCTATGTGTCGGGGAGTCCGGGAGGGGAGGATGAGACCTATCTAGGTCAACGTCCAGCACTGAGTTAAAGTCGCCCCCTAGTAGGATGGGACCTGAGAGGTATCGGGCCAAGGATCCCGACAGCCCATTTAGAAAGGCGACTTGGTCCACGTTAGGCGCGTAAATGCAGCAGATGTTTAGATCCCTTCCCCCTAGTTTCCCTGCTAATGCGACATATCTTCCTTCCGGGTCTATAGTGTGGCTAACTACCTGCATGGGTACCCCCGCCTTTATCCATATTAGTGCGCCTCTTGCGTAAGCTGAGTAGGTGGTGCAGTATACCTGTCCCCGCCATCTACGCTGCAGCGCTAAACCCTCAGTTTTGGTGAGATGCGTCTCTTGCAGCAGCGCGATCTGCACTCCTCTGCGCACTAGGTAAGCATGGACCTTATGACGCCTGGACATAGTGTGCAGTCCCCTGACATTCCAAGTAACACATTTCAGATTTGATAAGTCAGCCATTGTCCCATTCCACGTCTTCCTGTCCCTCTGAGCCCCCTACAGCTATGGTAAAGTACCTACTGAAATCTGTACCGATGACGAGTTCCCCCCTTAACAACTGTAAAACAACCTGCAAACATAAGCCCTTGTCCAACCCCCCCAGAATAGGTTCCAAACAGTACCATCCAGTCCCCATCCAAACTGCGTCCCCCATATCTACCCCTCCCATTAACCTAACGGTAGCCACCGTAGGGATGCCTTAAGGGCAACGAGGGGGCCGAGCGACGACGCGGGGTCCCACTGCTAGCCGCTGCACGGCCGAGCTCGATGGTATCAAGGTCTACCTAGAGAGCGCCTGCGACCCCTCCCAGAATCAGTGCACAAGCAATTCCCCTTGAGGAGCCCAGATCTCCCCACAGTTCCGCCCCTTCCCGTAACCCCACAACCAGCACTGGCTCACCCGATAGCTTCATTGTTCGTCAAGCAGACCTTCGGCTGTCCCAGGGGTGACCTCCGGGAGCTTCACACTGTCTATGTCAGAGCCCTCCGTGTCCGAGTGTCCTCCATTCTCTCCAGGGTCCGATTGAGCATTCTCAATGTCGGTCTGGGGACCAGACATGGTTGAGACCATGACCAGCGCATCTCTTCGTTCCGCCGCAGTCTCCATCGTGGAGGGGCGAGTAGTCCTGCCCCTGCGGTGTCTGAACCTCTTAGGTTTCCGCTGCAGAATGTCCTCCCTAATGGATTGAGAGGAGGTTCCAAATCCGTCCGCGCCCGCCCTATATAGTTCAAGCCAGCTGCATACCTCGTCTGGGGTATCAAAGAATTTGGTGGAGTCGTCCACGATGATGCGGAGACGCGCCGGGAACAGCAGGGAGTACTGGATGCCCTCGGCTCGTAGTTCCCTCTTGACGGCCAGGAAGGATGATCGGCGTCTCTGTGTCTCATAGGTGTAGTCCGGGAAAATATTCACTCGGCTATTGTCCACCTGGTAAGGACCCGTCTGTCTGGCCATCTGTAGCAGGAGGTCCCTGTCGCGGAAATGGAGCAGCCGCGCCACCACCGGGCGGGGCGGTCGGCCCTGTAGTGGCGGCTTGGCCGGCACCCTGTGCGCACGTTCCAAAGTGTAGAAAGGGGACAGCCCCTCCGGCGCCACCGTCGTCCGCAGCCAATTTTCAAGGAACGACACCATGTCCCCACCTTCACTTTTTTCCGGAAGGCCAACGATTCGAATGTTATTTCTCCTGTTGCGCCCTTCCGCGTCCTCTGCCCGCTTCTCCAGAGCTTCTATGCGGGTTAGAGCATCCTTCATCGTTGCATCCAAAGTTTTTTGCGCTGGTTCTAGTTGTCGCACCGACCCTTCCACCTCTTTCACTCTGTCGGAAAGCTTGCCGTGATCCGCTCGGAGCAGTCCCAGGCCCGTCGCGACCTGAGCAATGTCCTCTCGGAGGGCTGATCTAGTTTCAGTGATCGCCAGTAGGATTTTATCTAGTTGCTCCTGAATCTGCGGGCCCCCCGGCCCCACCACTTGCAATCGCTCTTCGTTGTCCGGTGGCTCTGCGTCAGATGAGGGTTGGGTGCCTCCCTTAGGCCCCCTCGGTTTCCCCATGGTGTACTGGGTCGTCGGTTAGGCTACAGCAGCAGTGGGGCCAGCAAGTCCAGGGCCGGAACTGTCGCGGCACGGCTCTCAGAACCGCCGTCGCTCCTCCACGGCTCCCAGGGGCCCCCTGAGGCCAGCAGCCGCCAGGCCGGGCGTCCGCTGGTAGTACTGTCCAGGAGCAGATCCGGACGACAGGAGCCCCACACGCCCGGGCGTGGCGGTAGAACCGGGGCCGTCCAGCCTCCACTGCGCTCCAGGTCGTTCACCCGTCCCACGGCCTCCCCTGGAGGGTGCACAGCCGTCAAATGGCGGGGCCGTCCCACAGGGCCCAACAGCGGCCCCTCTCTTCACAGGGCCGGAGACAATCGCCGGGTTGGCGGGCCGCCACACCGGGCGTCCCCCTCAGCAGCACCCGAGTTGGTTCTCCTCCTCTCCACACAGCTCTTCCGCCCCAGCGGATGTTCCCCGGTCCGGGCCCCCCGCAACCACACCTCGTGGAGTCAGTGGCCGCAGGCCCTCCGCGCCGGGGGAACGCGTGGGCGGTGTCCAGTGTCTCTCCACGCTGCCGCGGTGCAGCCCCTACACCTCCGAGCCGGGCGGCAATACCGGTGTTGCGGGCCGTCGATGCAGCCTCCGCCCGGAGGCGACCAGGACCCCTCGCCCCTCCCCCACTCTGCACCACCTCGGCGCTCCCAGAGCGCGGGTGGCGTCGGACACCTTCGAGGGCCGCTAGGGGTCACTTTACAGGGTGCCGCTTCAGCAGGGGGAGAACGCTTGGGCCGTTGGGGGTGTCAGGGCGTTCGGCTCCTCCAGTTCTCCGTCCGTCCTCCGCTCCGAGGCGGCTAAAGAGGAGCAGGCGCCATCTTGGGCTCCGTCTCGCCGAGCCTTCCGTTTGTCCGTTCTCGGTCTCGAGGCCGCCGCGGACCTCCTTTCACCGGCGGGGGGTGTCCGGGTCACCTCAGGACCATTCCAGGGGTGCAGGTGTCGCAGGGACCCCCCAGCATCAGGATAAATGAGAGCTCTGCCGCGGAGCTGGAACGCTAGGCGACCTCCGCCATCGGCGCCCAAGCCACGCCCCCCTGATCATGGACTCCATGATATATTCTTTAAAGATGCTCTCTCCACGCTCCACGGTGTGTACATGTTATCGTTTAACAAATATATATATATAAGCAACTTCAACTTTAACAATGGGGCCACACGCCTTTTCTTTGTATGCGCGGCTCACTAAACCTTTTTTTTTAATGTTTTCTAAGCAGCAGCGCACTTTAATTTTGGTATGCACGGCTCAACAAACTTTTTAAAAAATATTATATTTACTTTTTTTAAACAGCGCGACACAATATTTTCATTTTGCGCAGTGGCTGTTTTAGGTGGTACTACAGGGAGAGGGCAGGCAGAGGGACCACCTCAGGGAACAACAATATGGCCGAACTCTTCAGGGCAAAACAGCTGCCCACGAATTCTGTGCACCAGGGAACAGCGTGCTGCTGGCCACCATGATGCGTCTACAATGAGATTCCTGCTACTTCTTAGCTCCTACAACCCAGTGGCTCTTAGGGCGGTGCTTGATGAAGTGGGCGGGCAGAGGGAGAACCGCAAGGTACAGAATTGTGGGAGAGCTCTTCAGGGCAACACAGTTACCTGCTGACACACTGCACCAGGTGAGAGCATGCTACTGGCCACCATGATGTGTCCACAGCATTTTGTTTTGCATTGCACTAGTATATTTGTAAAGTATGACTACACAGGTTGACGCCAGAATATAATCAGTAGCTTTCAGTAGCGGCTCTTGGTGGGAGTGCTACCGGGCGGTGATGTGGAGCGGGGAAGGGGCCGGGTGGGAGGTAGTAAACACCGGAATACGGATGAATGCAGGTAAGTTGACAATTAAATCAATAAAACAAATTCCGTTGCGCGCCCTGCATCTCCAAATATGATGCAGCACATGCAACGAAATTTGCTTTATTGATTTCATTGTCAACTTACCTGCATCCATCCATATTCTGATGTTTCCTTACCTCCACCCTCCCCCGCCCCACGTCGCCGCAAGGTAGCAGTCCCACCAGGAACCGCTACTGGTAGCTTTGGGAGCAGCTTCACCCTGACAATACTCTCTACAAGTGTCCCTTGCAGCGAGCATGTAACTCTACCTTTCTCTAACTCTTTCACTCTCTCTCATTCTCTCTCTCTGTCTCATTTTCTGTTTCTTCGCTCTACCTCTCATTTATATACGCAAATAGCTCTAACTATATACACCATCTCGCTCTCCCTTTTACACTTTAGCTCTCTCTTTTACACTTTCGCTTTCTCTCACATAAGTAAAATACATTTCCATTACAATGCCAATGATGACTCTAACTCTAAAAACAAAAAAGTGCGACACCTATTGCATTGCAAATGTTCATTTCATTTCATTTTCAGCGCCCAGGTGCATTGTGTGAGAAGGATGGGGTCAGAACCAAGAAGGACTTTCCCTTTCCCTTTTACGTCTAAGAAAACATGCACTTACGCAAATTCAAAGTGCAAAGCCCAGGACACGTGTTCTTTGAAAGTGTCAAGCCTGGTGGTGGCAGAGGACAGATGGGGCTGGCAGGTGCCAGCTCGGCGCTATGCTACCAGCGGTCGTTTATTGCAAAGATGTGCTGTTAATATTCAAATAGGCAAGAAACATAATTTTAAAATACTTATAGTGCAGACAGCAAGTCAATAAAGTAGCTTTTTGGGGGTCTGTTTCTTTGTCATTTCCATTTTTACTAGTATTTTTATGACTTTGCAATAAACTTTGTGCGTTTGTGTGAAACTGGAGTGAAGTTATGCATAAAGTAATACCACCCAGTTGTATTCGAAGCCCCTATAAAACGCACATTTCAACTTTACAAGAAGAGTTTACTGGAATTCTGAAAGCGTGAATTATACACAGGAGCTATAAACCATCAATCTGTCTCGTCTAGATTCATAAATACGGCGCGTACATTGTCTGATATTATGGCCTTTTTGTGAGTCTTAAAATTCCAGTAAGACACTACTTTCGCCTGCTGGATGACGGAAACAGCTGCCCCATTTGCAGATAATCAAATGGATTTTAGAGTCTATTGTACTTATAACACATCTGTAATTGTGCCCGAGCCCTGTACTCCATCCAGACTAGCGCAGAAGTGACTGTGGATGTTCCAGTAAGCGGTTACTATTGTGGACAGTCGTTGTATATATGTGTATATATAGATAGTACGGTGGCCGGGAGTCTCACTGACACTTTAGCACTGTAGGCCGGCGTCGTGGAGACTGGCTGCTGAAAGGAGGCGGGGCCTCCCCGGTGTGGCTATTGTTGGCAGCAGCTACCAGGCACGCAGGGGGGCCCTTCTGCTGTCACAGGAGCCGCTCACGCCGAGCTGGACTCGTTAAATATTCAGTTCCAGGCCCAGCCTCGAGCTGCTCATTAGCTCGGCAATGAGCAGTGACGCCGGAGCCGCGAGCCCTGCCTTCACTCCACGTCGCCATGCACGCGCTGCTGGGAGCCCTCAACGTGCTCCGTCTTAGTGCCCTCTGTATGATGACCAGCCTGTGCTCCCTGCTTTGCTTTAAGTACAGGTAAACTACTTCCGACCTCTTGAATATGTACTCCCCTGTTCGATGTGCAAGACTTATTCTGCTTTCCCCTCGGCACAGCCTGCCCCCCCCTCCCCCGGCCCAGCTTTAGATAATATTTGTTGTACCGTGCCCTCTGTACTTTTGCAAACAGCCCCGCCTCTAATGGAGCGGTGCTTTTTACATGCTGACGCTGTCGTGTACCCGAGCTGATTAGGAATGCGTTTCAAGTACCATAAAGCTGTCTGCTGCGTGCCTTGTGTGCTTATGTTTTTGTATTTGTTTACTTGCCTGCTTAATTGTGCATTCCGAGCTCTTGCAAACTGTTCTGCTAAGCTGTCAAAACCTGCCTTAATAACTAGGCCGGCATAATTAGACGCGTAGAATATTGGTGCCTGTGTATTTCTGCGTGTGGTGGCTGATTGTTGAGCGTGTACGTTTTTACATATGTGCATGATGAAAGGATTATTATGTAGAGACTAGTGCGGCAT
Organism: Lissotriton helveticus; assembly: GCF_964261635.1. Classification (NCBI taxonomy): domain Eukaryota; kingdom Metazoa; phylum Chordata; class Amphibia; order Caudata; family Salamandridae; genus Lissotriton; species Lissotriton helveticus. The sequence continues at coordinate 1,118,540,070 of NC_136070.1, forward strand.
AGTAAGTACTATATATGGTCACGCAGTATGCATGTTACTGTATACACAAACCAAGAAAGGAAAATAGTTAACTGATGGCGAATAAACGAGCTTGTTTCTAAATTGAACTTGAAGTGGTTTCGTCCCCAGTGAATCCTAATTGCATGTTTTCGCTATTGTCCTACAGAAAGTGTTTTCAGACAGCTCACTTCTATGTGGATGACAGCAGTTCCCCTCGTGTGGTTCCAAATGAAAGTATTCCCATTATACCGATTCCAGGTAAGTGAGGCCTTTAGCATCGTTTGTGCATTGCAACTTTAAAAAAAAGCAGCTGCAAAATTATTATTTAAAAAAAAAGTTTTATTAGTTCTGTTTGAGGACCTTTTTTTCTTCTAAGGTGTGTAAAATTTCATTTTTTTTGTAGTTCTTTTGCAGCCCCTACAATTTAGTGGCAGGTGTTTTTTTTCTCCCTGTTTGGCAATCCAGAGCTGGAACAGGCTAGGGAAACTGTATGAGCATTGCGGTAAAACCAAAGAAGCGGCTGCTATTGGAATGTACACTCTGCTGAAAAGTATTTTGAGATTATCCAGAAACACTTGTCACGAAAAAGAAAGCTTTGACAAATAATTCCACAGAATGACTTGAAAGCTGCTGTACTGCTGCTTATCAAACATAATGTTGTGGGTATATTGGAAATGAGACTGTCAACAGTAATAGTATCTGGCTAGCTATAAAGTCCAGGAGGTAATGAATCTGTCTGGAAGTGTAGTATATTGTACATAATGTGCCAATGAAATAGGTCATTAAATTTCATTTATTGTGTTTGACGAACAGGGCCTTTTGTACAGCAGCTCCCTTTGTGCTGTTCAGTGCTTGGCTTCAGCTGTTCTTGTTCCGAAAAAATAAACCCATGCATTGTTTTATTGCTTCCATTTATTTCATTGCAGTGGCACGCCATTATTTCACATCCCTCCATATACTTTATTGAGGGATTGCCAGTAAAATGATCTAGTGCCTTATCGTAAAAGCAGTTTCCTAAATTTCTGATAACAATAAATAAATCACGGAAAGAGCCCCCGTTCCGTTTTGTAAACACCTTCAAAGAAAACAAAGTCGAAAGACCATTTCTTCTTTTCTCAAAGTAAAGTAGAGGGCCTAACACTTTTACACTACATAGTGGTAAAACAGTTTGGGTTTAATTTAAGTTTGCAGGAATTTTTCCTATGAGTTTTTTTTAATCTATTGGGTGAGCAATTTCTCCTTTTAGAGTTAAAATGTTTAAACCAATTTTTTTGGTCTTTGAACATTTGAGGCAATTCCAAACTGGAATCTTGTTTACATGTACGTAGGTTGATGTGTATGTAAGGTTACCCAGCCTTGCGTACATGTAAACTTGAATTTTTTTCTTGAATATTCTCCCAACAAAGGATGAGTGAGGAAGAAAAATTCAACAAAGCGAGATTTAACAGGGAAAGGAAATCCTGCTTCACCTGCGCTCTCTAGCATTTGAGAAAAGGCAATGGAAATGTCCCTAAGTGATCAATATTCAATTTTTCCTCAAATGGCTGAGGCAGATAGTTAGTGTGCAGAACTCGTGGTTACTTCGTAGGGAAATTTGAAACTACCCAAACGCCCAGTGTTGCTAGCCTGTGAGAAGTTTCATTGCATCATTTTTAGTGGCAGTTTTCAGAAATGCACATTTCAGCGCATTTGAAGCTTACTGCAGAGACATCTGTGTAAACTGCAGGTCTCAGAATTGAAACCTGGCGGGCTGACCGAATTGTCTATTTTTTTTATTTTGAAAGTAAGAACCCTTATTACCTATTTAATGGTACTCCTATCTACTTCTTGTGAGTGAAGGGACGAATCTTCCCAACCTAGCTTCAAACTTAGACCTGTTAATTATTGGGAGGTACTATAAAACGACTCAGTACTCCATTTCACCACTTCATAAGGATGAATAGATTGATCATTCATTCCTGAACTTTTGATCTTCTGTTTCCACCCAAATACCTGCAGGGACACTAGACTAGTGATAGAACCCCTTACCAGTCAGTCCACCTTTTTAGAAGCTGCTAAACACCTCTTATTTTCTTTTATGAAGAAAATGTTAGACAGCATTGTATAAAGTGTGCTTATACCATTGTACCAAGTGTGCACCAACCATTCCCGATATTTTCAAAATTCTGAAACTTCTATCCTAGACACTTCTCTGTAGTATATGCCCAGCCCACCATATTGTACCTTGTTGATTTTATTACCATGAGAGTTTTATTTTCATGACCCACGTGTACAGCTTGAGACTGTGTCACATATGATTAGAGCTCTTAATTCTACACTTCTAAATCAGGTACGTAGAGAAATCCAAATGAAAGTGAATCCTTCCATTTAAAAACATCCTCCTTGTACTGGTGAAATAGAAACGAGATACCATTGTTTCTGAATGTGTGGGGATGTCCCAACAACCAATCATTCCCACCCACCCACCATTCCTATAATATGAAAATTACAGGACATGATATCAAAGAGTATTAATCGTGTGTTTCATTGTTTTGGTTGTAGGCAAAGGGGTGATTGAAGTTATTGGATATATCTTAACTCAGAACCGCATGTCTAATCTGTGAAAGGAGTCAGTAGTCAGACTGCTTATATCCATTGTCCTTGATATGAACATTAGAGCTTTATGCACATGCATATTCAACTTACATGAGCAAATGGGTCGAATCACTAGCACTAATATGATTCTGCAATTCACAAACGTGATTCTGAACTCCTGAATAGTGTAAATCACACATTAAACTAGTATGGTGTAATCTTGCCCAGTTGGCTCAGAGTGGCCATTCCAGGGCATGAATGCCATAGGAAGTATGAGCACACACACAAAGAAACAGGTCTCTGGGCAGGGGCGTAGCTAGAGCTTGTGGCGCCCGGGGCTATCCCTCAGATTGCCGCCCCTGGAAGGGGGGGGTGGGGTACTGGGGAAGAAAGACGACGAGCACTTGAAAGAGGTCCGAGAGACATGTAGTATCGCCGCTAATAGTTACCTCGATCATGCAAGTTAAATGCACATACATGACACGGTCCAAGGCTTCACATTTGAATACACCGGTGACTGGCAGTACAAAAGAGAACACACAGACTGCATGATCTATCTGGCGACTCAGAAAAACCGCATGTGACATCCATCAGAGAGCTGCGTGAACAATTAATTGCTGAGAGGAACTGGCGGCTGGCTGGGAAACTCAGGACTTCGTTTTCGAAGAGTAGCGGGCTACTCTGCAATATCATGACCTGATTGATCACCATTAAGGCCCCCAGGCAACTGTTCGGTCTCGTGCTCCTTAAAACCACTAGAATAGTCAGCTGCCTGGCAAGTGGTTTGGAATGTGCCTGCTGATGAGCATTTCTGAAAATTAAAAGCATTTTTTTTTCATGGGCACATTAAAGCATTGTGTCAGCTGAATTTATAATTCTGCTATATAAATTGCAGAGAGAGTGGGCAAAAAGAAAGGTTTGGAAAGAGGAAAGAAAGGCAAGAGGAAGGAGGGGGAAGAGAAGAGGGAGAAAGGAAAGAGAAGGAAGTGGTGAAAGTGGTGAAAGAAAACAGACTGAGGCAAGAAAAAGAAAGTAGAGAGAAAGAGGATGTGTGCCCCTATAAGACCAGATGTAAAAATTATTAGGGACAAGAGGGGAAGAGGACGAAAAAGATGAGAGAGAGAGAGAGAGAATGGAGAGGCTTGATGAAAACCAGTGTTTCATTCAAGTTTTCAACCTATAATGCCAGCTCTGTCCCAACTACCAGTGATAAATGAGCTGAGGATGGAACCGCCTTCCCCCCACAGTGAAATTATCTTTTAATAATTTTATCATATCATAAATCGCTTTCTTCGAGCTGCTGCCTCTCTTAAAGAGGCATCATCTGAAGAAAAAGCAACAGGCCTGTCCTGCACCACTAACGGGCACCACCAGTAAGAATTCCAGAATGCTGTTTATTTGATGACTGCGACGTCTGCTTGGATATTGATACCTATTGTGACTTCATTCACTAGATGGCCCTTTAATGAACGGTATTGGGTAGCACATTCAGTATGATTCTGACAGTCTTGTTGCACAAATGGGTGCAATGTCTGATTTATATGTTTCCCTCAGCTTCGTTCCTTGATTTTGCTCGCCAGAAAGTGTCAATCATTGCCATAGAAATGTCACTCATATTTACACTGAAAAAATTATTCCAATGTCATTCATTAGAATCTGAAACCTTGGCAGTTATGCATGATGAGCCACTCAGCCGCCCCCACCACCCCTCTGGAAACGCTTAGGTAGCTGAGCTACTGTTGCTCCCCTCTTACCTCACTCGCTCCAGGGTCTCTACTCTATGGCAGGCAGGGGTGGTTGGTTCGAACTTGAAGTTCCAACTTCATTCACCTAGTCACTTCAAGTTCTGCTGCTCTCTGACTGCAGCAGCCAAACTCCAGAGCCAACAAATCGTCCAGCCACTAATCGCCCAGCCACTTACTGCATAGCTGCCAAGGTTTCAGATTGCTATGTGTGATATTTGCATACTTACCGTGTAATTATGAGTGACACTTTCTCAAGAGCAAAATCACGGAAAGAAGACGAGGTAAACATTTAAATATCAGAAATGACACCCATTTGAGCAACAAGAAACTGAGAAGATCTGAAAACTGCTGCAAAGCACCAGAAATGAAAGGGTGACTGCAGTTCTCAGTAACAGAGGGCATAAACTGCAGCTGCTCAGAAGATCTTATTAATCTGGTCATTCATGACCACACAGTATCCTATGACCACACAGTATCCTAAAAAGCAAATTTTATAGCATAGCAAGTGCAGCTAAGTGATTATACTGTCTCTCGGTCTCAAGCACATAAGCTGGCAGGTTTTCTGACTTCTTATGTGTACATTTTCATGATTTCACTGTACATATGAGTGACATTCAATGGCAACATGTGACAACATGTGTAACACATACAGTGACACTTCCACAAGTCAAATCAAGCAATGAAGTGCATTGACATAGAGATCTGAAATTACACACTTTCAAGTAATGAGAAGTTTCAAAAAGATATTGAAACCACTATAGAATACCTGAAAAGGAAGTTCACTCACCTACTGCCCCTTTCTAAGATGATCGTACTGTCATCTGTCAGGGGTTCAGTGCTGCAGAGAGTGGTGGCCTCTAAATGCGGCCTCAATAGGTACTCACTTAGGATTGCCACTTTTTGCAGAAAAAATACCAGCCACCATTCCTTTAACAGTTTGATAAGGCCTTGACTTAATGTTTAAGGGAACTTTATATGAAATTGTCCGTATTAATTTTTGAAATACACTTTGTCTTTGTTTAAATTATCAGTCAGGTGTTCTTAGGGCCGCTTGGAAACACATTGTATAATGTTTTTATATCATATGCACGGTTTAAAGTATGTACAAATATGGGTAAAATACCTTTTGTATTTATCAAGATATTAAAACGCTTACTGTACTGGTGTCGGTTTTCTAATGCAGTTTTCTCTGATAATTTAGCTGAATGTGGTTGGTGCTGGCATGATAGTAGATAGGCTGAAGCAGTGGTTATCCTTACTGGGGCTCAGTACTGCAGTGTGTTCTGGCATTCATTACACTGGACTGCTTTCCTTTAACTTAGGCATCATGCTGGTGCACACTACACCAGAGGCAGGAAATTGACAATCAGACACATCCACTAGTTGGGCATGTGTGTTGCTTGGCCGGCGGACCAATAATTAGATCATGATGCCATGTTGTAGCCAGCGTATGCCGACAGGGCCCCTTGGCTCCTACCCTGGCATTTGCATTCCGGGGTGACGGTGACTGCACACCGGCCGAGGCCACTCAGGAGTTATGCTGCTGATGCTGCCCGCGTCCAACACCAGTAAATATGCGCCGGGACGAGGACAGGACAGTTACTCTGTCTGCGCGCGGCAATCCATTCCGGTCGAGTTCCCGCCCAGGTTCCTACCAATCCCAACCTCACTTCCTACATCCAGGATGTTGTGAAGTCACATCCCTCCCCCTCCCCGGCGGCACCAGTAGGCAACCACTGCCAAGGGCAGGCCCCGCCCGCCGCGAGTTACAGTAGGCCTGCCATTCGTCTCGGGATCGGGCAGCTGGTGGGAATGTCAGCACCAGTCAATGCGGCCGTTATGCGGGATGTCATCGCGGCCGCAATTTTGCAGCAGCACTGTACTTAACTGGGCGGCGGCCGCGCGCGCAAATAAATTATAAATGCGGCCGCGGCCGCAACGGACCACCAGTGCCACCCCCAGAACAATGCCGCCTGGGGCGGACCGCCCCCCTCGCCCCCCCCCTAGCTACGCGGGTGTCTCTGGGTATTCACAAAAACTTCTATGATCAATTCCCATCCTAGAAACGGATTTTTTCATTTCAGGGGCAGAAGTAAAACATTTTCCATAGTGTGAATGGTCAGGAAACACCTACACAATTGAAAGAATTGCAGTGGTTAAAGTTTCCCATGGGGTAAAAAGTTTGGAGAAAAAAGGGCAATTGCACTAATGCATAGGCACATTTTCATGTGCAGTAATGCACCACACATGTGGAAATGGCTTCATTGTAGGAAGTTGAGGAATGTTATTGAGTAGCCCTCCTGTATGCTTGAACATTTTATTGTGTGAATTTCAGAAGTTTGAGTAGTTGGAGTCCTACGTAGCCATAAACCTACAAGCCCAGACTTTCGCAGTTCTTTCAGAATATGATGCTATAGGTCCGGCTTTTTCTTCAGTTCTTGTGGTTACAGTAACAATTCAAGCAATATCAATCATGAGATTGCACGTGTCACTTGGTCTGCAACAGGAGCACGACTCTGTGCATGACCCCTTAACTGTGCTAGTTTGGTTGAGAAATCGAGGCCTAGCTCAAGGTTGCAATTCGGATATGTTATCCACTGTTACTATGTTTTTTTTATTTTTATGAACTTACATGTTCCCTCACGTTGCGTACATAAATATGTGCATAGTACAGATAAAAACCATACAGTGTAAACCACACTTCAATAAAAGAGTGTCACACAAGAAATGCAGTTGCATCACTGGGCTGCGACATTACACACACTGGTCACAACTACTAATGAAGCATGAAAGTAGCGATGTTCATGATGAAGCAGATCACCTTGTGAAATCAATATTCTCCCTCGAAAATAGTAGCTTTGTTGTAAATAGAAGCCTGGAGCCTGGTATCATTTAGGTTGCTTTATTCAAGTTAGTCAAGTCTTCAAGATGGCTTTATTCAAGTTAGTCAAGTCTTCAAGAAATCCCACAGGCAGAAAAGAGACAGGCTAAATACAACAAGCTTGTAAAAGGCTATTCACAATCACCAGGTGAGCACACTCACTGAGTAAGCTATTCAGTACAAATGATGACGTCGAGGGGGAAAAATAAATTGAATTTCTAACATTCTAAAATTACGTCTTCATGTTTACAATAATTACAATGGGAAACCTAACTTTGCCTCCCAGTTTAGTGTTAAAGTTTGTTGGAACTTTGCACCTGCATATATGGAAACCCCCAAATGCTAGCAACATCTTGCTGACCTCCATGTCTAGATGGGCATGGTTCTTGTTGGTAGAGCATATAGGGTTTTTGATCCTAGGAGGAAATTAAAGAAGCGGCTCATAGACTCAGAAAGCACCCACAAGGACTATGCAGGACTAATTGAAGTTTCTACAACCAGCTAGCACACAAGCTGGCCAGTTTCACGGACATGCCCAAATACTACCTCCTTTTAAAAAAAAAAAAAAAAAATCGATTTCTCTCCCAATTGCTCATTGGTTTTTATTTATCCTAACCAAATGTACTACTTTCTGTATTTACAAAAAAAGTGATTCCATCATACCAGCACTGTTTATTGTGTTTCTCTACTGAAGTATTTTTCACCTTTACTATTTCTTACAACTCTCCTGTGCACTACATTGATTTTGCTCATGTTGTATTTGCCTTTGTTTACTTACCTTCTAAACCAACATGGAGTTTCTTCAAATACTCTTTACATTTCTTTTTCTTACCCCTCTCCCCCCCCCCATTATTGAACCTACTATAGTTTGAAGAGGTTCCTCGTGAACTTGTAATATGTCTGTGACACAGTGTGAAGGAGACAGTCAGAAAAATTGAAAATGGATTTTAGGGGGTGGTACCACATTTATGACTGCAAAAGAAGAGGGGGAGGAGCTGGGGAGGTTTTTTATTAGGCACTGTACATTACCTGGTAGGTTAGATCTCGATGGGTTGTTGTTTGAAGCTGTGAATCTCCCTGCAGAAGTGAGGAGAGAAGAATTTGCCAAACCAGGATGGTGTTGATTTTTCCAATGTTTGGTACTTTTATGACTTGTCATCTTGTGTTCTCCTTCCTGGATATTCTAGTCATAAGACTGCAAACAATGCAGCTATGGATGTTGTGTGACCGAGCAGAGGTTGTGGGATAGGACCACCACCTGAACAGTGGTTCTGAAGTCCGATTCCAAGTTCTTCACTTTGCCATAATTGCAATATTAGCTGTGACACTGATATTTATGTCTATGATAATGTCAATGGATTTGGTGCTGTTGAGTTGCTGCAATATGCCCTTTAAACTCCCTGTTCTGAGCCTACTATACACTTGTTTCTGCTTGCTACCATTGACAAAGAGCTCATGCCTTCAGATGATTGAATTTGACACAGGCTTTTGACAATTTTCTCACCATTAAAAGAAAACCAGGTTAAACTGGTCCTCTAATCATTGTCCCCCTCCATATGTGAGGTGCCAGGGTTGTCCCTGAGTAGATGTGCTTCAACTGTACTTTCCTTCTGTGTCTACATTCTGTGGTCCAACTGTCCACCTTTTCTCTCTTACTTTCACATACACCTAATTAAACTTCTGTGAATTGCCAATGGTGCTCCCACAGCAGAAGCTTTTCAGCAGACACATCCGATAACGTACACCAGTATTTCCAAGCTCCTGTGGCACAGTAGCAATTGATTTACAAGTTACTGAGCGAGATTGTTGGCTTCACAAACTGGTTCCAACTTTGGCCACTGAATGGCAGAATTTAAAAGCAGTTCAAGAAATCATTGTTGTAATTTGTCCTAAAATCTGTTTGCCGCTGACTTAGTTTAACAGATTAGAAAATGATCTCAAGAATTACATTTGTAGGAGCTTCCTTTTCTAAGATACAAACATGCTTGTTTCATCATTGGCAAGGCTTGTCGGTGGGAAACTGCCATGGTCCATATAATACTTTCATGCTCCTGTTATACTGAAACATGTACTTTTGTATAACTTCCATGTTTCACTTCTAACCATTAGACAACTGAACGTTTTTGACATCAAAGCTATTTTTTTATTTTACTTATTTAATGCCAACTGTAGGCCTAAACCTGTCTGAACAGGTTAGTCTAACTTGTTAAAACTGTAGTCTTGTCTACAGAGTCACAGGGCTGTTTGTTAGCCTTTTTATATTGTTAATACACCTTGTTGGTGCTGTAATACTACACCACATCCTAAATGTGACATTTGCCGACAATGACACACACACAGACAGATAGATCTCTGTACTGGGGTGAATGTGTGACATTGTTCTGCATTCTGTCCATCAATTATTGTTTTTGCATTTGTCACACACACACAACTTCATCGGAGTCAAGTATGCCATTTGCCCATAGCCACACAATTTTAGTGGTCAAGTTATAGAGTGAGAACTAATCAGCAAGCTTTATTTACCCAGAGGTATAAAATGCCCGACATCTCGGCCCATAAAAATTAAAAAATCTGTGGGATCACCTGTAAAAGAAAAAACCCAAAACAGACTTTCCCAAAGTCCTATTGGTCACACACAGTGTAATGAACTTGAGTTAATGGAAATGCTTTTAACTTCTGACACTGCTAGTGGGTCTAGGCTCAATTTGCCTTGTCATTTTGTTCTTGTTGTTTGACATGTTTATTCTCACTGTTTAACTTTTTGTATAATGTTAAAAAGTTCATCAATTTTCTGAAGATTAAGAACCTTTTTAAGAGTCTGGCGGTCCTGGGACCTCTGTACTCAGGGTGGCAATCCAACTACGTTCACCAGTCTGCTCATCTAGCTGTCGTGCTGCCACAAGACCCCCTCCTCCACCGTGATCAAGGACACCACTGCGGCGGTTGTCTTCAAAGGGCCTGAATATGCTGGTGTTGCCGGCAATTACAACCTGCATTTTCACCACCCATTTCATGGCAGGGACCCTGCCATGAAAAGGTTCGGGGAAATGCAGGTAAGGCGGCCCTGACCGGGCCCCCAGCCAAATTTGGCAATGGGGTTGTGTGAGGGGGAGGAAATGTTGTGCCCCCCTGGAAATTGTACCTTTGTTCCTGTACGGTGTGAAGGAACTTACTGCAGATACACAACAGCGATATGCTTGTTAGGCTCTCCTATTAGCCTAACATAACGCCGTCGTGAGACCTCCGCAGCACCACCTGACCTCACTGGATTAAACTCTTAATCTGGTGGGTGTGTACTCCATGGGCTTGGTGATCTTCCTCGGACCGTGGCAGTGAGGGTCCCAGCTGAAGACCACCAAATTCGTAATAAGGCCCTAAATATATTCTGCAAAACGAAGGTTCTGCGGATTTTGTTTTGGATATGTTGGCTATTTACACTTAAATGCTTTTCGTCCTTTAGTATCTCTTATTATCCTATCATTCTAATTATCAGTATTGTTCTGAATTGACTTGTTGTTTAGGCCTGTTTTGCCTCTTCTGGAACACACAGCTTAGCTCATGTTCCCACTTACTGTCCAATACCAGCTTCACTAGCCACATGAGATTACAGAGTACTTTATTCTACAACAGTCTCCAGCGTATAGAATGGTCTCCATTAACTTACTGAATTCTTTGTTTTCGTGCACATGTGATGTATTTTATAGTTTTCAAATCCACAAAAAAACTGGTTTTCCTTGCTAACCTTCTTGTCTATAAGAAGGACCAATATTTGTTTTTGTAAGTAGAAGTAATTGCGCGATATGTCAGTAAAAGGTTAGACCAATTCACTATGTTTCTGGTAGACCATCCAATTTAAATTTCTAGCATTTGAAGCCAACACCAAATAAAAAAAGAACACTGCTTAGTCTCTTTTGGGAGATGTGCGACATGGGAGAGCCCTTTCCCGATTCATGCTGTGGACAGCAAAAAACCAACATGAACGGATGGGTTTTCCAGCGAGAAGTCTCAAATATGGAGGAAATAGAGGATTCAAATGCAAAACCACAGAGAATGGGTCGGAAGGGAACACAGATAGAAGTGGCAAACTAATTCAAAACATCAGACTGAAGCAATCTACTAAGAGTGCACAGAAGACTAACTTAAAATGGCAATCAGCGACGTTGAAGCAGCATTTGTATTTACAGGAACAAAAGTGCAGTACAAAATGATAGACAAGAGGATTGAAATACATGGTGAAATAAGGTACAAAAGTGTTCACTACCCCGCACATCAGCAATGAGTGCCTGCTGACAAAATGTGAATTGGGTTTGTGATGGCCTACAGACATGAAGGGCCCATCCTCTGTGATGACTTGGGAAGGCAGTACTCCTGATCCTATCAAAGGCAATTTTGGCTTCCATGGCATGTCCATTAGGGAAAGAAGCACACAACCCCTAATACAGGCACAACTTTCAGGCGCCTCTCTCGACTAGAAAAATTAATCTACACACCAGCGGATCAGTGCTTCAAGAAGCATGAAACAAGTAGGTGGCACAGGCAGCCAATCAGGAGATCATGAAACAAAGTGAAGCAAAGCATTATTTGTAAAGTTACTTTAGCAAACCAAGGTGTAGGAAAGCAGGATCTTTCTTGCATAGTTACCCCCAATTTTTGCCTGGTGTCAGTGTGTTTTGACTGTAGTGCACTGGGATTCTGCTAATCAGCACCCCAGTACCTGTGCTCTCTATCCTCAATTCATTGGTAAGTACTTTGCACATCCCACAATTGATATACTGGTGTAGACCTGTAAGTCCGTAGTATATGGTTCTGAGGTATTCAGAGCATTGGTACACCTGGTGTCCCCCATGGGGTGTAGCCTGGATTATGCCACCCAGGGAAGCCTAAGCAACCTGTATCTTCAGATCTGCTATTGCAGCCTATGTGAAATGGTGCATCCACCTTTTCACTTTAGATATCTGGTTTTCCTTATATCCTGGTCACTGCACTTGAGACCTATAAGTCACCCCTGAGGTAGGCTTTCCAGCCCATAGGCTGGTTCTAAGTGAGCAGAGGTACCCCAACGAACCCCAGAATCCATTCTCTGGGCTTTGTAGGTGCGGGGTAGCCATTTTAAGGGATGTAGTGGACAGTAGAGGTCCGGGCAGGTAAGCATGTTGGGGCAAGGGAGTGGATGTCGACAGATTATGGAATAGAGATTAATTTTTTTTAACTTTCCCTATTCAGTCATCTGTTGACCTCTGCCTGCCCCACCACGCTTACCTGCACGTGCCGCTTCTGTTAGTGGACACTGGCAACTCGAGATGTCCACCTACATAATGGCTTTTCCGAACCCAGTCATGTTTGGTATCAAACATGTTAGAATCATGCAACTACACCAATTCCATTGCTAGTTGCCTGATAACATGTACTAAGAGGCTCCTTAGAGGACCCCCCCATACCTACTTGTGTAGTCTTGCAGGGTATGCCTTTCAGATTGTGCTACTGTCAACGTCACTGTTCTGCCCCCTGCTGCAAAGCTGGACTAGGGCTGGAGGAGGCAGAACATAGGATTTCCTGTAGAGGAGAGGTGTGACCACCTCTCCTTTAGAATCTAGATAGGTTGAGGGTGTTTGCGAGAGCCTCCAAACTACATTGAATAGCACAGCTGCCTCAAGCGTAACACAGACAAGACCAAAGTCCTCATCCTAGGCTCCACCCACTTCGCATGGAATGACTCCTGGTGGCCTGCAGAGCTTGGAACCCCCCACCCAAACGGACCACGCACAAAAACTCATCCTGGACTCCTCGCTCTCCATGACCCACCAAATCAACGCTGTTTCATCCTCCTACTTCCACATGCTTCGTAAGATCTTCAAGTGGATCCCCACCTAGTCCAAGAAAACAGTCACCCATGTGCTCATGAGCAGCAGACTCGACTATGGCAACGCACTCTAAGCCGGCACCACCCAGAACCTCCTAAAGAAACTGCAGAACATCCAGAATACCTCCACTGAACTCATCCTGAACATTTCACGCCACAGTCACATCAGCGGCCTACAAAGCCCTCCACAATGCTGGACCTGCATACCTCAAGCACCATTTCTCCTTCTACACTCCCACCAGACCTCTCTGCTCTGCCCAACTGGCCCTGGCCACCATTCCACGGATCCTCGAGACCAAGACTGACTGGAGGAAGATCTTTCTCCGACCTCGCTGCGAGGGCCTGGAACTCCCTGCCTCTGCACCTCAGGCAATCATAATTGCTGATGCAATTCAGGAAGGGCTTCAAGACCGGGCTCTTAAACTGAACTTCACTTCCACCCCCCCCCCCCCCCCCCCCACCGTCTCCCCCACAGCTTGGAGACCCTTACAGGTGAGTAGTCGTGCTTTATAAGTTAACTGATTGATGGACATTGGGTGCCCTCCTTGCATAAACTAGTTTCCACCAATACAGGAGCCCTCAGCTCCCCCTCTGGCGTTAGACTACACAAAGGATAGTGGAGTAACCACCTCCCTGCCCAGTTCCACCCAGGGAGGTCCCCAGAGCCTCCTCCAGGTGACTGCTGCATTCTGCCGTCTTGAATCTTGGCCCCTGTGTGCAACTGACTGGTTAGGTCCTCAGAGTAGCATCCCTGACCCCCTCTGATAGGTAGGTCACTGCAGAAAGGGTCCTTCCCCCTTTTGGGATCAATTTAGGGCTCCCCTGATTGTGGGTCCTTATATGCGTTCTTGACTTTGTCAGAATTCGTCAAGACCTGTCCGAAGACACTTCTGCAGTTGGATACTAGAACTTTGCTACTGGATCGAGCCAGGAACCAAGACAAGATGGCTCTTGGTACAAAGGCTCCTACTGCAACTTCATCTCCGTGCTCTTCAAAGTTTCTGCAACTCCATGGCCGTGCATGCCTTGAGTCTCCCATGACTCTGCATTCATCCAAACAAGAAGGAATCTCCCATGGTGTGAATGAGTCACTTCCCTGCATCCGCAGGCACCTCAACAACCGGCTCTACTGATTCTGCGGTCCGACTGATACCACCTGGTTCCCCCGAGGCCTGAGCAATCTTCCCTGCAATTTGGAAGACTGTAATACCGCTCCAGCCGATCTGAACCGCATCTCTGTGCACTGCGCCTGTCTGCCGTTGCCAAGGCTTATCGACTCTCCTGACTGAAGATGTTAGAGCTCCAAGAATCCCCAGCCTCAAGCTTCACACAGCTCCAAGAGTGTCATCCTCTCTGCATCTCATGTGACGTGTGCTGTTTAGGCGTCCTTGTGACTCCCTGTGCCTGCTGTCACAGGGTCCTCCAGGGGTCTCATCTATTCCTGCTGGCTGTTCCTGACTTATCCTTGCTGGGTTCATCCAACAGACCTTGCTGGTCTGCAACCAAGCATTGTTTATTGCACCCCCACTGTTGTATTTTCCAAGACTTGTTGGTGGCCCTGCCGGCCACTGACCCTTCGGCAGTCATTAAACGTCTTGGGACAGCTTGTGGACATCTCCAGTGCTCCTGCATTGTTGCCTGGGCTCCACAGCTGCTACATCAAGACCAGCATGCTACAGCAAGCTCCTCCGATAAGGGGTGGTATCGTGCTCCTTCTGGACATCTCCTGGTGGTTTGGAATCTATCTGCTCTGCTTTCAGGTACGTCTTGTCCAGAATCCATGTTTGGGCTCCACCGACCTGGCCTACGAGACGTTGTAGCCACCAAACTTTCAAGATCCACCATTGACATCAACAGGTGGTTCCGACACCACTTTGCACCTGGGCTCCCTGATGTAGGTATCCTGGTTCCCTGGGTATCCATGGGTGGGGTGGCTCTCCAACCTTCCTTGATCCAACTGGTTTCCTCTGGATCCTTTGGGAATGGCTCTGAAGCAGTAAAATACCAACCATGACTTTCCCAGTGTTATCCTATGGACATTTGACCCGGCGTAACACCTTTGCACCGGGGATCCTTAATTACTTACCTTAGGTGCTTCCTCTGGCTCATTCATCCTTGGGTACCAGTCTCATTTGGTATTTACCTCGCATTCCATTTTGTTTTAGTATATTTTTTGCCAACCCCCCCCCCAATAATGGGACCATGTGTTTTTCTATGCTTTCTTACCTGCTTTTAATTATTTCCTTGTGTTTTGATATTTCCAGGTAGAAGATATACCAAGTAGGTCTTAGTGTTATGTTTAATAAATTACAGGGATTTTTCTTACACTGGTGTGGTTCGTTCCTGTGTGTAAGTTTACTGACTGACATTGGTGGTAAATGCACTCGTTTTACACCCTCCTGGATAAGCCTTAGCTTCTCTTCACAGCTACCCCTTGAGAGCTTTGGTTTTCAGGAACCACTACATCTATCACCATGGGTTGTCTGGACTCTGTGCAGGGTGCCTTACCAATAGGTGTACATCATATACTGAGCCAGCATCCTACACAAGGCAGTTCTCCTTCCTGAGAATTGCTTTAGCTATCTGAAAACATACAAATGATTCATGTAATTTTGCCTGCTACTAATAGTCTTAGGCCTTGTAAACCAAATGTTTGGTCTCTGTAAATGTACGCAACTCGTTTGTGGTTTTCCTGAAAGACTTCTCTAGATATTACCCTTTGAATACACTGAGCAATATTGGGTTCCCTAGTATCGCATCATTTTCAAAATAATTCATTTCATTCATTTGTCTTTATTTCGATCGCTTGGATCATAAAAGATGCACATCATGTTTAAAAAAGACACATTAGTAATACATTATCATAAAACAAGAATAAAAAAGATCATTACAATATTCATCCAATTGTATAAATTCAAAGTGCAGGTGCGAAACGGGAATCAAGCAACTAATTTTTCATATTATAATACAATTGCGTTGTGATTAATAAAATCAATTGCAGTCCCTTTCAGTTTGAGATTCTGTGCATTGAATGTTTCAAAATAAACGAGACTTGCTATTGACCTGAGTGCTACACCAATCATCTAGGTGGCCAAGCAAACGGGATTAAATATATACCGACACTGGTAATACATTTTGACAGCCGATCTGTTAACTGCAAGCGTGTAAAATATGTATGGATTTTGTATTGGACTAACCCATCCTATCTTAAATATGGGGACGTTTTGTGTTGGCAAATGGGATATATTTTAAAGGTGTAGATGTGTAAATAACCCAGATAGCAGTGAGCAAGCATGACTTCTTCCGGGGATTTTGGTGGTGTTCTCCCTAAAAGCATTAAAAAAAATTGGGACCAAATAGTGAATTTTACAGCACCATTTTACATTAATTTTCTAAACATGCATTCCTTCTGAAAGGAAAGGCCTCTCATAAAAAAAATCCCAGTACTTCATGTTGTGCCATATCCTCCTCCATAGTGTTGGAGGTACAACTACTGCAAGATAATTTTTAGAAAATGGTTGGTTTCAGCTCAATTTCACTTAAATGGCAGCAAGCAGTTCAGAAAATGCTGTTTTACTTGGCATAGCATTTTTCATAGTGCATGTCTTCACCAATACTCTGCACTTTTTCATTTTTTCATCCTGCATCTCCCTAATATACATTTATACCTGACAAGGTCCGTGACAGAGCAGAGTAGAAAAAATATATAAATCTTACAATCTCAGAGTACGCTCCTGGGCTACACTTATTTTATAGACTTTTACAGTAGTTCTGTTTTCAGTTTGATTTCAGACAGTATTAGTCATCACTCAAGTAACAGCTTTAATTATATAATTAAAAGCAAAATATATTGAGTTACCAGTGTTTTTTCGCAACCTGGCTCAGTTAAGGAAAGAGCTTTACACACACACTAGATGTAAAAAGAGCTCTTATGTATTATATTGGCAGAACACAGTACTTTAGGAAAACACAGCTCTTTGGTGCATTCTCTTAACCACCCAAAGGAAGAGGCATTTCTAGATCAAGTATTTCACGTTGGATTGTAAAATGTATCTAAACTTGTTATGCTAAAGCGAACAAACTCTACCTATCCCTCAAAAAACTCGCTCTACTCGCAAAAAGGGGGCTTCTATGGCATTTTTTAGGGAATAGACACATTGCTGACGTATGGAAGGCATCTACATGGATCACACAGTGCACATTTACAAAACATTACTGTGTAGATGTCATGGCCCGACAGTAAGCCAATGTTGGCAAAGCAGTTCTAAAAACTTAATTTCAAACAACTGCTACCCACACAGGCTAGGAAAAGTATTTTACCGTATGTGCTAAGCATGTTTATCTACAGCCACACGTGCCTCAAATGGAAGATCTTACCCTGTAGGCATCTGCTTGTGGCATGTAGTTTTGTAGATTCACATGCGACCACCGTTCTCCCTGGATACCTGTGTGGATTGCAATTGCAAATATATATATATACACACATTACATTCTCTGTATGGTCCTCTCACTAGGATACATCATCCTCATCTGCCAAGTGGAAAACAATGGAGTCGAGGGCCATGCACATTGTAAGCAAGAGGATGAGTCCCCATACCTCATGACTCCAAAGACTTCTTCAAAGAAAAGCAACTTTAACACTTCCAAGCCCAACACTAGATGGTGGATTTATGCTAAGTGTTAGACCTGGCATCTTTTAGCATGTTTCCCCTGTTTCTTTGCTTTCTGGCCTCCTGTTTTTAGTGGTATGTTGACTTCTTTTTGCTGGTTTAGTGCCTCTGCGCACTTTCTCACTGCAGTTCAGTGTTAAAGTGCAAGCGCTCCTACTGTAAATTGTGTTTATGGGTTGGCTTTTCCATGTTTGGCTTATTTGATTTACTACTAAGTCCCTGGTATAGTGCAATGTGTGTGCCCAAGGCCTCAAAATCAAATGCTGCTTGTGGGCCTGCAGCACCGATTGTGCCACCCACACAAGCAGTCTTTCAAAGGTTTCTCAGACCTGCTACTGCACTGTCTGTGTGCAGTTTTAACTGCCATGTCGACCTGACAAGTGCCCCCACTTGCCAGACCCTAGCCTACCCTTGTTATACATGTACGGTGCCCCTCAGGTAGGCCCAAGGTCCCCCAATGGGCAGGGTGCAGTGTATGTGAAAGGTAGGACATGTCCTGGTGTATGTGACATGTCCTGATAGTGAAAAATGAAAATGGCAGTATTTCACTATTTGAAGGCTAACTGTCCCATTGGATAACATGGGAGTTGCTTTGTAACATCTTATAAGTATAACTTTCCATTGGGACAAGATTGAGAAATGGAGTTTAGGCTATCTGCACTCCAAAATTAATAAAACATCTTTTTAGGGAGATGTTTTTTAAATTGTGGGTTTAAAAATGCCACTTTTAGAAAGTGGTATTTTATTGTTTAACCATTCTATATTCTGGTTTGTGTATTGACGGTCTTGTTTTGGAGGGGCAGGAACTGGGGATGAGCATTCACTGTAGTCATCCTCAAGGGGGCAGAGGTGTGTCATGCCTCTCCTGGGTGACTCATAGTTGGGATTAGTAGGCTTGGTCTGCATTTAGAGTGGTGGGAGGAGTTTTCACTAGCACCCGAATAGGCAGTGTCTTCTCTGTACAATCTCTGTAAATGTGCTGTCTCCATATCCTGTAGTAAAGCTCAGCCAGCCAGAGAGGGCAGAACTGGTTTGGACTAGGCTCAGAAACTCTTGCCACAAAAAGAAAATGTGGTATACATTTTGGGGCCCTGACCCCAGGACATTAGAACTCTTTTGGATCAAGGAAACTGCCAAGAAGAGCTGAGGAGACTGTGAGTAGAGACTACCACTTTGCTGAGTTTGTTGCTGTGTTGTCCTGCAGTAATTGCTTCTGTCTTAGGCAGAAAAAGGACTGGACTGACTTTTCTGCAACTTCCTTGTGTTAGTTTCCCAAAGGGCTTGATGTAGAGCTTGCCTCCTGTTCAAGTATTCTCTGGAACAGACTTCGCCTTCCTCTGGGTACCGCCTCTAGGACCGCATGTCTCAGTTGTCACAGAGAGAAACCTCAACATGATGCCGTCACCAATACCGCCGCTGGTTCTGTGACCTGAAGGTACCGCAGAGGGCACCGATTCACTTCGCACTGCAGCCCTGGTCTCACCAACAACGTCTGCTGCTTTCACTGCTGCCTGGGGGCACAGCACTCTGTTCGGCCTCGCTTCACTCTACCCTGGACTCACCGAACCTGCTAGTTAACATTGCCTCTGCGGTCTACCCCGTGGTCTGGGAGCCCCACTCATAAGCTGCACAAAGCACCACCTGTCCCATACCGCAGCCTCTGCCTACAGACGCCAGTCGAACTTCGGGCACCGTTGCCAGCACCGTGACTGTCCACACCGAGCACTGCCTCACTTTGCACCGCAGCCCTTATCTCACTGACACTACTGGACGACTGCCACTGAGCCGCTGCCTGCACCTCAGTCTGAGTGCACCCCACGCTGCACCGCTTTACTGCAGACCGCCGCCTAGACGCACGTCGCTGCCAGCCCACACCGCCACAGTCAGCTGGACAAAAAGGTACTGTTTAAAGGGTCTCCCGATACCACAGCAGGGCCACACCACCTCAGTCGTCCAGAACCATGGGGTTTGTTGATCCGCACCACCGTGTGGGCCCTGGACAGAGCTATCCACTTCAAGGAACTGTTTTTAAAGTCTATTTTTGCATTGAGTACTTTTACATAACTTTATGTTGGATTGTTATCATTTTGGTCTTGTTTTACACAGATAAACATTAGACTATATTACTGTATGGTATGCGCAAATGCTTTACACACTGCCTCTGAGATAGGCCTGACTGCTCGTGCAAATGATCCAGCGGCCTATAGAAAATATATCATAAACAACGCTACCCAACTTCATAACCTATAAACAAAATTCTATACTAAATTATGGACCCATTTATAAACTTGACATATTTTGGGCCTACTGAATCAGGTGGTCAGATTAAATCTATATACACATTATTTACAAACTATATACAAATTTATACATCTGCGGAAAGAATGTTGTCATTAGAATAAAACCTAACCATTTAAACGACCACCATTGGCGACGTGATCTAGCTAATAGTAACCTACACTCCTGAATAACCAAGACCAGCTTGTTTGTCAAAAGTAAGATTTTATTTACTAAATTATGGTATATAAGTTGATAGTTTTATAAATGAATTTTATTAACATTGAAGCAAGCATGATTGTAAAGAAACGTGAGAAAAATACAATTTAAGCAAGTGAATCAAAATTAAAGTGAATATATAAAGTTTAGCATTTCTAAAACCTAAGTCCCTAACTGAGCTAAATAGATAGAAATTAAAGTAAAGTTCTTTGAGGATTCTTACGTGCTCCACGTAATGTCCGACAGCACTTCACCCTCATCGGAAAGTCAGAAAGCAGCAGCCAGCCCATCCCTAGGGGCATGACTTTTTATACCTTTCTACGCTAACTAAACTACGCAAAGGAAAGTTTTCAGAAATCTTCGACGTCCCATTGGCTGAGAGTGACAAGTGACATGTCACCCACATTTCAAAAGTTCCATTAGGTCACTTTTCTTAAGGACCATTGTCTTTTCTGTATGCAACCAGGAGCTTCCTAGGTTTGTTACAAATGTCTCATTGCTTCCAATTGACTTCCGCGGATGCCAAGTTAAGGGCTGACAAAATGTTCTTTTTCGACCTTGGCCATGTCCGACAGAATGATGATAGCACGTCAGTTTTTGCTTTGTGAACGCAGCTTTTGACGAACATTTTATTTCAGAATGGGCGTCTCGTGACTTTTGCAGAAGTAAAATTCTGCTTTTTGTAGCTCGAGTAAACTAGGCCCAAAAGCAGGCAACTTATGCTTTCTAGTATAAAACAAACACAAGAAAAGTATTAATGTAAGAAATAATGTAGATTCTGTATCCACCCCAAGATTTACTAATTAATTAACCCACCCGATTAATCAAATGTTACCTAGCCAATGCAAACAAATAAAGCAGCGTTTATATCTACCAGTCTTCGTTAATCCATGAGACTTATATGCACCTAGAATAGTAGAAATGACATCACACAGACAAGGAAAAGCAAAACAAGCACATGCTTCTTTTAAGTTTGCAGCAGTTAGTAATGACAAAAACGAAAACAATAAATTATTTTATTATTTTGCACGAACAAAAAGATGCAACAATTATGCACGTTTATGAGCACACATGTTAGTCCCCCCATGTGTAAAGTTTAATCTAAGTTGTATTAGCACGACAAATCACAAATCATTAATATTATTATTCATGTTATGGAAATGTGACTTCACGAGTTTAAACAAAATTTTGTTTTCTATCTCGCTCCATCAACTCCCTCATCTGGTGATTAACAAATCACCACACCAGCACTCAAAATTTTGATAATTTAAATTTCTAAGAAATCGATTCAAATTCATTTGTATCAGTAAACCTAAAAGTCTGTTTCTGCATAATCTTTGGAATTAGCATAACGCTCTCTATGTAACTCCTGTAATTCGATCTCCCTTTCTTCTTCTTTTCTAAGTTTATAGATTCTTTTCTTTTCTTTCAACTGTTTCTTTCTTTTATGTAACAAACAACCTATTTTGGTCAAAATAAAAATGAATACTATTATAATCAAAGGTGCCAAAATCTTGCCAAGAATTGAACTTCCGATATCATGAAACCAGTTTTTAATTGCTTGAAACCTTTTTGAAAGTTTCCCTGTAAAATCATCTTCTTCTAAAGGAATTATCTCTGAATGCATTTGTGTAATATTCTTAATATACATTTCAATATTCTTACTTTCGTCAGGTATATATGTACAACAATGTTGTACATGTAAAATGCCACAGACTCCTCCCTCTTTTGCTAGGAGTATGTCTAAAGCAAGGCGATCTTGAATTACCATGGATCTAATTGCAATAACTTCAACATTTACTAATTGAAACCCATCAGCTGTGTCAGTTGATAATCTATCAACTATAGTGGATAATTTTCTAATTCTCCCTGCATTTAAGGTTATACCAACAAAAGGTATTACTGCTTGAAAAATATCTCCCAGAACTTCAGTAAAAGTTTCTCTTTTAACTCTATTTACATAATTATGAATTTTAAACAATCCTTCTGAATCTCTGTCAACATGAAACACTTTAGGAAAAACAATTCCCACATAACAAGTTCCATACCAGTGGTCTGGAAGGTTGTAGTAGGCTTTGTCACCACAAACAAAATAAATCCCAGGAAAGATAGGATCTTTTCCACCTTTGAATCCCCAACCTCCCAAAATCTGATAAGTATCTTCACAGTTACTTGCACCTACAAAGTAATTATCAAAAAGTGTATTATCTCTTCTAATGCAAAGCTTTCCACTAACTGGTTTGTCTATGTGAATTGCAATATTTTCAAGCATTTTGCCATTTAACTTCTCATCCTCTTTCTGCCAGAAACTTGACTTAGTCTGCTTGACTAATTCATTCCTCTTATAAATTGCTCTTCTCTCCTCAACCATATTCAAAAATTTCTTTCCTTCAGCACTTAATTTGCAAGTTAAATTATTTTTATAAGCATACTCATAAGTAAGTTCGTTAGTAACAAGGAAAAATTCTCTCATTTGCTTTGCTTTCTTATGCTTATTTAAAGCATTTTCAATCTTAATATTTGCAAAAATTTCATCATAATTTGAATAGTAATATTCTAAACGTCCAGTTTGATAAAATAAACTAGTTAACACACTACATGTTACAGCATAAGTGAGAGGAAGCATATTATATGTTACTCCCTCAGAAACAGAAGCAGGTAACTTAACGCAGACGTAGCAGTCTTTTGCATCCATTACTTTAACATATTCACTCAATAGCTTTGTGAATGTATTACTTGAAAAATCACCAATTGATTTATCTTGATGAATGTTAGGCTGATGATCAATAACTTTTGCAGACGTACTATGTTTAGTTTGGCTAACCAGAGCTTTGCTTGTTATGTTAACTTTGTGTAATTCTCTATTCATCTCCAAAGGGA
This sequence comes from Lissotriton helveticus, assembly GCF_964261635.1. Classification (NCBI taxonomy): domain Eukaryota; kingdom Metazoa; phylum Chordata; class Amphibia; order Caudata; family Salamandridae; genus Lissotriton; species Lissotriton helveticus. The sequence continues at coordinate 1,118,563,176 of NC_136070.1, forward strand.
TAATCACAGCTAAAATCAACCAGAGCAGAATTAAAATGAGCAGACACACCAGAGTCATCTTACAGCATCTTTTAAAAACAGAACACTTTGAAGTGTTCTCCTTAACATAAGGCATTTTTGGTTAATTTTAGCCTCAAAAAATAAAAATAAATTTTAAAATTCTAAATATATTTACACCCCCCTTTTAAAATATTTTTTTTTTTGTTTTTTTTTTTTAAAACCTTAAACAAGATTTCTTCGACCTTATGTCATACATAAGTTTTCTTCAACTAAACAGTTTTTCTTCGACCTTGTGTCAACTAACAAATTTTCTTCAGCCTTTTGCCAATTTAATATTTCTGTACTTCAATCATTGTCACTAATTTCTTGGATTTCGTTTTCTTCTTCACTACTATCATATATGTCAATAACAGGTGGAATTACTAAGTAAGTCCACTCAGGAGACTTGTATTTTTGGTTTGGTCTTACTATTCTCTTCCCTTTTCTCGATATCACTTCAATTTTTCTTCCAACTCCAACTTCTTTTCCAGGACTCTTTTGACTACTGATTTCTTCAACTTGTTCTTTTGGTTTCTTGATCAATCTGACTCTCAATCTTCCACCAGGCCAGTAGTCTGCTTTTCTCACGTACTTCTTCTTTGGTTCAGAATTATTTGATTCTGACTTCCAAGTCCTTTTCTTTCTGTTTTCACTTTCACCATCCACGTCACTTTCTTCAGTTTCGTAGTCCGAAATTTCAATTGACTCAGGAACTTCTCTATTCGGCAATTTCACTCCTTCAGGAACTTCACTTTGTCTTCCATCACTGGTACTCGGTAATTCGTCTTCCTCCTCTTCCTCAATTACTCCCAACTTCCCAGATTTCGGATTTCTGTTCCTTACTTCAGAGTTTGTTCTCTGCCTTTCGATACTCTCCTGGTCTGAAACTTCTTTTTGTTCTGCTTCTTTGTCTTCAATAGAGACAACCGAATCCTCAGTTATCTTTCCTTTTAACAGATTCTCTTCACCTTCAGAATCTATTTCAATGATTTCTAAGTCTTTTCTTGTCAAATTTCCATTCACTGGCACAGTTTCCAGATGTCGACTTTCTTGTCGATCTTCAGAATCTGGAATTATTTCGCCTTCTGTTTCGCCTTCTGCTTCAGTATCAGAATCATCTGTGGTATCACTTTCAACATCAGAACTCTCAGGAGTTGGTACTGGAATAGTATGACTAGGATGAATCCAGCGTTTCAATCCTCTGCACTTTACAGCATTAGTAGTGATCAAAATTATCTGCCTAGGTTTCTGCCATCTAGGAGCTAGACAATTCCTTCTCCGATGTACTTTCGTTCTGACCCAATCGCCAGGTCTCAGATCATGTGTCAAAACCTTTTCATCTGATTGTGCTTCAGTTCCCACCTGATTAGACACAGAAGTTACCATATCAGATAACCTTTTACAGTAATCCAAAATAGCACTGTCATTTATGCTCAACAGTTTACCTACAGGTACAAAAGCTTGCCTCATAACTCTTCCCATTAAAATTTCATGAGGACTCAAACCTGTCTTTTTATCTGGTGTACTTCTTAATGACATCAAAACAAGTGGAAGAGCATCAGTCCACTTTACACCCGTTTCAAGACACATTTTTCCAATTCTGTTTTTAATTGTTCCATTAATTTGTTCTACCACTCCTGATGCCTCTGGTCTGTATGCACAGTGTATTTTCTGCTCAATGCTCAAAGCTTCGCAAATTAACTTCATCAGTTTGTTATCAAAATGGCTTCCTCCATCACTCTCAATAGTGACTGGAAAACCGTACCTTGGGATGATTTCTCTGAGCATTAGTTTTGCTACTGTAATTGAATCACAATGTCGTGTAGGGAAAGCCTCTACCCATCTTGAAAATAAGCAAACAATTACAAGCACATATTTCAAACAATTGTGTAAGGGCATTTCAATGAAATCCATTTGTAACCTGGTAAAGGGACCACCCTCTCGACCAATTATTCCTGTCCCCACCACTGATTTTCTGTTTGGATTCATTTGTTGGCATGACAAACACCCTTGACAAAAAGATTCTGCAATAGTTCTAAACTTAGTATTGAACCATGTTTCTCTGAAAAGTCTAACCATAGAATCTCTTCCCAGATGTGCTGGACCATGATATAATCTGGCCATGTCAGCAATCAAGCAATTTGGTAAGACTACTCTGCCATCTTTGTAAACCCACACTCCATCTTCTTCACGTGGTCTACAATCTGATCTTAACCACAAGTCTTTTTCTTCATCATCTGCTTCATTTTGTAAATCTCTAATTTCATGCCATGTTTCTACAACTGTTGTTAGCATTAATGAATTTGAATCAGTTTCTTTACTCCTCTCCCGATTGTAAGAATAATTTTTCCTTGCGCAGTATTTAGCTGTTTCATCTGCGAAGGCATTTCCCTTGGAAATATAATCAATTCCTCTAGTGTGCGCTGCACACTTAACAATGGCGATTTCTTTTGGCAATTGTATTGCTTCAATTAATCTCCTAATGAAAACTGCGTTTTTAATTGGTGATCCTGCTGATGTCATGTATCCTCTCTGTGACCAAAGTTGTCCATAATCATGCACAACTCCATATCCATATTGACTATCAGTAATGATGGTAACTCTTATATCTTTTGATATTTCACATGCACGAATTAAAGCAATTAATTCAGCCACTTGTGCTGAACGAACTCCTTCAAGACATGATGCTTCTTCAACATCTGCGACTGTACAAACTGAATATGAAGCTTTTAACACACCTCCTTCGGATCTTAAGCATGACCCATCTACAAAGTAGACAAAATCCGATTCAGACAAAGGTCTGTCTTTGATGTCTTTTCTTGGTTTAGTGCAGAATTCCATAACATCTAAACATTCATGTTCTGTTTCAATGTCATCAACAATTTCAGAATCAGGCAGTAATGTAGAAGGATTCAGATTTAAACATCTTGAAATCGAAACATTATCTGCTCCTAGTATGATTTTCTCATACTTTGTCAATCTGCTACTTGTTAAATGCTGAGTCTTACCTCTTGTCAGTAATATTTCTACTGAATGAGGCACAAAAACTTTCACAGGAAATCCCATAATGATCCCCTCACTTTGTTCGAGGCTGATACTTGTAGCTGCAACTGCTTTCAAGCAACCTGGTAATGCTTTTGCAATTGGATCAAGAACTGCAGAGAAGTATGCAATAGGTTTCTTTAAATTTCCATGTCTCTGAATTAACACAGATAATGCACATCCTTCTCTCTCACTACAATATAGTTCGAAATCTTTCTCATAATTTGGCATACCTAAAGCAGGAGCTTGGCATAAGCTCTTTTTCAAGTTCTCAAAAGAATCCATCTCAGCATCATTGAGAATAATTGGATCTTTTACATCTGACTTTGTCAGTCTTTGTAGTGGTTTTGCAATTACTGAAAATCCACTTATCCATTGTCGACAGTAACCAACCATTCCCAAGAACATTCTGTCCTGTCTTTGTGTTCTTGGTGGTAACATTGCTTGAATCATTTTTATTCTCTCTATTGTTACTTGTCTTTTTCCCTTTGCAATTCTGTGACCAAGATATTTTACTTCTTGTTTGCAAAACTGTAGTTTTGCTGGGGACACTTTATGTCCTTCTTCTGCAAGGCGATTTAACAGAATTATTGTGTCTGTTACACAATTTTCTCTTGTCTTTGCAGCTATTAACAAATCATCTATATACTGCACTAGCGTAGACCTACCAGGTAAGTCTAGGTCTTCTAATGATCTTTTTAATAATTCATTAAAGATTGAAGGACTTTCTGTATAGCCCTGTGGGATTCTTGACCATCCGAGGGTCTTACCTTGGAATCTGAAAGCAAAAATTTCATAACTGTCTGGATGTAAGGGAACAGTAAAGAATGCATTGCAAAGATCAATGACTGTATACCATTCAGCATCATGTGGAATCTGGAATAGAATTACTGCTGGATTTGGAACCACAGGACAACATGGAACGACAATTTGATTAACCTTTCTCAAATCTTGTACGATTCTAAATGTTCCGTTAGACTTTTTAACTCCCATAATTGGTGAATTACAAGGACTACTCTCCATTTCTTTTAATACACCTTGCTTGATTAATTTTTCAATTATAGGTGTAATACCTTCAATTGTTTCTGTTTTCATTTTATATTGTGGAATGTTTGGAAATTCTATTCCCTGTTTTAATGTAATCTTTACTGGATCTACGTTTTTCATCAGACCCATCTCATTTCCAGTAAAATCCCATATTTCAGATTTCACTGTTTCCTTGAGTTCTTCAGGTAAATCCTTTTCTTCAAATGCAGGAAACAATTTTGTTTCTTCTGCTTCCATCATCATCATTGTCATTCTGTATAAACCATCTTCCTCCATTGTTTGTAACTCAACTCCATCAGGAGAACAATATATTCTACAATTCATTTTACATAGGATGTCTCTGCCCAATAGATTCACTGGACTACTATTACAAACCACAAATCTGTGTTTGTCTCTGTAATTTCCAATTTCAACTGGTACTGGATCAGTTAAGTCAGTTTTAATTTGTTGATTACTTACTCCGACAACTTGGATGGTATCCCCAGAGAGAGGTAGGTTTTCAATTTCCACTGATCTAACAGTAGAACGGGTAGCACCAGTGTCCACTAGAAAAGTGATGTCTACATCATTAACTTTCCCGTTTACAAAAGGACCTGACTGGTCAACCTCAAGAGTGGCTCCAACAACACACTCTTCCTCCTCTCTCGGGCACCGTCAGCAATAATCATCAGAATCGCTGTCTTGACTTTCTGTTAATAAAAACTGTTGTGAAGCATTTTGCATTTGAACCCTTTGCTGCTTTTGCTGTTTTTGTGGTTTTATTACCTGTTCACTTCCCTGAAATCCCACGTTTGGATTATATTTTTGAACTCCCCCACAATTCGGAAAAGGTGGTTGTGGTAATTGGTCTTGACGATTATTCACCTGTTGTTGTTGCTGTTGCTGTAACTGTCGCTGAATATTTAATTCGTTTAACCCCTGTTGCATCTGTAGCTGTCGCTGCAGGTCAACACCATTCTGCATCTGTGGATTCAATAAGGGATTCTTTAAGTTTTTAGGAGGATGAGGACACTCGTCTCTCCAATGTCCAATTTCGCCACAATTAAAACAAGGTAATCTTTGTTTCAACTCCTCAATCTTTGGGCTAAATTTCTTTGGGAAATTATTATTTTTAAACTTTCCTTGTATCTGGTTTGTATTTCCAGTTTGAACAAAATTAGTGTTCTTATTACCCATGCTGGCAATCTGTTGCTCAGCCACCTTTACCTGAGCCCACATGGCTTTCTCCTTGAGCTTCTTCTGTTTTACTTCTATTTCATCGCTACAATATTTAGCCTTTCTTAGAATATCATCTACAGATAGTGATTGCCATCCGACAATGCTATTTCTGATCATTTCTCCAATTTCAGGTTTTAGTCCATAAACAAATCTATAGACAAAATGGCTCATGTCCTTTTCGTCTAGTTTTTCATAACCACTGTATTGTTTAAAGATTAACAGTAGTCTTTCATAAAAAGAATGAACTGATTCTTTTGTTTCCTGTTCTGTCCTTTCTATTTTAACCCAATCGACTTCTTTGGGTGGAATTTTGTTTTTCATCCAAACAATTACTTTTTCATAAAAATCCATTACAAGTGGATTTGGAGCACCTGTTTCTTTGATTCGCTCAGGTTCTGTTTTTGGCCAACTAATCGATATTTTACATTCTGTCCAAAGATCTGATGGAACTACAATATCAAAAAATCCATCTAAATCAATCCACAGAACTTTTGACACTTTAATAAATCTATCGACTTGCCTGTACCACTCAACTGGTTTTTCCCTCAATTTCGGAAAGTCATTTGTAAATAACAGAATGTCCTGTCTCGACCAAGGGACATGAACATATCCTCCACCTGCAATTTCTCTCATTGGAAATTGTTTTGACAATTTTTCCAATCTTTCATCTTCCTTCTTTTTCGTCCATTTTACTCTCCATTTATTCAGTTCTCCTAGCTTTTTGATATAGACAATCAAATCTTTTATATGCACTATTCTTCCCATTGAGTTCAAACTCTCAATGTCACTTTCTGAAAAGTCTAATCTGTAATGTTTCGCAAAATTCTTTTGTTTGCTCACATCAATTTCAAGTTCTGCTGCTAGATCCTCTAGTTGATCATATTTATTTTTTGTTTTCCATTGTATGCTTTTGCAAATGAACAGTAGTTCATCATCTCGATAGTAATTTAAACTATCTGGACCGATTGTTCCAATTATTAATTCTTCGATATTCGCTTTTAATTTAGCCACATCAAGTTTTGGTGTCGTTACCCTGATTTCAGGACTCCCTATATCTGATATAGCACCCATTGGTGTTTTTGGAGATAAATCCTCATTAAAGGTTAAATCAGGCATTCTCGATTTAGAAGAGTTTATTTCAGATAAGTCTGAATAAAATTTTTCAGCAGCCTTTTGAATTTCTGTATTTAAAGGAATAGTTAATCCAGTTTTGTTTGTTTCCTTTTGGTCAAATACAGGCTGAACAGGACCAATCATTACTGGAACTGTCACAGCTTCCATGCCTTTTGTCATTCTTTTTATTAATTCTTCTTTAGATCTTAAATATTCATTATAATCAACATCTTCAACATTTCTTGCCTCTCTTGTATAATCTTTTGGAGCTTCTCTTGCCCTTGGAGCCATTGTAAAATGTCTACCTTCATTTCGAGCATTATCAAATTCTGGTCTTCTAGGAGTTTCAATGATTTCACAATTATTTGGATAAAGTTTAGGAGCTTCATTAATTGGAGGTGCACTCGGTGAAGTTTCAGTAGAAACCACCGGAGTAGACCATGATCTAGGAGGTCTCAAAGGCTGATTCTTTCTAGCAGTTGTATATATTTCTTCCATAACTGCATCCTCAGATTCACTTTCCATAGATTTCCCTGTAGGAGTACCCATTACCATTTCCTGAATTAAATACAATCCTTCACTCATGTTTCCCTGTCTCCACATTCGCAATCTATCTTCATGAGTTTCTCTTCTCCAAGGAGGATTTTTAGAAGGTCTTTTAATTCCGCTAGCTTCTCTTTGTAATTGATACATCTCGTCTTCCCACTCAACTAAAGCTTCAAATTGAGTTGGTCTCGGTTTCGGAACAAGAGCGTTCATTTTCTCTCGTAAATTTCTCAAGACTTTTACATTAAATGAACCATCATCAGGCCAAGTTAAAACACCGTCGTTCTTAGTATAGCGTTTCCAACTATCGAACCATAAGACAGTATGATATCCATATTCACCTTCCATATACGCTGCAGGTGTTTTATACTTATGAAGTAGTTTACCACCTCGCGTTTCAATTTTCTTATCAGGTGAAAATAAATTCTTAAACTTCTGAAATAATGTTGGCTTTTTCTCAACATGTTTAAAATGATAACTCATTTTTAAAAGTTAAATCTAATTCACAAATTCGTTCGTAAAATATTTCCGGGATGTTCCGCAAAACAACCAATCCGTGCGCGAAACACACCAACAAGCCAATGACAGTTGAGCTACGTCACTTTTCTGCTCAACCAATAAAATTGGAGTTTCTCTGAATGACCTATCAGCTTGCAGGTCGTCAGAGACTCAAGAGCCAATCAGAATATAGCTTGTGACGTAGGTCACCCAATCCCAGCGCGGCTCTGTGACGTACACAGCAGCTGCGGTTTCTCGTTTCTCACTCCTGGCGCTTACCCCTCCTTCACAAAATCTTTTCACAGCGCCATTTTAAGAACACTTTTCAGTGTAAATTAATTCTTAACAATGACTATAAGGACAACATCTGTTCGTTTCACTATTTAGGATAGTTTACATACATTCAAGTATCCACACTTCGGAATAGACGGCGCTATTCACACTAAGGATAATATCCAATTGTCAGTAGAGTAACCCTTACCCCACCCTTCTAACACGTATAATTATGAACTCGCTTTGCTCTGAACGCACCGCGAAGTGACAGTTCTAAGAGTTCCACTTGAACATAAAATACAAATCAAACTCGCACTTTCACACTGAAAATTCCCTAATTTCAAACACACATGAAATCCGTACAGGACTCTCACCTGTTTATAGAGATCATGCACCGTTAGCAAAATAACGACGTTATCCGTACAGGGCTCTCACCTGTTTATAGATATGAAACATGTACCCGTACAGGACTCTAACCTGTTTATAGATAATCATGCACCGACGCCAATTTACCCTTCACTCAAGCTCGGATATAACTAATACTCTTATCACAGTGAGTTTTATGGAAGGCGCTTTGTCCCTATTCTCATGCTGCTCTAATTTCTTAGAAAACCCTCACTATACAAGATTCACACCTAGCCCTAAAACTGTGCTGCTCGGCGACAACACTATGGTACACGGCGATACCTCTTGTGATACTCGGCGATATCACTACAAACAGAACAGATGGCTTGCGTGACTAATTTCTCGCCACACAATCTATACCGGTATAGCTTACAGATAGCACGAAAAACTAACTTAACATGTGTTAAAACATCGATCCTATTTCCATACCATAACGCTTTAGTAACCCTTAGCAACCAACATATTACCTTGGTTACTCTTAGCAACCATCAATTTCTGCTACCAGAGAATTGATCCAGCGGCCTATAGAAAATATATCATAAACAACGCTACCCAACTTCATAACCTATAAACAAAATTCTATACTAAATTATGGACCCATTTATAAACTTGACATATTTTGGGCCTACTGAATCAGGTGGTCAGATTAAATCTATATACACATTATTTACAAACTATATACAAATTTATACATCTGCGGAAAGAATGTTGTCATTAGAATAAAACCTAACCATTTAAACGACCACCATTGGCGACGTGATCTAGCTAATAGTAACCTACACTCCTGAATAACCAAGACCAGCTTGTTTGTCAAAAGTAAGATTTTATTTACTAAATTATGGTATATAAGTTGATAGTTTTATAAATGAATTTTATTAACATTGAAGCAAGCATGATTGTAAAGAAACGTGAGAAAAATACAATTTAAGCAAGTGAATCAAAATTAAAGTGAATATATAAAGTTTAGCATTTCTAAAACCTAAGTCCCTAACTGAGCTAAATAGATAGAAATTAAAGTAAAGTTCTTTGAGGATTCTTACGTGCTCCACGTAATGTCCGACAGCACTTCACCCTCATCGGAAAGTCAGAAAGCAGCAGCCAGCCCATCCCTAGGGGCATGACTTTTTATACCTTTCTACGCTAACTAAACTACGCAAAGGAAAGTTTTCAGAAATCTTCGACGTCCCATTGGCTGAGAGTGACAAGTGACATGTCACCCACATTTCAAAAGTTCCATTAGGTCACTTTTCTTAAGGACCATTGTCTTTTCTGTATGCAACCAGGAGCTTCCTAGGTTTGTTACAAATGTCTCATTGCTTCCAATTGACTTCCGCGGATGCCAAGTTAAGGGCTGACAAAATGTTCTTTTTCGACCTTGGCCATGTCCGACAGAATGATGATAGCACGTCAGTTTTTGCTTTGTGAACGCAGCTTTTGACGAACATTTTATTTCAGAATGGGCGTCTCGTGACTTTTGCAGAAGTAAAATTCAGCTTTTTGTAGCTCGAGTAAACTAGGCCCAAAAGCAGGCAACTTATGCTTTCTAGTATAAAACAAACACAAGAAAAGTATTAATGTAAGAAATAATGTAGATTCTGTATCCACCCCAAGATTTACTAATTAATTAACCCACCCGATTAATCAAATGTTACCTAGCCAATGCAAACAAATAAAGCAGCGTTTATATCTACCAGTCTTCGTTAATCCATGAGACTTATATGCACCTAGAATAGTAGAAATGACATCACACAGACAAGGAAAAGCAAAACAAGCACATGCTTCTTTTAAGTTTGCAGCAGTTAGTAATGACAAAAACGAAAACAATAAATTATTTTATTATTTTGCACGAACAAAAAGATGCAACAATTATGCACGTTTATGAGCACACATGTTAGTCCCCCCATGTGTAAAGTTTAATCTAAGTTGTATTAGCACGACAAATCACAAATCATTAATATTATTATTCATGTTATGGAAATGTGACTTCACGAGTTTAAACAAAATTTTGTTTTCTATCTCGCTCCATCACAAACTACCAAGGTGGTGAGCAGTGGTTAAGTGGTTATTTCAGTAGTGTAGCCCCCTTACCCGGACTGAAAGAAGGGTCTCTACTTGGACAGGCTAACAACCTTTATGTGAATCTACCGCACTACATGCCACAAACTGAACCTCAATGGGTAAATAACATTTTACATACCCATTCTTTACCCAAGATGGCTACCACATTTAGAAGCAGTGGTGGACATTTTGGATTGTTACAACATTAATACATTCGGCACTATACAATTCCCAGATGGGCACTCAAAGCAATATTTACCCTGTGGCCATTTTGGAATAGTATTGTGGATAGTGTATCATGGTTCTTCCACTCCAAAATTTGCAACACATTGCTCCTACAAGTGGCTCTTATGTTAGAATTTTAAATGGATGATACACTACCTAAAATATGATTTTAGTTCTGTCGCTTCTACTAGGCAGAACGTTTTTGTTTCTACTTTTATCTTCTGCATATGTTGAATTTGTGTGCCTGTTTTATTCTGGATAGCAAATGGGTGAATGCTGGGGTGAGTCAGTCAGTGAATGAAATGATGCATGAGTCTAAGGATGAGTGACAAGCTGCATGTATGATAATGTATTGAGTGGCTGAACCCTGCAGTAATTGAATATGCGCTTTCAGTTATAAGCCAGACCTATTGGCATTGCCAATGTTTTTTCAGCTTGTATTCTACAACAGTATTCAAGCACACTGAACATTGCTAAAACTGTAAAATGTCCTCCTGTTAATGCCCAAATACCACCAAACTTAACGATAGGCCAACTAACTACTGGGTAAAACAAAGCAATAACTCATTAGACGAGCAAGAGCTAGCTCCCCAGTTCTATCCCAAACAAATTTTTGGCTATTCCACAAGACGTACTAGACCCCTGCTCCGTTAGCCTCACTAGGCCTCAAAGAAAACGGCCTATGCTGGAACTGCGGAGGTGAAAAGGGGGATCTAGCACATCTCATCTTCTACTGCCCAAAACTCAAAACATTCTGGGGAAAATTAAAAAGGCGCTGGGATGTACTCTAAACCCAGAATTCTCTTCCCTCACCACCGCATTTTTGACCACAGGGCTTGCCTCACAACATGACAGGGACCTGCTACACCTCCTGCTGTCTGCAGCAGTGAAAATGGTCTTGTATAACTGGAAGGATACCGCTAAGACATCATACAAAGGCTGGGTTAACTGGGTGACGTACCTCAGAGGCGCAGACAGCACGGCCCTGCAAAACTCACCCTGGAGACCAGCCACTAGGGGGATGTGGCAGTCGCTCAACACATATCTGGACTCCTATGAACCGCCGTGAGAGCATTTGGGGGGGGGTCAAGTTTCTCACACAAGGCTACAAACCCAGAATAGGCTCATTGCTATAGAACACTTCTTGTATCCTATCTCCAATCTTTCTTTTCTATCCTCCATCTTTCTTTCATTTCTGTCCTTAACTTCCTAGCAAGTCAATGTAAAGAGGCTCAGCTAAAACCCATACCAAATACCTGTAACTACTGCAAAACCAACCAGGTTTGGCTGGTACCCCGTAACGGAAATGCGAATGTACTTGTTTATAAAAAAATTTATAAAACACTTTGAAATTAAAAAGCTTCTAGTTTTTGCCTCATGTAGTCACCCTTACGCTAGTGTCTTTCTCACCATATTCTTTGTCACCAGTTTCCTCCCATTGAGTTTTCAATGTTCACCTCCTGTGGATCTGTGTCCATGCCACTGCATTCCCGTCCCTGTAGTCTGTCACTCCATCCATTCTGGTACTGCATAATTTCAGGGGGTATTTGGTGGACATGGGAAATCACATACCTATAATCACAGTAAATACTCCACTTCTTCTACAGATTCGTTGACACCATAGAATTGACACAATTAACCTTCACTGGTCCTGCGGCATGTCCCACTGACTTTGCCTTGCTTCAGTAGGCCAGTTCCTTTCCTCTTCATTCTGGTGTCCTTTCCAGTCTCAGCTCTCTGCCTTCTCCTAATGCTGCTCTAAAGATCTATTCTAGGCCATCATCAGGACCACTCTAAACTTATGGTGGAAGCTCAGTGTACAGTACAGAAATAATCAATTATGCAGGCATACATTAATTAACACGTTCTGTAGGGTTGGTGCTAGCGGCTGTTTGCCACCTGAATATTAATTATAGAAATATTAAATCTTTTTATGTTCTCTTGCAAATATGACACTCTGCCTTCCTCTTGTCCTAATTTTTATACATTTATTATAATGCTTCAAAATAAAAAGAATACACTTATAGTTGTTAATCACTGAGGGAAGAAAGCTAATCTTCCAGTACGTCTGAATTCATGTTTACCTAATAAAAAGCATCAACATCGCAACTGTGTATTAATGTAGGTGGTATTGCATCTATGGCTGATGGTGGGAAATAGGACATTAAACTTCATCTCGAGGCTAAAACATTTGATGAAAAATAAACTTCGTTTTTTTAAGTACAACCTGTCTATTTGTCTCCAATGAGGTTCTCCGATTAGCATGATGCAATTGAAAGCATAACACAAGAGAACTGCCATTTTAAAATTGCACGCAGCAATAAGCAGCTCATCTCCTGAGACTGCAAATGTCAATTGATGCAAAAGTCCCCACCTGAGCCGTGTCAATGTGAAGTGAGTAGGGGAATAAAGGCACCGTTGGTAATAATTGTCTCCAAGCATACAAGACTGAGATTGCCAAGGTTGCCTCTTCAAAAAGTATGAATTTTTACAAAAGCAGATCTTTCAAACCTGTTTTCAGAGAATTCTTTTGATAAAATGACAGACATCTCAACTCTAAGGAACGATCATCCTTTGTAAGTGCAGTGAATGCCATAGCAATTATTTATCACACGTTTCAGGGTGCAAGTTTCACTTGTTATCTAATTCAGTATTTCCTCCTGTGCTGTTCATCTGGGTACATTTAAATCCATTTGATATTTTTGGCATTTAAGGTCTTCGGCCTTTCATGGTGTGTTCTAGTGGATTTCAGGTTATGTTTTTTGGGTAACCTCAAGTGGCTACGGTCGAACAAAATGAAGCTATGTTCACTCACTATCTTCACCAGCACATCTTTAGATGACTTCTCTTACGTTCTGTCTCGGGAATAGAAGACCATCTGAGTATCTGTGGCCAATGAGATCCGTTTGCCAGGCACAAATGGGCAAAATAAGTGAAAGGGCTTTCAAGTACCAGCTCTGAAAATTGAATCACTTTATGGTGTTTTCTCATTTTAAGAAGTAGGTGTATGAATCACTCTTTAAAAGTGAGTTTTGAGTTTCATCCTGAAGGAGCCAGTCTGAATAAGGATAAATACATAGTATGCATTTTATAAAAAAAAGAATTGTGACTAATTTACATTTTATCAGCTGCAGCATGTATAGTATTCAGCGGTGGTGGTGATTAGTGTGTGGTTAATACATCCAGAGCTCTCAGGGATGTAATGTTATTTATTTTATTAAGGTATTTATCTGATTCGCCAAGGATTTTTTTTGGGGCGAGTCAGGGATCTTTGAACATAACCTTATATTTATTGGATCCACTCTTATGTCACCCGTGTTAGCCAACCTGTTAAGTAGCAGTATTCTAAATGAAGTTAGGGCAAATTTAAGTTCTTATAGGCTGAAATACAGTGCACTATTGAAGATGTGGTTTTAGTTGATGCTTGCTTCTGCTTCTTTGGAAATGTTCTCCTGGGTGGTTGAAGTGAGATATGGAGTAGAGCAAGAAGTCATTAAGTACTACTACCACCGTTGTTACAAATGCAATAATAGTGATTTTTTTTTAATTGGGGTTAAATATCGCAAAATAGGGTCAGTGTATTAGGACATGACATTTTGCGGTTGCAGACACTGTGTTTTTGTTCTTCGTAGGGTTTGCAACTGCAAAATCTCTTGGCACGCATGGCCCATAGTTATTTGAATCTGGCCTTCCTTTTCAGTTTTGCAATAACTTTACTCGCTATGGTTTGGATGAGAATTAATGGGTAGCTAATCCAGCAGTAAGGCCCTTCTAGGTGAGCCGCTTCTCTTTTCTTATGATGATTGTGTGCTAAATTTGCAGTTTCTAATCTGGTTGCTAACTCTTACACTTGTGGTCACTTTTGCCATAAATTGATTCACAGATCACAGTTTATTCCTATGAAATAAAAATAAAACTTTGTTTCCTTTGCTTTTCTATAGTTATGAAAGAACCTCATTGAAAATCTAACATTCTAATAGTAAAGTTTGGCGAGGCACTTAAAGGTCTAGCCAGGCTCAAACTTGATATCTGGCTCAGCTAGAGGTACGCTTGGACTCTCACGCCTAAAACGAGCCAAGCTTTCATTTGGCTGCTGCCGGCCACCCACCTCTGACGGCATGCACCAGTAATTAAAGACAAAGTGTTAGTCTTTAATCTAACACGGAGAGTGAACGAGATGCCCGTCAGGAGTCTGAATTTCACAATATGAAATCAGAAAACCTGGGAAGCCCTGGCTTCTCCACTTCATGAAATAGTGGGATCCTAGGTAAATATTGTATTTCACTGAGCTACCTTTTTCTTCATTATCACCTTCAAATATGCGAGTTCATGATATGTGCTTTACAAAAACCTCTTGTGTTTGATTTAATTATGTTTCATTTACAATATGACTCTTGACCACATACACACATGACCACTGGCTTGTCTTTCAGTTCACTAATGCCATAGACGTCAGGGTGGTGAAGCAAGAATGTTTATAAATGTATACACCTTTAGTAAATATCTCTCAATGCTTCTGGTCTTACCTGATGTACTAAAGTGAAACACTTCTGCAAATATTATTTTTTTATGGTCTAGCTTGATAGCTCAGTTTTGCCAGACAATTATGCGAGCATCACTAGAGATGGGCTTTGACTCCGTGCACTGGTTAGGAGCAAGCAGTACATGATTTGATTGGGCAGACTGTTTTCACACAAAAAAGTGCTTGTCCTCCACACAGCTGTGATCATTTCATATATTTTTCCAGCTGCTTGAATTTGAACGTTCAGGTGTACACACAACATTATAATGCTGTAAAAGTATCTTGGATAGCTAGACATTTATGGAGTTTGTCTTCCTCTACCAGCAGCACAGATGGTGGGGGCGGGTGGGGGGGGGGGGGGGGGGGTGACAGCCCTGAGGAACATAGTCTATTCCATGTTTTGTTGAATTTGTGTGTTTTATTGTGGTTGGGTCGGAGTGTGTGAATGCAAAAGTTAGTCAGTGGATGGATGATTGGATGTACGACAGAATACATGTATGTTGACCTATTGAGTGCCTACACCATCAGCGACACAAGACACTTTCATTCATAAGCCAGACCTATTGGCTTAGCCAATGCTTGCATTTTTGGAAGGACTGTCATATTTTTACATTATGGTTGTTGCATGATTGACATGTCCAACATTGTCATGACTCGTCTCTTGTGCAGGCTCTTAGAGCCAAGCCAGACCCTTGGCTCGAGTCTCCCTTCGAATGTGTTGGTTGTGCTGCCTCTAAGCCAGCATGGCTATGTATGAGTTTGGAAATGACCTGGCTTGCTTTCTGCATCGTACAGCACTGCAATAAACAGCAGGGCTCACCAGGCCTCTGCAGATGTAGTTAATCAGACGCCGGTCCATTCTAGCTCACCACAGTTTAAAGGGGAACTTGTCTTACTAGACAGATGGTGTTACAAAGAGATTACCTGGAAGAGTTATGCCTGGAGCTCCAGGAAGCATCCATGCTTGTCCTTTCATTCAGTGCACAGTGGCACTACCTTCCATCATAAGTCTGTAAAATGTGAGATAGCAGGCACCACTCTGGCTTTAGTAGCTGCAGAGAAGGAGATGAATGGAAACACCCTGACAATTCAATCATCCGTGTGTACAGCAAGATAACTCAAGACACTTTGATTTCTTCCAAAGGTTCAAAGTATGCGAGATTTATATCACAGCACACTCTTGTTTTTTTTTATTCTTTTCTTTTTGAGGCTTCTTTCATGGCCAGTGAAGGACATAACTGATTTTGCCTTTGCAGGTTGTTTTAAATTAAGGGATTGTTGTAACAGCATTGGCTTTCATGACAGCTTTATAAACTTTAATCACAAAAACAAATATGTTCATCCTTTGTGTAACAAATGCTCTTATGCTGCCTCCATCACTTGATCTCTTTTTGAACAGAATGTGCTCGAAATTTTTCCTACAACTATACTTGTCCTTTTCTTTCTGCAGATGATATGGAGGCAATTCCAGTCAAACAGTTTGTTAAACATATCAGTGAACTGTACTCCAACAACCAGCAGGGTTTCACTGAAGAATTTGAGGTATGCTTTTACTTTACCTAAAATAATCCTGTATAATGACATTAATTTATATGCAGTTTGTTCGCGTTTGACGCGCAAAAATCACAGTTTGCCTTATTGCTTTGTAGTGTTGCACTGTAAGAACAATTACTGGGAAAAACTCAGCATGTTCTGCTCTGTGAATTGTGTACTTTTTTGCACCCTTCTTCATTTTCACCCAGTCATTGGACCTTGAAAGTGTTTAGTATAAACTGGCCCATTTACAAATAGCTGTGTTGTGGGAGGTCTAAAATTAGAGAAAGTGGGCCAGCCTCTTGTGCAGACCAGTTTCTAGCTTTAAACCACTTAACTGCCTGCGTTTATTATCAAATGGGAACATGGTGCCCTGATTGAAAATTCCAGTTCACAAGTTAAAAATAGTTTCTGTTTGATCCAAGTGCTGGCATGTCCGGCAAATGCCAGTTGACTGCGGTTGCAACTTGGAAATGGTCATTTATTTCTAGCAGTTTCAGCTGTACTAACCAGGAACATGTTTCTTATATTTTTTGTTGAAGACCTATAGTGCAATCCGTATAAACCGTCTGCAGCTGGGCAGTTGGAATTAAAGGCGCCGGAAGTGACTGGTTCCATGTTTACCTGGGCGAACCCCAGACTATGTGGGAAGATATTTACCTCCCATAACGATGCATTTTGTTGCCCTCCTCTATTCGACTTTTAAGTGGATATTTGTGCCGCCTTTTAAGTGGAAAGCGGTACAAAAGAGGGTGGTGATGGACGAAGCATCTGAACCAATCAAACACTCACACCCAGTCAAAAGATCTGGGTTTAATCCATCACCGTTCTTTAGCCCACTCTGCCACCCCAGTTCAGACATGGCCATATGCAAATCAGTCTGACCCTGTGCCTCATGGGAACAGTCCAGCCCGAACTGCCAAGCCATGCCTTCCCTGGAGCGGAAGCAAGCTTCCTAGGACCGGCCTTTTAAGTGGAAGCCACATTTGTGCCGGCTTAAGATTTGTCCATTTTCAGGACATCACAAATATATTTTTCACTTCTTAACAACAACTTTACCTAGTTATGGAACTTAGGGGTGTAAGCAGTTGTGCTAAAACATGGCTTTTCATCAAACTTGTCCTTACGCTTTGGCAGTCTTGACTAGACGGACTCTCCTGAGGAGAACTTAATGACCAGAACAATGAGTCTCCGAACTGGAGAACAAAATAAACGTGCCCCATGCCAGATGGGGTTTTGTGGCTGTGAATGTGTTTAGTCCTGAAGTGATTTGGCTGAATTGGCTGTGGGTTGCATGGCTGAGCAGGAATATTGAGGCATTTAACAATGTTGATGGTTTTCAGGACAAACATTTACCCTCCAGAGAGCACAGCCGGATCAGGATGATCAAATGCGCCTCAGGTTTCTCAATTATTTATGACTTAAACTCCCAAGCGCTATTCCTCACAGCTGGTTTTGACGCCGTTTAATTATTCCAAATATTAAGCACATCCATGAAGTTGATGTGCCAGAACAAAGGCTTTCAAGGAGCTATTACCCAATATTTGATATTAAGAAACAGAATGCATCTTTCTCTTACCCGCCGTTACTATAAAATCATTTTTTATATACCCGTAAGCACACCAAACATTAAATATAATATATTTAGGCTATGGATTTAACAGTGCTCTGATGCTTTGTAGATTATCACGTGGAATTATAACAACACTAGAACAAGGGTTGGGCATTTCAAGAAATGAGTGACCAAACCGAGTAATCTTTCGAGACGATAAAATATACAAGTGCTTCACAAAGTCGATCTTCGTAGCGACATTGTGGTGTATTTTTTCACCTGCTTCTTCCCGGGTGACATCGAATTGTTAACTTTTGCGGCATTTCTTAATTGCTTCGCACCTTTGAATTAAGTACAAATTGTAAATGAACTAAATTGACTATGTTTCTTAATGTGCAAAGTCCGCAGAGGAATCCGGCGCACCTTGCAGAGCGTGTGAGGCTGTCTCACTTATGTGGGGCTAATTATGGAGTACGTTTTTTTTTTTGTACCCTAGTCATAGTACATTTATTTTTCTCCGGTATCTGTCTCGGGCACACTGTTTATGTTCTATTTTGTGATGCAAACGTAGAAAGCAATATAGCAAAGGTGCATAAAAAATATATATATATATATTATTTCAATATCCTTATAGAAAGAATACAGCACACTGCAAGCGTTTTGCACGAAATAAAGGGATTAACGCAGCTTTCAGCGTACAGTATCCCTTTTATAAGAATATTCAGTACCAGTACAACTTTTTAGGGGGCTGGCTTGCCCATTGATCGCACCAGCTCGGTTAAGTTGAGCGCCCAGGAATTTGTGACACACAAAGATATGCCCTTTTGTCTGTCTAAGAGGCGAACTCCCTGTAGTCTGCATATTTTTGGGAACACAGTCACGCGGTAATGGCCTCCTGGATATGCCTTCTCTGCCCATCTCATACTTACTTGCCTTACCTTTTTTTCTTCCTTTTAGGTTGGGGGTTGCAATCAACTTTTATTTTTAATTTTTTGATATTCTGCTGAATATCCCTCCCCGCCCACCAGTCTTCCAATTGCAGAATCAGTTTTTCAACATGCTCTTTTTAAATAAAGGAAAATAAACCTTCCGAGGTCTGTGATGATGAAAACTGTTTTGATTTGGTACGCGGTGATATGAAATAACTTTAGTTTATTAGTTATGGCTTGATACTCCTCGTCAACACTTCATTCACCACATTTGCAGCAGCTGTGCTCTACTAATGAGCCCCCTGATTAGCTCTTCCCATACTCGCGTTTGAAGCTCGTTGCAAGCAAGCACGTGACATCAGGATGATTTACAAGGTCGTCAGTGAGAACATCAAAATTAACATATTCCGATTTCATTTACTTTGGCAGCAAATTGGCTCCTCTTCTGTTGTACTTGCAGGCAGCGATAGTAAAACCAAAACAGGTGTATGAAAAACCCGCGAGGTAAAAAAAAAAAACACAGTTCAGAGTCCATTCTGAATTAAATGTAAAATCGGGCATCGTTTGGTAATGTTTTCTTGCACGCTTAACACGAACAGATGGATTTGAGACACCTCTGACTACTGTCACGCGTGAAAGGCCGCACAAAAACCCCTTTTTGTTCAGATTGACCTTTCTGCCTAGTAATGAGGTTTTCCATTTCAGTTACTCTTGACAGGAGCCATGTGAACAGCCTCTTCCATCCCCTTAAGGTTCCGATGGATTTTGAGGTCTGCCTTTTCTATGCATCACCTTCATTTTGACGCTGTTCTCTTCCAGCAACCTACTCGCCACCGAAACTTTGGGTACATCCCTTTTTAATTTAAAGGATTTTGTTATGATTGTTTTCTTGACACAACGCTTTAAGGGCTCCATAGTTTCCCAGGTGCATTAGTACTCGCAGCTCCAGTGCAGAGGTTTTCTTTACAGGGGCTTGCTGTCCTAGCGTTTTAATAGGATAAGCAAAACAAAACTGCTAGTCCCAGGATGCAATTCAAAAACGGTACAATTAACTACGAGTGGACTTAAACTTGGCAGACCTGCTAATTCTTCAGTTTTCCTTAGTGAAAACTGTAGTAACTGTATATTTGTCGCTTACTATAATCTGTTTTTGGCTACGTAGAACAACAAAATCTAAATATATTGAGCTTGATGTTAAGGTAAAAGTCGTATATGATTGTCTTTAAATTATGCAGGGAATACTCAAAAATCCTTACGTTTTTACAGCATAAGACTTGTGTTGACATGTTTTTTTTTCTTTTCTCAAGTTAATGGTTTTATGGTATTTGAATGCTGTTTGTTTTGCATTCTCTTTCATTGTACTCTACACACACACTGTTTCACACGTAACTTTGCATCCGTTACTACCACCTACTACATATCTATTTGCCAATTTGTTTTTGCTACACATCTCAATCGTGTATTCCCTGCTCTCGGTCCGTAGCTCTTATTTTGTCCATCCTGTTATTCTCTGCCTCACCTGCCACTCATAGCATTTCTCTCTTTACCCACATTACTTTTTTTGTTTTCTTCTCTCCCTTTCACAGACTTTCTCCCTTTTTCCTCTTTGCACCTCTTGCCTTCTCCTTTCCTGTTGCTCAATTTCTCCCTTCATTTCTTTCCCAGCTCACATTTTTAGCCATGCCAGTATCCCTCTCCCAATTCACTACTCGCATACCTTCCTCAAATTTTTTTCCCCTAAACTATTCCTTAGTTTATTTGTCTTCTTTCTACAAATCTCTAATTTTCCTGCTAAATTCTTCTTTTACTTTCCCATTTGGTTTATACCCATCTCTCTCCTTACCCCCTTTCTTCCTATTTCTCTGTCAATAATCCTCTTTTCTTTATAACCCTTCCCCTTGCCTTCTCTTTTACCAGTTAATTTTCTGTTCTAATTTCTATTCCGTCGTTTAAAAAATATAGTAACAATTGTGGGTGCATTTTACCAGCTAATGAGACCTATACAGATGTACACTGGTGATATCATTACCCAAATGTATTGTACTTATTTGACCATCTGCAAATAAATAAGATGATTTTACCTTCTATAATTTAACTGTGAGACCATAAGGATACATGTGAATCTCTGCAGTGAATGTATTCCTCTAATGTACATTTGTATCAGTGTGTTAATGCATGGCATCTTCTCCATTTTTTTTGTTTCTCTGTGAACTTACTTCTTCAAACCTATCCGGTTCTCTCAGAATTCATTATCTATTGTCAATGTTGAGGATATACTTTGTGTTGCATTGTTAGTTCATCTGGAAGGGCTGGTGTATTGATGCACTGTAATCATGGCCCTCTGTTAGGTTTGCCATAGATTATTACATTGCTGAGTGTTTGTATAGCCCAATCTTTGCCAGTTACTTGGCTCTTCGTACGTGCTTCACCTGCAGGTATTTATGAAGTGGAACTTCTTCAGAGCTGAGTTCCTACCCAAATTACAAGTTTATGTGGGTGCGGGGGGGCGCCAAGTCGGCTTGTATGTTTGTGGTTATCCTTATGGAAGTGTTCCAAAGGTGTAGTGGGTTTTGGTCTTTTTTATTGTCCTTTGGTTTAATCATGGCATGATTACATTTGTAGTCCAAGGAGAATGTTGTGGATGCCCTAAAATTCACAGCTTTTCACAAATTGTGTAAAAGAGACTCTTACAATGTTGATTTTGGATCCTTTCCTGTTTCATTGAGATTGGTGGCTAAAGTCCACAATTGATTAATCTATAGTGGACTTTTTGTTAATTTGCCCTAGTAGGCATTACTGGTTGTAAATAACTTACTTCACAAAAATATTTCTCTAAAGTCTAGGAAAAGTTATTATTTTCAGAACCTGCAGGATTTGTGAGTACGTCCTGCCACTCGGAATTGTTTGGCTATCCCATAAAGCCTATTTGATATGCCATGAATTAATTTCATTTGTGTACTACATGTAATCCTTACTTTCTCAGATATTCACCTCACTGATGACTCCCCTTCTAAGGATATGGACAATTTGGAGAATACCTACAAAGTGTTACATTCATACATTTACTCACCATAGCAAATAATGATTACAATTCATGCAATAGGAAAGATAACTCAATTTTAACCATAGTGTGCCTATGATTCCTTCTAGTCTAAGCACAATCAATGAGACCTGGATCACTTCCATTAAAAATCAACAAACCTCTGTTTGTTCTACAATGCTTCCAGGCACTCCCATTCCTATTCTTGATTCTTCTGTATCCTCTCCTAATCATCTGAATGAATGCACCCCTATTATCACCATATTAGTTTGTAAACTGATCTGTCTTACATAGGTCTTACATTTAATATGGCATTAAGATAATTTTTGAACCACCCTCTTATTATACTTTACACCGCAACCTCTGATATACTTTTCCTTCTGTGACCTGCCCTTCTTATTCCTGCATACCATTCCCAATTCTTACCAAAACCTCTATTTCTGCATCATCTAATTACTCTGTCCTATATTTACCACACTATCGAAATATGTTTCAAAGTTTGTCATTATTAAAAGTCCAATTTCAGTGTTTATTTCCTTTTCGTTAGGACAATAGATAATTCTCATTATAGCAAAGACACAGAAAGCAATGTGTGTCTTAGTCAGCAAATTAATGTGCGTATGATTGACAGTTGTCAGAAAGAACTATAGACCTAATATGATATGCCATAGAACCAAAATTGCAGGACATACATTTTATTGGTGGAAAACCATATTGTCTACCTGTGAATTAGTTTTCAATATAGATTACTATTCTGCTTTTGGCTGGTCAAGAAAGTATGCCAGATCATACCCTACATCAGCCTTAAAACTGTTTTTTTTTTTACATGTGGTTCCCATCGTTGCCAGAAAATCACAACCTATAACTTATCCCTAGATGGCACATTGAATTACACGAAGATCTGATCCTTGCAGGACTAATTAGATTGGGTGCATCATTGTTGTTTTCACTACCACCAATGTAATGTTCTGGATTCATCAGAATCATAAGCTATGTGACTCATGCTTTACCTGGATCACACAACGTGTCCCTGGATGCAACATTGACTAGTTTAGATGCCGTTTTCTAAGCTTAGGTAGCGTGTTATTGCCCATGGTTTGCCCAAAAGCTACTGATTGTAATGTTTCATATTTTCTATCCCTTGGCTATCAAATATGTCTTTACAGATTATGGAAACTCGAGTTGTTAATATAGCTACTTTGGGTATTGATTTAAAAATGTTCATGCACAGCTGGATTAATCTTGTGTCGTGCATTGTTCTTAGAATATAAGTTTGAAATGCAGCTATTTTGCCTTGTGTTAATTCAGTCTACCAGAAATCTCTGGAACCAGCTTGTCTTAGCAATTATTCAAGCTCTCTAACCATTCTTGATCTGCCAAGTCTAGTTCTGCCGTGGGACTATGAAACACCAATGAGATATTGTTAGGGTTCAGGCCAAGATTTGAGCATTTTATTAATTCAATGTTTGAGCATTTAATTTTTTCCATGCTGTGTTCTGTTATAGCTTATACATAAATTGAAAGGCATGCGGTCATTTTTTTAACTTCTCTGAAGATCGTATTGTTGACTGTTAGTCTGGGACATTTTATGACCAATCTTCAAGTTAGAAAATGCTTTGGGGTTGCTTGGAGGGGAGGGAGGGTTGATAGTAAAAAGGTTTCCGATAACCTTGTTTGTAAGTCACCCTCTCGGCACTCAACTTGTGTTCTAATTATTTAAGTGTGGGTGTCCAGATTATTTTTTTAGTTGATTTCAGGTATTGTGGATAGCACATAACTGAGTTACAAATGCAAATCTTGGCTCTGTCTTAGTGACTACAGGAACTGTATATATCCAACCTGTATTCTGTTTCAGGTCTGTAGGCCATTCACTTTTGCAAGACATGAATCATTCCCGTGGAACTTGTGATAGCCTGTCTCTGCACCTACTTTCAGTCAGTGTTGACCTAGACTTCAGGGCTGTGCGATTCATTGCCACTGCGTTTCATGGACTTACAGGTTGTGATGTTCACACCAAAAAAATACATCAACATGGAAGTTTGTATACAAAATAGATTCCCTCTTGGGAATTAGAAATGGAAAGATGTAGAGCAATAGATGACCGATCACCCAGTTCAGACAAAATGTGAAGGTCTTTCGGCACACGGACACAATTATCTACAATCTAATCACACAGAATGTAATGTATGTTACTGCTGTTCTTCCCTAACAGCTTCTAAGCAGTTTTTTTTGTAACTTAGTCTCTACAACTCTAATATTTAAGCCTCAACAAATAACAGACATAATGGAATCATGGCACTAAATGATTCTGCCCAAAACGCTGCCCTGTTTGAGAATGAGCTATGGCATCATGGAAAAGGTGGTTACTGCTTTACAAATATAAATACCATAAAATAGCATTGAAAAATCGATTCAAGAAAAAAGGCTGTAAGGGCTAAAGCATGCATTAGTGTTGTAGACTTTGCTGGAATGTTCTTAAAGGGCAAAATAGTATTCCACTTTTTAGTTACTAAATAGCTTTAACCTTGCATGAGTGTTCAATAGGCTTGTTTTGGTTTCACCTCCAAGCTGTTACCTTGAGGATTCCTCCGGTTCTCTCCTTGCAGTGCTCACCTGTCCTCAATCCATGTTGGATAGGCAAAAATGTAACTTTGTTTCTTTTCGTCCCAGATGATTTTTTGCCATGTTTAGCTATGACCAGTGTTGACTAACATCACAATTTTATATTGTGCTTGTGGAAGAAATTTTCAATTTCTTATGAACTGTTCTATTATGTGTATAGGGGAGTCTGTAGGGCTATTTGGTTTGTGATTACTGTATTTATTTTTTATTTATAAAGTTTTATATAGCGCGAACAAGATCCCGAAGGATATCAGAGCGCTTTACAGTACATTGGTGGAGAGAACAGAAGGAGATAAACACCGCAATTGTGGGGAAAAAAAACCAATGATAAACTGTAAGCAATGGTACACATAAAAGGTACAATATTAAGCAGACAATATAGTCCGTGACTGTTGTGCCATGGAGCTAGGAACCAAGAGACCGCCACCTAATGAGTGCCACAACCCCTTACGGTAGGAATTTGCTCATTAAGAATCTTTTGGCTTCCAGTTTGAAAGCCGAAATCAAGGCGAGTCTGCGTATATCCGGAGGAAGAGAGTTCCATATGGGGCAGCACCAGAGAAGGCTCAGTGACAAGTTCTCTTTTTACTAAGGATGATAGGTTTCAGGAGGAGAGTAGAGGCGATTCTAGATGCCCTCACGCCGCAGGATAATTCAGGTTTTTGCGCTAGATCAGTGGGGGTATTGTAGTGAAGGGCTTTGTGCGACGGGATTGCAATCTTTAGCTGGATTCTTGCGTCAAAGGGTAGCCAGTTGAAAAATGTAAGGACTGGGGATATGTGCTCATTTCTTTTGGAGCCTGTAATCAGTCTTGCTGCGGAGTTCAACGAGGCCCTCATTGGAGCCAAGGCGTATTTAGGAAGGCCACAGAGTAGATATAGATAATTTATGCAGCATTCCTTGTTCGTGGTCCTGAAGTTAGGCACATTCTGGTGCTATGAAAGCGTCCTCCGTTTCAGATGTATCCTTTTTCATCTGTAGAGTCTCATGCTTTGCTTTCTAACTTTGCAGTTGGTCATTGCTGCTCTTTGGCTGGTTTCATTTGGTTACTGTGTGCTCCTTTTGCAGTACATGCATTGATTATGTCTTGGATGATAAACATTTTTCTTTGGCAGTGGCTTTTTAGAATCTGGTGACCATTATTGCAAGTAGTGACAACCAAATACCTTCCTACCAGTAAAATTACCTCTAGTCCTCACATTGCTCAATAAGGCAAGAACTCATGATTTTTTGGAGAGCGAACAGATCAGAGCAAGTGCACGTGAATGCACTAGATCACTTGTACGCTCCCATAGGCATCCACCTACTTTGGCGATGGGAGTATGGGAAGGTAACGGGAGGATGGGGGAAGCACAGGAGATATTGCTCTTTTAATGGGAACACATTAGAAGAAATGGAGTGACTGTGAGGCTGTTTGAATAAATATAATGAAATACAATTCAAAAATTCAAGAGACTGGGCCTCAATTTTCACCAAACTGCTACCACTACTTTGATGGGATGTGCTTAGGAAATACAATGTTTCATTGCTGCACGTCCCCCATTTCATGCTGGCATGTTTAACCTGTTCATACCTTGCAATAGACTCCCAGAGTGGCTTATTCAGCAGTTCCAAATGGAAAAACAATTTTTAATGATGGCATGTCTGAGGACTAGAGCTCCCAACTGGGGAAATCGTTTCAAGCCACAATCAGGAGCACCCTTTTTGCTTGTATTCCATATTGGGTTTGGTAAAGCAGAAGTAGGACCTTCAGACATGTCCTTTTTGTTTCTGGAGCATGTCCTTTGTTTTTGGAGCATGTCCTATTACCGCCATTAAATGAAGCGTATGCGGTTTCATGTGCAATTTCACACCAAAGTGGCTCAGCAAGATTAATGCTCACTGATGACATCAAGCAAACACTTGTTCCAGCATTGATGTGAATTCTTGGCCTCATGTTGGGGCCTCATGCCCGTTGACACATGTGTGCTCATTAATGTAATCTTGACTCTCTATGGACCCAGCATTGAGTGCCTTTTGGACAATATCAGCGTTTCGGGTGATGAGGCCCCCGGATCAGTGGCATGTATGCCAGATGGCCACCTGACATGTGGCAGGCCAGTCTCCTTACCCAGGCAGAGATTAGTAATAACAGATCGATCCTCTTTCGCTGAGTGGGACCATTTGAATGATGTGGCTATCAGAAGCCCTGGTTGCCAATTGAGCTGCATCTTCACATGTAATGTTGGAATTGCATGCCATTCGGCTGGCCTTCACAGCTTTTCTACCTTCTATAAAAGGCAAGTCATTCCTGACAGACAACTTGACCAATTTGTCTTGCTAAGAAGTGGAGTCCTGTGCCCTTTGTCAAGAAGCTGAGTGTCACGGTGACTGTAACCACACAGGATCTTCCTGACAGTTGGACCTGTGACGGATTCAGTCCGTGTTGCGTCAGATAATCACATGTGTTCTCTTGCTGATAACTGGCATCTGTATTGAGAGGTGGCACAGGGCATCTTCGCCCAGTGGGGTGTGCCCTCTGTAGATCTGAATTCTTCCACCAACTCTGATGAGTTTTCAGCCTAATGCACCCTGAAGTTTTCTTCTTGAGAGTCCCTAGGAGATGTGTCCTGCTTTTGGTGGGACTGTGGTCTCCTGTATAAATTTCCAACTCTGCTGCTAATCCACCAGATCTTAAATGAGATCAAGCAGGACCTAGGCTCAGCTCGTTTGGAAGCCCTGGACTGGGCCTGGAACGAATACTCTGAGCTCCTTGATCTCATGATAAACCATTCGCTTTGACTGCTACTTAGAGAGGACCTGCTGTCCCAGCAATAAGCAGGATCCTGCATTCAGGTATTCACAATGTACACCTTCATGCATGCTATTGAATCGGATCAACTTAGATGTTTTGTTTTTCTGTTAGAGGCGATGGATGTCATTTTGGCTGCTGGTTAATCAGCCTCGAAGTCCCTTTAAACTGTCCATTGTCCCCTGGTGCGGGGTGAAGGTTGATCATCTGAAGGATAAGCTTTCTGATGTCTTGTTTGTTTTTCCTTTGCCCTGGTGAGGTTTTGTTGTGTGCATTGTTAAAGGCTACTTCTTGGTTTGACAATCTTTCTTCACTTGCCTCATCTGGCCTTTTTATTCAAATCACCCGTTTTGATGCATTTTTGTAGAGGCTTTCACATATTTTCCCCCTTCGCCTTTCATTGTTCCGTAGTGAAATAGGAATTTGGTTCCTACTTTTCCGAGGTGTCATTTCTTCAAGCCTCTGCATAGCTGAACCCTGTGACTCTGAAGGCCCTGTTTCTCTGTCATAATTTCTGCATGTTTAGTGAGCTGCAGCCATTATTGTTCC
Organism: Lissotriton helveticus; assembly: GCF_964261635.1. Lineage (NCBI taxonomy): Eukaryota > Metazoa > Chordata > Amphibia > Caudata > Salamandridae > Lissotriton > Lissotriton helveticus. The sequence goes on from NC_136070.1 coordinate 1,118,591,178, forward strand.
GGCCTACATATGCTACCTTTTTTTCATGACAAGTTTGTGCTTCAGACATGTGCATCTTTTCTTCAAAAAGCTGTGCCTTTCTTTCATGTGAAGCAATCCATCACACTCTGAGTTCTTCTCTCCACGACATACAAGGATGAGGCGGGCTTAACAGGATAGCCCCTAACAAGGCCTTCCGTTTCTACATTGATTATACTAAAGAGTCCTGAGTGGACCATCAGATCTTCAGATTCGCTGGTCAGAACTTCCATAAATTAACCTTAACATGATGAATTGTCCTTTTCATCAAAATGTTGATGCCTGGACCAAGAAGGATCTCCTCAAGACTATGGGGATCATTACACCTGCTCATTCTGGGGAATACTCTGTCTAATCACACCACCATCTGCCTCCTCCCCATTGTGTGAAGTTGAGTTTTTGGAGCCATAAGGTTTCAAGTTAGATCATGCATACTGTCCCTATTTTCATTTTGTAAATCATGAGTCATATCTGAGGGTCTGGAAAATGTCATTGAATAAACTTACTTCCGCGTGCAGCGGTGGCTCCAATATAAGACTCCTTGTCATCATGTCTAGTGGCGGGACAAAATCACATGGGGCCGATGAGCTACTTGTTGGTTCACATAAATCACTGTAAAGAGTTTCCTGCATTCACTTTTTCCATCCTGAGAGCTTCAAAGATAAATTAATTTGCAGTTAGATGGGGTATCAGAAAAAGTGTCTGACGGGAACTTGTTCCATTAAAGCCCAGTACCTCAAACCAGGGCTGGGCTGGCCATTATGTCACTGGCATTTTCCTGGTCAGCTGCAGGCAACACAGGGCTGCTTTCACGGCTGGATTGGCTTTCTGAGACCCAACAATGGCCCCATTTTTGCTTTTGTCTTATGTAGTCTTGGGGGAGCTTGAACGTTCTTGCCAGGGCTGATTTTGTTTTCCAGTCTACCTTACATTTACTCTGTGCCGGATTGAAGAATACCAAAAAGTGAGGAGTGTGGAATGCTTGAATTAATTTCAGCCACTAGTAATTACTCAGAGCAGCATCCCAGTCTGTTTATTTTGCACACCATCTCACTTCAGTTTGGACCCAGCCATATGCAAATCAGTCTTGCCCTTGCTCCAGTAGGAACAGTCCAGCCCACACTGCCAGGCCACGCCCACACTGAATGAGAACAGAATGAACCCAGGGCCAGTTTCATCCTTCTTGGGGGTCATCACCCGGATTTTGCTTCTGTCCAGAGTATCGTGTGCACAGGTCCCACGTCTACGCATACCTGTCCACTTAGGGCATCACATTGAAGTATATGAAAAAGTGATTTATGGAATGCTTGAATTAACCTCCGTCACTAGTAATTACTCTGGGCCACATCCCAGTTTATCATTATTTTGCACACCATGCCACCACAGTTTGGACCCAGCCATGTGCAAATCAGTCTGAACCCTGCTCCAGTAGAACACCTCCAAGAAGACTGGGTGGGGAGGTCCAAACCTTGGCATTATGTATTTGAATTCTTTTTAAAATGGTCCACATTATTTAAAATACTACTTTGTTGCTCTGTGCATTAAAATATGGGAACAGACATTTTGTCATTTGACCTCGGGCTCATCTCGGTGGAGTTGATGCTTATTGACATGCATTCACTGTTTTAATGGCATATCATATAAACAGATTACTGCTTAATCAATAATTAGAATACTACCTGATCAATAATTATATTGACATTTCGTAATTTACTATGTTGGCCTAATGAGTTTACTCATAAGAAATGATTTCTGGCTCTGAAGTAGGTCGCTTGAATTTGTTTGTTTGTATTGCCTTCAAAATAAAGAATATTGCCAACAACTTGCTAGAAATATTTGTCCAATGAAAATGTGGTAGGCGAAGTAAATTAGACTGTATAATAAATACATTTCAGTTTTAATGTTTATAGTTCTGTTTGTTCAATCTTTCTAACAGGAAGTGCAGCGCTGTACGGCCGACATGAGCATCACAGCAGAACATTCCAACCATCCCGATAACAAGCACAAAAACAGATACATAAACATTGTAGCATGTAAGTAAACAAATATGAATACATTTGCAGAGTTCCAAAGGGAAATTACATGAAAGCATTGCGAATCAGATGTGCTCATGATTGTAGTCATTACCCACTGCATGGGAAGTGGCTGTACATGTTCATCTAGATGCAGATGGGTTGCTATAAATAGGCTCTGTAGCACACATTGCTATCCTCAGTGAGATTTTTATGGCAACACCGGAGGGTTCTATTATTCTTCCTTACCTTGCTTTAATCAGCATACCAGCCGAGGTATAACAAAATACTACACTTCCCAGAATCCTATGGGAAGTGCACAACCCAAACAGAATAGTGCAAACTATCGGCACCAAGCAGTGACAACTAAAGTACCTGATTGCAAGCAACCCATCATTCTTGCTCGGAATTTTGGTACTCTGCTCACAGCTATATTCAGTTTCTAGCACGTGTCTTTATATAGCAAATGGTTCTTATATTTGCTGGCTCATTCAATTAATTGGCATGTAAAGCTTTTGTTCTTTGTTTCGGTAGTGCACAGTGTGTGCATGGCGTATTTGAAGCACCCACTTTTTCAGTGACTCATCGTTTTTATTATTCCCAAGTGCTCCCTTTGTACCATTTCAGCACTCATCCCACACGATAGTGTCTTTATTCCCACAAATTAATGCTTGCCCTTTTTTAACTGGTGTGTCACGGTAACTTCAGGTTAGCCAACTCGCACAGAAATGTTTTTAGCACCTGTGTTCTTCACCCTCCGAATGCAGCCCTACCTGTGAAGGAACGCACGTTTTTTCCGGCATTTGGCAGCTTATGTACACATACGCCTGCCCTTTGCACACACAGGCTTGTGGCAGGCTTTGTGTACACAGTCGCACCTTATGTAATGTGTAATGTGTATACTTGTAAAGCGCACTGTTGCCAGCCGGCGTCCTGGCGCTGTATACCGCTGGGGAACCCGTTTTGGCTTTCCCTGTGGGATGGTCCCTGCTGGGAATCCCCAAGGTGGAGCCAGTCATCCCCGACATTGATGGGGCCGTTGTGGAGATTAGGCAAGCCAATGCCCAGAGTTGCTGAGTGGGACCCCTGGTTAGAGTAGGCACCGAGGCGAGAATTATCGAGTCCGCTGACCCTGGTCCGCGACCCTGCCGCGTCTGGAATCGAACCCTGGTCCCGGGCCGACTTCTGCTTCCGGGTCTGCCGCCTCTAACCAGTGAGCCACACCACTCCACCTTCAGCAGCTCCCGGCATCCTCTGGCAAAGAGTGCACACCCAATTCCACATACCAGTTTTTTTTGTCTACCACCACATTAGTTTCTCTAAGTTAGTTGGTTGAGATTGCTTCTATTCTGTCATACACACACCCAGGGAAATTTTACACATTTCTACAGCTATTTAGTTTTCTTAGCAATATAGTTACATTAGCAATTTATCTATATTATTCTGATAAAAGGGTTCTTTATTTTTAGCTCTCGTAATCATTCTTAGCCCTAACATATTTCAAAGTTAAGTATGAAGAGTCTCATTTTTTATTCACATGACCACAATGTTTTCATTCCATCCACAGTGGTATCTTTTGTTAAAATGTGTCCTCTTTCTTTAAAGTATCTCTAACAATAAGGATACATCCATTTCACAAGCCCTGTCTAGGGCTAAATATGTCCTTTCTGCAGGATTTGTCAGCTTTGCCTGGACTCTGAACGTAAAAAAATATGTATACTTTTGCTGTGGTAGCACTGAGCCCCCTAGACTTGCTTTAACACTTAGTGTAAAACTTACAAGGGTCTGATGAAATTTCTTTCCTTTTGTCTTAAAAAAAAAAAAAAAAGAAAAAGAGAGAAGCAATGCAATTAAGTGGTCGGAAAGGATATGCCTTGCCTTTGGAGAAGGATACTCCTGTTCTAAATCAATGATGGAAGCCCCTCTATTGGAACTAATGAGGTCTGCAGTCTTTTTGAAAGAAGTAGGAACCTCTGAACCAAGAGTGACATTTGTGGAAGTGACTAGTACAGGGAGTCCTGCCTTGAGCACCTTTTGCAAAAATAGGAATCCAACACCGTAATTTGGGATGGTTGCGCCTTGTCCAGAGAAGTGAATGTTCAGACTTTTTTTCCTTTGCCTTTATAAAAGGCTTCAAACTAAAGACCTTCAGCTTCATTGTTTGTCTCTGTGCTGGAGATGGTGCCTAGATTGTGGTCCATTTTGAGAGCAAATCCATTTCTTCATTCAAGAAATACCAAAGCATTAGCATTTTGTGGAGCATTTTGCACCCTATTCGAAAGGGATTATTGGTGAACCACCTAGTCTCACGTCTCTGCGATACTCAAATTCTTTGTTAAATGACCCATAACATCCACCGGCCTAGTTCCCAAGAATGTGAGAGATGATCAGTACCTTTTTGGGGTCTACTTAAATACTTGGAGAAATAGTACCATCATTTGGTCGTTCGATATGTGCGGGGGAGGTAAAACTGTAACCTGGGGAAGGTTGAGAGCACCCTGCACCCTTCATATTGCATACACATTTGCCTACAGTTCAACATAATCTGCTGTAGAGATTATTACCAATGTGGTCAAATGTAACCCATTCAATTGGGTTTAAGTGGTGGTTTAGGGATTGATCAAACATGGGATCCGGTAAAGTGTATGTAACCTCTACTGGAAAAAATTTTGCCATTCACTTGTTAAAGTGTTGATGTCTGTAACTTGTGATTTTTCCCTGTGGTACCAAACCAATGCATCAGAATCAGTCATTTCATTGTGAATATCTGTAGTATCAGACCCCTCAATAGTGTTCGTATAATGAGCGTGTATTAGGTAAATCAAAAATCGACATACTGACGCCAAAACCCCTACCTCTCAGTTTGGATGTGTGGGTGGTTGCAAATCCATATCCATTTGGGAAGAACCTGCCCCATATGAGTAATCCACACAGCTCGAAGCCACCTTGAATGGATTACTTCAGATTACTTGAGTCTGCAAAGCATAGCTTACTTCAGAATAATGTCCAGTGTTCCAGCGTAGGTGAGATATCAGCAAGTAATACATGCCTTGGTAACTGCGTTATGGCAGTCTCATGTTTGGTATCCATTGTCAATAGATTGTCCAATGCTGATTCCATTCTGTCAAAATCTTGTGAGGAAACGTACATGGTCAGTATCACAATATAATCCTGAAAAACATGTGCTTTGTGGCTACAAGTATTTTGGGACTGCTTCGGTAACCCGAGGTATTTAGTCACAGGCTGAAGTATCATAATTTATGGCTTCTGGCTTATTTAGAGTTTACTGTTTAGTCCGTGTGGAATAGCTGACTTTTGGAAAGGTATGTAGATCCATTTTCAGCTTTTGTTACTTAAAGTATATATATATATATATATATATATATATATATATATATATATATATATATATATATATATATATATATATATATATATATATATATATATATATATATATATTCATACTCGTACCCTCTCAGCGACGCGCCCACCATCCAGAGCCATCAAACAAGAGGAAAACGGAAGACCCAGAGTGCAGGTGAGTTCTTTTATTTCTCAGTACACCACGGCAGCATAACGTTTCGGCCTGCACAGAGGCCTTGGTCACATGACGCACCGAGAGAGTTGCGTGAATTTAAAGTGCTCGTGCATTCAAAATATTACAATTTGATTGGTTAGGTGATTTGTGGGGGAGTATCCACATTGGATTATTGACAGCGTGTTGCGATTATTGTAGGGACACAAGATCATTCAAGTACTGCCTATTTCATTAATAACTGTTTAAATACAATTTTATCCGTAAAATCGATAAATACGTGACAAAGAAAATCTTATGTCATTATAAAATACATACAAAGCATTTCATATATTTACAACTATTTACACAAAACGATATCATATGCCTTAATAGCAATATTTACATATGTAATTCGATAGTTGATTGATCGGATACATAGGCTTATATGCTTTTCACCTCACCTACATGTAATACTATTTTGACTAATAGATACCAATTGGAAATCGCATGTTTTTAAGGATTGAACAATATCATTTCCACGTACTTGCCATAACTCCTCCAGACACCATAATACTGTAATACGCGAATGCATTTTGAAACAAAGGTGATTAAAAACAATAGTTTGCTAAATTATTATTTGCATGCAGCCTGATGCACCTTCTGACAGGAACTAACAAATGGATATGTTGTTACTCAAGGGTGACCAGTAACCTAGTTGTTTGTTTCATATACAGTTGTATTGGCCACCAGTAACATAACGTGCAAAGCAAGCATTATTATTTGTTAAACCAAACACAGATGAGCAGACAGGGAGATCGAATATTTAAGGATAACACCTATCAGGAGCTCCTATAGACACGTATAAAAATCCTCCGTGGAGTTGAGACCATTGGGAGTCTTGCTGTCCATTTCCAGGATATACCTGGTCTCAAGTGCCCTTAGGATGCCCTCTCTATTGCCACCTCTCCTTAACGGACCTACAGAGTCTATGGCATAGTATCTAAGGAGTCCGCTATCATTGTTGTGGTGCTCCTTAAAATGCCTTGCCACCGGATATGCGGCATCATTGGTGTTGATGGCCCTAATGTGCTGGAGTACCCGTTTGTGGACCTGCAATTTGGTACTGCCAATATATTGCAGACCACATGGGCACTCCAGCACATAAACCACATATTCCGTCTTACATGTCAACTGTTTGTTAATTTTACGAGGCACTGTGGAGAATGCTGTTAGGAACTTGGTTTTATTGAGCCCTTGCGAGCATGCTTTGCAGCTAGAGCACTTTCTAAAGCCCCTACTTGCTGCTAGCCAATTTTTAGGTGGAATCACCACCGGACTGGATTTAACTAAAGCATCCTGTAACAAGTATGCTTTTCGGTAGGTGATAATTGGTTTATTGGGCATATGTTCTCCAATTACTGGATCTAATTTGATTAAGTTCCAGTGGTGATTGATTATTTTTCTCAGTGCCGCATGTTGACTATTGTAGGTCCAAGTAAGCCTGACTGGTTGGATACCATCGGATTTTGTGGCCCTCTGTGCTTTCTTATAGATCAGTGCATTGCTGCGAGATATATATCTTTTAGCATCCTTAGCTAACCAGGGTAAGTCTTATAAACCTTTCATTTTAGCCGTTCATCCATATCGGCTTAATTTATGCTGGTAGATGAGTTGATGGAGAACAAATGCTGGTTGGTAATTTTCCTTTTGCTAATCTGCCTATTACTGAATATCATCCTCTCTGGGATGGTAATTTTTGTCTTCCATGTCTTTGCTGCTTGGCCTGATAAAAATCTGTTGTCTTAAAAATGTTATCCACCATATTCACAACGCTATTGTGTTTAGAATCTATCAGAACAATTTCTAATGGCAGCTAGTTTCTTATGTCCAAGATTAAGATTTTCCTACCTGATAGTTTTCCCTCTAGGGGCCTCTCTTAATAACTTGTGTAAGGAAAAATATATAATTTGCTAACTGTTGAATATCCATTTTTTCCTGATAAAAAAATGTGTTTTTATGTAGGTGCTTGAAGACTAATGAAAATAAAACAAAGTCCTAAAGAGCCCTTTCTTCCTAACCTGTAATTTGTTTAAGGAAACCACAGGTTCCAGTGTTCTCTCTGACTTTAGCCTGTTTGGGGGGGGAGGGGTAGATGGTTTTAAACCTTTATGCCATTGGCATAATTTACTTGGGGACAGGAGCCTCTGTCTGGATACAATTCTGAGAACAGTTTATTAGACTAATGGCAGTAGTTTCCATAGGTTTTATTGGAAGCTAGTTCCTCATGCTTCTATTACAGTTGTCAGTATGCATCAAAGAAGTGTATATGAGCCTCTGGTCTTGAAAACGAATAACAGAATTTCCTAACTAGGTAGTGTTAGAAAGCCCTTATTCTATTTAAGATACGAGGTGGTTATTATCCCTCAGGCTTCTTTTCACCCTTTTTCCCATCTTAATTGTTCTGTATGTAGCTTCTGTATTTGCTAATACTCCAAGCACCTATAAAAATGTCATATAGCTTTGTCGATTTCATGTTGGGAGCTGCCATTCTATTTTGTTTCACCATCCTTAAATGACTCTAATGCAAGAACGTATGCTAGTTGTTTGTTTGATGGTGTATACCTTTCTTCTATTGGTTGTTCACTTCCTACAGGATCTGGGAAAGCTTAGTCTTTTTTTTATACCCTGGCTGCCATGTGGATTAAAACAAGAAAATTAAGCAGAGTACTTATCTCCGTCTCGCTAATAAAACCAGAACTTTCCAACACTACCCAGGAAGTAAAATCCGCATTCTAGGCACGTTTGCTCTTGGATGTAACAAATTAAAATATTTTTTTGCCAATTTTGAGATATGAGGTCAATGTTGAGCAACATTCAACACTCTCAATGGGGTTAGCACAACATTTTGTGATATATCTTGCTTTTGCACTTCCTGTGAGTTGTTTGAAACTTCAAAAATATGCACAACTCCAGAATGAAGATCCATCAAGCCAAGATGGCCGCCTGGCAGGAGCTCCCGTGAAGAGCTCCTGGTGCTGGGGATCCCATACTGGGCTTTATCCCTATTAGCACACACCAGCTCGCCGGAACGTGAAGCAGAAAAGTAACTGGAGCAAAAGTAATCGGATTGGCAAGTAACTGGATTGCCCGAGGGGTCCTCTCACGGAGGTTGGAGCCTGAAGCTGCGGGAGCCGGCTGAGCCGCCACTGGATTCAAGCCCTCGCGCACCCACCGAGACAGAGTCTGACCTGATGAAGGAGGCCAGACCCTGAGGAACTGGGAGCCTGCTGAGCCGGCACTCTTCATCGGTGATTGACGACTGCGGAGCCACCGCAACCTGCCACTGGACCCGTGCCTCCAGACACCCCATCGCGGCGCAGCTGAAGCCCCGGGGAGCCTGCTGAGTCGGCTCTGCGGATTGTCCCGCGCTCGCACCACCACAGCAGAGGACTCCAGACACCACGGCTGAGGTCTCCAGACACCCTCTTCGCGGCGCAGTGGAAGCACTGGGACCAGTAATCAACAGATCACCCCAGCAGCACCGGGACCAAAGCGGATCGAGCACCGGACCCCTCCCCCCCTCCCGATCAAAGGCAGATGCTGGCCGCTACTCGGGAACAAGGGAACAACGGACAACACTCACGGCAGCGGAGCACCGCGGGATAGCCGGCACCAGGACGAACACCGGACCCCGCCTCCACTCACGAGTTGAAGCAGCGACCCCCCCCACCCAGAAGACGCCGGTCGCACACCGGGACGAGGCCACGACATCACCCCCCCTCTCCCGCCCGCTCTGCAGTAAAGGAAGCCCAGCGGACTGGAGGGCTGAGAGGAGCGGGGGACGCCGGCTTGGTAATCAGTTGCAGACACTGGGGAGGCACATTAGCGTGCAGCGGACCCAGCGGACACAGTCTTTAATAACAACAAAAAAAAGGTATTTGTGCATTTTCCCGGTTCTCAACTGTATTGTACAAAATGGCGGGAGTCTGAAAAACAAAAAAACTAAGGCTATAAATCACCTACTGTGCCCACGAGGTTCCATCGGGATGAGCCTCCCTCACAGTGTGTAAACGAAACTGATCTCACTGCTCACAAAGCATGAAAATAAAAAGAGGACTAATGTCTCTTGTCCACCTATGTGGCGGCCATTTTGGCACAGTCTCTCTCATGGATCACCATCTTGGACTAGTCATTGTTGCTGGGCTTTCAATTTATTTCACGATCTGAGGTGCATCAAGAACTCACCTTTTTAGGCTAAGCCCAACTACTACCAATACTGTACTCTGAACTACGGATCTGTGATCTATTGTACTCTGAGGCACACCTATCTGTGTCATGTAACAGACTGCCTGCATCTGCATTCTGCTTTACAAGTATTATACTCATTATATATTATTTATAGGTTTACCCGTAAACATAACTACTCCCCCAATTGTACACTGCACTACTCTGCACAATCTCCCCTGTTATGCTACCGCATGTATCTTAGGTCTATAGTTTTCAGAACTATTCCTCCAATTGTACTCTGCACTACCACTTTACACAATTCTGCAACCCGCACTGCATTACCGGTATTCACTTTACCTCTCTCTCATGTAATGCATCAACTGCTACCTCACATATGCTTGTCGTCGCACTAGTGTATTTTCTGCCCGCTAGTGCCATTTCTGATTTCTGATCCAGATAACCTGTTGTGTTTGCATGTGCACCTTGCTCCGGCATATCACTACTGTTCACCCACCCCCGCGCTACACTGCTACCATACCAACATGAAGCTCATCGGCAAACACACACATAAAATAAATTACCCTTCCGCGCTCACCAAAAAAGCTACTAAACGCTTTAAACACGACTTCCTTAGGTCCCACCCAGAAACACCCTTTGCCGACACCTACTTCTCATCGGTCAATGGACCCTTGAACACCGACATCATTTTCCACACCACACGCAGAGCGCAATGGAAAAAAGTGTTCCTCACCCTATTCACCGTCTCCACCACCAGGAAATCCGCACATGGCCTAACACTATCCATCACATCGTCTCAACTCCTCCCAGGCAGAACTACCATCACTATTTACAACAACGGGATTGTCTTAATTCAAGCGATAGACAGGAACCTGGAACTACTTGACAACATGTTCCCCTCTCTCAAAGAGCACCTTTCCAACCCTCGGACTTACACGCATTTCACCCCCTGTCCTACCTCCCCTAACGTCACAGCTCCCACCCTTAACTCTCCTAACACAGTTCAGCAGCAAGAAGACACACACCTCACCTTCACACCCTGCTCCACAGTCAATCACCTGCCCGTCGCAGCTACCCCTCCCCGCCCCTCATTCACAGACATAGACCTGGTCCCTCCACACACCACTCGCTTTCCCAGCCCCCCTACTAACCTTCGTACCTCCGCTCATCCTCCTGTCTCCCCCTCCACACTTTTCACTCCCGTACCTTCCCCCGCACATTTTTTCTCAGAGCACCCCTCCTCCCCCAATGGCACCCCACACAACATGACTCTCTCTCCGACTTCCGCCCCCCCCCCCCCACACTTAGCACTCCCGCCACGCCTAGCCTGCACCCCTCCTTCAACCTCCCACCCCCCTCGCTCACTCCTCAATATCCCACCTCCTCCCCCACAACAGCCAGCCTTCACATCGCCCCCTTTTTCCCCTCCCCCCCTAGCACGGATGCGCTTCCCAACACCTACCCTTTCGCTAACGCCCCCAACGCCCCCAACACCCTCATCAGTTCCGCCTCTCCACCCGGACTGCCCCCTGTCAAGGTATTCGCCGGTTCAGCGCCAGTACCCCCCCCCCCCAACACCGCGCCCATCATCACCTTGGACACTATTATGTCTACCCTCCTCCAATTGAAAGAAGAATTACACTCCATTAAAGAGTTGCTCTTCACGCACCCCAGACACCCCCCCATCACCACCCTTACCACACCTAACACCACGTCCCCCTCACCTCCTACTCGCCCTACCACACAACACTCCACACACCGGACCTCTATCCCCCCTCGCAATACCAACAATCGCAATAACAATTGCAATCTCATCACTACCAAGCGCAATACTCCTCCTTCTACACCTAACAACACTTCCTCCTCTCCTCCTACTCGCCTCATCACACATCTTTCCCCACATTGGACTTCTACCCCCTCTTGCAATACCACCAATCGCCCCAGACGTACTTCCAACACGATCTCTGACCATGACGTACACACCCTTCTCCACTCTTACAACCCGGGTCCCCAAAAGCCACTAGCTACCAACAACATGTCCATCCCAACGATTATATCTAACCCCCTCAGGCACCAAAAGGATAACAACAGAGGCGCTGTCCCCAACAACCTCACTAATGTACCCCTCATTACGGAATCGTCCTCCACCCTTTGCACCCCTAGCCTTAAATGCATACTTCTCAACTGCAGATCGGCCCAAAGACATTCCACGGAGGTCGCCGACCTCATCATGTCCCTGGAACTGGACCTAGCCATTCTGACTGAAACATGGCTGTCTGATTCCTCTACACCTATACTGGATATCCTAGTCCCTCCCAACTACTGTATCATTAGACTTGACAGGGCCATAAAGATAGGCGGTGGAATTGCCTGCATCTACAGAAGCAACCTCTCAGTCTCCAAAGTGGCCGTCCCCTCTCTTACTTCCTGTGAATACCTCTGCCTCGATATCAGCGAAAGCAAACCGGTATGCTCACTACACATTATATACCACCCACCTGGGGACAATCTCTCCTTCGTCCAACAACTCATGGATACAATATCAGCCAACTCAGGACGGCAGCACACCCAAATTTTCCTTGGCGACTACAATCTCCACTGGAATGACAGCAGTGACACAGTGGTAAACAGCCTCAAAAGCTTTCTCAACGCACTTGATCTCAACCAAATATGCAATAGCCCGACCCATAAGAGAGGTTCTACCCTTGACCTTATCATCTCCAAAGAGGGCGCTATTCAACTGGAGTCAATCCAACCTTGTCACTGGTCAGATCATTATATTGTCTCCTTCCTCATCAAGGAAAAAATCAGACTTAACTCAGTTCAACCCCCTAAGCACAAAGTGTGGAAAAGAGACTTGAAGAAACTCAATCCAAACTCCCTACCGCCTAACAGCTGCAATGGCCTACTTCCCCCTCCCGGCGTTACAGACGTTCAACTTCTGACTGACTACTATCTCAATACTATGTCCACAATAATCAATGAGGCGGCGCCCATGCAACTGAAAAGAGTCTCGTCCAAGAAGACTTCCAACCCATGGTATGACGGTAGCCTCAATGAGGATAGACGGGCCATGCGAATGGCAGAGCGCACCTGGAGGTCAGCCCCTTCTGCAGTGCACCTAAAAAGTCTAAAGATACAGAGAAACGCCTACTTCAGGAAAATAAAACGCTCAAAAAGAGACTTCTTCAGCCTCCAGCTCGCCCAAGCTAAAAACCGTCCAAGAAAACTGTTTGAGTTAGTCAGAACACAATCCAAAGAGCAACCCCAGACACTCAGCTCCATGGACATTACTCCTTCCTGCGAAGACTTCTCTGCCTTCTTTATCCAAAAAACTGAGAGAATAAGAAGCGATCTCCTCAATGACGCTATCCTGTACTCCAACCCCCGACACACAGCAGTGCCTCAACCAAAGAACAACGCTACTTGGTCAGCCTTTGACACCTACTCCGAAGAAGAAATTGGCAGACTGCTCAGCACCTTGAAACCTTCCAATCACCTCTCTGACCCCCTTCCTGCTAACGCTGTAAAAGACTTTTCCCCTTGGCTTCTCCCACTCTGGTCTAAGATTATCAATAGCTCTCTTCAACAAGGATCCATCCCCAACGCCCTCAAAGTAGGGCAAGTCACACCGCTACTAAAAAAAACAACAGCAGACCCCACTGATCTAAACAATTACCGCCCTATTACAAACATTCCCACTCTCGCTAAACTGTTGGAAAAATGCGTACAACTACAACTGACTAAACACATAGATAAGTTTGATCTCCTAAACGCTCATCAGTCAGGCTTCCGAGCAGGGCACAGTACCGAAACTGCCATGACTCACATAGTGGACGATGCCCTCCAAATCCTAGACCAAAACTATACCTGCCTCCTCATCCTTCTGGATCTCTCCTCAGCATTCGATACAGTTAAACATGAGAACTTACTCGAACTGTTAAACACAAGAATGGGCATATCTGGGACTGTTCTAAAGTGGTTCACCTCATTTCTACACAACCGGACACAAAGAATCAAAAGCAACAACCTGCTGTCCTCTCCGGTACCTGTATCGCTAGGCGTCCCTCAAGGATCCTCCCTCTCCCCAACACTGTTCAACCTAGTTATGGAACCTCTCACTACGTTGCTACAGGCATCTAATGTGCACTTTCACATGTATGCCGACGACACCCAACTTTATCTCAAAATACAATCTCCCAAGGACATCATGCTTCTGAACACCACGATCAGAAACACCCAATCCTGGCTTGCTGAGAATCACCTCAAACTCAATGCTCTGAAGACCGAGTTCCTCCTGATCTCACCTCCCGCTAAAATATCCACGGCTCAAACATGGCTTAAGCACTTAACGGCTCTAAATGTACAGCCCATCGTAGTAGACTCAGCAAAATCTTTAGGCATAACACTTGACACCAATCTCAACATGCAGCAGCACATCAGCAAGGCAACCAAAGGAGCGAACTTCCAAATCAATACCCTGAGAAAACTTAAACCCTTCCTTCCTGCCAAAGACTTCCAAACTGCAGTACAATCTATAGTCATCCCGCACATAGAATACGGTAGCACCGCCCTCTGCGGGCTCCCCCTAACTACAACGGCACCCCTAAGAGCGTCCCTTAACGCCGCAGCGAGACTCGTCACAGGATCAAAAAAACACTTGCGTATCTCCCCGGACTTTAAATCACTGAACTGGCTACCTTTTGAAGCCAGAATACAACTGAAAATCGCATGCATGACACACAAGGCTGTGCACCTGAATTCACCCGCCTACCTCACTCAAAAGCTGACAATTTCGGGTGGCTCCCGAACTACTAGAAGCACAAACAATCTTTTGAAAAAACCTCGAAGATTTCGGAAAGAAAAAACTTATAAACGCTCCTTTTCAGGAATGGCACCCAGGATCTGGAACTCACTCCCTCCGGAAACAAGGCTCATCTCCTCCAACACAATCTTTAAGAAGGAAGTTAAAGCGATCCTCATGGCAAAATACACATGATCTATTATTCCGTATCACTCATGAATCTGCTCTGTAAGTCCTGCCCGACCCTGGTCTATTGTACCACCCGTATTATCGAATTACGTAACTGTATACGCTCACTCTTTGTATTTTGTTATAATGTTTGACGCACCTGGTTGATTATGTATATTGTTATATTGTTGACGCACCTGGTTGACTTTGCACACTTTACCCTCTCCACCTCAACGTTCCTTACTTCCCTACTACTGTCGCACCTGTGGGACTATACACCCTGCTCACACCCACCTCAACTGTGCCCACCTTTAAACTCTAAATATTCTAAACACGCTTAAGCAAGTATATGCTCCTTATTATTGCACTTTATACTATTGACGCAATTGTTTGTCTATACACTGTGTACCGACACTACCTCACCTGTGACCTACCTCATGTCCTTTGACCCACCTATGTAACTAGCACCTTGTACCTAACTACCTCATATATTACTTTGTATATACGCTTTATTACTCTGTATTTTTTATCCCCATGCCCTTGTAAAGCGCTCTGATATCTGCAAAGATCTTGTTCGCGCTATATAAAACTTTCAAAATAAATAAATAAACTGTATTGTCACATAATTTGTCTTGAAGAAAAAGAAGTGGCGCCTCTGTTTAAAATGTGCCTTTCTAATCTGCCTCGTTTTCAATGTCACTGTCGTCTCTCTCTTTATATTCTACCTTCTCTTCCATATTTCAACATTACAAATTGTCAGTTTGATACTGTTTCTCTTCATGGCACACCCACTAGTTGATCTTGCTGGCAGTTTCACAGTACTAATAATCATCAAGATATCTAATTAATTTATAATTACTTTCTAATTTCTTATAGTTATGCATTTCATCCTCTATCACGTTCTCACCTATTTTTTTCACTTCTCTGAAGCCTTTGAGAAGTCATACACCATGGCAGTCACTCTAACTCTGCGGTTGATGGATTCCTGAGATAGCACCCTAAGTGTGGTAGACACTATTCCAGGTGCAGGGAGATAGACGTGGACTGCCTGTCTCCCTTGGTTTCTCAGAGCAATCAAATTCCAATTCATTTGACCGAATCAGCAGCAGAGTCAGTGTGTTGATTAGACATACCGCCTAGATTACGTTATCGGGGCCAGAACTACTCCGTCGTGTGATAGCTGTAATGATCTCTCGCAGCACTCTCCTTTTGCACATTGTTTTTCAGTTAGTACATGTGGTTTACATCCCATATGTTTTTGTTTGATTATTTTCCATTGGTGTGATTTTTGATAAATACATTTCTGTTCTGTTTTGGCTAACATTGTTTCCTTTTCCTTTGCACTTCTGACACCAGTGTTTTGTTCTACTATGGACCGTCTCTCGTCACACACGTCCTCTATATTGTCTGCTTTTGTTGCCTGGTAAATGTAGCACATGTGATTATCACCTATAGGGCTGCATTCAGTAAGCTTGCAAATTAACCATATTAAGTGAGGTGGAACTTCCTTGGAAATATCAAGTGTCCACCAACATTTTAGTTTACAATTTGAAGAACGGATACCCTTAAATATAGTAATGTTCTGAACGGGCTTACCAAAATTAAATGATGTAGTGAGGAGGCATCCTCTGCAAATTCTTATTACGGAGGCTGTGTCATATACCTGAATTTGATGATGTACGTCATGTATTCCACGAGTGCAACTGTATATTGCCGCAGTTACTGCATGGATCAAATGTGTTAATGCACCATAGCCATTAGTGATTTTCCTGGGGCAGGCCCGATTCTAGCCAAAGCAGTTCAGTGACTGTTGACCTAATTACAAAAATACCCTGACTGCTCCCTTCAATGGATGGTTTTCATAATGTAGTCATGTCAGTAGGCCTTATTGCAGAGTGGTAGGGTGCTACAAACTTTGTTCGATCTCAAAGCATGAGTCTGCAACACACTGGTGGTGTGGGCTGTGTCCATACAGCGAATGCATCGCAGGCAGAGACAAGCACTCGCTCTTAAACTTTTGTCTTACGTGTTGAAGCTCACCTTCCCCCTTAATATTTCAGTGGAATGATCATCTCCGCAAGGGGGATGTAGTCCCTGAATAACACCCCCCTCCTTTCATAGATGCAGTCACCTTCCCATATCGCTACATGGAAGTCATAGCCCAGCTCCCGTGGTGTGCATTAGACGCGGTTGCATTCTTGTGCAACTCATGGAGATGTACACATGTCCACCAGCTGCTGTAGCCTCTTATCTAATGCAGAGATCTGATTGATAATGCTCTTGGAGAATGATGTATGTAAATTCAGATTCAGCTGACATCTGCATGCGTGCAGAGGACAATGAGAGTCCACTGGATATTCCAATATTTATTTACATTGATTAGAGTAGAGAGCAGTAGTCATGAAGCTGACTCCTGCAATACTTGCATGCAGAGGTTAGATTGTTAAACACAGCCAGTTTACATACAGAATTCCATTGGCGGAAAAAAAGACGACTCTAATCTGTACTCAAAATTGATATTTGATAGAAAAGGACTCAATGCCACAGGAACAGGATACAAAGTCATCAGGAATGAAGCCCTTCTGTGCAGATCCATTCTGCAAGGATAGCTTCAGTTTCCTAATACATAGTTGTTTCGGTGACCCAGAACGATGTAAATCTAGAATTCGCATTTATTTCACGATTTCATGGATGCTGGTCAACTACAACCGAGAACAATTTAAAGCTAGAATTCAGCTGCAAAGAGTTAATTTATTTCACGATTTCATGGATGCTGGATAGCAACACGTGATCTTCATTCCTCAGACGTTCTAATGATAACATTGAGTGCCAATCCCTTCCCCATCAGTTAATTCAGAGTTAGAACAAGGCCTGTCTTATTTAAATCAAATCTGACAATCACACCCTAAAAGAATGCTGTCTTAAATGCAGCCACCAATAATAGCATTCTCCTTATCACTTGAAGTCCCTCGTGTTCCGTCGCTCTGTTACCAGTACAAAACAATGTTTGTTTTGTTTCTTGCTTCCTCAAGATGATTGGGCAGCACAGAGCTCACTTTTGCTGAATAATTCTAATTTAACCCATTCATTAATATACTCCACATTTCTCACATGTGCTTACTAAAAAACATCAGCTGGGCTTTATGCCAAAGGTGTATCCATTTCTAATGATTGCAGTGCTTAGAAGGTCACAATCAATCAAAAAGATTCAGCGAAACTGTGGTACCATGATGAATAACGGAGGCTCTCCCCATCTCAGAAGAGCAGTCAATATGGTGTGGGGGGGGGGGGAGGGGGGCCATCTTGCCTTGGAGTGGGGGGGGGGGCACCTATGGCTGGGTCCTGGTGGTCCCTGCCCTGGAAGCACTAAAGTGCTTCCGGGGCAGCATGGATTGATCCTGCCCACATTTAAGCGGCTGCCAGCAGGTCTCTTGTTTCCTGCTAGCGGCCAGGGAAGAGGTGGGCACCATGGACAGGACACCTCACCCCCCACAGGAACCACGTGCTGCCAGCTGTTTGTGGGCCCCTCTTTGCTGCATTGCCTGAGCCCACAGGGGGTGCTTACAGGATTTTGGGGCTATGAAGGTTTAATGATGATGCAATTTTTTGCTAGTGATGTATGATGACATGGGTATGGTATGTAATATCAGGTTTTTTGTTATCCCTTCGATTTAGCAGTCAATATATTGCATTCTCGTGAATTGTTGTATTTAAGCTTGGCAGGCGAGGTCAAGATTGGTGGGAGACACTTCAGGCCCTTTATGGCACCCTGTTTTACCAAATTTAACATCTGCGGCCCTGGACCCTCCAAGGGGTGCTGCCACCAGGTCAAAATGAGGTGGCAGGATCGCAGGAGGTTCTTGGCAGTTGCTGACACCCACTCCTTACCTATCTCCTACCCGTGCAGGCGCATTTGGACTCAATCTAGCACTGGGCCTTTGGGGATGGCAAACTTGGTTGTAGGGATTGCCCGCAGTAGGTATCCTAAGGGCAGCCGGGCCCCCCTGCACTAGAAATTCCAAGGTGGGAAACCTCCCAGTAGGGAGGGGATATAGAAGGTGGGTCCCTCCCCTAAGGAGGACCCCATCTTTTGGGACAGAGGAAGGGGTAAAAAGAAGGGGCAGAGCCAGTCTTGATCTCATTTGGAAATTTGGAACGGTTATGGAATATTTTGCTGGTTTCACAGGAACAAGGTAGTTATGGTTAGGTGATTCCCATGTACTAGAGTCTCTTAAGGATGGGTCACATTTGTAAGCTAGATGTAAATAATGTGGTTATTGTGTAAAATATTATACAATGTTTTTTATTGTGTGAAATGATCATCAATACGGCCAGGGGTCTTACGACCCCTAACCCAAAGAAATAAAAATGGATCATTACATTGTTGTGACATTGGAGTTTTTGGGTAATGGTAAGTATTCTTGAGACAGCGGCGCCTACCTGGCCACATTTTGATCATTCCACGAATTACAGAAAAGCAGAAAGATGCGTGTGTGTTTTTTTACATCTGCCATTATTCCTAGCATGTTAAATTACACCGTGATTTAAATTACACTATGATCAGCACTAGATGCATTCATGAATAAAAACCTTTTGTAAGCTTTTTTTCCCCTCTATGTTCTGTTTCCCTGTAGATGATCACAGTAGAGTAAAGCTAAGACCTTTACCAGGAAAGGATTCAAAGCACAGTGAATTCATTAATGCCAACTATGTGGATGTAAGTCCGAAGCTTTCTTCATGGTGCTTCTCTTTACTGCATGATCAATTTCGGTTTTTTTAAACTATAGAGACTGTGTTAGTTGGAAGAACGTTCCCTCTGCCCCCCCCCCCCCCCCCGAAAAGCACATTGACAGACCTGCATGCATTTCAGTCTATTATGCGCATTCTTCCTGCTCTCTGTAAATTATTAATCGAGTTTGCAAAGAAATAGCTTTGGCCTTTATATCTCGGTTGTCTTTGAAGGGATACAACAAAGCAAAAGCCTACATTGCTACCCAGGGACCTTTAAAGCCCACATTTGAAGACTTCTGGAGGATGATTTGGGAGCAAAACACTGGAATCATCGTCATGATCACTAACCTTGTCGAAAAGGGAAGGGTAAGTGCTTCTTCGGATGTGCCCTTTTACATGTAATCTCGCACAGACAGGGTCTGCACTCTCGGTGATGGCTCTTAATGCAGACATTACCTGGGATGGGTACATGGCATTTCTCTATACCGTCTGTCTGCTATTACATCTCCCCGTAAAGTGTGTGTCAAGTGGGGGCTGAATTGCTGTATGTACTCTGGGCCTGCACTCTGTATCACTTCATGGCACTTAAATAGGAGATATTGCATACTGAATTATGCTGCCTTTTCTTTTGCTAGAGAAAATGTGATCAGTACTGGCCCACGGAGAACAGCGAAGAATATGGAAATGTAATTGTCACCCTGAAGAGCACAAAAGTACACGCATGCTACACACTTCGCCGCTTTGCAATCAGGAATGTGAAAATGAAAAAGGTAAGCAATGCTGCGAAAAATGAGGGCGCATGTACCCTAACTGTTATTTAGTATGCAATGGTTATGAAAATGTGCCCAGATAAAACCTACAGATAAAATTGGTAAAGCATAAGACAGTTTCACTTTTATAGGAGGAACTAACCATCTGAGAAACTTTTATGCGAACAATCTTTTTATCTTAAGTGTGGCAAAAAATGTATGGTGAAATTCAAGTGCCATAAACTTGGCCTTCAGTCAATGTAACCAATGCGGTTTCCAGCTGCTCGCCTTTTGACAAAAATAATTGGGGGGAAAAGGAGTTTAGGTGAATTTTTTAAGTGTCGCAAAATTAATACGCAGAAAGGAATTTAAAGTTACAGGGATGAAAGGTAGAAACTTTTAAAGTCATTCAAATTCCCCGTTGGTGTTGACAATCTTTTAAAGTTAGAGAGCGTGTAAACGATTTTACAAGTAGTATATTGTGTCCACTAAGGGTTGAGAGTAAGGGTGAGACTGAGGTCGAGCGTCACAAGAATGTCGGGAAGCAATCTGCGTTAGGATGGCAAGATAACTGAAGCAGTCTCTTGGGAAGAAATAAACATGTATAGTTCTGATAGGAATAGGGTGACCCTGGGTCAGGACTAAGCCAAGCAGCATTAATTCATGAACTCATGAATTGGTAACTGAAGAAGGAAATGACAGTATGTAGACTCTGGAAGAGGTTACAAACATGCTGAGGGAGGGAATGTTCAGACATGCGAAAGAATGAATCAATTTAAGGACTTGCCCATGCTCATGGTAAAATGAGTTTATCAGCTTGTTTTGAAATTATATTTTGATAAGGGAGTGCAGCGCCTTTATTGTTTTCTGTAAATGTATTGATTTTAATTGACGTTGTACTTGTGTGCATTTAATTTAGGATTATAGACTTTTTAACTTATTTTTTCAGTGACTCTTGTTTAACCTACTTTTGTTTGCTTGTTTTTAACTATTTAATGGTGATTTAAACTATTCTAGCTGTTCAACTTTAAACTGAAGCCATTGACAGGCTTAGGAATGGTATTTTAATGCTCAGTAAAAACTAAAGGCTGCAGATTTCAGTATGGATAGCTCATGGGCGCAGGAATGCATAGCAAATTCAGTGGAGGGTAGGTACAGAAAGACGTATACGGGGGAGCACAAAACTCAGAAATGGATAGCTCTCAGGATCAGATTGAAGTAAAAGGTTATGTGACAGTCTTTTGGTTTGAAAACTCAAACACTCAATCCTGCATTAAGGTCAGCAATCAGTTGTAACTGAATGAATACAATGTGAATGCATCCAACCGTAAATGGTTGACGCAATATTATGGTGGTTGATTCTGTGTACACTGCAAGTACTTCTGATGTTTTCATTAAAGGATCCTCCCGATGAGCCTCACCAGAAGCTGAAGAGTGTTAAAGGGAAGGTCCTACAAGTTAGGTTACTTTGGTTGTTTGGTGTACACAAGGAAAATATGAAATGTGGTTTTCATCTATGGTGTCCAGGAAATTAAGGCAATCCACAGGGCAGCGGCAATAGGATGGGTGATCTTCACTGGCAGCACTCTAGTACAGGACCACCCTTCAGCAAGCCCTATCCTTCCTAGGTTTGGATAGTTCATTCCCCAAGTAAACTGTGAAAACAATTGCTTATAAACTATACGTTTTTCTGTCCGATGATAGAGCCGGTCGCCACTAAGCCAGAGTTGGCTCTGAAATGGGCTAAGGATGACGAAGATATGTGCAGGATGGCCTCCTTACTCTAGGGCCAGATTTACCCCAAGGATTTCCTATATAATTCTATTTACACTTTATTGTTCTCTTTCTTCCTTCTCACCCTTTCTTTGATTCCTTTGCATTCATCTTCCCTTTCTTATGCCTCCTGTTTTCTTCCTACTCTTTGATTTTCTTTGTTGTCTTTCATTTTCCTTCATTAATATTTTTTTATTACTCATTACCCTCTACCCGACCTCTCTTCTTGCTTTTTCTTTGTTTCCTTCCTTTTATTCTTCCTTTCTTTTTCAATTTCTTCCTCCCACTACTTCCTTTCTTTCTTAACCATTATTTCTTCTTTCCTTCCTTCGTTGTTCCCTTCAGTTTTTCTTTCCTCTTCCCTTTCACACTTTCTTGTATCTCCCTTTTCTTATTTACCATCTTTTCTTCCTTGCTTTCTTTCTTATACCCTTGCTGATTTCTTCCTTATTACTTCTATTCTCCCTTACTGCTTCCTTAAGTTTTTTCTTTTATTCTTCCTTGTTTCTTTTTTCCTTCCTCTTCCCTTCCTTCCTCCAAACTTCACTTTTTTCTCTCTTCCTCTGCACTATCGTTTTCCTCTTAATTATGCTTTCTTTATTTCTTTATTTGGACTTTGTTCCATTCAATGTTCCTTTATTCCATCCATTATTCTCTTTTCATTCGATTTTCTTCCTTTTCTCCTTCTATTTTCCTTTCTTCCTCTATCCTCCACTCCTTTCCCTGTGTCATTCTTCTGTTTTCTCCTCACTTTATTACTTCCTTTTATTTTTCTTTAATTTCTTCCATCCTTCACTTTTTCCCCCATCTTTCTTGCATCACCCCGTCTTTCATTTTCGTTCTTATTTGCATTTCTTTATTTGTTCAACATCTACAATAGACCGATGAGCATCTGTAGAGAATCGCCAACTCTCCCGCTTCTAGACAATCAGTTGAGTCTCTTTCCCCCAGAAGCACCTATGATAGCTGTTGGGGACTTTAATCTGACATTCAAACCACTGATCAATGGTGACGCATCCCTAACCGTCGAGGAAAACGAACAACGGTCAATCCCAAAATCTGGCATCACCAAAACAACGAAGCTCAGCCCTTGCTCTCTAATTATTGGGCATTACATTAAGGTGTTGGCTAAGAGCGTGTAATGGTAGATCCCTTTCGGAATAACAGGGCGCTCCTACATAAAATCGAGCCAACAGTGGAACCAGAATTGATTATGTCCTATTGCTGTCTCTGGTCGAGCATAGTAGATGTGAGAGTCCTAGAAAGATGGGATAGCGACCACAACGCTTTGGATCTTGAATTATCTGTCTTGATTATCCCCACCCCTAAATAAGTAAAACCTTGCATTTTGGGTAATATTGCTGTATCAAGGCCCTTAAGTGGGAGTTTGTGGAGGCTCACATTTATGTCCTGCAGAAGATGGATATATTCATTGATTGTGGTGCCCCCCCACCGCCTAAATCAATAATAACCATTCACAAAGACTTGTTCATAAAATTGATGGACATTTTATCAAAAGATTCAGGGAGGGATAAAAAAAAGTGAGAACAAGAGATTCCAAAATATTCTGGAGTATTATTGCGCATGGCAGCACCTCACCTATTGATGTAGTTGCTTTCCATATATAACCAGAATTGTGGGTTCATCATTACAAAAAGCTACACTCCCTGGCAAAAGCTGAGGGGAACAGCAAAGTTATGACTAGCTTCCTGGGGCAATCCACCAGGTCAACAAGACGCCCTTGAGATATCTTACACTGACTCACTTACTGCACTCAAATCACCTGTTGCCAAAAAGGTACCAGGCCAAGACTGTGTACCAGTTGATCTTTACGCCTCTTTACGCCTCTAAGCCAGGCATCTGGGTGACCTACTTAAACATCCTGTCTAGAGCAATTTTGAAGGGAGGGCTGTACCCTGTTTCCTGGCGAGGGGGTGACATCGTCCCTATCAATAGGAAAAGGCATTGAGACAAACCAGGGAGTTACAGACCGACCTCCTCTACCAAAAAGTCGAGACCTCTAATTTTTGTGCCCAGACTATGGTCAACACCTTAACTAGAGCCTACAGGAAAGCAATGAGGAAGCTTTTAGAAACAGCAGGCCGTTTAAGTATCAAATGGCTGCTACATGTATAGAAGATGCTATATGCTCTAGGCCTCAAATCTCTCGGCCACCACAGAAGCCACTTTCTGCTATTCACATCAAGAGATTAAGGATCTATGCAGTGATTACCTTTGGGGTGATAAGATCAAAACAAGTAAGACTGGTAGCTTATCAGACCAGTGCCTTGACTTCAACATTATCTCATCATATGAAGCAGCACTCGATTCCATACACGTTTCATTACCTAGATCGCTGTACTTGAAGTTCAGGTATGGGACACTCCCACTGGCCCAATTCACATTTAAATGGGAGATGTCCTATAGCACATACATAGCATACCCAGGCTGCAATACCTCCTCTGAGTCAATTTTCAACTTTTTATTCTTCTGCACTGCATATTGAGCCCCACACAAGAAATGGATTACTCCATTATACAATCTTATTGGTCTTAGGTTCCTGGATATAGCTCTGAGAATTCTTAGGTCCGACACAAGAGAAGTGATCGTAATTGGTATTGCCAAGTATCTACAGGCAGCCTGGCTAATCTGCAAGCGATTAGAAGGGACACCTACACAATCACTTGAGGCTGAGGCTACTGGTCCACGAGAGGGAAGGGTTGTGAAATCAGTGTTTTTGTGCCATGCTCTTTCATGCTTTAGTTAAGATACGCATATACAACGAATTGAGGTCTGTTGTGTTTCACAACTTGGAGTACTACTGCCTTGTTTCAATAGCTATAATGCGGCTAACAGTGCTATATTAGTATTGTAAATGTGAGTTAGTTGTAATAGACTATTTTTATATCAGAATATGCTCTTGTTTTTAAGTTATTTTATTATTCTTAAACCGTATTCTACAATGCTTTTAAAGAGTGCTTTAAGGATTGTAATCTGAAATAAACAATATATTGATTGATTGAATGAGAAAGTAAAACGTAAACACAAAGATTATGTGCACAATGCAGTAATTGAACATTAAATGTAAAATTTTGAATACTATTACTACCGATCAGCAAAAGTAGCCCACAGCTACTAATGCTCTCACTTGCCAAAACATTTGTCTCACATCCTGCCAGTAAAGGGCCAGAAATATCATCCTCTTCAACCGTAAGAGGACTCTCATTCTAGGAAATGTGAAGAAAGTTATTTCTTGGTGGAACACAAAGGGCCCAGGTCATAAAGATTTTTCTATGAGTAGCTGGCTTAATCCTGGATTACTTCTAGATCACGCTCACAAAGGCAAATCTACCTGCAGCGATCTCCTCACTTCTAGATGGATGCATATGCTTAGGTGTAAATCACCTAATATATTCTCCCACCATATTGCTTAATGGGTTCAGAAAAAATGCAGCTTGAAATGATATGTTAAGTTATTAGTAACTTTACTGGCATATTTTAGGGATTCATCACACAAACATAGTTCTGCTTGGGAGATCTCATCCTATACTACGGAGAACTATACATTGAAAAGAAGAGGGAAACTGGCACCACTCACCTGACAAACATTACTATTGTAACTTATAAATCGTGCCCACACACTGTGTATGCTTGGGACATGCATTGTGTTACGATGTATATTTCAGTGCATGAAACTTATTGTTCGATGTGGTGTTAGTCATGTTTTATTAGTCACAAACACTTTCATATTTGTATGTTTCTTTGTTTGTCTGCCATTTCATTTTAAGGTTGAGCCGATCGGACAGCTAAAGCTCTCTGGTTGCCAGAGTTACATTGTCAAATTGCCAAGATCTTAGAGTGGGCTTAAAGCCCCCATTGCTTATCATTTGTTTACTTTAATGTCGCTCTTATTTGATTGCTTCTTACTTGATGACTTGGCTTGTCCATCTTGTGTTTCTCCCTTCCCTGGAACATAACCTCTTTACTTGTGTCATTCCACTGCTCACCTTTAGGGAACTTCTTTTTTGCTAAGCACTTATCCAGAGTGCATGTGTGTTATTGACCTGTCTCCCTTGTGTGCTTTGCTAAATCCTCCAACACAGTTGAACTGTCTTTTATCTGTGTGCTTCTCTTCCCTCCTGCCTGCAAATCTTTCTCTTGTCGGTGTGCTCCCCCCCTCCACATGTTGCCCTTTCTTGCACATGTACTTCTCTGGTGTTCTCTCCCTCTTGTGCTTATCCCACTGCTGTCCATATGCAGTTTTTCCCCTTCCCCACATCCCTCTCTGTTGCCCCCCCTAACACGGGATATCTGCAGTTCTTAACTTGATTTTTTTATCATTATTTAAAAAGTGAAAGCAAATGGTGCTTGCATCATTCCACAGGGGGGCGTACGTGTGCCGATGTGTGCGTCAGTGGAATGGCACAACACCATTGTGTCTCTTGTAAAAAGATGTATTTTTATTTTACTGGTGCTGCAAAGCTAAAAGCAGTTGGCAAAACAACCATGTTTCACTTTTGGGGTGATATGCTTTTTACAGATGCCTGCACTAGGCCTTTTTTCCATAATTTTATTTTTTATATTCAATTATTGATATTTCTTCAATGGGGTGTGCGTGGGTGCATGCAACGTCAAAATGTATATGACTATTTTCAATTTCATGTATTTTAAATTAATTCTATTTTTAATAATATCTTTACATTTGTACAATCTGGTGTATATGAGTGAATGCAATGTATAAAATGGGTAAAACAACAAACAATATTAGTGTTGTTGTATTGGCCACATCATGCATGATTTTTTATGTGTACAGATAGCCTACCAGCATGAAGTTGCACGATCCACAGGAGTCCTTCAGAAGCTGTACTAGTTGCAGCCCATTCACCCAGTCACAAACAGCCCCCGGCCAGCTGGCGACATCAGACTCTTACACCATTTCGTAGATCATCTAAGTTGAATGTGAAGCTGACTAGATCTTGCCATATTTGAATGTGTACTAGGACTGATGCCATGTATGTTGCAAAACAATTTCACATCATGTAGAAAGAGATATTTTACCTCTACTGAATTGCTGGGACAGTTTGCATTGCTCTACCTGCGAACCTGAAAGCAGCTGCTTAGTCTTGATTTTCCTAGAGCGTGCTGTGAAGGGATACGTTATTGGTGCTTGAACAGTGTTTATTACAAATGTACTGGCTGCCAAAATCTAAATATTCCCCTAGGCAAAATTTAAAACCTCAAGCAAACGCTCCACACACAGTTTGTACACTTATACACATACTTAAAACGCAATACAATTGAGTACCACAGCAGAGTAAAATAAAGTTGACTTTAATCTCCTTATAATACCAATAACATTAAAATCCTATATAAGCAAAAACGTATACTCATAACGACCACATGCACAAATATATAAAACTAGGATATATTTTCAGACCGCACACTTAGTCTTTCCAAGAATACACGTCTACTTTTTTTGTCACTAATTGTCCATGAATTAAATCTATAAATGTAAGCATCACCAGTGTGCATAGATCATGCCTCTAATTTCAGTCAACATGTTTGAGTGGAAATAACTTACCAAAACCCCCATCATCAGAAAATAAATATATGGGTATTTCCTCCCCAACACAATCTCATGTAATATCTTAAAAACAATGTCAGTTTACAAAACATCATCACCTAAGATTTAAACAACAAGCAATTTGTTACATGCACAATAAGTCATAACCGCTCAAAACAGATCTGATTAGAGAGATTTATTCTAAAATTCATTTTAGGATTTAACACCCTCCTCATAAATGGATATCCATGCACATCGATCCAACATGCCATGGTATTCAAACAAACTCCCCATGTATTCGACATCGGCACTAACATCCACATACTGTACTGCCACTGCCTTCTTCTTGCAGCCATCTTTCATGCTAACATAACTGACACTCATGTATTCACATTTTTTTTTTTACCTGATTAACTTGCCAACTATTTCTACTATTCCCAGTGGTGCTGTGTGCCTTCTGGTTCACTTCAAACCCCAAGCTCCATTATATCTAGTCACATTTAAAAGAACCTCCACGGTGTTCTGAAGGATCAACAACACCACCAAGTCATTATCTGTATTTATCGCCCTGTATTATTGGAGTATCAGTCTCCAGGCCCTCCTTACGCTTTTCACTGGGCCTTTATTTATGGGAGATTACCGTAATCAATCTCTCCACAAGGTGACCAACCTACATTGAGTGTTATCCCAACCCTGTAAAATCAAATTAACTCCCATTAAATAGAGTGAGACACAGATCTATCACACCCCATTCGCAAAAGGTCACCCTTTGCCTCTAGCAGATACTTCACTCCTAATCATCTATGGACAGACTCAATCAAGTCCCCTCATAATGTTCCACACCAACAATCTACAAATATTAAAATGATTTGTCAATATAAAGCACGCTTAGGGCCTCACAACTCCACCATCCAGTTGCTCTTCAGAACCCTAATTTATAGTGTTTAATAATGATGTACCTACCCCATTATCAAATACCAGGGTATATACTTCCACTCGCTGAAATATTAAATTGAATCATTTTGTCTATTTGATATGTTATTAGACCAAAAAATACTCATTAGGTGTGCCACCTCCTCTAGATAGTATGTCTGAATTCCACTTTTACCCGGGGGCCAGCATTTCCTTCATAGCCCCTCACAACCTACCCTATAATTTCTTCACCCCTCAGCGTATTCACGTTGTTTATACGTGTTTGTAGTAAAAAAATAATGGATCAGGTGAGTTGGGTGCATTTTGCTGAGCTCCCACTGCTGTGGAGACTGCAAAGAACATGCTGCGTACCACTAGACTGTGATCGATCCATGTCTGGCAGCCATTTTAACATATGCATTTCGTCCCTTGTATACTCATTGTCTCGTACTTACATTATGAATGAGTAGAATGTAATGGGCATGGCCCCTCTACCTTATAAGCTGTGGTGTGGGTCACCTTATATCCATCCTGGAATAGCACATTTCTTCATAACATGCTCCGAAATCTACCTCCATATATAGTGGTCTAAGCATACCTCAACGATGGCCATCTTGATGTCTCAATTGCTTCCCGCAACCCTATTTAGCATTTATCACCTAATCTTTATTTATTAATCTAAACATGACCTAATAACGCTAGGCCGAATTCTTTGCTGCCATATGAAAATTCAAATCCGGTGCCATAATTGTAAAAAATTTAAATAGAGAAAAATATAAAAGATGTATATCAAACAACGTCAGGATCTGCACCAAACCCAAACTGTGACATCTTGTACTTTGTGAAAAAATAATGAGGCACTCCCACTCTTCATTGCTGTTCAATCCGACCCTAAATGTATTGAATGTAGTCATAAGAAACTGCTCTCTTGTTTTCCTTATCTTGCCGATGTTCCCTCTTCTTCTTCCTGCCTCTGCTTTTTCTAGCACAAACCAGCATAAATCAGAATCCATATATTCCTTAAGTAAAAAATGGTCAACCAAAGGAGCTTTTCTTTGTTCTAAATGCCCATTTTGTGTTCATTGTCCCCCACTCTCAATTCGCGGCTAGTTTCTCCAAACATAAGAGAGTCCACGCAGCATATATTCAAATACACCACTTTTTTACTCTGGCAATTTTTGAACACTCTACATTATCCCTTGGCATGAGCCCCTAATATCCCTTCTGCGTAGCTGGTACACATTGCAACCACTACATTTATAGTTGCCAACAGTTCTCTCTTTATTCTGAATAGGTTGTATCTGTGGCTTCCACTCTGTGTGTACCAATTTCATCTGAGAAGTCCTGTTTCTATGGAATGCAAATAGGGTTTTTTTTCAATTTTACACTCCCATCATTATTTAAAATGTTCCGATTTCTATTAATTAAATTTTTAATATATTACTCATTCCTGAGAAATTTCTAACAAAGCCAAGTCTCTCCCTTGTCTTCTCTTCCTAGGATTATACTTTCCCTTTCATAGTATATAGCTCTCTTATATGAGTATCTTATCAATTTATTGGGATATTTCCTATCCCTGAGATTACCGAAACCGGTCCCAGGAAGCTTGTTTCCGGTCCAGAGAAGACATGGCTTGGCAGTTCGTGCTGGACTGTTCCCATGAGGCACAGGGTCAAGACTGATTTGCATATAGCTGTGTCTGCAGTGGGGTCGCGAAGTGAGCTAAAGAACGATGATGGCTTCAACCCAGATCTGTGACTGGGGCTGAGTGTCTGAAAAGTTTCAGCACTCCGTCCATCATCTCCTTGTGTTTGCCTTGATTAAGTATACAACACCACAAAGTAGGAGTGAAGAGTATGTGGACATCAGTCACTTTTCTGTGGTGTCAAGACAACATTTGTCATATGTTCTTGTGCATGTGTAGCTTAGCTGTATAACAAACCGTGATACCATTTTTATTGTTCATCATAGATTAGTGGTCTAACAGGACCAATGTCCAAGTGAAAAATTCATTAGCTGTGACGAAACTCCACAGTTTGAGCATATACACATTTAAAGATATGCAAATTGGCTACATTTGTAGTAGTAGGGTTTGGTTAAATGCCTACTAGTGATGTATGGTTTAGGATGTAGGTCAAACTTGAATCGTGCTAACGTCCACTCCACCTTATGTCCTTCTTAGGTGAGGGAATTGAGTAACACTAACCCCTGTTATTTGCATTGTTTTGCTGGTGCAGAATTATGGCATCGAGCAGTACATTAAAACAAATATTATTGGTACTGACCATAGCTTGTATACACGTTGTGTTCTCTCTTACATCGCTAAATTGAAACTAGTCTTGGATGGTTTATGAAGCTTAAAATTCATCGATATTATTTTCAAGTGTATTATTTTTGCTGCTTGTGTTTTCTGTGTAGCAGGGTTCAGTCTTTACTCTATAATCTTCCTTCCAGTGATTTGCTTGAGTTGCATGTAATGGTGTTGGCATGTCCATGATGAATTTGTGGTGGGAACTTGAGGACACATTTGCCACAATAATTATTGGTTGTGGGTGTCGTCATCCTATTTTGGCTTTTCTCTTTCTCCTGCAAAGCATGTATCTTACCCCCCCCCCCCCAAGTGTTGCCATATTGAGGGATTGCTTTATTTGGATTTTACCATATTAATGCTGATGTCTGTATGTGTGACACAGTGCGGTTGTAAACGTGCTAAACGATTTCACTGTTTTGCAGTCACTAAAGATGCATCCTTTATCTAATATCTGAGTATTGCAGTGCTGCTTTAACGTTGCGTTTATAATCAAGGAAGCAGTGGTTTTCCATTGCAGCAAAATAGTTTTTACACCGTATTTCAAATGTATTCTCAAAAAGAAGAAAAGTTTTTAATTGTTGGGAACACAGGAAATAAATCTTACATTCGTAAACCTAATATTTCTATTTTGTTTTATTGCAGGGACAAAAAGGAAATCCCAAAGGGCGTCACAATGAAAGAACAGTAATTCAGTATCACTATACACAGTGGCCTGACATGGGTGTGCCAGAGTATGCACTACCAGTACTCACCTTTGTCAGGAGATCATCTGCTGCCAGAAGTCCAGAAATGGGCCCAGTAGTGGTGCACTGCAGGTACATCAGTATAAATATTGATCCAGCATTTTCTGAGCCTGCTTGCTTACCAATGGTCCTCTGATGGACTATTTTTCTACAACTGAGAGGTGATGGGAGTTAATTTTAATATCAATCAAATTCAATTAACAGTGCAACCCATTTGGCTGCACAATGAGGACCAGGAATCAATAGTTATTGGTTAAGAAGATTTATTACAAATTCAAAATCAAGTTGATACACAACTCTTAAAACCATACTATAGAATTAAAAAATAGTCACAGGCAGTCCTAGCCTACAGAAGAAATGAAGGCGGATTAATCTAAGGCAAACAATCAATTCAATCACAGCAATACAAAAGATCAAAAGCAATATTTGGTGCTCAGAAAAGAGTTGCAAGTTCTGTTGTTTATGCAAGAATGAATCTAGACTACCTAAAGGATGTTCCTAAAAATCTGAAGAGTCTCTAAATCCGTTATTTCCATAAAAATAATTAAAATCAGATAAGGAAAAAGCCGATTCCCCAACCACACCAGAATGTCTAACACTCAACCTAAAAACAAGGCATCATGGCTGTACTTCGATACCTACTCGGAAGAAGCAATACAAAAACTGCTCTGCACCTTGAAGCCCTCTAATCACCTCATAGACCCCCTACCTGCTAATGCTGTAAAAGACTTCATCCCCTTGCTCCTCCCTCTTTGGACCAAAATCATCAACAGCTCCCTTCAACAAGGTCTCATTCCAGACTCCCTCAAGGTGGGGCAAGTCACGCCTATACTCAAGAAACCTACAGCTGATCCGTCTGACCTAAACAATTACCGTCCCATCACCAATATCCCCACCCTGGCCAAACTGCTGGAGAAATGTGTCCAACTCCATCTAACAAAACACATTGACCAATTTGACCTCCTCAACCCTCATCAATCAGGCTTCCGAGCGAAACATAGCACGGAAACATCTATGACACACATAATTGATGACGCCCTCCAAATCCTTGATCGCAATGAGTCTTGCCTCCTCATCCTTCTTGACCTCTCTTCAGCATTTGACACGGTCAAACATGAGAACTTGCTGGAGCTGCTAAGCACTAGAATGGGTCTATCGGGAACTGTTCTCAAATGGTTTTCGTCCTTCCTTCATAACCGGTCTCAGAAGTTCAAGATCGACAATGTGCTATCTACACCTGTGCCTGCAGATCTAGGTGTTCCACAAGGATCCTCCCTCTCCCCCACACTGTTCAACCTCATCATGGAACCGCTCGCCACCTTGCTCCAAGCATCCAATGTTCAATTCCATATGTACGCCGACGACACACAGCTTTACCTAAAGCTACAATCCCCGGAAGATATCAAACATCTGAATTCCACACTTATTAACACTCAATCTTGGCTGGCCGATAATCACCTCAAACTAAATGCTCTGAAAACGGAGTTCCTACTCATCTCACCCCCGGCGAAAATTTCCACCACCCAAACCTGGCTCAATAACCTAACAGCATTCAATGTCCAACCTACCATCGTGGATTCGGCGAAAACCCTAGGCATCACACTCGACGCCAAGCTCAACATGCAGCAGCACGTTAGCAAAGCCACAAAAGGAGCTAATTTCCAAATCAATACACTGAGGAAACTTAAACCCTTCCTCCCTGCCAAAGACTTCCAAACTGCTGTACAAGCTTTAGTCATCCCTCGAATAGACTACGGAATTGTGGCCCTCAGCGGACTCCCGCTATCCACAACAGCACCCCTAAGAGCCTCCTTGAACGCTGCCGCGAGACTCATTACTGGCTCAAGAAAACATTCGCATATATCCCCAGACTTAAAGTCTCTAAAATGGCTGCCTTTTGAAGCTAGAATACAGCTAAAAATTGCAGTTATGACACACGCGGCCGTGCACCACAATGCACCCAACTACCTCGCTCAAAAGTTGTCTATATCAGGAGGTTCGAGATCCAATAGAAGTACAAAAAATCTACTCCTGAAACCCCGTAGATTCCGGAAAGAGAAAACATACAAGCGCTCCTTCTCAGGAATGGCACCCAGGATCTGGAAAGCGCTCCCTCCTGAAACCAGGCTTATCTCCTCCACTGCACTCTTCAAGAAAGAGGTGAAAACCATCCTTCTGGCCAAGATCTCCTGAACTTTATAGGTGCTGGATCAGAGACTCTGCATCGCTTTGTATCAATGTTCACCTGTCCTTTGGCACTCTACTCCTACTTGATGGTGACACTACTACGCTACTCTCTTACTACCGACCAATATATGATACACTTTGGTTTATTGAATCACCCTCCCGATGCCCCCACCCAGTGTTCTCTCTATCCTAAGAAATTGGTATAAGCCATCCACACATCCAAGGTTTACCTGAACCCTTCTGTAGTGGGATCAATGACTTGTGCCGTCTTATATTACTTGTTTACCTGATTGTATATTGATATGTTTTCTGTACGTTATTATTATCCTACTATGTTAGTGACTATTATATTGCTCCAATTATCTCTGTTCATTCCTGCTGCCCCTACCCCTGTCTCTGTGAAGCGCTCTGATATCTGTAAGGATCTTGTTCGCGCTATATAAAACTTTGAATAAATAAATAAGTAGGGAAGGTGTCAACATTTCAGAAGCTCGGCAAAGAGTTTTCTATGGGTCAAAAACAGGCGTTCGCCTAAGCCACAATTAGGATAGAATCAAAACTAAGCATAGAGGTCTAAACCTCTCAAACTCCAAAGGAAAGGTAGTCCCTAGAGGGGCAGAGAAGTTCGAAAGAGACCTCCTAAAGCGTCTCTGGAAAAAGGGTCCTGAAGCGTGATTGAGTGAACACTAAATCACAACACACAAGTCTTCTAGGCAACACCCCCTTTGTCTGCATCATCAGGGGTCCATTGTTCTCATCCATTTCTCATGTTGCAGACCGCAACAATTTCCAAATATCCCACACCGAACATGGGAACGACATCGCCGTCTCACACACAGGTTCTTTCTCCAGGGTCGTCGTCTTAGGCTTTCACTTAATGTATCTATTTTACAACTAACAATGCTTGTGAATACCTGCAAGAAATGTCACATTGGCAGAACATGGAAAACAATATTTATGCAGCAATGTGGAATACAGGCCTACTGGAGACTACTTAAAGCATCAACTCAATGGTGCACATTTATTATGAATGTGTACACTTAAACTCAAATTAATATATATTTCTAGTACATTAGATTCACATTATATGTAACATTCAGTACATTTTTAAAATAATAACGTGCAATTATGGCTAAGAACTACATTTAAATCAAATATGACATATTAACTCCCACATTACATTACTATCGTTTTAAGTGAAATCTCGTTTTGCATATGTGAGTATGTTTTCCATTTAGTTCGCTAATCAATACATGTTGTTCACAGTATCTAAGCACACATTATCAAAGGGGAATTTTATCTGTACAGTAAGCACATTATCTATTAAGTAAGGGTGGTGTATTTAATTTAGAAAACACATAATATGAGTAAATGATCTACCCCTATAGTGAAAGCACTTGTTAATGATGTGAAGTGCAACACTTACATTAATTTGTTAAACCACACAAGAAATGTGTGCTAAGTGGACGTTCAGGTCATATATCGATGAAGTATTCGTGACATGTAAAGGGTGGGCAAAGTTTGCGCTGCACCATGTCATCTGTTGTATTGACAGCTAATTCTCTAATAGGTTCTCCTGCCCATTAAAATTCATTTTTGTCCTTTTAGTGATCTTACTGTATTTTGTAAGTCTTTCAACATAAGAAAATAAGCAGATTGATTGGAGATATATTTAGTGACACCCTTTTTTATTCCAGCTCTTATATGCAAGGGGGAGTCAACCTTTGAGAGCAACCCCCTCTTTAAGTCCGAAAATCCTATCCCCACGCAGCATGGGTTTACACATGGTTCTCCAGTTGTCTGAATAATCCTGAGAAAACCCTAGACAGGAGTAGGTCAAAGCCCTGTCCTTGCGTTGGCTCTTCAGTCTGTGATACGAAAAAGATGGGACTTGTACCCAATCTAAGCATTACCGCCAATCCTTCTGGGTTTCAAGCCTTAAAAATAAGACGTACCAAAGCAGAACAAGACTTTAAGTGCAAGCCTCCACAAATTCGTAGTAAAGCCTAATGTCCTCCATAATCTGGTTTTTGTTACATGTATGACATTTATGAATTATTTTTAAAACTCCCTGCAGAATGGCAACCCAGAAACTGAATGGCATGTATTCTCGATATGGAGGCTGGGCTATTGAACGATATTTGATACTACATGAAGTGCCTACAAATGCCATAGACCGGAACACCCTACACCTAATCCTGTGATGCTGCAGTGCCCATAGAAGAGCCGTAGTAATTGTACCATTCTCTGTTATTTGGGAGAGAATTAGTAATGAGGATCTAGTTGCTAAGAAAGCCCAGTGCAACTTATGCCTCTGGCAAGATGCTGCAAACTAGACTCTGAAAAATGGCATCCAGCCTGCATGACAATCTGACTGTAACTGTCCTTGCCAAAGACAAACAATGCTTAACCTACATCCAAAGCTGTAAACGGTAAATAAGAGAAATCATTTTCTCAGAAATTCTAATTATCAAAGAAAATACTAAAATGGCAGATCTGGTGCGGGAGTCCAGATCGGTCACTGTTAAATGGTTTGCTTGAATACTGGACTCTATACATCCTTTTTTCTGAGGTAATTACAATTGGAAGATCCACTTAAAATATCGCACCTTTACATCAATTAAATCAACAGGTTTGAAAGGATGACCTTGAAGGGAGACCTCTTAAAACTACAAACAATAACTGGGAGAAAGCAAGTGCTTCGTGGCTGGGGTTATACAACATGAATGAACTAAGCAAGCTAGCTGACAGCTTTAATTGTAGCCCATGGAATGACAATTGTGGCCATAGTCTGGTCTAGGAAGAGTCAATTCTACAACTGTAATGTTAGCTATAAAACTAGAGAGAATATGTACTTATTTGCCTGAATACAAACTAAATTAAAAGTTAATAGTGCCTCATGCACGACATAACGATTGACAGTCCTCAAGATTGCTGTAGCAGCTATACCTTGTTCCAAAGGCAGACTTACCTGCTGAGGAGTCAGTATGCCAATCTTCAAGGACACAGCCCGTTTTTGACTGGTGGAGCTGTCTAGTAGAATCCTTACTTCACCGTGAGTGACAGCATTCTGCTCTTTCACAAGAGACGCATCCACACACAAAGTAGTTCCTTGTAGTGCAACAAACTGCAATGTCTGTCTTTTGAACCCAAATAATTTTGTTGCTTTTAGCCAATTTCAGTTTCTTTCCTTTCTTTTTTTTTTTCTTTTGCTTTATTAATGTTGGCAAGAAGGCAGCATCTGCTGTATTAAAGTCGTTTAAAAAAAATCAATGACATAACTAGCATTGACAAAGCTAAAAGTCTGACAGCCAACACTGGAACCTGGAGGCTCTGTCAATGCTCGTTATAGTTAGTAACAGTAATGGACATGGCTGTACCTCGCATCTAAAAATCTGACCCGACAGAATAGGACTGTTTTGGGAATCAACCATAGGTGCACGCTTTAGAACTTATTGTCACGAGCCATAGAAATATTATTGTTCGCTACCAATAACAGCAACAAAGCATACAGTGGTGAAGGTCAGGCTCTCAACTTTGTCACTGATTGATTTAGGTGGGTTTGCACGGTGGATTGGAATACTAATGCTGTGTCTCTATTCTCTGTAGTGCTGGTGTTGGCAGAACGGGGACATACATTGTGATCGACAGCATGCTGCAACAGATAAAGGATAAAAGCACAGTTAATGCCTTGGGATTTCTCAAACACATCAGGACACAGCGCAACTACCTCGTCCAGACGGAGGTAAGGCCCCCGTATCTGTGTAGCCTAGTACAGACATTTATTGCTTCACACTTCATCAGATTTGGCATACCTTTGAACGTTTTCTAATTAAACAGTGAAAGAAGAGTTCAAAAGAAAAACGTATACTTAAGATTTCTGGCTTTTAATTGCTTTCCATGGAAGCGATTGTGTTGCTGTGGTTCAGGGTCGCAAAACTCGCTTTCATCTTGGCGTGTTTTCTTTTAGAACACAAGAACGGGAAATATTACGTATTCTTAAAAGCATGTCAGCCAGCATATTAATTACTAGCGTTGCTTCCTATTGATGTATCACACAATAGGTCAGGGTCTGAGAAACCACGCATTTCTGTATTTTTCAGGAAAAGGTTGAGTGGGGAGAACTAAGCAAGGAGTGAATGGCGAGGAAAGGGATTAAACACTGCTGGGAGCAGAAAAATCAATACACATTCTGGCGGATGCATATTCTTGCACATTACTCACATTAAGATATTCCCCTAGGCATCAGACAGGTGCAGAAAACCTTTTCCCCTGCAGTTGGCTGCCAGTAGTGCCAGGTGGTGCCATACAGCGACTCTGACACTACATCTGTGGCGTACAATAGATTCAACCTGCTAGCTCATGGCAGTTCCTATTTTTCGTGCATTATTAATGCTTTCTGGGGATCACTCTGGTGTTTCACAAGCAACATTTTCTTCAGCTTCGATTGCGAATAGGTGAAATGTCTTCTTTGAAGGGTTCAAGGTTCTAATCCTGCCATAAGTACCTCAAGCAAATGTCTTTATCGTATCCGCACGGCTTCTGTAAGTAGTGCCTTGGGACAATCATGATCCCCAACATGGTTCAGGTTACCTGATGGACCTGAAGGCCATGAAGGAGGATGACGGCAAGTTATTCTTGGCCAAGTACCAAAGGGACAAACGCAAGCCTACTCCTTTTCCTGCCGTAAGTCACCAGTGAGGGAAGGATCTCCTAAAACTCTTCCCCCCAAAAAACAACAAAAGCACCATAGGAAGCAGATGTTTAATTTATGAAACCTAAAAACCTGTAACTAGCTGGTTTCTAAGCATTATGAAGTCACATAATGCACACCTTTGCTACAGTTTCTTTTTGCTTGATCACAGGAACATTGAGTCTTAATTGCCATGGGTAGTCTCGTAGCATACACGTTAGTTGTTAGTAAGTCATACGGTTATCAGTCAGTCTTGATTTGCTATTATGCTTATTCACTGAATAAATAAATTACAACAAAATAACAATAACGTAAAATGCAATGATGCCTCCTAAAAACACATAATTGGATTTCATGCACTGAATTAAGGGTGTCTTTTTGTTGTCTCAACTCCTAACACAGGATTAACATTTAGTGACTTCGATAAACAATAAGCATCACCCTTGAGCCTGCTTATTGTGTGTGAAATTAGCTGCGATCCATCGATGAGGCTCATTCTTCTGCTGGGCCAGGAAGTCCAGAATTGTCTCTGGAGCTCTGCAGAGCTGCTGAAAGCCTCTAGTAAACTCAGTTTGAAGTACAGAGAGTGGAGGGGTTTAAATAGCAGCCTTTTTCAAATGACCACCGAGACCGGCAAATCCCATGAGATTACAAGCTTTCACAGTACGTCATGTTTACTGGGCCGATGATGCACAAGGTAGATCCAA
This sequence comes from Lissotriton helveticus, assembly GCF_964261635.1. NCBI lineage: Eukaryota > Metazoa > Chordata > Amphibia > Caudata > Salamandridae > Lissotriton > Lissotriton helveticus. Next base: position 1,118,630,314 of record NC_136070.1, read on the forward strand.
ACATTCCTACACCGCTAGTGCATAAACTTGTGGATAAGGAATAAAACACAGAACTGTGCCGTGGTTTCCCCACCTATATTCTATACAGAAAGAAATCTAATTAGTACTTCACTTGTTTGCAGAGCCATAAAGAGGAAATCTGTGTATATATTTGCAATACTGTATGGGGTACCTTGGCAGATGATTGTGCCAGAAAGAGGAGATCTCGGGTAGAGGTGACAATGAACATATGCAGCAAACTGTCAGTCTATGATTTCTGACAGCCTTTACCAGTGCTACAGAGGATTCATCTGGAATTTCCAACACCTTCTGCTTACCTCGCGTGTTTGGAGGCCTTTCATTGAACATCTTTAGGACAGTTCTGGTGCCCTGTAGACCACCCCAAAAAGTAAGAACTTCTCATATAGAATATTATTTTCGTACAGTCCAGACATTTGCCTGGATAAATGAGGTATTAAGAATCGTCTCCGATACCATAACTATGCTTGAATGTGGTCATGCAGAAGATTACACTAAGAGGCAGGCAATTTTCTTACTATTTCTTACTCTGACTTAGGAAATTCCAATCGTCTAGAAAACCGCTCCAGAAGGAGGCAATTTGAAGAAACTCGACCTTCCAAGATACCAAACACTAACAATTTGAAGAAAATCTTGCAATCTGCTTCCATTGAACAGGGCTGTACTAGAACCAGTCTTAGCAGCCTTGGAAGACCCCCTTCTTCGGCTCAGAAAGTCTACAGATAGTTGTCAGATTCCCCAAAAAATAGATCTGATCTGGGTGACCCAATAATCTTGTCCTTGCACCGAATGCCACTGGTTCAGACGTCATTCTTCAAATTGAACCCCAACATCTTCACTACGTTCCCTCCAGAAGGGAGTCAAAATTGTTTGAAGCCACGGGCCAGACGCTTTTACCTCAGGCAGCATCACTCATCAAATACCACATGTTTGCTGCTTCAAAACCTCTCTGATTCCCACCCCCTTCTTCTTACATCACCATTTTCCTTTGGTGTTGGATAGGACTTCCACTTTTCACCAATTGGTAGTCAGTCACAATGGAGAATTGAGTCATCCAGTTGAAGCACAAGTGCTATGTCCAGCCTGTCCTTAACTCTGCCCAAACCCCAATATTGGAGACCGAGTTCCTGGTCCGGCTGATCAAAGCAGCCATATTAGTGGTGCTCCTGCAAAGAAATGAGTACTGGATTTTGCTACTCTGTCCTGAAGGAGGACAGAGGTCTAAGACCCATTCTAGATCTTCATGTTTTGAACTTGTTCATCTGGTCTGACTAGATTATAGATTCTGTTCTTTAGCCAGGCTCCTCTGTAGGCCTTGAACACAGTATATTGGTTCTTATCCCTGGAGCTATAGGACACCTATTTTCAACTTCTAACTCTCCCTGCTCGCAGGCATTACCTAAAGTTCTTCATGCGGTCCCATCACTGACTTCACAGTCTTGCCACTCTGGATGGTGTCGGTTCTTTGTTGTATTAAAGTCACATCTGGTGTTCCAGCCTCACAGAAACGGTCAGAAGGCTATGTATTTCTATGCTTTGATGACTGGGGCTTTATCTTCAATGCCCAAAAGTTCCTTCTCACTCCAAGGCAGAGTTTGACGGACATAGGCGTGATGGTGAAAAGGACCTGTGTGATGCCTTTTCTCCTCTTCAGAAGATTGTGGATTTTAGGGATATGATTTTGAGATTCATGCTCAAATATATATCGCCTAATCCTTATGTCTACTTGGCCTCATACATCCTGCTGGTCCCGCATGCGAGAAGGCAAATGTAGGCCCTCCAGTTATGCAGGAGATGTCATTGGCTCAAATACCAAGGGAGTCTCTTAGCTCAGATTCAGCTATTTTAGTTTCACCTGGGTCTACACTGATGAATGAACCCCCTCAGTTTCAAATTAGGTCATCCATGAAACCCTCTGCAAGCACAAGCTGCAATGTTCACAGACGCCTCCTCACTCTAAGGCACCATTCTGGGTGGCACGATGGTGTGGGGCATTCGACCTGCATTAGAGCAGCATCTGGACCTAAATGTGCTAGAGCTACAGGTCCACCATTCATTATATGAATAGACTGGGGGGTGGAATCCTAGACTTTATTAGGGGGCAATTCAACTTTGGCAGTAGGTAGACTAAAGTGCTTTTCCAGCAGCTTCTCATCTATCAGGTCTCTAAACTTGAGAACAGATGCTCTGTCACACCTCTTCACAATGGAAGTCCACAGTTGGGAAATACAGCTCGAAGAGACAGAGATGATCTTTTCTAAATTGAGGCATCCATCACTGACCTTTTCCATCACCACCCAGAACAGTACAATTCTTCTGTTTCGTGCCATCCGCTTAACACTGAATGTTTCCCCGTGGATGCCTGCTCTATGCATTACTAGCAATTTCAATTCTACCAGAAGTCCTGTAGAAGGTGCATGATGATGACACATATCTGATTCTGATTTCCCTGGTTTGGGTAAGGAGGATCTGTACACTGATCTATCAGCACTAGGCCACTATTTCCTCTCTGGCATAGGGGGACATGCTGTCTAAGCAGGATCGCCAGGGCCTTCATTGCAATCCCCAAACTCTGTAGCTACATTCACAGAGCAGATATTGAGTGCTGCTAGCTAGTTTCATCACCCTTTGTTCATTGTTCCCGAGTGGAATTCGTACCTTATGGTGACATTCTGGAAGGCATGTCCTTTGAGCTGATGCTTTGTTGTCCAGTTAATCATCTTTTGGAGACAGTATTGGTAGTTGGAATAATTTCTGCATGTAGCATCTTAGAACTTCTGCCCCCCTCAGTTTGTTTGCCTTTCAGTTTTTTTTTCCTAGGCAGGCTGGTTCTGCATACAGGCCCTGTGTGGTTATAGCCTTTCATGTGGCCCAGTCTATTACTCTTCCCGCTTTTCTTTCCTCCCCCTTATATAATCAAGAAGCGGAGAGGCAGCATAGACAGGATCATATGCATGCAGTGTCATAGTCCATTGCCTGTACTTGGAAGGACAAAGTGAATCATAACCTCTTGGTGGGCTTTGCAAGAGCCAAGAATGGCAAGGTGATGGCCAAATATATCAATTTGGCATTGGATAATCCTATGCTTTAACATCTGCCAATAAGGCCCCTCAGAGGGCATTCATGACCAGTGTGCTAAAGCCACTACTGCACCCACAGTTCATACCACAGACGTTCCCTTGGTTGGCCTCTTGCAGAGTAGCCAAATTGTCATCTCTACATACATTTGCAAAACTTTACTGCCCAAGTACATAGTGATGAATACTTTGAGTGGGCTGTGCTGCATAAATTCTTTGGTTAGTTGGCACTTCTCTTTCACATCTGCTGGGTGGGATCACCTAGTGGCTTATTCGTAAGGTGATGAATCTGCAGAAAGATGCATCTTTCATGAATAAAAGTTACATATGCTAATGATAGTTCTGGTAGATACATAATCTTTCTTCAGATTCTTCTTGCCCATCCTTCTTCCCTGATGTCAGTGCAGTGTTTAATAATAATAATAATAATAATAATCTTTATTCGGTTTTTTAGCATTGCAAAACCATAAAAGATATCATAGCATAAAAAAATTCACAGTAAGATTTGCTTAAAAAATACAGTTGAATGTACAATTAGAAAATAAGAATGCAAACGGTTAGAAGATATACAAATTAGTCCTCTGTTTTACAGATTATTTCTGTGCCTCATAATACACTTTAGGAAATTCAGTACGTGGTAGACAATACATTCGGAGTCCAAAGTTTGAAGAGCCAGCATAGCTGGACGGCATTGTCTATGGCCCCATTTTTTTAGTAAAGGGATTAGCCAGATTTTTCGGTGGGAGTAGAAAAACTTGCAAAACAGTATTGTGTGCATGGTGGATTGTTGGGAAAGATCATCGCATGGGCACGGATCCATCTGAGTATTCCAGTTATTTTTTTCGGGAAATGTCACTAGCCTGAAGAAGAGATTCATTCTGAACCTTGTTAGGAGCATCTTTTCATATGCTGTAATCTCCAAAGTCAAATATGACTGAATTTTCAGGGACTGCTGTGTCATAATTGCGTGAGTAACAGATTTTTTCGCAATCATCGAGGTCAGTCTCAGGGATTCCAAATGTCTCAGTGCAACTAGTTTCAGCTCTTTTTTGGATATTTCTTTCAAATTTTCTGGCGTGTGGTAATATTTTTGTAGGCCCAAGTCGGAAAAAAAATGTCTTACATAGGAGAGCCAGGCTATTTTGTAAGCGTGGTCCAAATCCATAGTGTCCTGTAGAATACTTTTGGTCAGGCTATTTTTTTCCGACAACCAAACTCTCCTCCAGAGTATAAGAGGTTGGATTTTCAATAAATCTTCGATGTATGGGATTCCGAGTTCCATGTGTGAGGCATAGGTGGAGGTGCCTCTTGGAGTTGCTAAAAGGAATCTGATGAAGATATTCTCCTCTTTTTGTATAGAGCCGATGGGTGTATGTCCCCAGATCCCTGCACCATATAGTGCGATGGCTTGGCATTTCGCAGCATAAATCTGTAGCAGTTCTGCTGGGGGTCTTTGTCCGAGCTTATTGGAGAATTTCATCAACGCCATAATCGCTCGTTTGAAGAGATGTCTCCTGGCCTCAACCGCCGCTTTCCAGTTTAGGGCGTCATCGATCATAATGCCTAGATAAGGATATTGTGAGGTCTTTTCAATTTTTTGATCTTTCAGAAAGATGGACTTAGTTGCTTTTCTTGATCCACCGACTACCATGGCAAACGTTTTTTTGACGTTAATGTGCAAGTCCAGGGCACCCATGAAGTCTGCGTATTTAGATAAAGATTTCTGCAGTTCGATGGGGGTACGTGCTAAAATGACTGCATCGTCCGCGTAGAGCAGAGCGGGGATCAAGCGATCTTTTGCTCTAGGGAGGTCCCTCCCCCCTCTCAACATAGTCTCTTCTAGGCCATTGGTGTACAAAGAGAAGAGGAAGGGGGCCAGGACACAGCCTTGCCTCACTCCCCGCTCTACCCTAAATGGTGCTGTCAGTTCTCCTTTTATCCCGTACCTCACTCTCGCCGTGGCTTCGCTGTAAAGCTCCCTCAGATAGTCTAAAAGAGGAGGGTCTACCCCCATTGCGCTCAGCAGTGACCAGAGCTTTGCGTGCGACACACAGTCAAATGCGGAGGACAAATCCACATATACCATATAGATGGAACCAGGTTTAGCATGGGAGTATTTTGATGTTAACAAGCTTAGATTTAGGGCCTGTTCAACAGTTCCAAAGCCCTCCCTGAACCCAAACTGTAAGTCCGAGAGGATGTTTTTATCTTCTGCCCATTGCTGTAACTTTTCAAGAAGGACTCTGCCGACTACCTTGCCCAAGGAGTCGAGGAGCGAAATTGGTCGGTAGCACTTGGTGTCTTGTCGGTCCCCCTTCTTGAATATTGGGACCATGATGGAAGATGACCATGACTCTAACAGGCCGAGTTTCGTTGTTGCTATGCAGACTCTTGTGAGTATTGGTACCCAGAGGTCAGGAAGATGTTTAAATAAGTCGACTGGAACCCCGTCAGGGCCGGGAGCTTTCCCACTCTTGCTTAGAGATAGCGCCATTTCGAAATCCTGCAGATCAACATCCATTGATATTGGATATACTACTGGGTAGATGTTAGGATGGTGTTCTTCACTAATGGATGTCAATTTGAAGATTTTTGAAAAGTGGTTCACCCACGAATCCTCGTCGATGGCCACGTCTATTTTTGGGCCGTTGGAGTCCATTAGCAAGGGGGATTTAACTATTTTCCAGAATGCCTGGCTATCTTTCAGAAGTGCACTCTTGTGCAGAGCGTTCCACAGAGATTGTTTCAGTTCTTTTTTCCTTGCTTTTCTAGCAGTATTATACTCCCGTCGAAGAGCTTGGATGTTTGTTTTGTCTCTATTCGAGTTGCCAAGAGCTTTCCTCAGATTGGTCTGTGCCTTGGTACAGTCTCGGTTGAGCCAACCTATGGGGCTTGTTTTATTTTGCTTAGGTGTTTTGGTTAGTAGTTTTTTAACTTGCTCTATTATTGTGTTGAATTTTTCCAGGATTTGGTTCGGCTCCGCATAAGGATCAAGACAGATCAAAATGTTATTATAGGCAGATTCTACTAGCCGTTTTGTGAGAATATTGGGATCCACTTTTTCCCATTTTATGGTATATCCGTTATTTTTGCCCAGTTCTAGCCTATTCTGTGTTAGAGTATTTGCTATGGTTGCCATCAGTGTTTTTGGTTGGTTTGTTTGAACGTTTAGGCTTAGAGCTGAATGATCACTGAGATTGTTTTACAAAATTTTAAAATTGTTAATTTGATCTTTAAGGCCTTCTGAGACTATAACGTAGTCAACGGTGGTCTCGTGGCCCCTTCCTCTGTAGGTGGGTTCTAGTTTGTTATTTGACTGTTGGATGGGGTTTATAATTTGCAGATCCAGATCAGAAAGAATTTTGTTCATGGCTAACCCCACTCCTGAATGGATCAAGTGGACCAAGGAGTTCTCATATTCGTCCACCATTCCACAGGTGTCAGTATTGGGGCAGGGATGTAGATTGAAATCTCCTCCCCAAATTATATGGGCATTTTCCGTTTTCTGTTTGGGGTGCCAATGTTCGGTTATTTTTTCTTGAATTAGGGAAAGGACGCTCAAGAAGTTGTCATCCTCTAGGTTGTTATATAGGTTGATTATTGTGATGAGAAGTTTTTTCCCAATTATAAAGGTGAGGATCTGGAAATTTGGTAATAAGTCTACCTTGATGATCTTTGTTAGAAATTGTGTTTGCTAGGTAGGTTACCAGTCCCCCTTTAGGTCTACCTGAAATGCTAGGAAGGGCGGGGGATGTAAATGTCCTGTAACCCTCAAGATGTAGGGGCGTCGTTGCCCAGGTTTCTTGTAGGCAAATGATTTGGGCGTCCTTCAAGAAACCAGCGGCCGAACCGTCCTCTATTTTATTTCGGAGGCCCGCCACATTCCAAAAGATCACAGGAAGCTGTGAGAATGTGTTATCTACGGCTGAGATTTTCGTTTGTGGAGGGGCTGGAATGGAGATGGGTGGGGCCAAAGTTGTTTGTTGGGACTCCGGGGATTTGATTATTGGTCAATCGACCATTTCCAGGCCGCTAAACCGGTTCATAGTCGGTATGCCTGACCAGTTTTGCCCGTTGATGGAATCTCTATAGTTGGGTCCGTATAGTTGGTGGGGTGGTCTCTCCCACTGCTCCCAGTTTCTAGGTCTATTTTGTGGGCCCATGATCTGCCACGGGACTTCTCTTTGCTGGTGATTCTGGTTTACTGACCTCCAGGAATTATCAGGATCACTATGTCGCGGGAGTAGTCTTGGACCAGCGACATCTAGCTCCCACGGCTGTGGGATTGGTTTCCGCCAAATGTTATCAGTGTCACGTATGTAATTGTTGTTATTATATCTTTTTGGGTAAAAGTATGACAAAGATCTTGTGGCGATCCCACCTGTGGTGTTATTATATTCCCAGGAGCGGATGTACTCAGCTATACTGGGGTCCTCGAACGTAATTACAACGCAGTCTCCCCGGATAGATTTTTTCCTATGGCCCACCCACGAGGTCCTGCAGACTGAAGCTATTCTGCTTTTCCAGGGTGGCGGGACGGGGCGGTTTGTATTCAGCCAGTACTGAACTTTGTTCTTCAATGACCAATTGGGTTCCGTCCCCTCACCTGTAAGTTCGGGGACCCCCGTCATAACTACCACGTGTGGACATGCCTCAGGTGGCATGTTTAAGGTAGGTCTTTGATCAGTAGTCCCTTTCGGGGCTCCTTTTGTTTTTGGTGGATTTGTGTTTGTTGTGGCAGGGGTTTTGGAGGCAGGTGTGTTTATGGTTGGGGTATTGACTATTGGTGTAGATTGGGAATTAATTTGTGAGGGATTAGTCAGGGGCTTGGGGATCGGTTTTTGTGCAGTGGGAGGGTTTAGTGCTGTAGAGAGTTTTACTGTGGATTGTTTTGTGGTCTGCGGAGGAAGTAGGGTTGCGGGTTTCTTAAGTATAGGAAATGTACTCGTAGGATTTGAGGCTGGTTTTGGAAGGGGTTGTGGGGGTGTAGATTTAAAAGAACCGGACATTTTTGTTAATTGAATCTCAATATTACTAAGTCTAGTTTCTAAAGGGCGAATATAGGAGTTTAGGAGGGAAGCAATCTCCTTGATTAGTCTCGCTGATTCTTTTTCTTTGCCTAATTGTTGTGAGCTTGGGGGATTTGGAATAGAGGTATCTTGAAGGTCATGTGGTAGCTGGTGTATTATTACTACGTTGTTAGTTGGGGGGGCAGAGTGGTGCGGTAATACTGCTGGGTTTGTGTCACCAACCAAAACTATGTGGTCGGTCGTTTTAGTGTTTTCAATGTGGTTTGGATTTTTCCTAGCATTCCTTTTCTTTATAGCTCCCTCCCGCCTCCCTCTCATTTGCCTTACTTCTTCGGGGGTTGGATCAGGGAAGATATCTGGGGTTTTTTCTAGGTCACTTTCTGTGAAAGTTACAGAGATTTGGGAGGCTGAAAGGTCTACATTGTTTGGGAGGCTAAGTCTGTTTGCAGCCACCGAGATTTGGGTTGGCGCTGACTGTATATCTGGGGTTCTTGCAGTTGCTAATAGTCCCATTGAGGATCGACGTGCGATTGCAAGTTCGGTTGAAACTCTCCCCTCAATTAGACTTATACTTTGATCAATGAATGTGTTTGCTTTGGCGAGAAAATCGTCCATTGGGCCTAGCAGTTTTTCTCCTATCCCATTTTTAAAAAGTTTTTTTTGTTTGCTAGATCTCGTATTCATTTTCCAATGAATAATTATGGGGAGAACTTTATGTGGCGACTGTTGACTTTCAGGAGAGGTCAGAGAAATGGTAGATACCTGTGTTTGGATGTCCAGAAAAAATAGAGCTTAGGGGGGTGGGCCGGACCGGACTCTCCCGTTCTCGAACGGCCTCAAACGGCCCGCTCTTTGCCCGGTCTTCGCCCCGGGCTCCGACCCGCGCGCGTCCCGCGATGCGCGTTCCAAGGATCGCTTTTAAGATGTGGTGGATTGTAGGGGCGTGGCACTGTGAGGGGGCGCGGCTCTCGCGGGAAGAGGACCAGCTGAAGCTGTTGTATGCTGGTCCTCGCAGTCCCGGGGCCAGCGCCTCACCCTCCTCTGCGGCCACGCGGTGTTTACCGGCGTCCTAGCTGATCCAGCAGCGCAGGGTCAAGGTGGTTCTGCTACTCCTGTAGCACAGGCGGCAATTCAGGGCTCCAAAACAGCAAAGGCAGCAAAGTCAATTACGAGTGTTTAATAAGCTTCCTTGTCAGGAAAACATGTTTAAGTGCTGTTATTGTTGGTTTCATAGTTGGTTTCATTGATTTCTCGGAAAGTGTTGTGGGGGGGGGGTAAAAAAAAAAGTATCAGGAGCTGATGTTAGCAAGCAGGTTTGCTCCTGTGATGCACCAGTGAAGCCGTGTTGGGTGGTCAGAGTAGCGGTTGTCTAAACTGAAAAGCCATTCTCCCAGTTTAAACGAGTATCTATAAAAATTCAAAATATTTGCATCCATTAACACATGGTATGCAAATAGAAAATTGCTTTAAGATCAAAGGTTGATGAAGCCCAGTTGGATATGGTAACCACTCTTCCACTTGATCATAAGCAGTTGCCATCTATGGACCAGCAAGAAACTCAGATACATATGCCTCTGCATGCTGGTGCCAATGCCTCTTAAAAGTTGTGGACTTTTTGTGCTGGATGGCATGAACTGCAAATCCTACAGGGTACCTGTCAGTGAGACTTAAGTTATCAAAGTGCACTACACGTATTTTTGATTTTAAGTCTGCCATTGCCAGAGTGTCTTGCTATGCTTTTACTTTCTGAAAAATAAAAAGAGGAAGATTATCATCCTCAGTTTTGGGGCCGTCAACATCAAAGGATCATAAGCAGCAGGATTGAAGTGATGATTTAGTGCATTGATCAATGTGTCCATTCATCGTTATTTTTGAAGTTGTTCTGCATGTTGATTTGTTAACCTGCCATCCTTAGAGTGGTCTTCCCTCAAACGTATTTCCTGCCTACCTCTTTTTGCTGTATCTTCTTGTTAGCCTTAGGACTCTGACCACTTTACCACTGCTAACCAGTGCTAAAGTGCATGTGTTTCTTCCTTAAACATGGTGACATTGGTGTATACATGATACTCATATTTAGTTTACATATAAGTGCCTTGTAAAGTGGTAAATCATATACCCAGGGCCTGTAATCTAAATGCTACTAGTGGGCCTGCAGCACTGATTGTGCTAACCACACAAGTAGCCTTTCAAAACTGTCTCAGGCTTGCCATTGCAAGGCCTGTGTGTGCAGTTAACTGCTACTTCAATTTGGCATTTAAAAGTATTTGCCGAGCCTTAAACTCCCCTTTTATAACCCATGAATCACCCCTAAGGTAGGCAGTAGGTAGCCATAAGGGTAGGGTACTGTGTAAGTAAAACGGTATGACGTGTACTTTTAAGTTTTACATGTCCTGGTAGTGGCAAACAGCTAAATTTATTTTTCACTACTGTGAGGCCTAATCCTCGAAGGCTAAAATTGGGAATTCCTTAATACACTTTAAGCTGTAATTCCGGATTAGAAAGGAGTAGCACCATTATGTTTCATAGCTTTGGAATGGTAATGATAAATCTTCTTTTAATTGTAAAGTTTAATTTAACATTACTATTTTAGAAATGCAATTTTTAGAACGTGCCAAAAGAACAATTGATGTGCAGAATGCTGAACAATGTCAGACATCCACCCCAGTTCAGAGATTTGGGCCTAAATCCCCCATTTGCTTGTTCCCCATGCCATTCCAGTTTGAACCCAGCCATATGCAAATCAGTCTTGACCCTGCTCCTCATGGGAAAAGTCCAGCTTGAACTGCCAGTCACGGTCTTCACTGGACCAGAAAAAAAACATACTGGGACTGGTTTCAGAGCAACACCACTCATCAGCCAGGCTAGCTTGACTCCATTGGCATGGAGAGCACGGGAACCACGTCTGGGCATACCCGTCCCACTGGTGGTAACAAATGCAAAAAGAACCATTGAAAGTGGCCATTTCTCTGCTGTTACTGCTCTGTGTGCCTTACACCCAGTCTCCAATACACGTCTGGGGTGGGTGACAGCTATCTTTTGTGTATTCCCTTTTGCCAGTAACAGAAAGGGTGGGTCTGACGGTGAACTCAGTTGCATTAATTTGCATTCTGCTAGCTCTTAATGGGCAAGAAGAGAGAAGGGGAGCGGACACACCTGAATAGACAGTATCCTATTTCCCACTCAAGGGGCTGATTACCCCCCTATTGAGACAGGTCTGGGGTGAATGGTGACCTGCGCACTATAATGGCTTGGTTTGAAGTCACCTCCAGTTTAAAGGAACCTCTTGGTGTAAGTACTGGGGCTGAGACCATACCAAGACAGTATACTACTTGACCTGTGAAGAACTCTGCCAGGAGCAAGACTGCTGTGCTACAAGGATTGCCACTCTGCTTGACTGCTGCCCTGGAAGAACGACTTTTCTGTTTTGCTGTACTGCCCTTATGCCTGCTGAGCTCTGCCCTGCTTAGGATAAGACCTGGAACCATCTCACTTGAACCCAGAGTGACCACAAGGGCTTGCTGTCTTGCCCCATTTTTCAGGTCTCAGGGCAATGAATGATTTCCTTCAACTCCGCAACAGCACTTGGACTCTGTCATTTGAGTGCTGTCCTGCCAAGTCGTGCCAATCCAAGTCTTGTCCCTTGAAAGGTGATTTTTTGCTGTCCAGAACCATAAAAATCAATGCAGTGATGACTTTGCGCCAATCGGAACCAAAGTATTGCCCTTCAGTGCTGACACAGGAGCCGGCCGACATTGATTCGATGAACTGCGTGGCTCGACGCAGTGCTTGCATCTTAAAGGGGTTCTTCATTGCCTGTGTGGTTCGAAACCAACGTATCCAGTCTTTGACGTCGCCGCTTTGATCCTTTTAAGGTACTCTTTTTAGCTGGACCTGCGTGAGTCCTGTAGCTGTCATGCCCTCCATTGTGGTCAGCCTAAACTATGGATTTAGCCTTGTACAGCGCGACTTGCAAGTAAACCCTAAGCTCTATTCGAATCTAAGTGCAAGATTTTGATTTAATGTTTAAAAATGTATAACTCTGTTTCTACTTATTGAATTTTTGTAGTTTTGTTCTTGTTTTACTCATTGAATTGTCTGCTTTTTACTAATAGAATTGTCTTCTTTTCTAAACCTGTGTGGATTAATTTTGTTGTGTTTTGATTGTATTACTGTGGGTGTGTGTGTGTGTTGCACAAATACATTACACATTGCCTATTTAGAAAGGCCTGACTGTTCTATGCCAAGCTACCAGAGGGTGAGCACATGTTATCTTCTAGTGTGTTTCTATCTTACGCTGACTAGGATTCTGGTCCCTACTTGGACAGGATGCATACATCTGACAATTAGAGACCAAATTTCTAACACAAGTCTGCCACATTTTATAGCATGTGTTCTTCACTTCAGGGTCCTTTATTGCTTTGTCTCCAGTGCTCCTGTTGCAGTGTGTCTGTGCTGAACTTCAGTGACCGCTGCATTTTCTGAATTGTACAGTCGGATCCTTTTACTTCACCTCAGTGTCCTTTGCTTTTGAATTCTTTGCTAGCTTTCCTATTGCGTTGGTTATGCCTTTAGTGACTAGTCTCTTTAACACTGCAGTTCCCATAGCCTCTAGCCTGCTATAGTCTAGTACCTTGGTTCTCTGCACTTTTGTCTTCCTTATTTAATTCTGTCACTCTCCTGCCCGCTATCTCAATTCCCTATACTCTTTTCCTCTGCACTGGTCTTTCCTTCCGTCATTTACTGTACTGCTGCCCCTGTCCTTCAGCCATTTCCTTTTCTATGCTCTGTTTATGAACAATAGCTGCTGCAACTGTTCTTATTTTAATTTGAAGATTTTCTGTAGGCAGATAACAATCTTTCCCCTTCTTTTCTTTGTGCATTGCGTGGCCCCTCTTTTTACCTGCAATTGACCTATTCAGGAAAGAGTCACTGTTCATATCCAGCTGCACCCATATAGGCTGCTGTCTCATTCACTCAGTCAACTTTGCCTGACTGGCATTAGAGAGAACATACTTTACTTGATCATAGGCAGTAAAATACCCTCATCCTCGTTGAGGTCTTCATTGTTTGACAAAATAGACCAGAACATAGCCTTGGATGGACTTCATGAAGGGTTCAGAGTGACTGCTATGTTTCTACAGTGGCGTCTCTGCTACCTCTAGCATTAGTGCTATACTGCAAGGATAAGTACAGCAGAAGAGATAGGTTATAAATCCTTCACCAGCCAAGAAAGTTAACAATCTCAGCAAGTTCTCTTTTAAACACAAAATGTCAACTTTCATTTACAACACGAATCACTAACTCATTGCACTGAAAAGGTAACTCTGCTACTCTATATGAGTCACTGGATTAAGCTGAGCAAGTTCCTGGTTCTGTCATATCTTGATGACTGAGATACAATCTATGCTGGTGGATCGCAGAGAGGAATAGAGAAGTTCTGGAGGTTACAAAATTAAAGCAACAAAGTTTATCTCAACTGCAAGAAATCAGGCCTCCTATTAGCTGAGGCCAATTGAACTACTCAGCCTCCTAGTAAATGAAAGCATCAAATTCATTTGTTTTACAGTCGTTTTACAGCATCGGCAAAGCGGGCAAATACCCAAGGCCCCCACCTTACACATGGCCTCCTGGGAAACTAAACTTTCTCTCTATTTGGCCGCTGACAATTCTTCTTCTCTATCTAAACAGTTCAGCCTATTGTTACTTCTAACTATTTTTCTTAAAGCCAGTGTCATTTTAAGGATTTTTGGGTTCTTTGCAAACCATATTTTCACAGTTTTTGTATGATCTTGATCAAACGTAGCATATAATTTAGTATTGTTTAGCATCATCTTGGCATTAAATGGGTAATAAAATGTAAAAAAGTTGTGGGCAAAGGGCCCCCAAATTCTTTGCCTGGGGCCCCCAAAATCCGTAAAAGGACACTGGGCTGCTGTGCGTCATTGTTAAAGTTTACAGGGTCATGAACCCTGAATAAATTCAGAACATTTCACCTAATTTCAGACCTGAAGTGATCAAGGTAAGTTAATCCGATATCTCAAAAATCTTTCAGTTCAAAAAAGTATGGAGATAAAACCATTTACATGTAATGTTCACAAACATGGAATAACCTCTGCTCCCAGCTCTGGAACCAATCCAGCCTGCAGAAAGGATCAAGTACTTTTTCACATGCCCCATAGAATTGCTGTGTTCTGTTCCGAATTTCAGTCAGACTGTCATTTCTTAAAACTACACATGAACAAATGTCAACAGGAGCGCATTCGTTAGTGCCCTTTAATGAAAATGTTGCACAAATTAGTGAGCATGTCATTAACTGTCCGGTGTGTTTGGTCTATTTTGTTTCAAATATAGGCTTTTAAATAAGTTTAACATCGTATAACTTTGTGTAATGGGATACAAGTATAAAAATCTGCCAATCTAAGAGCACAACTAAAGATGATTATATAGGTTTGAATAATAATGTTATTGTTTACATCAGTGGTATAAATATAAATGCGTCTTTATTTCTGTCTCTTTAGGAACAGTATGTTTTCATTCATGATGCCTTGTTGGAAGCCATTCTTGGGAAGGAGACTGAAGTGTCTGCCAACCAGCTACATAGTTATGTGAATAATATACTCACACCTGTAATGGGAAAGACCAGATTAGAGAAGCAGTTCAAGGTACTGTTTGCCATTGTATCATTCTCCGCTGTACCCCATTGAAAAACATGTGATTTATTTGCAACATTTATTTGTTTTTTTGAGAGCTTGTGCTATACAACAACACAATACTAATTAAATATGCATTTATACTTTAAATGTGTAATCAATTATTGTTTTGATAACGCCATTTCTTAAAATTCGAGTATGTAGTACTATTTAATTAAAAAACTACAAAAAACATAGCATGTAATTTTTTTTAATATTCATTGTATTCATAAGCTACTATGTAGGTTATTACGTCAGCAAACAACTTTTTTCTATACATTTACAACTAAAGATGCATCATACAGTGGTTTGAGGTTCATTTGCAACGTCTACATTTTCAACTTAATCGATTTGTATAGCTAAAAACCTTTATAGAAGATGTTGATAAAGTAGGAACTTTCCTCCCTCAGAATGCCAGACAGTTCCAATTATTTGCAACCTATAAATGCCTTTTTTTTAAAGGAATGTTGGCTGCAAGGAAATGAGGTTAAAGGTCCTTTTGATGGCTTGGGTTGGGGCCAGGGGTGTAGTGAAATATTTTGTATTTAAATCTCATCCCACTATGAATGGTGAGTGATGGACACACTTTCAATGTAAGTTTAACTCTTACATAAAATTTATTAAGAGATAAGCAGTGCAACAACGAAATTAATGTGTTTTACTTTGTATATACATTTTTTGTAATGAGATTGTAAAATTAAATATACTTGGAATCTGATAAGATTTGATCATGCATGACACAGTGGAACATTACAATTCTGTGAGAATCTGCATCATGTCCTCATTTCTCAGTCCACAAATAGACTAGATGTAGTAATAGTGAGAGTTCTTACCATGACTAGGCAGATGCAAGTGACAGTGTAGACCTTTCCATGAAAAGTTGTTTATCTGGTAAAGCAAATCCAGTAGCTTGCTTTGGGGTATTTATCTATTCAGCCCACATCTGGCATACAATATTTAAATATACAGCAGCAAAAGGAAGGGTGTCTTGGCTAAAAACAGAAGAGCACTAATCCAGTATATACATTACTGCACATTTTCTTAAAACATTAAATGCAGAAATAATTAATATTTGTGTATGCAAGGGAAACATAGAGAGTAGTTGAAGTAATCATGGAATCTTCATTCATTGATCATGGTATGCATCTCCTAACATTCCTACTTATTGCTACAGTTCTCTAGATGAATCTGGCATACCTTGAATCCATGGTGTTTGTTAAGGGAGGCAGGTGATGGTATCTACTGTAAAGCTCTTGAAATGTGAGATAACATGAAGGGAAATATGAACCTAATAGAATGGGTCAAGCTATCTGTGAATGACAACAATTTACATTTTTAAAGGAAATCATTTCACTCCTTGGTATTTGGGTCTCTCCCAGCTGGTCCTTGAAGAACAAAAGTTGAGAAAAAGATCTCTGGTCACAAATGTGATGCTGTCTGTAAGGCCAATGTGTTTTTTTGTATAATAGAGCAGACTGTTCTGGGACTGACATTTTTTTAATCTTAACCGTTTAGCACCAGGTAGCAACCAAAGCATTAAGGTGTTTTCACTCACCCGATCTGTTGTGTTCATTTACGTGGTCTTACACGGTGACAAATGGGACATTTTGCAGGTATGTTATGGATTTTGTCACATTAATACTTAGATATAGATTTACACCTGTTGCTGTACCATAGATATGGTGGGTCTGACTCTGGATCATACATAGAATCTTTAAGATCAATTAGTTGGTAAGTCACAGCAAGATATACACCAGGGGGTTGGGATCCTTGCTAGGGAAATATATGGTTGATGCATCCTGATGGGAGAGTTAGCAGTGAAATGTTTGAATGTGGTTGAGATCATTGCAGAGCTTGGAACCCAGAATATCTAGGAATACCCTCATGTTATTTAGGTGTCAGCATACCTTTGAGTGGGTTTTTAGACCCTTACTTGATCTGACGTTCCTTTTTAGGGCTCGGCGACGTCACCACTTTGTCAGAAGTGGGGCGGAGCTGCGAGCCGTATTGTTAAGGGGTTTCTGGATCGTGCTTGAAAAATTCCTCAGTGCGCGAGCATTTTCAGTGCTTTATGTTACCATCTTTATGGTGATTGGTCCTTGCGGTGCCGTGTTTGTAATACCCTTAACGCAATAGGCCATATATATTTCCAGTTGGGCATTTCCTGCATTTTGTCTGCGGTTACGAGCGCGGCAGTCCATAAATATCAATTAGGAGCTGTCAGGGTGCCTCGGTAAGTGAATCCAGATGGCCGGGGCGCGTTCACCATTCAGCAGTGAGTTTTGCGGGCGCGTGCGAGAAACCAGCAAATATGGTGTTTATAAACGTAAATGTTTCTTTATTCTTCTATTTTTTTATTTATCCGTGGACATTTACAAGTTGATTAAAGTGAAGCTTTTACAAGGGCATATGAAGGACATCTGGACTTTGCGGTCACTCGGCAGAAATGTGCATTTTAGTTAAAAATTACCTCTGTAAGAAACGCCCATCTGTAAATTACGTGTCCAGCGATGGAGACACACGGTCAACTTTATTTACACAACACCGTGCATTTAAAATAAAATAGAAAAGAAGGGCCAAAGGAAGCTCTCAGCGAAGTGTCATTTAAAGCAGCCCCGGACTTCTCACTAACATTGTCGGATGTTTCATACAAATTCAGCCCAGACGCCTCCCTTCTGCACTCGATGGGAATGCTAGGTACAGAACACCCCGCGAATATTTTCAGGGTGTGCAAGGAAATCGAATTTCACGCGCAATATAGCAGCCACCATGTGCTGCTGTTGGCACTCTCCCAAACAAGCACTAGTTAGTGTGTATCCCGTTGTCTGTGTAAAGCGGCACATGCAGCTAACAGCGCTTCTAGCCACCCGGCCGTGTGTCACCAACCACCACAAAGTCGTCACGTGCCCATTGTGTGCGCGCGTTCTTCTCTTCCAATCAGCAAACACGAATAAAATAAAAATGTCCACATGCCCTAGCAAGGACTGAAGACCTTGTCGTGCCCTCTGCTAACCTGGGATGAGTGGGCTGTCATATAAAGGCACGAGAGATGCCTCTCTGCAAACTCCCTATCAGTACAAAAGAATGTGGCACAGTCACTCCAATGTAGAGTTTAATGTGTTTGTCAAGCGCCTACACTAAACCGTATCGAGGCGCTCTGCTGTGGCAAGCTCTGTTAGACAGGATTTGGGAGCAGCGTGTCTAGGCCGGGGATTTTCCACTACAGATCATTGCCTTCCGCGGAATCGGTCTAATGGAAGTGCGACTAGACTACAGCTCCCACAATGCAGTTTTCCAGACTTTATGTCAACTGTTGAGGACGCAATTGCGACTTCCGCGCGGACATGGTCGAAAGAAAAGGAACTGGGTGTCACGATAGTAACTACTATGGGGCTAATTAGCTCAATGTAAGTGCGGATCTGGTAGCCAGGGAGCTCCCCCTTGCATTGGTACGGCCCATGTTACATGGTACATTCCTCTATGATGGGACACAGCGTGCAGATGTCCGCCCTCCCCTCCATGAATATGTATAGCAGGAGGCTTTAATTCCAGATTGTGAGTGCAGAGTGCAGATTGTGAGTGCAGATTCAGAGTGCAGAGTGGAGAGTGCAGATTCAGAGTGCAGAGTGCAGATTGAGAGTGCAGATTGAGAGTGCAGATTGAGAATGCAGAGTGCAGTTTCAGAGTGCAGTTTCAGAGTGCAGTTTCAGAGTGGAGAGTGGAGAGTGCAGAGTGGAGAGTGCGTGCAGAGTGCAGAGTGGACAGTGCGTGCAGAGTGCAGAGTGGACAGTGCGTGCAGAGTGCAGATTGAGAGTGACAGTGCGTAAGGGTGCAGGGTGCACATTGTGTGAGTGTGCAGTATAAACAGTGTGTGACTATGCAGGGTGACATTGGTAGTGTGTGGGTGAGCAGTGTGTGAATGTGTAGGGGCAGTGTGTGAGTGTGCAGAAAACACTACACACACATACACCACACACACATACCATACACACACGCATACACCACACACACATAGCACACACACACACATAGCACACACATACACCACACACACACCACACACACATAGCACACACACAAACCACACACCTCACTCTCTCAACACCACACACTCGTCACCACTCACCACAACACACTCACCACCACACTTTCTCCCCAGGCTCACCCCCACAGACTCACCACCACACACTCACCAGTACACAGAAAACAACACACACAACACCACACCCCCAGCCGTCAATGAATGCTTTCACCATGCACAAACACCAACAACCACCAATGTACGCTTTCACCAACAAAAAAAACCCACCATGCATCCGTGCCGCTAAACACCCACGCACACAATAAACAATGTCAGTGCAACTTTCACTAAACACACACTAACAGCTGACAGTACACCAGCCACTCTTTCAATTGGTACAATCATCAGCAGCTGTCAGTGCACATTACCATATACAATGCCATTATCTCAAACTCAAACAAACCGAGCCCTAATGCATTCCTAATGCTTGTTCATGTTGTGATGAGTCAGCTTCTGGATAAATCAGCTTCTATTGCTCAAGATGCCTTTTTGCATTGCATACGGAATATTCGATTTCATCCAAGTCTCAACCGCTATCCAGTGGGGTAATATAAAGGATGTTTCTTTGTTCTTGAATATGTCATTTCCAAAGCAAAACCATTGTGCTCCACTTACAATGGGGCTCCACATTTAGGAATGTTAGGCACAATTATGCAAAAAACAAAGGCAGGTAAGTAACCTTAGTATTTAAGACCTTGCTGTTACAAAAAGAGTTCACCTCAGTGGTGATTAGGTGCATTTATAACTTTGTAAGCTTCTTATTCAGAAAATGCCAGCACTTTTAGGACTGCTGACATCACATCGCATGCATCTTTCTTCCGACATTGTGCACACCACCACTACATACTCCGCATTGTGACACTCATTCTGATGTCCTGAGTTACATTTGATATGCTACAGGTATCCTTTCAATCATGTGTTCCTGTTGACCCTGAATGGATAACCAAAACATTGTGCAGTAATCACGCAGTACTACAATCATGATACATTTTGAGAAGAATTCTGTTTAGTTGCAGGAGTCATTTAAGATTTTAAGATGGACTCTACATGTGTTTCTGAAGTGCACATCTCTATTGATATACCACTTTTAGTAATAGTTCAGGTCTGGTTCATTTTATTCTTCCACATGTATTCTTAGATTCCGTTAATTCTATCTTTGTTCCTTTCTGAAGTGTCTGGTATAGTTCACACTTTTAACAAACCACTGGGCATTCTTTTTATTTCCACTAGCTGGTCACGCAGTGCAATGCAAGGTATGTCGAATGCTTCAGTGCACAGAAAGAGTGCAACAAAGAAAAGAACAGGAACTCATCGGTTGTGCCATGTAAGATCAAATGTTTTTCTTCTGAATGTTTCTACTTATTATCTTTTTGTCATATCGGAAGGCCCTGTGAGGAGCAGACCATGGTAGCTGGTGTAATTTTAAAGATGCCATACTGGTAAAGGTTCTCATTATTATCATATCAGTCTGTCTCCTAGAGATTAAATAGTTGTGGTCTGCATAACGAAAGTAATGATATTGTGAGTTATAATTAATAGATAAACCCAGGGAATTCACAGTTTATACATCAGAGGTGGGGTTCTGACCATTGGGGCACTGCCTTCAGTTTTGAAGGCCACTTCTCCAGAAGAACAGGAATGGGACAACCAATAAATATGCTTGTAAAATGGCTAAACAAGAGGTCCTACGAGGAGGCGAATGATAATGTCACCATATATACACTCTTGAATATTTGGGCTTTTGGTAAGAACATGATGATGGAGACAATTAAGTACTAAACCTGCAACGAGAAGCCTGAAAGTAGGTGGCTGGAGGCTTAACCGCTTAGCTGAGTTGATCATGACTAAAACCATAACAGGTAGTTGAAAACCTTGGTTAAAAACTGGAAATCAGTAGTACTAGGAATCGGAAAGTAAATGATTAGGCAAAGCCATTGATTAAATAAGAGGTTTACTCAATGAATTTGCCATCCCTACCTACCATCGGAGGTTCTCTGTCTATCATGGCAAGGAAGAAAACGTATCTCCGCTATAAATGTAAAATATTTTAGAGATGGATTTCAGAATGTAGGGAAATCAACATAAGGTGTCTCTGAAGTGGGTAAATTAAGTTCTGTAGTAGGGGATCTCTGTGTATAGTCATAATCTAGTGAATAGTCCCGCCCATGTGCGTGGACCCCGGAGCAATCAAAAATAATCTCTTACAGTGTCAAAAAATGCAGAAAATGCATAGACACTTAAGAGAGAATTTAAAGACAGATAATGCAGCCAAAAGGCTACACTGTCCAGTACTTCAACTAGAAATTTCCACCATAAAATCCACAAAACAGCAAAGCCTGTACAGATTTCCCTTGCTTAACAGCAAAATCCCTCAGGAATGATAGAGAGAAGAACCTGGACAGACAAGCCCCATAGGCTGCCATTATGTGGCTTAATTAGGATACTGTGCCTTTAAGAGAACCTTCCAGAACCTTCTCTCAGTATCCCAGAATGCATAGCAGGTCCAACTTAGCCTCAGTTCTTTTTTCCGGCTCCTGCAAGCAGGACCCTGGAGCATTGAGCTCTCCCTTTCAAGGGTTTTTGTTGGTGTTTTACACTGATTTCGATTTTTGGTACTTTTAAAGTACTCTGGTGACTTTCTTTCTGTGTTTCTGCACTCTTTTTTGTCCAATAATGCCTGCATTATTCGACAAGTGCCCTGAGTGCTCAAGAAAGAAGGCCAAGACAGACTCCCATGAGGTCTGTATTCTCTGCCTTCCCTCTTCCCACATCCCTGAGGAGTGTAGGATCTGCAGAAGCTTCTCTGGAAGGACCCTGAAGGAGAGGAAGAAGATCAGGCTTCAGGGGCTTGAGGAGAGGAAGCTGAAGGCACGAGGTGGGTCAGGAGGGGCTCCTTCTACCCATGCTGAGGCCTCTGGGGGGCTCCCCAGGGGCAGGAAGACCAGCCCGCGCCCAAGGTCTCCGTCTGGGTCAGTTGCGCTGACCACGACGTCGAGGGGACGGTCAACGGCCAGTTCCAGGTCTCCCCAGGGCTCTGGGTCGAGAAAACGTCGCCCGTCGACGTCGAGGAACGTGTTCCGGCCGCCGTCGAAGCCGGTGTCGATATCCTCGTCGTCGCTGTCGGCGTCGAGTGATCGACATCGGAGGGCCCGGCGTCGGCGCTCGCCGTCGAGGCGACACCGCCGTTCGCCGTCGAGGACATCGTCGTCGAGGGGATCCTCGTCGTCAAGGTCGCCGTCGAGACAAAAGGCATCTCCGGCGCCGAAGAGGTCGACGTCGAAGCATTCCGAAAGGCCGACGTCGAGACGGTCGAGAAGATCGACGTCGAGAAGGTCGGAGAGGTCGACGTCGAGGAGATCCAAAGGGTCGCCGTCGAAGCGATCCAGGAAGTCGACGTCGAGACCGGCGAAGAGGTCGAGGTCGCCGTCGAGGCACCATCGCCCGTCGTCGAGGTTTCGTGGCTCGTCGATCTGGTCGGGGTCGACGTCGAGACGTAGACACGGTTCGACGTCGAGGAGTGTGATTCGGTCGACGCCGAAGGACCGTTCGACGTCGAGGGGACATCGGTCGTCGTCTGGACACCGGTCTTCAGCGTCTGTAGGTCCTAAGGACAGGCCCAGGACTGTGGGGGGCTCCCCACTCTCTGGTAGAGGTGATGGCTCGCCGGGACTGGCGCATTCCGGGGTGGATACTCCGATGAAGCCGTCTACGCCTCCTCCGCGGCCTGCTGTGCCGAAGGGTCCTCCTCCGAAGGCCCCTACTCCGCCTCCGAAGCCGGCTCCGCGGGACCCGCGTCCGGTTGCCCCTCCACCCCCGATCCCACCGAGGGAGGTGTCGATGCCTAAGTTCCCGACGCCTCCGAAGAAGACTCCTAAGAAGCCTGGAGCTCCTGACCCTGGGAGGCCGAAGGAGCGTCCGAGGCCCAAGAGGTCGAGGTCTCGCTCGGGGAGACGGGACAGATCGAGGAGTGGCCGCGGATCTTCATCACGATCCAGGCATCATCACAAGAGGCGTCGGTCCAGGTCACGTTCTCCTTCTGGGACCCGTTCCTACTCGCCCACGCTGTCCGATTCGCCGGAGACTAGGGTGTCTCCGATAGACGATATTAGCACATTTCAGGAGGTTCTCCTGCGTGGTGCGGCGAAGTTGGGCATTGAGGTTGAAGCGCCTACGGCTTCTACCTCGGTAATCTTTGAGACTTTACACAAGAGGCACTTGTCTCGCCCCCTGTTACCTCTGGTGCCGGGGCTCCTTGAGCCCGCCGAACAGCTATTCCTGACGCCGGCGACGGTGAGATCTGTCCCTTCCAGGATACTGAAAAAGTACAGGGCTCCGGACTCAGACCCAGCCTTCTTGAGGAAAGACCCGGTACCGGATTCAGTCATCGTGACTGCTGCTCGGAAGCTTCATTCCACCTCCCCTGCGTCCACGGTGCCTCCGGACAAGGAGAGCCGGTGGATCGATTCTGCTGGTCGCAAGGCGTGTGGGACATCCGCCTCGTCCATGAAGGCTGCCAGTGACTCGGCTTTGCTGGGACGTTACGACCGGTCCCTTTGGGACTCGATGGAGCAGTTCGCAGACCTCGTCCCTCGAGACCGCAAGGAGGACTTTGTGGAGATCGTCAAGGAGGGGATGTTGGTCTCTAATCAGGCCATCGGCGCTGCAGCAGACATATCGTTGCTGTCCGCGCACGGATATTGCCACGGGATTCACCAGAGACGCCATGCTTGGCTCAGGTTGACATCGTTGAAACCGGAGGCGCAGCAACGCGTGGCGAATCTCCCGTTTTCCGGAGATACCCTCTTCGGGAAGCACGCGGATGATGAGATGGCCAGGATGAAGGCCGAAGCGGAGACCCTGACGGCAGTGGGCCTGGAAAAGCCCAAGGAAAAGAAACCCTTCCGACAGTACCAGCGTCGGTTTGGGGCGCAGGGTCGTGGAAGGGGGCAGTCTGCTGGTCAACATCAACAGCGGCAGCAGCAGCAGCAGTACAGGCAGCCCTTCCAGAAGCGACAGGGTGGTAGAGGTCGTCAACAGTCCTCTACCGCGACCAAGGGCCCGGCCGGGTCCCGTCCCTGAGCTGTTACTTCCCCCTCGTCCGTTACCCGCTCCGGTGGGGGGAAGCGTTCAATTTTTTCTGGCAGAGTGGAGAAAAATTACTCAGGACAAGTGGGTGCTGAATATTGTTTGCAATGGATACAGTCTACGTTTCACCAGCCCTCCTCCATCGATTCCTCCCGTCAGCTCGCAGTATCAACTGCGCGAGCTTCAGACGGAGGCGGACGTTCTGCTAAGGAAAAGGGCGATCGAAGACGTACCTCTGTCTCAAAGAGGAAGAGGTCTGTACTCTCGGTTCTTTCTTGTCCGCAAGAAGGACAAAAACGAGTTCAGGCCCATTCTGGATTTGCGGCAGGCAAACAAGTGGATTCGCAGAGAAAAGTTTCGCATGCTGTCGTTGCATCAGATCTACCCTCAGCTGCAACGGGGAGACTGGATGTGTGCCATAGATCTACAGGACGCATACTTCCACGTGCCCATTGCATGCAAACACAGAAAATTTCTGCGCTTTCAAGTCGGCACCAATCACTATCAGTACACGGTGCTACCCTTCGGACTGAAGTCTGCACCCAGGACATTCTCAAAATGTATGGCAGTGGTAGCGGCACACCTGAGGAAGAACAAGGTGTTTGTCTACCCGTACCTGGACGATTGGTTGATCAAGGCCTCCTCCTTCTCGGAAGCTCGAGCACACTTCCAGAAGACGTGCGTTCTCTTGAACAGGCTGGGGTTGCACATCAACATGTCCAAGTCGGTCCCGATTCCGGTGCAGTGCATCCAGTACTTGGGGGCCTCCATCAATACGCTGTCAGCAAGCGTGTCTCCTTCGGAAGAGCGACGTTTATCACTCGTTCGGAAGGCTCAGGCTCTCATGAAAACTCCGTCTACGACGGTGAGGACCGTGTCTTCTCTACTGGGATCGATGGCCTCTTGCATTTTTCTCACTCCTCACGCACGGCTACAGATGCGTCCTCTGCAGGAGTGCTTGGAGGATCAGTGGGACCAGAGGAGAGGTTCTTGGGACGACAGGATACGACTGTCTCTACATGCTCTTCAGTCTCTGAAGTGGTGGTGCTCGAAGGAGAATCTCCTCAGAGGCGTTCCCTTCCACAAGGACATTCCCACACAGACCATCGTGACGGATGCGTCTCTCCTAGGTTGGGGGGCGCATTCCGGAGATCTGCAAATTCAAGGGACGTGGTCCCCGACGGAGTCCACGTACCACATCAATTTCCTGGAACTGAGAGCTGTTCACTTGGCACTGAAGGCCTTTCATCCGTCCTTTCAGACCAACTCTCTGCTTGTTCAGACGGACAACACGACTACGATGTATTACCTCAACAAGCAGGGGGGCTCGAGATCGCGCACTCTGTCGCAGGAGGCGCAGGCGATCTGGCACTGGCTTCTGGCTCGAGGACTGTCGATAACGGCCACCCATCTGCCAGGTGTGCAGAATGTTCAGGCAGACGAGCTGAGCAGAATCGTGCAGGAAAACCACGAATGGGTCATAAACGACGAAGTACTAGGAGGAGTCTTCGCAAGGTGGGGAACTCCAGACGTAGATCTGTTTGCCACCGCCGAAAACAGCAAATGCCGAGGCTTCGCCTCCAGGTACTACCAGCCAGGGACGCTGGGGAACGCGTTATGGATCAACTGGTCGAACAGCTTTCTGTACGCTTTTCCACCAATTCCCCTGATTCCGGCGGTTCTCATCAAGCTGTCTCAATCCAGGGCGAGAATGATTCTGATTGCCCCGGAATGGCCCAGACAGTGGTGGTTCACGGACCTGCTTCACCGATCTCTCCTTCCTCACATGAAGCTGCCGTGCAGGCCGGACCTTCTCACGAAGTTCGGGGGGCGGATGGTGCACCCCAACCTCTCGTCTTTGAGTTTGGCGGCATGGCTCCTGAAATAGTGCAATATGGCCATCTGAATCTCCCAGAGGATTGTATGGGCATACTGAAGGAGGCTAAGCGACCTTCCACTAGGACTTCCTATGCTTACAAGTGGAAGAGGTTTTGCATCTGGTGCAAGTCTAAGAACTATGACCCTACGTCATGCAAGGAAGATGTCATCCTTCCATATCTGCTTCATCTGGCGCAGTCGGGCCTTAATGTCCATTCCATTAAGGTTCATCTGGCTGCTTTGACTGCCTACAGGAAAGGCCCTTCACAGACTTCCTTTTTCCAGATCCCTGTGATCAAAGATTTTTTGGAAGGCTTGAAGAAAGTGTTCCCTCCTGTCAGGCTTCCTTCGCCTTCATGGGACTTGAATGTGGTGCTGTCCAGATTGATGAAGGAGCCTTTTGAACCCATTCATAAGGCTTCGTTGCAGCACCTGTCCTGGAAGGCGGCGTTCCTCGTGGCCATTACATCGGCCCGCAGGGTGAGTGAGATTCAGGCATTGTGTTGCCAAGAACCTTATACTGTATTTCATAATGCTAAAGTTGTTATGCGTACTCACCCTAAGTTTCTTCCCAAGGTTGTTTCTGATTTTCATATCAATCAGACTATCACTTTGCCTACGTTCTTTCAGAATCCTTCATCTCCGGCGGAAAGGTCTTTACATTCCCTGGATGTGCGGAGGGTGCTGAAGTTTTATCTTGATAAGACTAAAGATATTCGTAGGTCAGACCAATTGTTCGTCAATTATGGCTCAGTCAGGACAGGTCTTGCTACCTCTAAACAGTCCATCTCGAGGTGGATTGTGTCCTGCATACAGTTGTGTTACTACAAAGCTAATAAGACCTTAGGAGGTAAGCCTAAGGCTCATTCCACCAGGGGCAAAGCTGCTACGACAGCTATGCTCCGTAATGTTCCCATTGCAGAGATCTGCAAGGCGGCCACTTGGAAGTCGGTCCATACCTTTGCTAAGCATTACTGCCTGGACACTGATGCCAGGGCAGACGCTCAGGTTGGGCAGGCTTCGCTGCGGAATCTGTTCGCACAGTAGTGGCGTTATTTTATTCTCCACCGCCGCTTGGTGTGGGGATGGGCTTGCCATTCTATTCACTAGATTATGACTATACACAGAGATCCCCTACTACAGAAGGAGTAGTTTCTGTCCTGTAACTCCAGTTCTGTAGTAGGGGTATCTCTGTTATAGTCATAAGCGCCCTCCCGCCTCCCCGGTGGAGTGTTGTTCATGATCATAATGCTACAGGTCTGGCGTTTCCTACGCCCTCGAAAAGAACTGAGGCTAAGTTGGACCTGCTATGCATTCTGGGATACTGAGAGAAGGTTCTGGAAGGTTCTCTTAAAGGCACAGTATCCTAATTAAGCCACATAATGGCAGCCTATGGGGCTTGTCTGTCCAGGTTCTTCTCTCTATCATTCCTGAGGGATTTTGCTGTTAAGCAAGGGAAATCTGTACAGGCTTTGCTGTTTTGTGGATTTTATGGTGGAAATTTCTAGTTGAAGTACTGGACAGTGTAGCCTTTTGGCTGCATTATCTGTCTTTAAATTCTCTCTTAAGTGTCTATGCATTTTCTGCATTTTTTGACACTGTAAGAGATTATTTTTGATTGCTCCGGGGTCCACGCACATGGGCGGGACTATTCACTAGATTATGACTATAACAGAGATACCCCTACTACAGAACTGGAGTTACAGGACAGAAACTACTCCTTACTTGCAGCCAGATTCATTATTGTCCCGTTTTGCGAGTCCTTAATAGCGATTATTAAGGAATCGCTATTAAGGACTTGCAAAACGGGATTCATGTAGGAATAGCAAAAAAATATTACGATTCCAACATCTTCCTTATTTGAGATTAGCAAATTCCTAATCGCAAATAAGTAATACCTCCCCATTCATTCCTTGGGCCTGCCCATAGGAATGAATGGGGAGTTATTCCTTTTGCTAATCGCAAATAAGGATGCGATTTCAAGGGTGCCAGGGGTGTCCAAAGGACACCCTGTAGCACCCCTGAAAAGCAAATGTACACAGGTGTTGCACACACACATGTCCAAAGGACATGTGTGTGTGTAACATGCAACTGAGAAAAATGCACTAAAGTGCTTTTTTCTATTTTGTCGCTATTTACCACAAAGTCAGACTTCGCGGTAAATAGCGGCCCAAAATTGCGAATTCGCAATTTAAAATTGGTTAATGAATTGCATTTAAGGAATCTCAAACAGAGATTCCTTAAATGCAATTCCTCGCAAATTTGCGATTTTGCTTTTAGCGATTTTTGCATTTGGGATGATGAATCCCAAATGCAAAAATTGCGCTTGCAAAGGGCCAGATTCTCAGAATCTGGCCCTTTGCGAGCGCAATTTGCAATGACGAATCTGGCTGTAAGTTACTCTAACAGTAATCGTAATATAAACAGGCATTGGCAAAAACCAATAGCTCTTACATATTCAAGAGCTATTGTCTTTGCCAATGTGTTTAAGCTATGCTGCACACCAGGATGGCTGCTGTTCAGCGTGGCTAAAAGTTAGGAGTGGAGTGGAGTGGAGTGGAGTGGAGTGGAGTGGAGTGGAGTGGAGTGGAGTGGAGTGGAGTGGAGTGGAGCATCAGAGAATGAAGTGGCATAGATTGGAATAAAGTAGGGTCTAGTGTCGTAGAGTGGATGGGTTTGAATGTCGTACGATGGAGTAGAGTGGCGGGTAGTGGAGTAAAGTGGCATTTGTAAAGTGAAGTGATGTGATATGTGCCTGCACAAAGCTTCTTTCTCCAATCTAAGATGATTAAACAAAGATCTGTGTAATTCAGTGTATAATATTGCCTATGGAGGTAGTAAAGACAGAGACCGAGCCATCAGGTTAATGGACACATTATCAATACAGTAACTGAATAAGTTCAATCAAGAACAAATAAAAGCACCTTATTTAAGGACTGTGATCAGTCATGAAAGGTTTGAAAAAGATTACTTTGAATAATAAAGTTAATGTGGATGTTCTCCATGGTGTAGCTTAACACTCAATACTTGTAATCCACTGCTCATCTTTTACAGTCCTTTCCTTTTAGTAACACATTTTTAAAGGTATATAGATGCTTTATGCATCTTCAAAACTATATTTGGAAGTAAAACGTGTTTAGTCGATAAGCTGTTGGATAAATTAGTGAACTAGCTAGCTAAGACAGATAGACCGCTTTTGTAAAGCTATTTGGAGCTCGCTATGCAAATTAGGGCAGTTCTGAACTTGTAAAAGAAACGCTGTGTTTTGCAAGGTATGGAAGACCTCATGGATTTGAGCTTGCTGCAGGCAATGTTTGTTTAAATATCAGGGAAATCTGCATTCGATCCCCAACTAGCAGATCATAAAACAGGCCGAAAAACAGCCAAAATACGGTCCCCACAATGACCTGTTAGACAGCCATCGGGCTCTGCCTGATGAGAGGGAGAGGAGAGAGAGCGAGAGAGAGAAATACCTGGTGCTAATTGATAGATATAAATACCTAAATATCGCAAGTTCTAGAAATAGTGTGACAATCTTAAGGTATCTTTAGAGAAAAAATTGTTTAATTTATGTAATACCATTAAATAGTGAAAAAATGCAGTTGTTTCATTGCACTATACTTCCAGTCATGAGTACCAGGAATTGGCTGTTAATCTCACAGCTTTAAAAATAGCATTTGGGGCTTTTGCATAATGCTACAAGTCAAAATATTTCTTTGTCCAATTAAAAAGAGAGCAGCATTAGAACTTTGCCTAAGGCAACCAGATCTATGGGAGACATAATGTAATTGAAATAAGAGGAGGCATGAGTTAGAATATGAATAAATTCAAATATAAACCTTATTGCAAATAAACCTTTGATAGTGGATTCTATTTTTCATAAAATGCAGGCAAGTAGATTAAATAATGCCATGAATAAATTATGAGATGCTGGAGATGTAAATCAATAAATGTTATTGTATTTTATGGAATATCTAATAAAATATTTTGCCTTCCTAAGCATATAAACACGCATATGGAACTTATATTTTGTGATTCATAGATAAATATGTATGCTTGCTCTTCATAATGTTTTACTGATATGAAAGGGAATAGGCACACATTTGTATTGTCAGCATTTATGGCAGTGGACTTCATGATAAGATGATTTCTGGCAAAAGCCACTAGCATTTTAAAAGAAAACAAATAAAGATATAGTTGGCAAATGATGCGCTGTCGAGGGGTGACAAGAGGATGGTCAGAATTTTAGTATGTTTCCTTTTGCATTGTTTTCATTATATACGGTATTGTCAGAAAAGTAAAACATACAATAGACTGATAAATGCAGACAAGCAGACATGGAATTGTAACACCCTTGGCTATTCTTGTTATGCAGAAAATCACAAAAGTGATCTCTCCAGGTTTCGGTGACACATTTCAGTACCTCCCTCAGCATTATTCATTTGAAAAGTCAAAATACGGTATAGTTTCATAAATAAATCCCCTACAGACCTTGACTAATTTTTGTTTCATTGATTTCATAATTCAAAGCAGTTGTCATAAATAATTGAAGGCAAAATGTACAAATAGTTGGAAAAAGTAAAGTATGAGCCCCTTTTAATATCATTAAACCAATGCCATTGGATATGTTAATACTATAAGTTCCCGGAGCAGTAATTTCACCTGGCAAGAACATTCCCTTTGTAACAGGTCTCAGGTTCTATCAGGAGACTTGTGTTTTATCTTGTTTATTACAACATAGTGACAGAGTGTTTTATTTCATATAGCTGAACGAGCAAGAGTGGGTCTTGCGCCATTGCCTGGAATGAAAGGAACAGATTACATAAATGCCTCATATATCATGGTAAGTGGCACTTGCCATAAAATATACGTTTTGAATCACATATGGTTAGCTGATGCTACTAGAAATTCTCTGTTTTCAAAATGGTGACACATTATGTTAAAATTCAGGCTACAAAGTTATTAATTAAGGATGATTTTGCCTTCAATATTTTTATACTTGGACTGTGTACATATATATATATATATATATATATATATAATATAATAATGTACTGTTCTGATATTATGACAGATCTTGTAAAAATGTAGATATTGGCTTAGAGGTAATGCGACTTACAACAGGTCTTGGCCACCCCAGATCTTAATTTGAGTAATTGAAGAATAAACAATGAATTGTGAATAAGCAAACCCTTTATTTATAATTTCTGTCGACCAGTTCAACCATCAGAAGGCTAGTGAGGGAGTCCTGAATATTTTTTAAAAAGGCGAAGTAAACCCAAATGCATGACATGCACATATACTCCTGACCATTGTCCGCAGCTGCGATATTGCCCACAACCCCTTCAGTTAGTTATATTTTAAATCAAGCCCAACATCTCAGCTCCTTGGTTAATTTTACTTTTCTAACAATGTGTGAGCTTAAGGATATTTATTTAGAACTTCTACAGCATTCATACAGTTTAACATTAAATCAATATGTTCTTAACACAATGTCCTGGCCTTGACTATGTGGCGAGAAGGCAATGCACGCCATTTGTGCTTAGGATAAAGTTGCTCTCATTGCAGGAGCTAGGCAGATCAATTTGAATCTTACACTGGTTTTAACACAGCTAGCCCCGATTATAGGCCTCCAGTTATAGACTGCGTAGAGCAGCTTTTCTGCTGTAGTCCCAGATTTGTTTACTATTTTGTACTTGTCAGTCCTAAAGTTTGTTTCTTGGAACTGTAGATGTTTCCCGCAAACTTTGTACTTGTACGAGCACTGATGAGACTGCCGTTTAATTATGCAACTAAATGAAGGCATAACTTCATGAATTTTGAGTTTGCCTTGCGAGATATAACAGATGCGTGAATCTGATTAATGCAACACGCCTTAGGCAAAAGCATGTTCTCACATTATCAAAAGTTACGTTTTATTTCTCATTGGCTCTTACGTTATAACTTTGTTTTAGAGCATTGGGTTGTTGTTCAATTAAAACATTTATCCTGTACAGTAAAATTGTGTATTTACCTAATGGGGTGTGTTAAAAAGTGGGTTTCTAGTTGGCGGAGACATGCGTCCTGTTCAAGCATCAACCACAATCCAAGTCCAGGTGAGTCACAACAAACCCTAAATTATTCTTTGCTCACTATCTGGTTGCCTGATGTAGAGCAGTCAGGCTTAATTTAAGAGGCAATGTGTAAAGTATTTGTGCAACACTTGAAACAGCTACAGAGTGAAGACACCCGAAAACAAACACTACAACCGGTCAAAAATTGAGAATGTTTTATAATTAAAACAAGACCAAAATGACAAAAATCTAAAAAGTAACAGTTGAGAGATGAATTTTTAAAAAACAAACTGTAAAATAGCACTTAAAAGCAAGAAGCGCTTATTTGGGATATCTGGTTGCGCCGCACCAGGACAAAGTCAAATGTTCAGGCGAACTGTGATGTAGCGTGGGCTGAATATGGGGACCCAGTTATGCCTCCTGACCAAAAGTATCTTGATCCCGGCTGCTTCAAAAAAGATGTGAGGTGCAGCTGAAGGGATACGACGGTGTTAAGCCTCACAGTGGATGAGCTGCATCGATGATCTCCACACAACTGTAGCAATTCGTCAGCTGGCAGTGCAATGCACTGGGTCGGTCTGTGATGCACTGCTACTGCTCCGGCTACAGAGAATGTGTTGGTTCTGAAGGTGATGTGCTGGGTCCACTCCACGCAACAACGAGATTGCGCCTGTTCCAACCAGTGCAAAGGCAAGGATGGGCCGGTTCAGAAAAGGATGCATGGGTTGGCTTAAAGAAGCACCGTAGGCCTCAGTTCCAAGGGTGCAGGACTGGGGTGACACTACTTGGCAGGGCTGACTCGCCGATTGCAGAGTCCAGGTACAGATGTCCCTAAGTCTCCAATCAGGTGCAAGCCAACAAGGCCTTGAAGTCACTCTTTGCTCAAGTGATGCAGGTCAGTCCTTCTCACCCAGGCAAGCGAACAGCAGGCAGGAGGGCAGCACAGCAAGGCAGTAGTCCAGCAAAGCAGCAGTTCAGCAGAGTGGCAGTCCTTCAGGAGCACAGCAGTTGTTCTTCCTGGCAGTCTTTACAGGTCCAGAAGTGTACTGAAGTTGTGGTGTCAGAGGTCTAGTACTTATACCCAGTTTTGCCTTTGAAGTAGGGGAGACTTCAAAGAAAGGTCTTTGAAGTGCACATAGGTCCCCCCCTTTCTGTCAGAGTGGCCCATCTGGATTTAGATGGCCCACCCATTACACCTAAGCTCCCTTCATGTGTGGCTGTCTCTAGAAAGAATGCACAAAGCCCAGCTGTCACCCACCCAAGAAGTGTATTCAAAGACAGCAGGAATAGAAAGTAAGAAAATGCCAACATTTTAGAGTGGCATTTTTAGAATTGCAAATTAAAATCCAACTTCACCATCAGTTGTGATTTTAAATTGTGAGTCCAGTGACATAAAACTTAAAAAATCTATCTCTTCACAATTGGGAATTACACTTAAAAGATGTAATAAGTGAAAATGTTAACCTATGGGAGTGATCGGCCTTGCAGTATTGAAAAACGAATGTGGATGTTTTTCAATACGAGGGCATGTAAAACTTAAAAGTGCACGCTATACCTTTTAAATACATTGCACCGTGCCCACTGGGTAACCCAGGGCCTACCTTTGGGGTGCCATATGTATACATAGAGTAGGTTTAGGCCTGGCAAGAGGTTTATCTTGCCAGGTCTCACCTTGACTAGGATTGTGGCTGATGCAATGGCAGGCCTGAGCTGTGGTTAGAGGGCTACTTAAGTGGGTGGCACAATGAGTGCTGCAGGCCCACTAGTAGCATTTAAATTAGAGACCCTGGGCACATGTAATGCACTTTACAAAGGCTATATAAGCCAGCAAAAATGAGGTCAGATGATTGGAGGAGATAGGCAGAAATTTGGGGGAAGACCACCCAGTAACAGGGTGCATGCAGTGCTTTACGTGAAATGAAAAAAGTTGAGGTGGAGGGGTCTCTAAAAGGGATGTGGCCTATGTAATTAACCACATAGCTTAGATATGTAAACTAGATTTCTGTGACTCCCACTGACATGCAAACACCACATTTTAATTTACTTTCACCTTATCATATTTTTACAACTGTGTACTTCCCTCACACACATTTCCACAGAATTGCAATTGTTACTGGAATATATGACAATTTCTTTGTGTGCTCTGCAGAGAGGCCAAAGATTGGATGCCCATGTATTCTGAACTCTGAAGTACAACATCCTAGGAATAGCTAACTCTCTTGAGGAATGCAAGATTGAATAAAGCAATGTGAAGAGGACCTGAATCGCTGACACATTACCTTAGATTTTTTATGTTAATTGTTAAAAAATATATCAATGTGTTTGGTATTGAAGTTATGGACATGAAGATAGGGCATGATAGGTAACGTCTTTTAATGTCCTTTGGCAATCACTGTCTGGTCTGAGTCCTGAAAGCACTCGCCCACTTAAAGCCCTGAGTGTACCAATTTAGTGAATAGCAAATCTAGGCCTCACTTTTTGGGAGGGCAGACCTTTTGTCCTCCAAAGAAAAAGGACATCTATAATCCTCATGGATATCTGAATATAGTCTTTCTCTCATAGCCAAAGCAAACAACACCCAAGACAGCAGTCTGCATTGGACAATATTTTAATTAGTGGCAATAAGTTTGTTTTTTCTCAGGCAAGAAAATATGAATTTAAAATTACAAACTGCATGATTTTTGCATTAACTCAAAAAGTCTTCTTGAAGTTGGAAGGCTAATAGTGTTAAAACGGCAAAGCCTTTAAAGGAAAAGATGTTTCCTTTCCCCCTCCGAAGTGCATTTGTTTCAATATGGAGATTCCTAGAAAGCTTTTATTGGAGTGCATTACCATGCCAGATTTTGAAGGAAGCCAGGACCTTTGTCCCAATAGACTATGCTTAGCAGCAGCGGTTTCTTTTTGACGGTGCGGGAGCATCCTCCCCACTCGCTGAGCCATGCAGGAAAGCATGAAATGGCAATGAAAAGATTTCATTGCCATTTTATTTGTTCGATGTGCGCACTGCAGCAGCCAGCTGACCCCAACCCCAGACACATGCGGGGCATGACAGGAGCATTGGCTGACTGCCTTGTGCCGGCCAAAGTGACATGCACACTTTGAAGCTCTCCATTCGGCTGGGTGGAGACCAAGCACCGGCCTACAGGGCCTGAAGGAGTGCCCTGCCAATCCGCTCCATCCAATCCCTTCACTTCTCTCATGCTGATTAACAGCATGAGATCAGCGTCTGGATTGATTTGCGGAGCTAGACTTCCACAACAGATTCAGAAGTGGAACACCGAGGAGGATGTGCAGCCGTGGGTAAGTATCTTTTATTTTATTTATTTTTAGATATTATTCTACTAGTCATTTTTAGACTTTTGGAGGGAGGGGTTTTCTTTGGCTTTCAGAAGGAATGGGTTATTATACTTTGGGGGTTTGGATGGAGGGGCTTTTACTTTAGGTTTCAAAGGGTACCAGTCCCCCCTGGTGCTTAGCGCATAGTTTTTCACTTGATCCTAAATTAGGCAGGGAGACATAGAAAAGCTTTCAGGGTTGGCTTAACCCAGATGTAACGAGACCGTTTTTTTAATTTAAAAAAGCTGGTGCTTAA
The DNA here is from genome assembly GCF_964261635.1 of Lissotriton helveticus. Taxonomy (NCBI): domain Eukaryota; kingdom Metazoa; phylum Chordata; class Amphibia; order Caudata; family Salamandridae; genus Lissotriton; species Lissotriton helveticus. Next base: position 1,118,665,817 of record NC_136070.1, read on the forward strand.
GCCTTCATTAGCTTTTTCCACAAAAGATATCCAAGCCAAATGTACATCCTTTTTTCCCCACATGTTGGGGATTCTAAAGATACCCAGGGTAAATGGGTTCCTCATGAGGGAACTAACAAAATAGCCAAAATATAGCATTTGTCTGTTTTTCTATTTTTTTCAACTGAAAAAGTGATGTGCGAGAGATTTTTTTATTACATCAGCAACGGTTTGTTTGCTAAGATTACCCTATTCCCTGCTTTCAGGAACAGGCAAAGTTATGAACACAATTCACTATAATTTATGCAATTAACTAACTGGTAGTCAGTATTTACGATTTTTGTAGTTTCTACCTACTTCCAGTTTGTGGTGGAAACAAATTCAGAAACCTATACATTTCTGAAAAGTTGAAAAAAAGGGGATTCAGCAAGAAATCATTTGTGTGGATCACTCATGTTTTTTCCAAAGAAACCTAATTCGGTAAGTATATAGGAAAAAATAGAAATCGGTGAAGTGTTTTCATCTCTATTTACTTTGCTGTGATGGTCAATCTACTAAAGCAACATACCATTATGTCCAAGAGATTCTTCTAGACTAGAGCATATGTGGTGGTTGTTGGTTGTCCATAAACATGCCATAGCCAGAGTTATCAACCGAACTGAAGTCTATTCATCAATTCCTAAGGGAAAACAAATGAAAAACGGCTTAAAGAAAAGTTATGCATTTTTCGTTTTTGAGGTCAAGCATCTGAGTTTGGGAATAGTGGTTATTTGTGCAACTCTTACTTTGGGGTTACCGGTAATATGTGCTTCAGTGAGAGTTTTGCATAATGTGTTCATTCTTGCAAACAGATTTACTTTTGGAAGACTAAAGTGGAGAGAATTCAATAGATAATATCTTTTAGAGTACTGTATTACCAATTATCCAATGAAAACAGTGTTGGTGGGCTTATTACTCACAACAGGAAAACCTTGTAATGTAGAGTCATCAAGATTTTTTGGGGGGGAGGAGGGGGGATTTCAGTCTTTACAGAATGTGAATACTTGCAATACTTGGACTCGGGGCTGGCCGAAGCCCAGTCAATTTTTGAAATCTAGAAACTTTGGGCAGTGTGGCCTACGTGGGTGCCATCACTTTTTCTTACTCAAAATGTCCTGCAAACGTCAAAATTTGGCTAAAACCACAGATTTTCCTCTTATTTCTGAAAGCCAAAGGTCCAGATTCTGTGAAGAGCAATGGAAGTCCTACTACTCCGCATTCCCACACTACTCCTGATAAAAAAGGTACCCCATGTGTCAGTGGCTGTATCATATTGGATAGTAGACATTAGGTCTTGACATTGGCTGTAAGTGCCCAACATTTCTGCCAAATATAGGGAAATTGCATTTTTTCCCTGTCTTTTGACATATTCTGGGTAAGAAAAAGTTTTTGATTCCCTGAAAATCACACCACCTTTTATTCTCCTGGTTCTCTAGTTTTCAGATTTGACATGGGGTTGTAGCCTTCCTTGGGGGCTGACTAATCACAGTATCCAAATACGGCGCCCATCCCCCATGATTAGAGAGATTTAATAGGCCTTTTTTAAGGCATAATTTTGACATCTACGCTGCATTTTCGGATTGCCCTCTGTGTACAGCTATCAAAAAAGCACAGGCTTAGTAGGTCTTTTGCCTAAAATAAGGCATGGGTGCAATGGTAAAGGGTTCCCAAATTTGCATTTGATCAATCCCCCAAGCAAAAGCAGGAACAATCCTTTGTAATTACTCCGTCCAAGATCTACATCAGTCACTAAGACTCTAATCTTTGTTCCATTCAAGTAGTAAAAACGTCCCTTTCTACAAAGGTAAACACTCTGCAATGTAGGTAAATAATTATGTAGAAGATGACACACAAAATAATGTATTTGGCCCTGCCATCATAAGATATGTACTTTGTGGGAATTGTGGAAGAACAGTGTACAGACCCCTATACAGTAGGCTGAGGAAAGGATTGTGGTGTAGTGGGTGGCTGTGGATGTCGTATAAAAACACAACATTTTCTGGGGGAGGGGGGCTGGGGGAGTGAAAATAGAAAGACTTGTCCCAGCTGATGTATTATTCCGTCATTGCTTTGACTGGAGGGAGATGAGAAATACAATATAAGAATGCTATTTCTTAGATTTGACATTTCCGCAGGCAGAGCAGTGGCATGTGTTTGAGATTTGAACATGAAATGCCTCCCTGCAGTTACCTCCCTGAGACCTGTAACCTTTGGCTAGCAGCTCAGCCGAAAAATGAATCTGTCTCAAATTGGGGGCACCAGAATCAGGTAGCTAACAGTGGCATTTAAGTGGACAGGTGCATTTACAAAATGTAAAAGTCAGACAAGTTATTAAAATTGTGTACACTTTCGAGCACCGCGAAAATGTATAAATTGTACCTGCGTTATACCTATAAACTGCATTTCCTTTTACTTTGAAGGGTTACTACAGGAGTAATGAATTCATCATAACACAGCATCCGCTACCACATACGACGAAAGACTTCTGGCGAATGATCTGGGATCACAATGCACAGATCATTGTTATGCTGCCTGACAACCAGAGCTTTGTAAGTTCATTATGGCCACTGTACACTCCCTGCTGTGCACAGCAGAATGCTAGATTTCAGTAAAGTAATACAGTTTCCTTATACACCCTTGCTGGGCTTCAGAATACAGAACCCACAATGAGAGAGTGTTGGCGTTAGAGTAAGTTCAAGGTGGCTGATTTGCCTCTTCACTGTGTTTTAAAGTTGTTTTAAGTATTTCACATTTTACAAGTGTTGTAACGATATTATACAATATGCTGCAACTAATTTTCTAATGTTAAAAAAAGGCTCTAGGTCGATGTAGGAATGTGAACTAAAATGTTGTTCTCCTTCATACAGCGTGGTCTTCAGTTGGATTGAGAGTACACTATACTCTTTACTAGGTCTAAGTGGAAATTCTAAATATTTTGCAAGTAAAAAAAACATATTTTATTAATTGAAAGGCAGCATTGAGACCGTAAATAGTGAAATAAAGTGTATTTTCAGAAGCAGTGTCCTTGCAATTAATACAAATCGAAATTGCAAGAAGCTTTGGTGACCCCAGTACACAGAGGCACAATTAAAACAGTTAAGCCATTGGAACCCAAGTCCCAAATAAAGGCCCATCTCGGAGTTCTGGTTTTGTAAGGACTAAATAGATTAGTGAGCTGGAAAGGAATAGTTTTCTTTTGGGCCTGTGTTTTCAAATCACTATGTTCATAGTCTGCATTTTCAGAGTGAGAAGCAAGAACAGAACTAGGGCTAACCACTATAGTTATGGGTCCATCCAGGACCTAGTGGTTCCTGGTTCTTTAGGATTAGATAATGATGGTAACTTCAACTGGCAGGATCCCTAGAATTTAAAGGGTGAGTGAGTGAGTGATGGTATTTCTAAAGCGCACTTATTGCGAGGCGTCTTGGCGCTGTGCAGGGTAACTGAGATTGCGCTGTCCAATGTCCTATTGTGTAAAAAGCCAAGTCTTAACCTCCTTCCTGAACCTCCTGTGTTCAGCAATTTGTCTTAGCTGCTGGGGTAATGTATTCCAGAGCCTCAAGGCTAGATGGGAGAAGCCCTTCCCGCCCCATCATTGTTTTTTGATCTTAGAGACTATAGCCAGCCCTTGCGAGGCGGATCTCAGGGGTCGGGTTGGCAGGTACCTCATGACTAGATGTTGAAGATCTGAGGCTCCTACACCAGCCAGGGCTTTATGCACCAAACAAAGCGCTTTAAAATCTATCCGCTGTAGCTGCCTGATTGCCTGTGAGGTGGAATGGTATTTAGGCAGGTGAAGGAGCATCCTGGCTGCTGCATTCTGAATTGATTGCAGCTTGGCCAGTTGAGCACACCCTGCTCCTAAATAGAGGGCATTTCCATAGTCTAGTCTGGAGAAAGGGTTAGAAAAATCTTTTAAATTGTCTCAACCAGTGTGCCCTGCTGCAAGCATAATTGTCTACATCCAGAGGTGTGAACTCTGGCTGCCTCTAAGTCCCTCTAAGACAGAAGAATTGCAGGCACCTTGTAGTCATGGGATGGATCAGGAATTGCCTCTCACTGACCGGAGATACAAATGAAGCTCCATGACACCTATGATATTCTTGGAGATTTCTTACTTCTGGCCAGCTGTGCTGTGAGCTCCTTTTGGCTCCCATGTGACTTCTTTCACTTGAGCCATCCTCAATATAGATCTTCCAGTAAGCTACCCTTTGTGTCTGTCTTTGAGTATTATGTGGCCTCTGTCTTGCTGGTGAAGGACGGCACCTTGTGCCAGCAGGTAAGCTCTCCTCAGCCAACAACTGCATGACTTCTCACAGGCTTCCCAGTCTGCAGTGATGGTAGCCACCAAATACTGATTCTATTGCTGGCCAATTGTCCTCACTCACACTGGTGTGCAGTCCTCCTAGTTTTCCTGATGGCAAAGAACAAACTTAGTACTTACTTGAGGGGTTCAGTACTTTCACTACTCTGATAGCCAGTCTCTTAAAAGCAAGGGGATATCCCCTAGTTTCAGCAAGTCTTCCTAGAAGAAGCTGGGGGTTTCCCAGTGACCTTGGGAGCTGCCTACCTGAGAAGACACAGCCTTGTCCTGCAGGAGTCTTCCAGCCTGTAGAGGAACACCCTGCTGCAGAGCCTGATGGTAAGTGAGCAGAGGAAATGCGCGGAAGTGCCAAGGCATGAAATGTCCATGTTCCTGTTTCTTCCTTGTATGCTTGCAAGTCCAATTAATTAAAGACTTCACGATTCAGAGCCCTCTGCAGAGAAAAATGCAGACTTTATATTGATTGTGCTTCAATGATTACACCAGTGCCCCAGACTCAAGGAGGAAGATCCTTCAGCTACAACAGCGGCAATGGACTGCTGGAGGTGTCCACGCAGAGCCACTGCTGGGCCAGCCAGTGGACTATAAAAAGGAGGTGGTTTCTTAACAAACCGCATTGCACGTGACTGCTTTCTCCATGTCGGTTCACCGAGACACCCATGCTTGGTAATTATAAGTGCACAATACATCAGGTAATTACATACGCCTGAAAGAGATTGACTGTGAAACGTTGGCTAACTGAGTTTATTGAGCATTGCTATCCCGGCTCAAGAAAGGAATAGTTCTTTGCAGTGGAGAGATCAACGGATCACAGAATACTAGAAAGCTACTCTCTGCAGCATCATATTTGCACCTGAGATTTCATTTGGGTTGCTTTGGGAATTTTTCATTCTTCATAGTACCTCAGGGCTTACTCCATGTGTAACATTAAGTTCTGCTGTGATTGAGATTACTCGGACTACTTGTCCTCGCCACCTTGAGAGCAGTGGCCGAAGTGCCATAAAAAAAGTTATCAGAATTTTGATGATGTGTTCTAAGGGGGCAGCGTAAGTGAGCTTCGGGGGAGGGTGGGTTAAAGGCATCCCTAAAAAAACTAACATTTTTCAGTCTTTAACCTTCAGGTAACTACATATAAAATAAGGTACATCTTAAATGAAAAATAAATGAAAGTTGAGGTAATCAGTGGGAAATACATATAGTACTTATGAAACCTCTATTAGTTTACTTCAGAAGTCAGTTTCTGTAACCAGAGAGCCACAGTACTGAATACTGGTTAGTGCAGTGGAGAATAGTGGTTTGTGAATGTTTAGTGTTGCGAAGTCTGTCTGTGACAAAAAGCTCTGTGAATATGCAAGTCGTTATTTCAAACTAGCATTACACTCAGTATTTGATAAGCTGCTACAAAATGTGCAAAAAGATTGAAGATACAAAAGTGCTTATAAACTATATATTTTAGTAATACACAGACTAAATGATTGGAATTGTTTTTATAACGGTTCTTATAAAATCACACACTTTGCAGCTCAGCTGGAAAATCCCTTACAATACCACTCAAAAACAACAAATCAGTGTCATCAGGAAACTTCAAGTGCTTTCATCAATTAAAGACAATACCATCAAATTAAACAGTTGTGCGCATTACATTTCTTTAAGGCAAGTACGTACTATGGCAAGGCGGCTTGTTTAGGCCCATTACTGCTTAAGCATGGTCACTTGCGCAGAATGCTCTGCCACATTATTCCCAAAAAGCAGATTCCATACATTAATGTACTATTGAGACAATAGCAACAATTTACATTTTTGAAATATTGAATGGTATAATATTTCATACGTGGTCCACAAGGCATCAGTTGACCCGTCTGTTAATCTAAAGAATAATTTGAGAAATCTCTGGAGGAAAACAATATTGCTCAATACAGAGAAATACAAAGTGACAATATTGAATACGTTACTCGTCACTTCTTAGTATATACTAATCTTTGTTGACGTTCTAAATCTGAAATCTCTTTCCCATTCAGCCCTGATCCATAATTTCTGTTTAGATCGATCCTCATAAAGTAATATGTATAGCATTGTCAAGTATACCCCTGTCTCTCAATAAACACAATTCCATCAGTGTCGAAGTTTCAGGTGTCTGTCCAGAGTTAGTTTCAATTAAACTGTGGTAACCCAGCATGATGTACCTGCAAACTTGTTTTTAATTTTTTTTTCAGCCTGTTTCTCACATTAATGTCGACCAGAAATGGGTAGAAGCTCACAATCTGTTAATTTTCCTTCCTAAGGCTGAAGATGAGTTTGTGTATTGGCCAAGTCGTGAAGAATCAATGAACTGTGAGGCCTTCACTGTAACACTTATCAGCAAGGACAGACTGTGCCTCTCCAATGAAGAGCAAATCAGCATCCATGACTTCATCCTAGAAGCCACTCAGGTAAGTTGAACTATATAGCATGTGGGAGAGAACAATTATTATATTCAGCAGCTTACTGTAAACCTACTTGACTTTGAAAGCCATCAGTGAGTATGCATAAGGAAATCATATTATGGAATCAAGCATACATTGTACTGCTTGTGAAAAAGGTTCTAAACAAGGAAACGTAAAACATAGCGCTGGATCTTGTCTATTATTGATTCCTCCATTGGGTTTTAAAATGTGGAGGGTGAAAATTAGAGAAAGAAACCCACAGATAAGAGCATAAATTGCTTTGTTCGCCATTTCTCATTTACAGTTAATTCTTGTTTGTTTTAATAGTTACCTTTCAAACAAACAGGGAAGAAAGAGACCAAATCAGAGGGGCTTTCCTCCTACCAAATGTATCTAAACCAAAAGGACCCTAACTGTTAGTATGGACTAACCCTCCAAAAGAATAAAGAAAAAATGAGGTTTTCTTATATAATCCTCACCCACCAGGGTGACCCCTTGGTGGCATGCTTCATCCTAGGGTACATCCCGTTCCTCAGCTGAGTGGGTGGGCCTTATGTGGAAAGTGAGATTAAAAATACCGGCCTAGTAGGTAAAGTGCAATTTATTCGGGCCTCTAGTTGGTTTGGTTAAAAAGATGGAGGTAGAAAGTATAGGAAAGGATGTGCATGCCTTTCTAGAAGGTCAACATGTTTAAAGCCGTAGCCCCAGGCTATTCTGGAGGAGCAAGGGTCTAACTACCTGATAATACTCATGTTGTACTATTTTAGCTGCTCACACTCTGCATGCTAAGGATATAAAATATATATAGAGCACCTACTTGGTGTTACTGCTTGTAAATATAAATAAAGCAGAAATCTTGCATCATGGTTCCTCTGGTTAGGCGTGAAGTCTGTTGGCACACTTATTCCAAAGCTACTCCTTTATACAATGCCCTAGGATTCCCAGTCGGATCCTGCATCTTTGATAAAGCATGTTGCCAAGGGGTAACCCTGGTGGGTGAGGGTTATATAAGAAAACCTAGTGTTTTCTTTATTCTTGTGGAGGGTTAGCCCTTTTTTTGTTTTAATAGTTAACCACTATGTAAATCACATCAAGCTGAATAAGATAGTTTTTAATGGTGTTGTCCTCTGTGTGTGTGTGTGTGTGTGTGTGTGTGTGTGTCTCAAAGCAAATCACAAAAGTAGTGTAACACATAGGAAGGCTTACATGGCCTGAGAAATGTTGTTGTCGTCTTGGAAGAAGTCATTGTAGTCATGAGATAGGTGACTCCTCCCTTGGATGATAGTGCTCATGGGCATCGGCTCCATCCTTAGATTGTTTTTTTTCCGCCACTGGGTTCGGATGAAACTTTTCCGCTCCGAAATCTACTTTTTAAGTACTTCGCGTAAAAACGTATTCAAAATTCACCAAACTACTTCCGATATCGACAGACATCGTCTCGACTCCATCAGCTTGATTCCGGTCATCGACGCGGGCCGTCTGGCCTATCCATGCCGTGAGGCCTACACCTCATGGAAAGGACGCCGTTAAAAAGAAGCCTCAAGTGTGGAGCAAAGTTCCCACACAGTGACCATCACAAGGTGTGTAACCTGTGCTTAACGCCAGAACACGACGAATCCAGCTGCACAGCCTGTGCGTCCTTTCGATCCAAGAAAAGCATTCGAGATCGGAGAGTCCGTCGACACGACATGCAGAGATCGGCCCCGGAACCGGTGGATATCTTCGACGAAGAAGTTCCGCTTGTTCCCGAAGAAGATTCAGACGATCTCCAAATCGTATCAGAGGCAGACGACTCAGATGACTCTATACCATCGGGTCAGCGCGTAAGTACTACTGCCCCGGCCCCATACCCACCACCCAAATCAAAGGCAAAGGTCAACACTCCGCCTCCGGGGCCCAGTCGCGACCGAAAAAACACTTTGAAAGCCCCGCCATAGAGTCCGGCTCTCTGAAGAAAATACTCAAGCCTTCCGGAAGCTCCTTACCGAGCAAACCGCACGTGCCGATCCCACCAGCTCCCTCGGCACCGAAACCGAAAGAAGTCTCGGCTCCGAAACAGTCGACTTCCAAACACAAAACTATGAAGCCAGCGTCCGACGCCTCGAAGCCGATGAGACCAGCTTCCACTCCGAAGCCAACATCTTAGGTACTTAAACCCACAAGGCCTGATTCCGATGCGCTTAAGCCCTCAAAACAGCCTATGACTCCAAAAACAACACCTTCGAATGCCGAAATCTACGCAAAAGGACACAGTAACAACTCCTAAGGCTAAAGACGAGCAGCAGCCACGCCCGGAACCGAAAAAATCGGTGCCGGCAAAGGTTCTGCAATCAGAAGAACTTTTCCAACCTGATCCTCTACAAAAGAAGATCTACATTGATCCAAAAACAGGTGCTGTATCCACTACACCACACAGAAAGAGAAAATTAGACACAGCATCTACACCTGCAGTGCCTATCAAGAAGGACTCTGCCACATCTCCTATGCACCCTTCTTCTCCTATACTTCCTTCTCCTTCATCTCCTGTTCCTCCTAACAATTCACCTCAAAATTCTCCTGAACACTCTCCTCCTCATTCTTCACATACACCTCAAAATGATGATGAGCATAGCATGGGGGGGAGGGGGTAGACCCAGATGAGCCTTTTCCATACCGTATTCATGATCTAGATTGGGAGTACCCAAACCCACAAGATATCCCTGACACACAGTCCTATCCATCAAAACCTTCTCCACCAGAAGATAATATTAGTTTTGGGCACTTGCTGAATAGGGCTGCCATTTACCATGGGGTCACCATGAATTCAGATGAGGCAGAGGAAGATTTCTTATTAGATACATTTGAACAATCGCAAAAGTCTGTCCAAATTCTTCCTATGATTAAAGGGGTCATCAAACATGCTCCAGAAGTATTTAAAGATCCTGTACGTGCTGGGATCCTAAACCCTAGAATTGAGAAAAAGTACAGGCCTGCTCCAAGGGATCCAGCCTACATTAAAGGACAGCTACCCTTAGATTCACTAGTTGTCTCAAATGCTAGAAAAAGGGCAAGCTCACAGACATCAGGTGAAGCACCACCCCCTGATAAAGAATCTAATCTGATAGATGCTTCAGGCAAAAGAATAGCTACCAATACATGGCGTATAGCTAATACACAAGCCCTCCTTGCAAGATACGATAGGGCTCATTATGATCAGTTAGAGACATTACTACAACATCTACCTGACCAATATAAGGAGCAGGTAAACGACCTTATACAAGAAGGCAAGTTAATTTCAAATGCCTCAATCAAGTGCGCACTTGATGTAGCAGACACTGCATCTAGAGCTGTAAACACTAGTGTCCTACTTAGACATCATGCATGGCTACGCATTTCAGGATTTAAGCAGGAACTGCAAACTACCAGCTTAAATCAGCCTTTCAATCAACATCAATTGTTTGGACCAGAGTTAGACACAGCACTTGAGAAAATGAAAAAATATACAGATCCAGCCAAATCTATGGGAGCTTTGCAATCCACACAAGCTAAAGGCTCCTTTCGTCGCTCCTTTTATAGAGGAGGCTCCAAACAAACTGGAGCAGACAATACAGCTTCCTTCAAGTCCAATACACAGACATCCTCCAGTAAAGGATATTTTAGAGGAGGCTACAGAGGCAACAATAACAAGGGAAGAGGTCGCGGTAACAACAATAATCAAACCTCTTCCAACACAAAACAGTGACTTCCCTCTGCTCCACCAAAAGCATTCCACTCCTGTGGGGGGCAGATTAACACAGTTCTTACCTGTCTGGAATTCCATCACAACAGACAGGTGGGTAAGGCAAATTATCCAGTATGGCTACTGCCTCGAACTTACAGCTACCCCTCCACACATACCACTCAGGCAGCGTCCAATGTCTGCAGAACACCTTACGCTGCTCAAACAAGAAGTCCTATCACTTCTTCAAAAGGACGCAATAGAAATAGTTCCTTTACAACATCAAGGGACAGGGGTTTACTTGCTGTATTTTCTAATACCCAAAAAGGACGGGACACTAAGACCAATTCTCGACCTCAGGCCCCTCAATCACTATATACACTCAGATCATTTTCATATGATCACTTTACAACAAGTGCTCCCATTCCTGTAACAGGACGACTTCCTTACAACACTAGATTTAAAGGATGCCTACTGCCACATTCCTATACATCCTTCTCACAGGAAGTATCTAAGGTTTGTACTGGAAGGACAGCATTATCAATTCACAGTCCTTCCATTCGGGGTAACAACTGCACCAAAAGTGTTCACAAAGTGCCTAGCAGTAGTAGCAGCACATCTCAGAAGACAACAGATACATATATTTCCCTATCTAGGTGATTGGCTCATCAAAGTCAAGTCATTCAATCAGTGTGTCCAACACACACATCAGACAATTCGAACATTGCACGACTTAGGGTTCACGATCAACTACACCAAGTCGCACCTACAGCCCTCTCATGTACATCAATATTTAGGGGCTACAATAAACACGTCTACAGCTCTAGCGTATCCCAGTCCAGCAAGGATACAGAGCATTCAAGTCTTAGTCACAAAGTTCCAACATCAATGCTCTCTCTCAGCCAGAGTGTTCATGAGACTAATAGGCATGATGGCATCTTGCATCTTCATTGTACCATATGCAAAACTGCAAATGCGTCCATTACAGGAATGTCTAGCACAACAGTGCAATCAGGCTCAAGGGCAACTAACAGACCTGGTGTTGGTAGACAGCCGCACACATCGCTCTCTGCAGTGGTGGAACACCAAAAACTTGACAAAAGGGTGGCCGTTCCTCGAACCTGTTCCACAAATAGTACTTACAGCAGACGCATCTCTCACAGGATGGGGAGCCCATCGCCTACATCATACAACTCAAGGGCAATGGACCATTCAACAAAGATCGTTCCATATCAATCACCTAGAGCTGCTAGCAATATTCATAGCACTCAAAACATTCCAAGTACAAGTACAAAACAAAGCTGTCTTAATCCGGACGGACAACATGACAGCTATGTACTATATACAAAAACAGAGGGGGACACATTCTCTACAGCTGTCCCAGCTTACACAGAACATTTGGAGATGGGCCATTCCACAAAACATATATCTGTTAGCAGAACACCTTCCAGGAGTTCACAATCAGATAGCAGATCTGTTGAGTCGACAGACACAACAAATTCATGAATGGGAACTACATCCGCAAGTTCTTCAACCATTCTTTCACAAGTGCGGTCATCCAGACATAGATCTGTTCGCCACACACGAAAATGCAAAATGCCCAACCTTCGCTGCCAGGTTTCCACACCCGCTGTCCAAGGGCAATGCAATATGGATGAACTGGTCAGGCAGATTTGCGTACGCTTTTCCGCCACTACCACTAATAGTGCGCAAGCTACAACAACAGTCGCTCAAACTGATTTTAGTAGCGCCCACATGGGCACGCCAACCGTGGTATACAACTCTGCTAGAACTATCCTTAGTTCCACACCAAAAGCTACGTCTGACACCATCCCTGTTAACGCAGAACCCTGGAGACATCAGACATCGAGATCCAAGTCAACTGAATCTGGCGATCTGGCTCCTGAGGTCTTAGAGTTTGGTTATCTTAACCTACCACCAGACTGTATGAATATCATTAAAGAAGCCAGGAACCCTACTACTAGAGCTTACTATGCTGCTAAATGGAAAAGATTTGCCATTTACTGCAACAATAACCAAATTGATCACCTAGATGCTTCCATTCAAAATATCATTTGCTACCTTCTACATTTACAAAGATGTAACTTGGCATATTCATCTATACGCCTACATCTAGCAGCAATTGCAGCATATTTACAAAATAGACAACATCTGTCTCTATTTAGAGTGCCTGAAATTAAAGCTTTTATGGAAGGATTAAAAAGAATCATTCCTCCCAGGTTACCACCCTCTCCAGTGTGGAACCTAAACATTGTTCTTACAAGGCTCATGGGACCACCTCTCATGGAGAACAGCTTTTCTAGTAGCTATTACCTCTCTTAGGAGAGTAGGTGAGATCCAGGCTTTTACTAAACAGGAACCATTTTTACAATTACACCGTAATAAAGTGGTTCTCAGGACAAATCCTAAAATCCTTCCAAAAGTCATTACTTCATTTCATTTAAACCAATTGGTAGAGTTACCAGTGTTTTTCCAAAACTCAGACTCTGTAGCAGAAAGAGCTCTACACACACTAGAAGTTGAGCTCTACTCTATTATATAGATAGGACCAAATCCTTTCATAAAAACAAAGCAATTGTTTGCAGCATTCTCACCACCACATAAGGACAATTCCATTTCTAAAACGGGAATTGCAAGGTCGATTGTAAAATGTATACAAATATACTATCAAAAAGCAAAACGTACATTAACAGTTCCTCCTAGGGCGCACTCCACAGGCATTCTTAGGGAACATTCCCCTAGAAGACATCTGCAAGGCAGCAACATGGTCTACAAAACACACCTTCACTAAACACTATTGTGTTGATGTGCAATCTAAGCAGCAAGCTGCAGTAGGCCAAGCTGTCCTCAAAACCCTCTTTCAAACTACTGCAGCAGATACAGGTGACCACCGCTAAGGGAAGACACTGCTGTACAATTGATGCCCAATGTAAGATCTGCAGCTCATATGCCTCGAACGGAAAATGCTACTTACCAGTATGCATCTGTTCTTGGCATGTAGAGCTGCAGATTCTTACACGCCCTCCCACCTCCCCGGGGCCTGTATCTGTTCCAGTTCCATCTTAATTAGATGCACACGCATGGACATCCTTTATTTTTTTCTACTAACTCCATCATGGCGAAAAACAATCTAAGGATGGAGCCGATGCCCATGCGCACTATCGTCTAAGGGAGGAGTCACCTATCTCGTGACTACAAAGACTTCTTCCAAGACGACAACAACATGCAATCATTCGAGCCCAACACCAAGTGGCGATCTAATGCACAGTGTAAGAATCTGCAGCTCTACATGCCAAGAACAGATGCATACTGGTAAGTAGCATTTTCCATATATATAAACCTAAACATGTGCTCTTAAATAACATTTTAATGTAGCACTTTATAATGCACACCTGTTATAAGTATATGGTCCTAAGAGAATCCATTATAGAATTAACAAATCCTAGTCATTCATGGAACAGGAGTGATTACAAAAAAAGCGGTGTCTTCAAATAAACGAGCATTGGCAAAGTCAACAATTCTGCCTTACATTCTGAATCCAGACTAAAATATTCTTTAAAATATTGTTTCCTGTATGCATATATTAATGAGATAAAGAATTTATTGTGCAATTGTTCAGTCTACTTTTAAGATGTAAAATAGTCCCCTTTGCGTTACAATGCAAGCATTCCTTAGGAAACACAATGGCATACCACACAAACAATAGCCTTAGGTGAGAGGTTAATGCTCTTATAGGGCAGAGTCAACTCTAAATAGTTGTTAAATAATTGATTACAGTAGTTATTTTAACAGCTGCACTGGCAAGCCAGACATGGAAATGAACCATTGTTTGGCAAGACTTGATGAATGAGATTGATAGTAAGATACAAATCTTAGGGGCACATGCATCATTCATAGATTTTGCGATTCTTAATTTGCGAAAATTACCGAATCGCAAATTAAGAATTGCAAAATGCTATTTTTTTTTTTTTAAAACAATTTTTATTGTAGGCATACCTGTACAGGCCAATACACACAAAGAGGTAACAACATAAGTAGTAGCAGATATAGAAAACATCTCGCCAACCAGTACACAGCCGTTCAGCCCACAGCCCGGGGGCTGGGCGGCGTTGAATCCTCTGCTCACCCATGCCTGACGTTCAATACAGAGGAGCTGTTAGTGTTCGGATGAAGTGTATGACTACTTTTATGGCCCTACTAACCTACGCGCTGATCCCCAACTCCCCTTCCCTGCGCCAACCTAGAACTCCCCCCCCCCCCACCCCCTCCCGTACACCATCACCCGCCTAAGGCCACGCTGGTATCATCTTTGGGATGCTGGTTTCAGTCTCCCTACATTCCTGCTGCGCCTAGGGCCTCATCTCGTCTCCTCCGTCCCCCTCCTCCCCGGGAGTCTCCTCCTCTGCATCAGCTTCGCTATCCCTGAGTTCCTGCACCATCACTTCCCATGCGGTCGCAGTGTCAGCCGCAGCCTGGCTAGGGGTCCTGCGCGCAAGTTGGTATCTGTGTGTGCTGTCAGCCGTGGCCCACTTTAGAAACTCCTGCCGCCATCTCCGTGGAGTAGGCCCCACCCTCGCCTTCCAGTTCTTAGTGATCTCCCGCTTAGCCACCATCAGTCCCATGTCGATAAACTTACTCGTAAGTTTATTTTTGGGGGTATGGGGAAACCAGTGCAAAAGACATTCCGCCGGTCCGTACTCTATGGATCTTCCCGTCACCGCATTCAGCATCTCCCCCACTTCCTGCCAATAAGCCCGTAAGGCCGGGCATGCCCACAGCATGTGCACTAACTCAGCCCCCTCCTCCGGGCACCGGGGGCAGACTGCCGTGTTATCGCCGAAATACCGCCTGATTCTACCCGGGGTCATGTACGCCCTATGCAACACATAGTAGTGGATCAGCTGGAACCTGGCATTTCTCGTGCTGTTGCGAGCCCTACGGACAAGCTGTGTCCACGTCGTGTCCGGTATGTCCCTATGCAGATCCGCCTCCCATTTCGTTTTTAGGGATGTGAGAGGAGGGATATTCTCCCTAAGCATCCGACCATATAGGCATGTAACCGCCTTAATCGTGCCCGCCGCCATCATGGCGTACTGGCACGCCGCTGCCGTCCCGGGCTCCACAAGTCCCGTGCCCCAGTGGGCGTGCATCGCCCTAGTGACTGCTGCATGCATCAGAAATCTCCCTCTCGGGATACCGAAGCGGTCGATTAGCTCCTGGAACGGGAGAAGTGCGCCATTCTCAAAGAGGTCCCCAACCACCTGTATCCCCGCTTCCTCCCACTCCTGTAGTTGCGACCAGTCGCCGCCATGCGGTAAGGCCGTTAACATGCCCAGTGGTATCTCAGGCGCGTATGGGCGCTGGGTACCCGCTCTCTTCTGGGTCCGGTTCCAACAGTGACGGTACGTGCGCTGTTCCAACGATAAATCCCGACCGTCCAGCCGTTGTTGGAGGGTTATGTACGCCAGGACGTGCCTGGGCGTTCCCCGCGAGTTTTCATCCTCCGGGCCCCGAAATACTCTCGCTACCTCCTGCGTGAAGACTTGCAATTGTGCCGCTAGGTAATATAACTCAAAGTGTGGCACAGCCAAACCCCCCTCATCTTTCGGGCGAGAGAGCGTGGCCAGCGCCACTCTGCACCGTCCCGCTCCCCAAATGAACGACGTGATTTGAGATTTAAGGAGCTTAAAGAAGGAGCCAGGTATCCAGATTGGGAGCGTCCGGAAATAATACAATAATCTCGGTAAAGCAACCATCTTCAGGAGGGAGATCCGGCCCGCTACTGATAGTGGTAACGTGGACCAGAAGGACATACAGCCCTTCAGTCCACGTACGCACCGTCCCAGGTTGCCCTCAAGCAAGTCCTCCGGCCTATGGTAAATATGAACCCCCAGATATTTCATGCAGGTAGGGTTCCAGGTCGCCTCCGACTGATGTTGTGGCTGGGCAGTGCCCCCTAGTAGTGGGAACAAACTCGTCTTGGGCCAGTTAACCCGCAGGCCCGACATCTCTCCGAAGCCTTCCAGTAGAGCTTCCGCTCTCCGTAAGTCCTCACCCCCGTCGCAGAGGAACAGTAATAAGTCATCGGCATACATCGAGATGAAATGCTGACCATCTCGGGCCCGCACTCCGCGGGTGTGCCGCCCCGTTCGGGCCGCAGCCGCCAGCGGCTCAATAGCCAGAGCAAAGAGAAGCGGTGATAGGGAGCAGCCCTGACGAGTGCCCCGCTCCACCGAGTATCTGTGGGATACCGCCGGCCCCACCCTCACCCTTGCGATCGCGTCCGCGTATAGGACCTTCGTCCAATGGATATACCCAGCCCCCAAACCAAAGCGCTCCATGACAGCATAGAGGTAGTCCCACTCGAGGCTGTCGAAGGCCTTCTCAATATCAACCGAGAGGACCAGTTCCGTCCCCGCCCCGTCGATCAGCCCGTCCAGAAGACGGACGAGCCTCCTGATATTGACCGTGGTGTTACGGTTCGGTATAAAACCGTTCTGGTCGTCGTGCACAAGCCCCGCCATGTGAGGCAGGAGCCTCGCCGCCAGTATGGAACTCAGGATTTTATAGTCTGCGGTGAGCATAGAGAGCGGTCTATAGGACGCAGGGTCATCACTCTCCCTGCCGGGCTTCAGCAGTGGGACCACCAATGCCTCCCTCATCGACTGAGGTAGCCGTCCCGACGCCCTGGCCTCCTTATAGACAGTCAGGAGTCGCGGTGCCAGTACGTCCAGATGTTTGTTATAGAACTCTATGGGAAGTCCGTCTATCCCCGGCGATTTGTTCCTCGCCATGCGCCGCACCGCCGATCGTATCTCCCCCATGTCAACGTCCGACCCCAAGTCCTTCGCTTGCTCAGCCTCTAACCGGCGGAGAGGCAGATCAGTCAGGAAGGGTTCCACCAGTCCCGTCCTGTCTCCCCGGGCACTCTTGTACAGGCCCTCGTAATAGTTCTGGAAGGCGTCGACTATGCCCAGCTGAGTTTGTTGAAGCACGCCCGACATATCCCGTAGTTGGAGTATGGGAGCGCATCGTCTGGTGGGGTTCGAGAGCCACGCTAGGAGGGTACCCGCCTTATCGCCGTCAACATGGGAGCGCAGCACATAGCGCTTGTAGTCAAAGGCTCGGAGCCTCTCCACTTCAACGGCCACCGACTCCCTGGCTAAACAGAGAGACTCCTGGAGGTCCGGGTGTCCGGGCCGCTTCCTCTCCGCCTCCCGTAGCCTGGCGTCCGCCGCAGTCAAATCGCCCAGCAGAACCTTCCGCACGCCCACATAATCCCTGATACAGATACCCCTCACCACTACCTTGAAGGCGTCCCACTCCGCCGCCCTTGAGGTCGCCGTCCCTTCGTTCTCCATGAAATACGCGGTCACTCCTTCCGCTAGGGCCGCCCCGAAAAGGGGGCCTCCAGAGTCTCAGGCCGCAGCCTCCAGAGCGGAACCCTGGGCGTCCTCGCCATCCACGCCAACCGGATCAGGAGCGGATTATGATCCGAGATTGTTCTCGTCAGGTACTCAGAATCAGTGACGTACGGCAGCACCTCCCGGGAGCAAAGTATGGTGTCCAAACGGACATGCAAGTCATGGAGCCCGGAGAAAAACGAATAATCCCGGTCAGTCGGGTGTTGCCCTCTCCAGACGTCTGTAAGTTCCCAGCTCTCCTGCCAGTCCCTCCTACCTCTAGAGAGCCTGTAAACCGGGGAGTCACGAAGGGGGGGGTGAGACCTGTCCAGCAAGGGGTCGGCAATGGAGTTAAAGTCACCCCCCAGCAGGACCGGGCCTGCAAGGGAGTGGGCCAGCGTCCCTGACAGTGTCGCGAGGAAAGCCAGCTGGTCCGAGTTTGGGGCGTAAATGCTAGCTAATACTATATCCCTACCTTCAAGTTTCCCCTCCACTACCACATACCTCCCATCCTGGTCAACCCATTGGCGTGTGAGGTGAAAAGGCGTGCCTGCCCTAACCCATATGAGCACTCCTCGCGCATAGGCCGAATAGCTAGTGTGATAAACCTGCCCCCGCCATCTCCTCTGCAACGCCTCCCCCTCCTGCCTTGTGAGATGCGTCTCCTGTAGCATTGCGATGTGCACTCCCCTCCGTACTAAATAGGCATGTATTTTGTGTCTGCGCTGCATAGTGTGTAGGCCCCGGACATTCCAGGTGACACAGGTCAATCCGTTTACATTAGCCATTATCCCAGTAATCCGGTCGAAACACTCCCTCCGTGTCCAGTCCTTCGGCGGTGATGGTGCCCCCTCTGAAAACAACAAAACTCCCCAACATCCCCACCCATGGTACACCCAGGGTCAACAACTGCAAAAAAAAGCAAACAGTCCCCAACCGTGGAACCCCCCCCCTCCCCCAGAACAGGCCCCAATACCGAAATATCAGTCCCCATCCAAACTCCCGCACCTGATGACCCAGGTCTCAACTACACAGCCGTAGCTGTGGGTGCCTTAAGGGCCTACGGAGCACGGCCTTGCCCAGAGGGAGGCCGCGACGCCCATCTCCACCCTCCCTCCCCGATTCCTCATGGCCCCTCTGCCCTGAGCCCCGCTGCGTGCCCCGGCCCCTCACTATGTGCATAGGCAATGGTCCCCCCTCACAGTTCCCCAATCATTACCCATACTGCATCGGCAGTAGTTCAAACATTGTGGATCTCGTCCGCCGTCTGCGGCGTCACCAGCGGCCCCTCCTTGCGGTGAATCCCCGATAGGTCCGTCTCCGAGCCCGAGGCCGAGACATGAGTATCCGAGTCCGTGGCCCCCCTAGATCCGGGATCCATTGCCCGACCAAGCTTCACCACCTCCAGCAGCGCCGCCTGCCGTTCCGCGTCAGTCTGAGAGGCCGACGGGCCTAGGTTCCCTCGCCCTCGTTTCCGCAGTCTCCTCGATTTCCGTAGCCGTTTGGGCGAGCGCTCCCGCTCTTTCTCTCGCTCTTCTCTCACCCTCGCGCCGTCAGTCCCGGCCTTGTACGTCTCCCACCAGTCCCAGGCTTCCGCTGAAGTCGCAAAGAAGATCGCCTTGTCGCCCACTACCACTCGTAGCCTGGCTGGGAAGAGCAAGGAGTAGGCAATCCCTTCATTCCGCAGTTCCCTCTTGATCGTGAGGAAGGAAGCTCGTTGTTTCTGCGTTTCGAAGGTGAAGTCCGGAAAAAGTGTTACTCTACTGTTTGCAATCTGGAAGGGGCCGTCCTCACGAGCCTTCCGCAGGAGCAGATCTCTGTCCTTGTGGTGTAGCAACTTGGCTATGATCGGTCTGGGTGGGAGCCCAGGCTTGGGCGGTCCTGAGGGGACCCTGTGGGCCCGTTCCAGAGTGAAGAACGGCGAAAGCCCTTCCGGCGCCACCACCGTTTTCAGCCATTCCTCCATGTAGGCAATCATGTCCCCTCCGTCTCCGGCACACCGACGATCCGCACGTTGCTGCGGCGGTTCCTATTTTCCGCATCCTCCGCTCGCCGTTCCAGGGTGCTTATGCGGTCCAGGGCCTCCGTTAGCTTACTCTCCATCGCCTTGTGAGCCGGCGCCATGACCTCGAGCACCACTTCAGTCTCCTTGACCCTGTCTTTCAGTTTGTCATGGTCCGCCCGGAGTAGGCCCAGCCCCGACGCCACCTGCGCTATGTCGTTGTGGAGCGCATCCCTGGTGGCCGTTATGGCGTCCAGTATCCGGTCCTGCAAACGCTGCAGGTCAGTCTGCTCAGCGGGGGCCCCCTCCACCACCTCCGACGTTGCCGCCTCCTCCACTCTGGCCCTCGGTTTCCCCATCGTGGCCGGCCTCGCCGCTCCCGCTGCCCTCGCCTGCCTGTTGTCCTCGGGCCCCGGCCACGTGGTCCACCCCTGTGCGCTACGGGGTCTCGCTGCACAAGCACAGCGCCCTAGAGTAGGCGTCCGTCGTGCTGTTCGACCCCCCCGGATGCTTTGGGGCAACGTGCACTCCCCCCTGGGGCGGCGCGGGATGCTGGGCGCCGCCAAAGCCCTTTCAACGTCACTCGGGGTCCTTCCTCATGCCCCCATATGCTGCACGGGCCACTGCTGTGGGGACGAGGGGGGGGGGGCCCCCAGGATGCACAGCTCCGCGCACCGTTCCCCTCGGACCCCCTCTCAGGGCGGCCCCCGCTCACCTGCTGAATCGGCCGGCGCCTGGGGCTTGGGTGGAGCTCCGGTGCTCGTCCTCTCGGTCAGGGGTCCGCCAGGAAGCCTCGCCCGCAGGAGCGGTCCCGGGCGGCCGTCCCCGCCCACTCCGAGTACACCGCGTACCGCAGCTGGGCCCTAAGGAGTAATCCTCGCCTTGGGGGGTCCGTTGCTGCCGGCGGTCGCGCCTTCCCTATGCACGCCGGCAGTGGGTACCTC
This sequence comes from Lissotriton helveticus, assembly GCF_964261635.1. NCBI lineage: Eukaryota > Metazoa > Chordata > Amphibia > Caudata > Salamandridae > Lissotriton > Lissotriton helveticus. The sequence continues at coordinate 1,118,686,649 of NC_136070.1, forward strand.
CGGCAGCCCTCCGCCGTTCAGGATTCCGCCGCAGCAGCCATCTTGCTTGGCGCCGTCCTCTCCTCCGCTCCAGGGGCCGCCGCGATCGGCGGCTGTGCTCAGCTCTGCGACGCCGTCGGCAGCCCAGATCTCGTCCGAGCAGGCACCACCGGTTCGGCAATCGGCGCCGGGGCACACACGGGCTTCTCGGCCCTTTTGTCAGGAGTCTTGTGGGGAAGAGGCGCGGAGCTCCGGGCTCACGCCGCCATTTCCCTCGGCGCTCAAGCCACGCCCCCTAAGAATTGCAAAATGCTATGCATCATTTTTTGGGCTATTGATTTGGGATTCGGTAAAAATCGCAATTTTTACCGGATCGCAAATAAATAGCGAATTCCTAAGTGCATTTTCGCAAATCCCATTGATTCCTATGGGCCAAAAGGCCCATAGGAGTCAATGAGAAGGCATTTACAAATTCGCAATTTGTTGATGCATTCCAAGGGTGCAGGGGGGGGTCCAAAGGACCCCCCCCTACACCCCTGAAATGCATTTGAAAGTGCATGTTTCACACACACATGTCCTAAGGACATGTGTGTCTGTAACATGACAGTTTAAAAAATGAATTTTTTAGCTTTTTGACAGATTTTCGCAAATTAACACGAGGGTCAACCTCGTGTTAATTTGCACTTCCTATTTCACGATTCGCATTTTTTTTTAAATGATGCATTGCATTTAAGGAATCGCACAAATGCGATTCCTTAAATGCATTCGCATTTTTAAGAAATGCAAAAAAAATGCGAATTCTGAAAAAGTGTTTGATGCATCCCAAAAACGTATTTAGGAAGTGCAAACGGCCGAATTTACCGATTCGCACCGTTTGCACTTCCTAAATAGGTTGATGCATGTGCCCCTTACTTTTTTTTAAAATAGCACTTGAATAAAGGATTTATTAAGTTCCCACTTAATGGCTGCGTCTGTAAAATAGTTTGTTGCTTTTCAAGCTCTTTTTGATTTAGCTGTATGAAATACTATGAATGTTTGTTGAAATAAATACAAAACGCTTGAAAGCAACTCACTTAAATACTGGTGTGCCAAGATATATATTGTGGCAATGACAATCTCGTGTGGGAGAAGACGACTCCGCTTTCTGGTTTACTATTTGATTTGCATCCAATCAAGTGCAAACACAATGGTAGTGTGATTTAAATCGCTATTTGAATGCAGAACATAATAAAGCTATGGCATTATAACAGTTTCTGTATGGGGGATTTTTTAGTAGAAATATAACTTGTTAAATATATAGTGGATAATGTTGCAGAATTTGCCATTTAAAGTCAACTAAATAGTAGCAATTCATACTACACAGTTTAGTAATGCTCAGTTTACAATTAATGGTGCAATGGACATATTTTTCTTGTTTTTTGTCTCGTATAGGATGACTATGTTTTGGAAGTACGTCACTTTCAATGTCCAAAATGGCCTAATCCAGATGCCCCGATAAGCAGTACCTTCGAACTCATTAATGTTATCAAGGAAGAGGCCTTAACAAGGGATGGCCCCACCATTGTCCATGATGAGTATGTCTATTCTGTTTCACATACTTGTTCATATTGTGTTGATATGCACTGCTAATACAAATTCTTTCAATGACATAACATGTAACAGTGGGCATTAAATAGTTTACTTATGTATAGCCATGGACCCCTGTTTTACACTGTTGGTTTCTAGGCCTTCTGTGTAATGATTGTAAACGTAGTGTTTTTAAAGTTTTTTTTGCTACTTTTGTAGTACTTCACACCAAAACACATTACAAACAATATGATAGCATAATAAGTAATACGATTCTTACAAAAAAAGTGCACCATTGAAGCAATCGTTTGCAAAGCAATTGGGTCTGGGTTTAAAGCACTAAACCATGCTGTGGTAGCACATTAGAGCAAAACATCCAGAGAGTGGTTGTAAAGTAGTCCCTCAGACAGTTTAATGGCTGTTAGAATGGAGGCAGAAGGATACACCAAGCAGTCAGTAGCATTTGGTGAGAGACCGTAATATTCCACTAGGATGAGCAAATACATGTTTGACAAGTCTCACGCAAATGTCTGAAAGAAGCTGGTTGAAAGGGGTGGTCCCAAAGCCCATTCTATGTATATTGTAAGCAGTATAGTCTGCTTGACTGTGTTGTCAAAACCCAAACATAACAAAATGCAGAGAACACAATAAACCATGGCAAGGAAGGTAAAAACAAATAGGACTATAAACAATAATAATCAGTTTTTGTGCAAATGTCAGCACATTTTAGGGTATAAATCTCTCATTAAATGAAGGCGAAGGAAATAAAATACAGTCGATAAAAACTCAGGTCTTGCTCTATATCTAATGCTGAATTATTAGTATTTTGCAAAACATAGATGCCTGAACTGAAAAAACCCGTATATCCTCAAATGTTTTAAACATGAGGTAAAGTCATCCTAGGTTATAGGACAAGAGGTGAGCCCTCACCCACCCAGAGGTGACATTCTACATCGTAGGGCCCTTCATCACATTGTTGTGAATAGCCACCAATGGGGGCTTCTACCCTGAAAAATCAAGGGAGTTCTTGAGGATGGACTATTGTCAAGCAGTCCAGGCCCAGCTACCCAATGAACTGGTGTGAAAGATTGGTTCAGTGATGGAGAAAGTGGGAAATGATTAAACTACCTCCTGGTGGGTGAGATGCCTTTAATAGAAGCCTCCAGTAGGTAGAGTTAAAAAGTATAGGGGAATTATTCCTCCCTTTTTATGTAGGTCCGCATGTTTCAGCCCCTTTAGGGCCTAAGCTGTTGGCATTCAGCATCACCCAATCTCCTAGGTGTTAAACCTATTTATGTGTGTGTTGGTGTGTAATTGGTTTATACATACACAATCTAATTCTCGAAATGTTAGGTAATTGCTTGAGGATAGTAAGACCCGGAGATATAAAAAGTTGAGCATAGATTATTATATATATTTTGTTTCTAAAGCTAGTTTTTAGTATAACAGAATGGCAGCCAGCTTTGTCATTTTCTCAAGGAGTGAGCTTTTTTATTAGTCAAACATATCTGCGAAGTAAGTTGTAAAAAGACATCAGAGCTCCGCATTTTTAAAACAAACTAATTCTCAGGAAAAATATAAATATGCTTCAGTTACCTTGTAAATGATGCCTAACGTCCCACATCTTCTGAGTCAGAATGGTAGAGTGTCTGTCCACTATAGCATTAAAAAAGGAAGCATGTGCCCTGTGTAACAGTTGGAATCAGCCGTGGTTTGATAGTAAGAGAAGGCGGTTTGTTCCAGGCATCTTGGTAGATGAAGTCCATGCTGTTGTGTGATGCGCTCAGTACTGGACTGCGTAGAAGTAGTCTTTTTATGGCGTGGGGCACTCATAATAGTTAATCATGCTAAAAACAAGCAGATGGATGTATCCTTATCTGACTGAGAGATCAGTTCTACTACTGTGTAATTATGTGGTGGGAACCGTAAGGGGCAGGTCCCAGGCATCATTAGAGATGTAGTTAATGCTGTTATATGGGGTGCTCTATCTCTTACTTTGTAGGGAGAGTGGTAAGTTTTTGTGGTCTGGTCCACTGAAAATTGGTGATCAAGATAAAACCACCTTATGGATGTATCCTTATCATAATGCTAAATCAGTTTTATTATTATGTAAATTGATCTTTATTGTATCAGTGTTCCATAGAGCCATGTCACAGACTGGAACCTGGTCCATATAACAATCAGTATTGAAACACCCACAGTATATCTTTGTTGAGGCCAGTGATGTTGGTATTAAACTTAAAAATCCAACGTTGATCATTTTTTAAATACAATCTGGGTATTGGTTAATCCTATGTCATTTTGATGAGCTCCAGAAGTTACAAGTAAGTCTAGTGGTTCATCGTCTGCAGCAGATGTTGCTTTGGTGTTTAAGGATATGGTCCTTAATTTTGAAAGTGGTCATGCCAGCATATTTCAGGTTGCATAGGTACTTGATGCCTCTTTCTGTGATGCCACCAATGATGCAATATTTGGCTAGGAAACAGATCGAAATGTAATTTCTTAACTCTTCTTAATGTTTAATAAAAGTCTAATTCACTGATAGTCCTGTTTAAAAAATATGAAGGGAAAGGTACTCTTAGAAACTTACCTTTTCCCTGCCTAAAGCTTCTGGAGGCTAGTTTGCATTAGCCACCAGCTGCAGCTGTCTTGGTGGTCAAGCACTAAAAGAGGGGTGAAAACAGCTCCGAGAGCACATTCAAAGGCCTAGGTGTGGGGGACGTGTTGCTGTTCCTCTGGCAGGATGACCATTTGGTCAGTGACCAGGAAACTAATTTACTTCAAAAGCACCTCACCTGTCACAGGCAGATGCCAGATGACATCTGGACAGGCCCCATTAATGTCCCCCAAGTCAGGCAGTCTCCAATACCAGTAGGGAGGGAGGTGGCTCCAGAACAGATTTGAAGTGGCCAAAGAGGAAGAGTAGCTCGTTTCCCAGCCCATTTCAGCTTCTGAAAGCTGAAATCTCTGTGTGAAACTTTGGGAGAACGTATGTACGAGTAGATGCAGAAATACTGATTTCCTTTTGTTGTTCCCCAGTAAATTGGAGCTTCCATTAATTTCCTGCTTGCTGAATACATGTACTCCCAGTAATTGTTGGGTTCAAAAATAACATGCATTATAATGAGCCCCTGGTAAGGACAGCCTTTGTTGTCTCGCATCCGAAATTCCAATCCAGCTAGAAATATATTTCACAGAAAAGATTAATTTATGCTTTATTTGTTTGATGTTTGAATTTACAAACTACAGTCAATTCAGCATCTAATTAGAACGCTGGGTAATAAAAATACTAGACAAATCAAGCAGTAGAATTACAGAAAAGGAAACACTGCAGATATTAGCGGCAAATAAGTGCATGTACGTTTAGAAAGACGTTTGAAAAAATACATTTATTTCTGAAATTTATCATGGTATTTCTGCCATTTTGATCACAAGTGTAACAACTCCACTCAGTCAACGTTGCTGTACCCCATCCTCAAACGTAGGTGATGACAAATATTTATTTTCATTGAAGTGGGCGTTTATTTTAAATTCCAAAATCATAGTCCTTAGCATTGTTCAAACAGAACTCTTAAAGGTTCTGGCAGCACGGCGGGACCACTGCTAGACTGTTTTACATGCATATGTTAACACTGTATAAAAAGCATGTATATGCAGACACCACACAGGGCGCTATTTTAAGAAAACAAATGTGTAACAGATTAGTTTGGAAGCCATGACTGTTCTTCAAAACAGAGGTGTCAATTTATCTCAGACTTGAAAGCATAAATAATCATCTAATCTCCAGTACAGCGTTGGCTCTATTTTCGAGCTTGCATTTGTCAGCTATAAGTGGTTCTGCAAAGTGTAATGCATTATGCGCTGATTGCTGATGCTGGCAGGCACTGTGCGAAATAATTGCATGTGCAGTAGTGGTCTTCAGTGTTGTGGCATATTTGGCCTACTGTTGACGGTTTTGTATTCATAAGGTGTTTCGTCTGTGTCAGGTTTTGAATTCAATCTTTATTTTTTCACTCCCTGGAGGGATTGTGTTATAATAATGTCTATGACCTCATTAGCTGCCTGCAACTTTTAGACACAACTGTATCCATGTAAAAACACAAAAACAGATGCCATCCTTGAACAAAAAACAGCTTTTACAACTAAGACAGCAAAGTAATTAGCTCTGGACATGCAAATATGATTAGTACCATATGAGCTTATTGGGGAAGCAATCCACGCTTAAAACGAAAATATAAGGGTCTCTTGATGAAATATTTTGTATCTCCATAGAGGAAGGAAAAAGTTGATTTCATAGGGATGCCTTTTTTTTATTTTGTCTCTTCCTTTACTAATTGACTTTGTGAAATGTGTTTTTATTTCTTCTATCAATCGATGGCAGTAGTCCAGTTCATATAGGTTAACTATTTTGTATTTTAGTTAAGAGAACCGATATGTTGCTGTCGCGCTGGATTAAGTTGATCTATTTTTTATGTTTATTTAATAAAATAATTTTATTCTCTATTGCACATTAAGGAACAGTGAAAAAACATTCACTCCTTTATCGCCCCCAACATACCACAAACCCTTAAAATATGTCAATGGAATGAGTTTTTTTGTTGTTGGACTAGAACATCTGGAACAAGTGTGTGTGTGTGTGTATATATATATATATGTATATGTATATGTATATATATATATATATATATATATTACACTGAAAAACCCAAAGGTTATTACATGGACATTATAGATCGGAAATGGAATTTTAAAAAACCTTAGACATTCACTGAAAAGAACAAAGCTTACAGGGACATAGTTCGGCTTAGATTTCACTTTCACAAAACCATAGGAATTCAGCAGTTATAGTTACCTGAGCTAACTATAACCTATGCCCCCACCATGCACTGCTTATGAACTCGTATATTACAACACTCATGACATGCACCATGACATCACTGATGACCTCTCAAATGACATCACTAATGACCTCACTGACATCATCCGCAGAATCACTCACACACCAACTTACAGCCCTATAAAACTTCTTATACACTCACACCTACTCACACACCCACTCACAGACCCATACAAGTACTCACTCAACCGCTGTGTGTGAATGAGTGCATGAGTTTCTCAGTGGGTGTGTCAGTGTCTGGGAGTGGCTGCATATGTGTCTCAATGGTTGTGTGAGTGGGTGGGTGGGTGAGTGAGTGGGTGTGTACGTGCTTTTGTGAATCTATAACTGGGACTGTAAATGGCACAATGGGTCTGTGAGTGGGTGTGTCATTGACTGCGAATGTATGTGAGTGGCTGAGTGAGTACTGCTATGGGTCTGTAGATGGGTGTGTGAGTGGCTGTATGGGTCTGTGAGTGCATGCGTATGAGTGGTGGAATGAATTTTGGGCATTTGCATACTTAGGGTATTTAAAATGGAGATCCATGCACTTTGCTCTTACAAAGGTACGTCAAAAAGAAACCACTGATCAATTATCCAAGTTCAGATTGTTCTCCAGTAGGTTAATGAGGCATTCACTGCTATTAAGGATTTCGGAACATTATTCAGCGTAGAATAATTGAGGAAACCTATTTGCTTTGAATTCTCCAAGCCCAAGAAGGTAAGATCATTTCCATTTTACTCAAGTGAAGCTTCTCAAGGGGCACCTGCTATGTTTGTGTTAGTACTTCCTGTTGAGGTTTAATTGATCTGAAATGAGCATCAGGGCCATAATGAACCTCATTTTGTTTTTAAAGAAGAATGTAAAGTTTTGTCTTAAATATGTCTACCCAACTGCTGTTCTTTCTATTGGCAAATTAGTATTTACTTTCCCATTGTGTAAATGCCTAGAGTATATTGTACACTGCAGTTGCGTGATGGACCACCTGTTAATAACTGGGGCGTTTTTGCAAAGAAGAATTTTGTTGCAAACTATTCCGCTATGTATGTTCCAGTTTTGGGGAAAAGTCCAGAAGATAGCATGTTTTTCAAAAAGTGTAAAACAAATATATATACACATAATTAATGTTTGACAACAGCTGTTTACTAATATAGTGTTTAGACTTGTATTTTGTTTAATATTAATATATAGTACTTTTTAATTGTATTTCACATTGCCATGGCAACACCGGTCTTCGCAATGACTTCAGCATTCATGAAGATCATGTGACCTGGACACAAAGAGATATGATTGGAGAAGACAGTTTACATTATTCTTCAGAGGAAGTTCCCACCCATTTTTCTCTTCTTGAATCTTCCAATTGATACCTGGATTATTCTCTGGAGCTGTCCTGCACTACTAGTGCAGAACTCTACTTAGGGATTTCTTTTGTCATTTCTTTCCCACCCATAATGACCATAGGTGGCAGGGACAGGCAGGAGGTGGCACAGCAACCAGAGGTGCTGGTGGAACATCAGGAAGACTCTGACGATGAAGGACCAGCCCCTAAAAGGCATTGTCTGGGATGTCTTCACAGTTCTATCTGGGGAATCCAAAACAGTAGCAACATTTAGCAAATGCAGCTTGTGCAATGAGACCCTTTCAAGGGGCACCACCAAAAAGAATTCTTGTGGTACAAGTATGTTGCACCACCTTAAAACCTACCATAAGGCGAACCTGAAGAGGCCACTGAAGGAGAGAGCTGGAGAGGGACCATCTACCCCCAGGGTTCCCGGAGAGAGAGTCCCAGCAGAAGTGGAGAAACAATGACCAGTAATTTCTCCTGAGTTGAGGCATATTGGGAACCTATTGCCTTGACTTCAACACTACCCTAACAGCTGGCGAGCACTCTCACATCATTTTGGAGACAGCCAGGCACCATACCTGCTAATTAATTTTATAATGTAATCCGGTTGTTGTGATGTTTTTGTGCTTGTCGTTAGTTTCTCCCTCCTCGTTTAAATTTTTTGGGAAAAAATACTGAAAAAATTACAAAATGTTAGAAAAGAAATGAAAGACATTGATCCAGAAAGAAAAGGTTCTCGGCAGAACCGCCTTTCATGGTTAAAAGCAAGACTATGTATATATAAAGAGTAGTGGCATAAATGTGTGACTGAGTGTGTTAGTGGCTGCATGGGTAAATTATTTGATGTGTAAATATATGTGAGTGACTGTGTGAGTGAATAGATGTATGAGTGCCTGTATTAGTGACGGTATGAGTGAGTGGGTTTGAGTGAAGGAGTGTATGTATGACCTGCTGCTTGAGTGAGATAGTGAGTGTAAGTAGTAGTATGAGTGTGTATGTAGATGAGTGCTTGTTTGAGTTAGATGGTGGGTGAGAGGATGTATCGGTAAGTGAATGAATGCATGACCGCCTCTGAGTGACTGACTGACTGTGCAAGTGGCTGCATGCATAAGTCTGTGGCTGTATGGGTGAGTGAGTGGGTGTGCGAGTGAATTTGTGTGAGAAAAGTGGTGTATGAGTGGCTGTATGGGAAAGGAATTGGCTCTGTGGGTGCCTGTATGGGTGAGTAAGTCGGTGCATGAGGGGCTTTATCAGTGAGTGAGAGAGCATGTGAGTTGAGTATGGGTGAGTGAACGTGGCTGCTTAGGTGTGAGTGCATGAGTGGTGTATGAGTGAGTATGTTGTTGAATGGCTGTATGGGTGTGTGGGTAACTGTAGGTGAGTGAGTGGTGTGTGAGTAGCTTCGTGGGTGTGTGAATAGTATGTGGGTGACGGTGCATGAGGGGCTGTATGAGTGGGAGTGTGTGTGTGTGTGTGTAGCTATATCAGTGAATGAGAGGGTGCGCGAGTAGAGTATGGGTGAGTGAATGTGTTTGGGAGTGGCTGTATGGGTGGGAGTGTGCATGACTGCTGTATGGGTGCGTGTGTGAAGTAGCTGTATGGGTAAGTGAACGAGTGCGAGTAACTATGGGTGAGTGGTTGTGTGTGTGTGAGTAGCTGTGTGGGTGAGTGAGTGGGTGTCAATGGCTGCATGGGTGAGTGGGTGTGTGAGTGGCTTTATGGGTGTGCGAGGGGCTTTATGGGTATGCGAGGGGCTGTGTGAACAGCTCTATCAGTGAGTGAGAGGGTACATGAGTGGAGTATAGGTGAGTGAATGGATGTGTCAGTGGCTGAACGGGTGAGTGGGTGCATTAGTGGGGTATTGGTGTTAGTGCATGTGTGAGTGGCTTTATGGGGTGAGTGAATGAGTGAGTTGCTCTGTGTGAGTGAGTGGTGTCAAGAGCTGTATCGGTGAGCAGGTGTGTGAGTGATATATGGGTGTGTGACGGTGTGTGAGTGGTATATGGATGTGTGAGTGGGTGGTATATGGGTGTGTGAGTGGGTGGTATATGGGTGTGTGAGTGTGGCTGTATCAGTGAGTGAGAGGGTATGTGAGTGACTGTGGGTACGTTGATGTGGGAGTGGCTGTATAGGTGAGCGAGTGCATGTGAATAGCTGTATGGGTGAGCGAGTGGGTCTGTAAGTGACTGTATGGGTTAGCGAGAGACTGTGTGAGGGCCTGTATGGGTGAGTGAGTGGGTAGCTGGTAGATGTGGAGGTCTATCAGTGAGTGAGAGGGTGCATGAATGGAGTATGGGTGAGAGTGCATGAGTGGTGTATCAGTGAGTGCATGTATGAGTTGCAATATGGGTGTTTCAGATTATTAGCAGAAACGTGACAACACTTACGAGGGTTATCATGGCTCATCTTTAATCTCACTGTGTTTGAAAGGATGAATAACGTTTCTACTCTCACCGTTTTTGAAGAGATAAATCACAGTATGGTGTTACTGACATCCCCCACCTACAGGGACTATTCATGTAACATACATGACACCACACTTCAAGCCGCTTCCACATATTCAGAATATTACTCCAGAAGGGCGGACAAATTACACACACATTGCAAAGGTCTCTTCGGAATTCTTGATCTTATTAGCCTTTGCTACATCTTGACCTTTCTACTTGATACAGGACCAGCGGCACTGTACTGCTGATTTTAGCCTTGAAAAAGTCACTGTTGTGACGAAACATTTGACTGATGTTTTTCTTTGACTGGCTGTTTTTCCTGTTTGAGAATACACGCTTCAATGAGAAACAGTACTTGGCTCTGGTTTTTCAATTATTGAATTTATTGATTACTAAGAAAAGTGGAGCCTCTTCATGTTGCTTGTTGTAATGAGTGCTATGGTATGTCTTTCATGTTAACACGGATCCCTCGGCTAAAGCGTGTTATGCATTTTGGGTAGTATGATGCATTTGTACCATACAGTACCATATTGAAAGAAGCATTTTGTTGTACAGTTTTGATTACGGACACAGGTGCACATTACAAGAAAGGTGTGATCTAATGTCCATTGCCACCTTTTCCAATTGATTGCAAGTGCTATAAGATGTTTAAGTGTGCCAGTATATGACTTTGTTTTAGTCACTCTAAGGCTTACAAGTATGTATGTCAGAGTCTGAACGAATACCTCAGTGCCTGCTAAGGATTAGAGGGGTATGTAGGTGTGTCTGCAAGTGTATTTGATACTGCTGCTTACATAAATTGTTTGAGTATGTGAGCAAATGCAAAACTCCCTCTGTGACTGGGTGAGGGAGAGGTTCTATGCTTTGGCAAACTGTATGTCAATTGTATTATGAGTTGTATACTCTATGTACTGCTTGGCACCAGGGTCTGCAAGTTTTTTGAGTAACTTACTAAAACTCAAAAGGACATCTCTCAAACCTTTAAGCACATCATTGTGCTTCATGGCATACCTACAGCTTATCTTAAAAGTGAGCTACGTATACTAAAACATGGGTTTAACAGTTGGTGAAGGGCTTTTATATGTCAAATTGAGCCGGTAGCACAATGGCACAGACCGGGCTTGCGCCCATGTTTACAGGAGTATTTGTATGGGTAGATGACTAGGTTGTGTCAGTAATTTCCTATGTATCTGATTGAATGTAGGAGTTCAGCTCTAGCAGACCCATAAGATATTTAAGTAACCGTGCCAGTATATCACTGTCTATTTTAGTACTACCATGGCTCTTTAAATGTGTATGCAAGTGGCTGAAAGAATACCAAGTGCCTGTGTTATCAATTAGAGGGGTATGTAGGTGTGTCTGCACCTGCCTTTCATACTGCTGGCTACATGAGTAATTTCTGAGTATGGAAGTGAATGTATAAATCCCTATGTCACTCTGTGACTTGGTGAGTGAGAAGCTCTGTGCTTTGGAAACATATCCGTCAATTACATTATGGGTGGTATACTCCATGTAGTGCTTGGCTTAGGGGTCTGCAAGTGCATGAGTAACTTATTAAAAACCAAAATGATATCTCTCAATATTTTAAGCACAAATGTAAATAAATAAAAGCATCATGCATTATGACATACCTACAACGTATCTCAGATGTCAGTTATGTGTACTGAAATGTGGATTTTAGACTTGCCAAACAGCTTTTACATGCCAAGTGAAGCGGACGGTGAGACTGCACAGACAGGGTCTCCACTATTAAGCCTGACCCATGAGTCCTTGTATGAGTCCACCTATTGCAGTACCATGAGATGTTTAATTAAATGTGCCAGTATGTGACTATCTATTTTAGTACCTCATTGTCTCTATAAATGTGTACGTTTGTAAGTGGCCTAACAAATACCTTAGTGCCTCTGTTGGGGAATAGAGAGGTATGTGGATGTCTGCACTACTGCCTTTGATACTGCTGCATACATAAGCCGTTTCTGAGTATGCAAGTGAATGTATAAGTCCCTCTGTCGCTTTGGGACTGGGTGATAGAGAGTAGACCTGGGCGGCAAATTCTGTTCCGCTTGTGGAATTTGGGTATTTTCGCGTTCCGCGGAGAACGCGAAATTGCTCAAAATTCTGCGTTCCGCTACTTCGCGAAATTTTTTGCTTGTTTGCGTTCTCAAAATGCGTGTTCACAAGATATTTCCCCCCGAGCAGGCAAACAGCTTTGCGAACAGGAAAAAAGCATCACGAACAAGCAATTCTGCGTGTTCGTGGAGATTTTTTACCGTTTCGCGGAGATTGCGTAACGCGATTACGCAAATTCCGCCCACCCCTAAGAGAGGCTCTATGCTTTGTAAACATGATGCAAAGCAGCAAAGGTAGAGGTGCACAGTTTCATACCAATGTTTATCACAAGCCTTTTATCTCATGAGGCAACATACATATTCAAGAAGACAAAATAAAAGTATCTTTTATACCAAAGAAAATACAATAACTTCCTTCTTTTGAAAAGTTTATATCCTTATTCTTTTAATTTATTCATGATTCTTCATAACAGTGCATATAAATAAGATCTGTTACTAGTGGCTTAGTGGACTAATGCGTCCACTGCAGGGGCCTGTGCTCGACCTCATGGTCACAGGTTTAAATCCCAGCGGGTCCACTCAGCCTTTCATCCATCTTAGGTCGATAAAATGAGTACCATTGATTTGGGTAACAATAAACATCTGTTATTCAGTACCAAGATACCCAAGGGTGAACGTGCGCTTTACAAATACACGTTATAAATACCAAGGTAACAGCCTACGCATTTTGTCCCAACCTCACGGGACGTCTTCAGGGCAAGGTCTAAAGGTACATTACTCCAATTTCTTCAAAAAGGTGTTATAACAGTCCCTTCCAGTCAGTTTATATCTATGTGCTACGTGTTTAATTCATTTTCTACAGACTGCATCAACAAGAACTGTGTACTCCACAGGGATTCTGTTTTATTTTCTAGTTTCGTTCCCAATGGGACTTTATTTTTTGATTCAAGTAAATTCACCACCTCCGCAACCCTTTACGTCGGGTCTATCAGAGCATTTTTACTACATCCATTTTTAAGTGTCTATATATGTTCACATTGTATATCACGCCAAGGCGGTGCTGAGACCTATTTAGGCGTTATGCATGGTCTGATTGATGCGGGAAAGATCTTCCTGTATGAAGAGCATGAGTTTTCACGCTCTTCATACAGGAAGATCTTTCCCGCCTTCGCGTGTGACACAATGTGAACATACATGGACTCTTAAAAATGGATGTAGCAATCACTGTGAATGGGTACATGAGTGCCTGAGTGGGTGCATGAGTGTCTGGGTCTGTGAGTAGGTATGAGTGGATCTGTGAGTGGGTGCATGAGTGCCTGATTGGGTCTGTGAGTGTGTGCCTGAGCAGGTCTGTGACTAGGTGCATTAGTGCCTGAGCGGATATGTGAATGGGTGCAAGTGCATGAGCGGGTCTGTGAATGGGTGCATGGGTGCCTGAGTGGGTCTGTAAATGGGTGCATGAGTGCCTGAGTGGGTATGTGAGTGCCTGAGTGGGTACATGAGTGGGTGCATGAGTGTCTGGGTCTGTGGGTGGGTTTGTGAGTGCTGGGTCGGTCTTTGAGTGGGTGCATGATGGTCTGCATGGGTGTGTGAGTAGGTCCATGAGTCTGAGTGGGTCTGTGAGTGGGCATGAGCCTCTAAGTGGGTCTCTCATTGGCTCTGCGAGTGTCTGAGTGGATCTGTGAGTGGGTCTTTGAGGTTCTGAATGAGTGAGTGAGTGTGTGAATCTCCAACTGGGTCTATAAGTAGGTTATTGAGTGTCAGTGGGTCTGCGAGTGGGTGAATGAGGGTTTGTGAGTGCCTGAGGGTCTGTGAGTGGGTGCATGGGCCTGTGAGTGGGTATGTGGGCCTCAGGCTGGTACTATGAGTGGGTGTGTAAGTGTCTGAATGGGTCTGAGTGTCTGCATGAGTCTCCGAGTTAATCTGTGAGTTATGTTACATGGGAGGGCAGAACGCTGACAGTTGCTGTGACTATTACAAGTGGAAAAATAACTGTTTTTTGACATTCTATACGCATCAAGGGTTCCTCAAAGACCTCTATATTCCCCCTCTCATGCGCTCAGGGCACATCCAGCTTGACCCTGTATGTCACTTTTTGCCATTTTCCTTGAGCGCCGGAACTTTTCAGATATATATTTAATATGAAACCATGTCCTTTCAGGCATAGAGTGACACATCATTTTTTTTTTAAAGAAACAGAGAACTCTGGGTAGTTCAAGTTTAGGTGGAAAGCAGCTCCAGTATAGAGTACTCTCAACACCAGCAACACTCTAGATCTGCTCACCTTAAATGTCTGTTTTTCTATCAAAGTCTTTAAGCATAGATTAGTACAGTGCCATCCACGCTGAGATAGATAGGGACAAAGTATTTTGCCATTTCCACAGCAACATCTTTAGGCGCAAGATTAGCACAGTGCTATCCAGTCCGAGCTGTAAAATGACCAACGCCTTTTACCACTCCAGGCACAGTATTACAGCTTTGGATTGGTAAAATGCCATCCAAGCCAATCTGAAATTAATAAAGGCAACCCCGACACATGTTTCGCTCTCATTAGAGCTCTTCAGAAAGGTATAGCTTTGTCCAGACACAAGGGAGCACCCAGAATAAGTCAAAACAATACCCTTTCAGGCATAGAGTGACGCATAAATTATGCAAAAAAAGAAGCAGCAGACACTGGGTAGTTCTCAAGTTTAGGTGGAAAGCAGCTTGGGTACAGAGCACTCAATACCAGCAACACACTAGATTTGCTCACCTCAAATGTCTGCTTTTTTAATCAAAGTCTTCAAGTTTAGGATTAGCACAGGCTTTGTCCCTTTTGATCTCTGCATGGATGGCACTGTGCTAATCCTATGCTTAAAGATTTTGATAGATAAGCAGACGTTTGAGGTGAGCAAATTTAGAGTGTTGCTGGTTTGAGAGTGCGCTATACTATGCAGAGTTCTCTGCTTCTTTTTTTGCATATGTATATATATAGATATATATGTATTTATGTGTATATATATATATATATATATTCACTGAAAAAACCATAGGTTATAGACCATATATAGTTAGGAATTAGCATTTAAAAAACCTTATTTTACTCACACAAAACCATTGAAATTCCATATATAGTTAGTTGCACTAACTATATATCGCGCACCCGCAATCCACTGCTGATCATGTCACATATTACATCATTCATGACATGGTCAGTGACATCACTGATGACATCACTGATGACATCTCACATGACATCACTGATGACATCACTGATGACATCACTGATGACATCACTGATGACATCTCATTTGACATCATTCTTGTGCTAATACGATAAACCTCTTCAGACTCTAATAAAACCTTAGATACACTCAGTGTATACAGACACTCACACACTGTTACTCATCCATGGAGTTACTCACACACCTAGTCAGTCATGCAAAGAATCAATCACACCTCTATTTCCTCAACTATACAGTTATACACACCTTACTTATTCAAACATATACTAACACATATTTACTCTCTTATACAATCCCTGATACAAGTTCACAATGATCCATACAGCCACTCACACATTCAGTGGCTCTCATGCACAGTTATTTATATATGCCAACTCTCACATGTACTGTGTTTTACATATGTACTTACTATGACATGTAGCATTGACATATCCATTCACTCATCAATACACTCATGCACACAGTCAACCGCCCATGTAGCTGTTTCCACATGCACTCTTGAACTCATACACCTAGTGAATCAACTGCTCACACATCTATGCACAGAGTCACACACCTCCCAGGCACCCCCACACAAACTCAATCTCCCATACAAATACTTGGGCAACCAATCAATAACATATGTAGCCTCTCGTATAGCTAATGATCCACACATGCAGCAGTTTACATCACAACAGACATACTGAAGCAAACATTCAGGCAGTTTAGTCACTAACCCATGCATTTAGTACGACACATTTATTCACTCACTCATACAGTCAGTCACGCACCTACTAAATCCTTCATCGAGACACTTATACATCCACTCATTCTTCAATATATCTAACATATTTAAACTTTACAGAAACACAGTCACTGGATGATGTCATCAGTGATGTCATCAGTGATGTCATCAGTGATGTCACTGACCATGTCATGAATGATGTAATATGTGACATGATCAGCAGTGGATTGCGGGTGCGCGATATATAGTTAGTGCAACTAACTATATATGGAATTTCAATGGTTTTGTGTGAGTAAAATAAGGTTTTTTAAATGCTAATTCCTAACTATATATGGTCTATAACCTATGGTTTTTTCAGTGAATTTCAATGGTTTTTTAATAGCAAATATCATAAGCTGTCGAATGTCAAGTACGTGGTAAGTAAAAACATTTTCGTGTTTATGCACACTGATCTGCTTTGAATGCTGCCCCCACCCCTCATTTCTATTAGGAGTACTCTCTCTTTGCTGATAGTGAA
Source organism: Lissotriton helveticus (assembly GCF_964261635.1). Taxonomy (NCBI): domain Eukaryota; kingdom Metazoa; phylum Chordata; class Amphibia; order Caudata; family Salamandridae; genus Lissotriton; species Lissotriton helveticus. The sequence goes on from NC_136070.1 coordinate 1,118,703,397, forward strand.
GGGTAGTTAACGCAGGCCTTTGCCCCCGTTGTAATCCGTCGTGCCTGCTTCTCTCTCCATTTGATTGATTGTTCTCTTTGGTTCATTCTCTATTTACAAACAAGCACAGAGTCGCAATACTCTGTTTAGTCTTTGCAGATAGCGAAAAATCGTGTAAAAAAAGAAAAGGAATCGAGCAAAATCAGTAGGCCACTAATGGGATCTCTTTTTGACCTCCCTAAAATAGAAACATTAGGAACAACCTGTTGATAATACCAATGTGTATGTACATAAGCGGCGTTCATTTGTGTTCACAGTACCCCTTCTTGATTGTTTGAATCGAGCATTGAATTGTTCGAAGTTGGTTCTCTTAAGAATCTTCTCTGCCTGCAAACGAGGAAGAATAGGAATATTCTCTCTCCCTTTGCAGATAGTGAAGGGTAGGTAACGCAAACCTTTAACACGTCGTGCCTATTTCGTTCCTCATTGATTGATTGTTTCCACAAACATTGACTGTTTGGGAATTGGTTCTTTTTGGAGGTATTCCCTGTTTGCAAATATACGTAGGAAAATCTTTGCAAATAGTGAAAGGGTACGTAATGCGGACCTTTCTCCCCCGTTGTAATCTGTCATGCCTATCTACTCCCCACTGATTGATGCACCTGTTTCACCCGGACCATTTACTAGAGATAGGTCATCTGGCCCGACCAGAGAGCACCCCTAGTGAAAAGGACATATGCAATAATAACGAAGTGATCACTGTATCCTGTTAACAGAAACTTTAGCATGAAACAACCTGGAAAGAAAAGAATAGGAAAACGAAAATCAGTAGGCCACTGATGAACATAAACTTTTATTAAACAACGAACAAAGAAACGATAACATAACGTAATGATAAAACCTATTAATGTCCTAGAAACAAGAAAACGTTAGAAATATGCCAGTGGTGAGAGACCAGAAAAACAGTAAGAGAAACCAAATCACCCCTCGCTGTCCCACCGCCTGCCACGCCCAAAAAATCGATAGACTAGGGAAAATGCAAGTCAGTAGAACATCCGCCCCCACTCTGGAAACTTCCAAGGTGGGGCAGGGTTGCGGCTACGCCCAGCCGGGAGCAGCCCATATAAGGCGGATCCTGCTGCCACGCCTCGGCCAGGAGATCCTAACGTAGGGTGTAGCCGGAGGAGAGGCCGAGGCCAGCGGGACCCGGCCAGGGGATTGCCTTTACAACGCTGAAGAGTTTCAGGGGGGGGGAATGTCTCCTCGACCCTCCCCTCTCTCTCCCAGTCCGGCCGCGGTGGCCCTTGAGAGTTGCAGGTAGTCCCGCCACATGCTCTTCCGGTCCGGCCACCAACGGTCGGGGGGCCGAGGCCGACGAGATCTGGCTGCAGCCGATAAACCAAGAAACCCGTTCATGGGGCCAGAGCCAGGGGCGTCTGGCCGACATCCACCGGAAGCCCGGCCCGAAGACGGACGGGACACTTCTTCTCTCTTGAATAATGGCTGCGACAACACTGGGGGGGGGGGATGTCTTGCACATGCCTCCGACCCCCCCCCCCTCGTCCTCATCGCCTGGTCCGGCCATAACAAATCTCAAGCGAGACGCCGTGGGGTGCACTGGGAGGGAGAGACGATGCGAACAGGCCTCTCCCGCCTCCCCAGTGGAGGCTTCCCACCTGCACCCTCGGCGCTCCAAGCGCCCGGAAAAGGGTTCTTCCACTGTGGCGATGCTGCAACGTCTCGCCCGGCAGGGTGGAGCCCGTCCGCTCATTTGACCCCGCGATCGCCAGTAGCTACCGAACTCTCAAAATGGCGGTCGACCTGGCAAGAGCGGGCCCAGCATAAAGAAATGGCCCGGTCACTGGTTGACTCCACCACCGTAGTCCTCCACGACCTTGAAGATTGTACAGGAGCCGCGGGAGTCTCCGACCCCCGCAGACACCCCCGATGGGGAATGACTGCCATAATCGCCCGTGGAGTGACGAAACTGTATCCGCGGGACGTCGACGCTCCCATGCTGGCGCCAGCCTCACTTTGAATTACTAGAATCCTGCAGACCTCAGTTCCGGTGAAAGCACAGTGTGACCCGGTAGGAAAAATTGTTGCACCCCCTCCCCTTTTTGACTGATAGTTCAAACCACCGATCCTTTCCTTTGCCCTTTTAACGGAACTTTGGACTGCCTCCCCCTCTTTTACATTTTCTAGAGAAAACAAAACATTAACCACTACATTAGCATAGCAGTTGACACCAGAACTGTTTTCAAATTGAAAACCAACAACATCTTCAACAGAATCCTTTTTGTTTCTGCTGTGACCCTGCTACAGCACAGGCATTGTCCCCAGCAGTAATTCTGCAATGCCGGTAAGAATAGCTGTGGTGCCTACTGGACTCACTCACCCCCGTGGCGCCCCACGCCGTTATTTGCTGGGCGGCAACTTACTAGACATCACTTTCGTGCCATCTAGATTTCAGCGCGTTCTGCTGCCTTGGAACTATTCGCACAACAGACTGCTACTGACGAACCACCCCCAGGCAACATCTTCTGAATTTTCATAATTTGAAAGAACTAGTAACATGTCCTCATCAGGAATTCAAAAGTAATTGCCACGGTCTCTTCGTTGTTTAAATGTTTTTACTGTTTTTGTTTTGTTGTATATATTTATATGTTATTAAAGTTTTATATTCCTACTACTTTGTTGGAGTGCTATATATTTTTAATGTGACACATAATTGTAAAAACTTTGATGTACAAAGAGTCATTCCTGGAATCTTCCGCTTAAGGCTCGGTCCCCTCCACAATCACAATACAGGATGGTTTTCAGATAGTAGGAACACGTGTGGTGTGACGGATCTCATCGGGTGTGGGCCTTGATCTACTATAACTCCTTTAAAGAGGGGTGATTCTTTACAGCTGGAGCCATAAACTACATCTGCAGGGCTAGCTGATAGCCTGGACAATCGGACACAGAGGAAGAGGAGTGTCAGAGGGTGCGGTAGTGAATAGGGCGAAAGGGAGGTGTCGGGCGGGCACAGAGTGTGATTCTCAGGGAAGAGCAGCGCAGATGGGGGAGGTTTATTGCCCATGCATAAGACAGAGAGCGGGGGTGACCAGTGCCTGGGGAAGATGCTTGCGAGGGTGGGGAGCCATGCTACGAATCGACAGCGTGCAGAGAGTGGGTCTGGTCAAGGCATCTAAAATGGCTGCCGTGCACGACAAAAGTGTGGCATTTCAAAAAAGGCAAGATGGCGCAAACAATGTTTTTCAACACTTCCTCATTTCCTTCGAATCGAACGTTAACAGACGTTGTTGCATATTACCAAAGGTAAGCGATATTTATCGCTAACGATGCTTACCAACGAATTTTTTACCGCTAAGCATCGTCAGAAATTATCGAAGATAAACCTTGCTATTATCAAGGTTTATCGCAAACGCGATAAAAAACGGCCGCAATGCATGAATATCGCTAAAAAGTCAGCGATATTCATGCATTACCGAGCTAATGCTCTTAGCCATGTTATCCACCTCCCATTGGATAACATGGCTAAGAACTGCTCAGGGCAGGTATAACTTTTTTGAGATATTCGCGCTTAGCGCGAATATCTCCAAAAGTTGGTAATAGGAGATAGATATCTTGCATGTTGTAATGCAAATTATTGTGGTATATGGAACTCATACCATAATCTCTCAGGAAAGCAGAAACTGATCCTTTTGGGACCGCCTGAAAAGGCCTACGGGGTGAGGGGTACTCTACTTTGCCCCCTTTTCACGTTCCGAACTATTTTATTTTACTCTCTTCTGTAATTACACAAAATAGCAGCGATAAGATGCATCGGAGACACACAGTGAGAGAAAGGAGGCCGGAGATGAAGAAGAGATGTCAAATACACATTGGAGATAATATAGTGGCAGAAGGGAAGTAAATATGAGTAAACTTACCATGTAACATAAAAATGTTGCACTCTATACTATAAGTCTCATTTTATACTACAATCACTTCGCTACAACCTCATAAATTAAAAATAAAAATGAATAATGTCTCAAACAATTTTTGATTTCTAAATATAAATTTATTCTTCAGAATTTTCTAAATTTGAAAGAACTAGTAACATGTCCTCATCAGCAATTTCCTCATGAAAAGTCTGCAATGATGATTCTTGTAACTCTATGGTCTCCAAACATTCGATAAATTCGCCATCAACAGATTGATCAAAAAAATCATTCAAGTCATCTCCTCCTTGTGACAATATTTCATTATTGGTGCTGTCAATTTCAATCAATGTAGTGGAATCATTCAAGTCATCTCCTCCTTGTGACAATATTTCATTATTGGTGCTCTCAATTTCAATCAATGTAGTGGAATCATTCAAGTCATCTCCTCGTGACAATATTTCATTATTGGTGCTCTCAATTTCAATCAATGTAGTGGAATCATTCAAGTCATCTCCTCCTTGTGACAATATTTCATTATTGGTGCTGTCCATTTCAATCAATCTAATAGAATCATACAAGTCATCTCCTCCTTGTGACAATATTTCATTATTGGTGCTCTCAATTTCAATCAATGTAGTGGAATCATTCAAGTCATCTCCTCCTTGTGACAATATTTCATTATTGGTGCTGTCCATTTCAATCAATCTAATGGAATCATACAAGTAATCTCCTCCATGTAACAATATTTCATTATTGGTGCTCTCAATTTCAATCAATGTAGTGGACAATTCAAAAGAAATTGCCACGGTCTCTTCATTGTGAGCCATTTTATTTTGAAATTGCTTGCTGTAAATTGCAGAAAAAAATAATCACTTTCATTTATCGTTTTTAGTAATACATAATATAAAACTAACTTTATCAAGTATTTAGTATAACAGAAAGGACTGCAAATAAATAACAGAAAACATTTTTCAAATTATCTTCAAGTGTACAACATAGTTCCCCTTACAAATTAACAACTCACCTTTTTAAAAGTAGGAGAAGTGTTAGTACTGTGTAAATCAAACACCAGAAATTCACCACCAAAAATTCCTCACAAATGTACCTCAGACAGTAGTATCACAAAATGGCTGTGGTTTCCTCTCATTTGACATATATACATAACCAATTAACTTTCATCACACACAAATACAAAACCAAAGTAACATTTTAATTGGTTCTAAATTTCAACACTTTCAAATGTGTTTTCCCCATGCAATTTTCCATAGGACATTTACATACGTCTACAGCCTGAATGGCTGAACGGAATTACACCAAACTTGGCAAAATGGTACATCAAACCTAAGAGGTCAGGGAGGATCTACTATGCCCCCTTATCGTCATTTGCCCCTTCCCTTTCGCCTCCTCTTGTCTCTCGATCCTACCGAGAGACAAGATGGCGGCCGCTACGGACTGTTTGGAATGTTTACAGACGCCGGAGAACCAATCAGCTTCGCTTCACAAAGCTCCGTTGCGCGAAAAGTACGCGAACTGGAGCGCTGCCCGGTCCGCTGTTACAGATATATATCTTTTTTTAAACGTTAATTTCTCAAAATCCACTGGAGCACATATATTGAGACCTACAAAAGGCACATCGGGCTACCAGTCCCTACAATTTTGCCAAGTTTCGTGCAAATCCATTCAGCCGTTCGGGCTAAAAGTGAGGCCAACCGCCCTATGGAAAACTCAATGTTAAAAACACGTTTTGGGACCCCCCTTTTTTCTCGACCCCCCCTGGACGAACCCCCCCCCCCAATTTTCAGGGGCTGCTCAGAAACAAAATGTGCCATTTTCCTGAAAATTTCAGCCAATTCCGTCCACAAACGCCAAAGTTATTAGACATAGAATTTTCAAAAAACCCATAGAGAAAAAATCCTAACTATATATACCTACTGCCGTGCTTAATATCGCCAACGGCATTGTGCCATAATATTCTAGCATGCGATTGCGGAACAGTGTCAGCAGCTGCAGGGCGGGAGGTTGCATAGGAGGGACATCCATATTTAAAAATGTAAAAAAGCACAAGAGCGTCCGCTGGTAATGCAAGTAAAAATGGCAAAGATTTTCTCAAATGAAGTCACGAGACCACTGGTAACAACTTTAAAAAAGTGCGCCAGGGCCTTTGTGGAGGATGCGTTAGAGATAGTCCGAACCATCTTGCTGAAATGGAAAGGCAAATCTGAATTGAAAAGGGTCTGCACCTCTGTACGGGTGTTCGCTATGTGAAGCACGAAAGTTTCACGGGCCGAACTCAAGGCCACCTCTCTCTGAGACAAAAGAGCTCTTATTCTTGCCATGCCGTTGAAATCTGCTCCCAAGGTTGGTATTTGTGGCGAGATTGAAAACTCCCTATGTTCATGTGTGGGAGGAAATAGAACATTTCTGCAGCAAATAACCCGTTCACTTACTGTTACGATAAAAGGAATACTTTTAATTAACCCAGATCAATCTTTATTATTGAGCATCAAATAACTACCATTTTCCAACAACTTGAACGTGGGGATGATAGCAGGAACTGGCGTGCCTTGCAACACGCAAGCCATATTTGGTCGGTGTTTGTTGCATGAACCGTGTAACTGTATGTGCCTACACATTAGTGAATGATCTGGCGTCTCAGTGCATTCCTCTCCATTCAGATAAACTTCTTGATCATCTTTGAAACATCTGTATGTGTATGGAAGCGACCAGACCTCATGAAGAAAAGCACTACCTAAAGGTTCATAACGACCTATTGGTATATATTTCATACAATTTGAAAACTTATATAAAGCAAAAGGCAGCGTTATTAAACCGTGGATAAGGCACGTTGCCAAAAAACCCGCAATCCTCTGCTGATGATGTCACTGAGCATGTCATGAATGATGTAATATGTGACATCATCAGCAGTGGATTACGGGTAATAGTATCTCTAGTTTACTCCCCTATAGCTGTCTTTCTTTTAACATAAGTGTCTGTTTCCTTCCCTTATACTTACTGTTTTTGGTTCGCTTCCGGTTCGCGTACCGGTTCGCGAACTGGGAAGCGAACTAAGAGAAATAGAGGTTGGCACAGTTCCAAATATTGTACCAATTTTTTAATAACTGGGAGGTAGTTCTGAAAAGAACTTTTTTTTTTATTGTTTTTGTTGTTTTAAATTTTTTTTATTATTTTTCGGAACATTTTTTTACTTTTTTTGAATTTTTCTGAACAGTTTTATATTTTTTTGGGTTTTTCTTGGAGGGGGCAATGAAAACGATTCATTGTAAAGGGCTCAACAGGAGCAACAAAACAAAAAAAAAGTATTTATTATTTTGGGCGTTTCGTACAAACTTGCATATGATAGTCAATAGCTCTGTTGATCAGAGTGATGCTTCTTTCTCCGTAGCAAATGAATCCATCGCAAAATACGCAGGTGTGTTTTACTTCACCAAATCTCATTTGTATATTTGGCACCATCTCCCTGCCCTCTGGTCCCGTTACTTCCGGTACAACAGATCTTCTGGCCATAATAGGGAGATTATCTAGGTCGTTCCGAAACTGTGCAGGACTGTAGTTGTTAGGATGCCACCTAGTCATATGGCGATGCATTGTGTAGTTTCCGAAACTGTATTTTTTCTCGGTTCCTCTGGACAGTCTATCTTGACATATAAGGCAAGTTACGTATCTTGCATTTACTTTTTTCTCACCTTTGGGAATTAAAAAAAATTGCCAAATGAAGTTTTCTTTCCGGTGAGACGTCCTGGGCTCCTCAGGCAAAAACGGCCTCTCTTCGTGCTCGTCGTCCTGTTCCTCTTCTTCCTCTTCTTGTTGAATTATAACTTGAGCAGGTGGTCCACTCTTCCTTGGATGTGGTGGAGGTGGTGGGGAAGCACCAGCTGAAGCTACTAAAGAAGCCATTGCTCAGTGATCACAAAGGGTCTTTCTCTCACAATGATGAAAGTCAGAGTGAGGAAAGAAGGAGGGATTTTCATCATTTGGGAAAAACAAGAGTTCTCAACCAATGAAAAGTGTTCATTTTAGATTATATGACCTAGTCTTACATCATTAGGAAACCAAAAGTGAAATGAACCAATGAATAGTGTTATTACCAAGTCACATGACCTGCTGTGTTTACGTTAAGCACTTTGCAGGGCCTCCCGGTTTGCTTCCAGAAACCTGCGCTTTGCGACTCGGTTCGCGTACCAGTTCGCTAACGTAGCACGTCATATGACGTATCACGCGACAACGTGAAACGTCATGCGGACGGGAGGCGTCACGATGTTGTTTTGTAACGCGGCAGTTGCGGTAAAGAAACGTTTACCGGCTCGCGGTCTATTTCGCGGCATCAAGGTCAGCTAACGGGAAGCTTCCCGATTCGCGAAGCGGGAACGAAGAAAAAAAAATATTTAAAAAAAAAATTATTCATAAACATATAAAATATATTTTTGGATTTAAAGAAGAATACATTTTACAGCTACAGATATTAGCTGTTAAAAAACCAATGAAATTCACTGAAAAAACCATAGGTTATAGACCATATATAGTTAGGAATTAGCATTTACAAAACCTTGAAAATTCACTGAAAAAACCATAGGTTATAGACCATATATAGTTAGGAATTAGCATTTACAAAACCTTATTTTACCCACACAAAACCATTGAAATTCCATATATAGTTCGTTGCACTAACTATATATCGCGCACCCGCAATCCACTGCTGATGATGTCACATATTACATCATTCATGACATGGTCAGTGACATCACTGATGACATCACTGATGACAACATCCAGTGATTATGTGTTTCTGTAAAGTTTAAATATGTTTTACATATTGAAGAATGAGTGGATGTATAAGTGTCTGAATGAAGGTTTTAGTAGGTGCTTGATTGACTGTATGAGTGAGTGATTAAATGCGTCTTACTGAATGCACGGGTTAGTGACTAAACTGTCTGAAAGTGTGCATCAGTATGTCTGTTGTTGTGCAAGCTGCTGCATGTGTTGATCAGTAGCTATATAAGTAGCTATATGGGTTATTGATTGGTTGCACAAGTATTTGTATGGGAGACTGAGTGTGTGTATGGCTGGCTGGGAGGTGTGTGACTCTGTGCAGATCAATGTGTACTTGTATCAGTGATTCTATAAGAGAGTAAGTATGTGTTAGTATATGTTTAAAAAATGTAAGGTGTTCTGTGTTTAACTGTATAGATGAGAAAATGGAAGTGTGATTGATTCTTTTCAGGACTGACTAGGTGTGTGAGTAACTCCATGGATGAGTGGCAGAGTGTGAGTGTCTGTATAGGTGTATGAGTGCATATGATAGTGTTGTAAAGATGAGTGATTGTATGTATGAATGATTGTATGAGTGAATGTGTGTGTAGACATAGGAATCAGTGAGTGCGTATGTAGTAACTAGTATTGGTGTGTCAATGGTTTCAAAAATTATACTCTCTATTTAACACTGGGTGTAATAGAGGTTATATTAGAGTGTGAGGAGATGCATTGTATTATCACATGAATGATATCATCAGTGATGTGATCATTGATGTCAAGTGAGGTGTCATCAGTGATGTCATTTGAGATGTCATCAGTGATGTCATCAGTGATGTCACTGACCATGTCATGAATGATGTAATATGTGACATCATCAGCAGTGGATTGCGGGTGCACGATATATAGTTAGTGCAACTAACTATATATGGAATTTCAATGGTTTTGTGTGAGTAAAATAAGGTTTTGTAAATGCTAATTCCTAACTTTATATGGTCTATAACCTATGGTTTTTTCAGTGAATATATATATATATATATATGTGTGTGCATATTACCTACTGGCGGTCGCCAGTAGGTATATATAGTTAGGATTTTTTCCCTATGGGATTTTTGAAAATTCTATGTCTAATAACTTTGGCGTTTGTGGACGGAATTGGATGAAATATTCTGGAAAATGGAACATTTTGTTTCTGAGCAGCCCCTGAAAATTTGGGGGGGGTTCGTCCAGGGGGGGCCGAGAAAAAAGGAGGGTCCCAAAACGTGTTTTTAACATTGAGTTTTCCATAGGGCGGTTGGCCTCACCTTTAGCCCGAACGGCTGAATGGATTTGCACGAAACTTGGCTAAATTGTAGGGACTGGTAGCCCGATGTGCCTTTTGTAGGTCTCAATATATGTGCTCCAGTGGATTTTGAGAAATTAACGTTTAAAAAAAGATATATATCTGTAACAGCGGACCGGGCAGCTCCCCGGTTCGCGGACCGGGGCGCGTACCAGAACTTCGCGTAGCGAAGCTGATTGGCTCTCCGGTGTCTGTCAACATTCTAAACAGTCCGGAGCGGCCGCCATCTTGTCTCTCGGTAGGATTGAGAGACAAGAGGAGGCCAAAACAAAGGGGGAAATAACCATAAGGGGGCATAGTAGATCCTCCCTGACCCCCTAGGTTTAATGTGGAGGCTTTAAAAGGGCCCCGCGGGGCAAAAAAAATAAAAAAAAATTTTTTTTTTTTTTCGTGGGTAGCGCCCGGTCCGCGAACCGGGAAGCGTTCTGGGCAGCGTACTGCAATGAAAAATGAATGAGAGACTTTTCAAATGCAGTATGTTAATTGATTGTTGGTTTTGTTGATTATTTTTTATTTTTTTTAGTTTTTTAAGCAATTATTTATTATTGTGATTGTGGTTGAAAATTTAATAACATTTCTAACATTTAACTAGTTTATTAATTACATATAAAAATGATTAAAGACTCAAACAATTTTTTAATATTACATACAATTTTATTTTTCGGATTGTTTTTCAAAATTTAATAGAACGTCTAGCATTTGACTGTCCGATATGTCCTCTTGTTGAGTGAACATAAGTTCCCACATTTGACCGTCATCATAATGAAGTAAATGATCCACAGATTCTACACATTGAACTAATTCATGGTCCCGTGATTCATCCATGAAATCTGAGTCATCATTGTCCTCAATATCTTTTTCTGTGTTGTTCTCCAGAACAATTTCAAAGGAAACATTCTGCTCACCTTCCATTTTCTTGCTGTAATTTGCATAAAAAATAAATATATCAGTAGAGATAGGGCACTGTTGGGTTTAAGTTCAGACAGGTACTTGTGAGTTTATAACAGAGAAGTAATCTATGGGCACTGTATGGTTTCAGGCGTGAAGTAGTACTATTAAAAAGTGCCTGTGAAGAAGCCTAAGTAAATTCATAATTATACCACAGAAACCTAAATCAATCCATAATTATAATAAAGAAGCCTTTCTCAATGTCTAACTCTTACAGAGGGATAGTATATAACTATCTGAAAATGTTTTCAAATTTATAAAATAATATCTCACCTTCTAAAAAGAAGTTTAAGTTGTGAGTGAAAATGATCTTGCAATGTAGTTCAGGAAGTAGTAGTCAAAATGGCTGTGTTTCTCTCTCTTCCTTTATATATATTCAGGTACATAACCAATCAAATGTCAGGTAAAAAAAGTAGAAAATGAAAGTAACATTTTCATTGGTTGTCAATTCCAACACTTCAGATGTGTTTTGTGAAGTAATTTACCTCAGGGTATTTAGAGAGGTCTACAGGCTAAATGACTAAATGGAATTCCAATCAAATTTGTGAAAATGGTAGGGATTGGTATGTAGTATGAGCTAATCTATATTTGGTGAAATTGTCTCCAGTGGCTTTTCTGTGAACTACTTTCCCACCTTTTTTGATGGTGCGCTTCCAAGGGAGCTACCCGGTACGCGACCGTTGAGCGCCTCGGTTCGCGGACCTTAAGCGTTCCAGAAGTCCACCATTTTGTGTTTCGGTCGAATTAAGATACAAGATGGAGGGCAAATAATGTTCAGAATGGGTAGAAGGGGGCACGGTAGACTTATCTTGACCCCCTAGGTTTTGTGAGGGTGGCTGAGGAGGCCCATATGTGCGAAAAAAAAACATTTTTTTAAAAAATTTCGCGAGGTTAGCTCCCGGTTCGCGTACCGGGTAGCGCCCCAGGGAGTGTACTTTGTTGAAAATTAGTGAAAAATGTTAGAGTACAATAATAATTGTGAGTGATCAGATGTAGGGTAGCTCTGAGAAGAGCTTTTGGGTTTATGGTACATTTAGGTACTTATAAGTAGGTACCAATGCACATTCTTAAATTCAGAGTGAAAATTCTGTTGCCCTCATCTGAGAAGTGAACTCCATCTCCTCTGTAGATATCTTGCATGTAGTAACGCAAGTTATTGTTGTACAGGGAGCCCATTCCATGGTCTCTCATGTAAGCTGAAACAGATTTGTTTACATGCTTCCTCGACTTCTCAATTTGTGGACAAAATTGGTTTGACCACCTCCATTTCTGTCTTTGGCATATATTTGAATATACCAAGGCAGTCTGAGGAAAAAGTGCCATTAATTGCTCAAAGGTGTCCTTTAAAAGCATTTCCAGACCTACACCAGTCAAAGTGCCCAAGTCATTACCTCCACAGTGCACAATTAACAGGTCAGGTTTGGGCAAATGCATAAAGGTTTTCACCAATGGTATCAATTGGTGACATTTTAATCCTCTGTGGCCAAACCACTTAATTTCCACATCTTGTAAATTGAGGTTAGGTAATTTCCTGGTTTCAACGTACCTTTGAGCCCAGTGAATATAACTATGTCCAACAATCCAGACAGAAAACATGGTGAGAGAAGGTTCTCCTGCAGTCAGATGAAGTGTGGCAATGAAATGGCAGTTGAAAAAATGAGAGTTTAAAATGAAAAAACTGTGGAGTTTCTGTGTTCATGAAGCAGTAACAGTGATTGGTGGATTTTGATTGCTGAAAACAGAAAGTTAGGGTGCACGGATGAGTTATTTGAAAGATGTATTTTGAGTGGTCAATAAAAAATCATTAAATGAAAGAATGCACTGGATATGCAGGTGCACTGAGAGTTCAGAGTTCAATTGCAACAAAGTTGTGTGAACTTGCAAACACCAGAAGTCTTCCAAGAGGTGGTTGCCATGCAGAAAAGACAGAAAGGGCAGAGGGGGGAAGGGTTTTCATTTGAAAAAAAGTGAGGGAAGAGTTTTGATTGGGTGACATGAGAAATATGTGTGAAGAATTACAGCATTTCTGTGCTTTTGATAGCTGCAGACTCTGGAGTGCATACCTTTTGCTCTGCTGAAGACAAATTGGTGTGTTTCTGAGACTGTTTTCAAACTCAAAGTATTTGCTAAGGTGAGAAAATATTTCTTTAATTTAGATAGAGAATAGTGTGCTTTAAGGAGAAAATTATGAATTATGTGGCGCAAATTGCTTGTAAATATGCTCCCACATGTGCATGGAAAATTTTGATTTTGAATGTTTGTGTTACATAGCCATGTTAAAAGTGATACAAACATGCAGGAAAGGCAATGAAAAAATGCTTTTATGTGTCTTAAGGACATTTTAAGTAATTTTGCCATGTGCAGTGTTTTGAAATTATGATTTGAAAATCGTTTTTGGGGAAAAGGAATTGATTTAAATTTATGACAAGGACATAATGGTGTATGCTTCTTTATACGGCAATTGACTGTCCCTGATGTTATTTTTCCCATTTTAATGTAAGACCTTTCTCTGTGGCGCAAGTTGCTTGTAAATATGCTCCGACCTGTGCATGGGAAATTTAGATTTTAAATGTTTGTGTTACATAGCCATGTTAAAAGTGACCCAACCATGCTGGAAAGGCAATCAAAAAACGCTTTCATGTGTCTTAATGACATTTTAAGTCATTTTCCCATGTGCAGTGTTTTGAAATTATGATTTGAAAATCGTTTTTGGGGAAAAGGAATTGTTTTTAAATTCATGACAAGGACATAATGGTGTATGCTTCTTTATAAGGCAATTGACTGTCCCTGATGTTATTTTTCTCATTTTAGTGTAAGACCTTTCTCTGTGGCGCAAATTGCTTGTAAATATGCTCCCACATGTGCATGGAAAATTTAGATTTTGAATGTTTGTGTTACATAGCCATGTTAAAAGTGACCCAACCATGCAGGAAAGGCAATCAAAAAACGCTTTTATGTGTCTTAAGGACATTTTAAGTAATTTTCCCATGTGTAGTGTTTTGAAATTATGATTTGAAAATCGTTTTTGAGGTAAAGGAATGTTGTTAAAATTTATGTGCGCCATATGCCCCCAAATTTCTTTTTCAGGGGTGCAGCAGGGTGTTCTTGAGACACCCCTGCACCTTTGGAAAAAATTCCTAATTTGTGATGAGCAAATTGTTAATCGCAAATTGCACCTTCATTTATATGAGCCTCCTAGCCCATGGAAATGAATGGGTAATTTGCAATTAGCAATTTTCTCATCGCAAATTTGGAATGGTAAAGAATCGCTATTTATTCCTTAAAATTCGCTTTTTTGGAAATGCAAAATAGTTATATGATACATATGGCGGTTGATGTCTAACAAGATAAGAAGCTTAGGGATACATTTATGATGACTGGCGCAATGAAGTAGAAATCACTTACTTCATTGGTAGAGCTTTACATGTATTATCTCCTCTGTATTCTTCATCAAGCGTAACTTTAATCTGCAATCCTGAGTAGGCCTCACTTTAAACAAACCTCTGGATAGGCCACATCTTATTGTTATCCTGAATTAATCATTTAAAATGCTAGGGACAGATTTATGATAGGTGTATGCCTCTTTTGCGCCACTTAGAAAACATTGTCCATGGGGAAAGGACTTAAAATGTCCTTAAGACACATGAATGTGTTTTTTTAAAACGTTTGCAATTTTTTTGGGTCACTTTTAACATGGCTATGTGACTCAAACAGTCAAAATCTAAATTCGCCATGCACAGGTGGGAGCATATTTACAAGGAATGTGCTCCATGGGGAAAGGTCTTATAATGTAATATGGGAAAAATGACATCAGAGACACTGAAATGCCTTATAGAGAAGCATACACCATTATGTCCTTGTCATAAATTTGCAAACCATTACTTTTCCCCAAAAACGATTTTCAAATCATAATTTGAAAACACTGCACATGTGGAAATGACTTAAAATGTCCTTAATTCAAAATTTGCGATTCCTTAAATGCAAGGTATCAAACAAAAAATATGTAAAAAATGATATTAAGGATTTGGAAACTACCACCAACTTCTAGTTTGTGGTAAATTGCGAATTCTTTTCAAAAAGCATTTTTTTCCAAAAAACAAAAGGTCCCATATGACGCCCATACATGCATGTAGGTGTGCCATATGCCCCCAAATTTATTTTTCAGGGGTGCAGCAGGGTGTTCTTGAGATACCCCTGCACGCTTGAAAAAATTCCTATTTTGTGATGAGCTAATTGCTAATCGCAAATTGCAACCTTCATTCCTATGAGCCTCCTAGCCCATGGAAATGAATGGGTAATTTGCAATTAGCAATTTGCTCATTGCAAATTAGGAATAGTAAAGAATTGCTATTTATTCCTTAAAATTTGCTATTTAGGAAATGCAAAATAGTTTGATGGTACATATGGTGGTTCATCTGTAACAAGATAAGAAGCTTAGGGATACATTTATGATGACTGGCGCAATAAAGTGCACATTACTTACTTCATTGGTAGGCCTTTACATGTATTATCTCCTCTGTATTCTTCATCAAGCGTAACTTTAATCTGCAATCCTGAGTAGGCCTCACCTTAAACAAACCTCTGGATAGGCCACACCTTATCGTCATCCTGGATTAATCATTTAAAATGCTAGGGACAGATTTATGATAGGTGTATGCCTCTTTTGTGCCACTGTGCGTCACTTTTATGATGCAGCGGCGGTGCAAAAGATTTGCTATGAGGCGACAACATTACAAATTGATGCATTTAGGCAGATATGTCATGGTGTAAAAAAAACGTACCACATGAAACCGATGCAGCAGTGATGCAAAAGATGCACCATGTCGTAAGACAGGCCTCACTTGGGGCCATATGTATCAAGCTAATTAGCATTCGCAAAGATCAAAATTCTACGAATTTTGGCCTTTGCGAATGTTAATTAGACAAATGGTATGTATCAAACAAGTTTGATGCAAAATAAGGAGTAGCAAAATTTGCTATTCCTTATTTTGCAATTGCACTGAAGGATTTGCAAATTTTGTGACTACTTAAATGCAATGTATCAAACAAAAAATATGTAAAAAATGACATTAAGGATTTGGAAACTATTGTGGTAAATTGGTGGTAATTTGTGAATTCTTTTCAAAAAGCTTTTTTTAAAAAAAACAAAAGGTCCCATATGACGCCAACACATGCCCTTAGGGCATGTATGTGTGCCATATGCCCCCAAATTTCTTTTTCAGGGGTGCAGCAGGGTGTTCTTGAGACACCCCTGCACCCTTGGAAAAATTCCTAATTTGTGATGAGCAAATTGCTAATCGCAAATTAAACCTTCATTCCTATGAGCCTCCTAGCCCATGGAAATGAATGGGTAACTTGCAATTAGCAATTTGCTCATCGCAAATTAGGAATGGTAAAGAATCGCTATTTATTCCTTAAAATTCGCTATTTAGGAAATGCAAAATATTTTGATGATACATATGGCAGTTCATCTCTAACAAGATAAGAAGCTTAGGGATAGATTTATGATGACTGGCGCATCACCAGGGATGTGCCAGTCATCTTGCGCCGCTGTTCCGCCACCCATGGTGTGCTGCATTTACAATGCGGCACAGCATGGGGCAAAAACGGCACAGATGCTTGACGCATCTGTGCCGTTAAGGTGGCGCATTGCTGGAGTTGTATCGCAAGTGCGATGCAGCTCCAGCAAGGCTCAGGGGTGCACCATCTCCACAATGTTGCGTCAAGACCTATGCCTGCTTCAAGCAGGCGCAGGGTTTTGACGCAGGTTTCTCCTATCTGATTGTAAATGCGGCACACCATGGGTGGCAGAGCAGTGGTGCACGTTAACTGGTGCATGCCTGGGGATGTGCCATTTAACATAAATCTGCCCCTTTACATTTAAGTATGTGCAGGGGACACAGAGTCGGTGAGGCTTATCCAAGGTTAAGAAGAGATGAGTCCTGTTCAGTGAAAGATTAGACATAGGCTTCACCTGCTCAGCATCGCTGAACATGGCTAAATAATAGCTGCAAAATGTTACTCTTGTTAAACAATTTTACTATTATAATCTGTGAGATTTGTCTCTTACTCTGCAACATCTCATTGTTGTTATCTTTCTTTAAAGATAAAGACAACCTCAACATGAGCGACAATCTGCAATCAGTTGATTTTGACCTCATCATTGAACTTGTAATTGAAACATCAGTGGATGTTGATCCCTTGGATGATTTAAATCCTGAGGATGAAGAAGAGCGTGATGAGGATGCAGATTTGTCCGAATTATATGATATAGGATGGGAAGCTGACCTGCTTGAGCCTTTGGAAATATAAACATTTATTTTTAAAATTTATAATTAATAAAAAGTAAAAAGGTAAACCGTTTAATTTAAAAATAAAGACACCTTCAAAAGCAGGTTATGTGTAGTGTCTTCAATAAAATATTAAAATATGCTCATAAAATTAGATCAGATTCACATATAAAATAGCATAGGTAACATAAATATAAATGTCATTTCTTTTCTGGTATTTCTGTATTGTAAATTTGCCAACGACTAAAAAATCTTCTAATTAAAATGTCAAGTAGTGTGTTAAGTTTTTTATCACTGTTACTGATTTACTGTTTGGTAATAATGGTTAATAACATTATTTATTATATTTTTCCACAGATTCAACTGCAGATCATTTCAAGATTTCACCATGCCTACAATAGAAAGACAGAGAAAGGCTGCAAAACGTCAAAGACAGCAGGTGAAAAAAAATACGCTGCAGTCCTCTAACAAAAAGATTTGTCAAGTCACGAAGAAAGCACCGGGTAAGAGCACAAAACAATTTATAAGAAATATGTGTAGTAAAAAAAATATTACTACAGAAAATGTTTCAGTCCATAAAACGAGAAGGAAATCAAATGGAAAAGAAAGGCCAATGAAAAATGTTACTGCTAGAGCTAGAGATAACTCTGTGCATGATAGTAGAAGGAAACAACAGTTTAGGGAGATTCGTAAACGAATGTTCCGGAACAGGATAATTGGCAATTTGTTAAAAAATATTAAGAAAGGTCAACAGAAACTGGTTTTTTATAAGACAAAAAAAAAAGTTGAGAAAGTTATTGATCAGGCATTTGAAATTAAACGTAAGTTATTTATTTTGATAATCAATAGAATTAGGAAGCTAAACAAGGCAATTTTTGATTTCAAAAGAAATAGTAGATGGAAGAGAATAGTTAATCGTAGTAATTTTTGTGAAGTTTTTTCTGGAGAATGGATGCATAGTTCAAGCTGTGAGGCATTTTTTAATGAGGAGAGTTATTTCCAGGATAATGATTTGGTGCATGCAGTTGACACCAGTGGTCGTGCTTATGAAGTGAAAGATGGTTGTCCAGTTGAAAAAGAAAAACTTGTGACAACAGAGGCAGAAGAGGTGTTAGGTAATGAGGTTTTAGGAAGACGTGCTAAGGGTCCTGTGTACACCTGGAAGTGTAGTAGTATTTGCAGTGTGCGACAGGATTCCATCAATTTGCTTTGTGATTTTGTACGGTCATTTAATAAGAAAAGTTTGAAGCAGAAAATGATGTTGTTGCAAGAATTAGATCCTTGCAGAGTAAGAGAAGTGACAGGTTTGCATGGACATTCACTGGCTTGTCTTTCCAGGAGAGTATGCCAGAGTGTTTTTCATCATTTCAGGATGCTAGCAGTGCATCATAACAAAGTGAGGAAATTAGTTAGAATGTTGTATTATGCTAAGAGTCCAGCAATTATGCTTAAACAATTATGCGCTGCTCTTTTGCATGGTTCTGAAATAGATGTGAAGAATATATGTGAAGAAATTGAGTTTTGTTACTTTGGAAGTAAAGAGGAGAATGTTGAAATTGAGCAAGAAGAAGAGGGTCATGTGGAAGATAGTGTACAGGTTTCCAGTACAGATAATTTCCAGAGGGAAATTGCGACGTTTGAGGTGAAATCAAGTGAGAGGCCTAATTTCACTTGTGTGTGTTGTCGACGCACTTATTATAAGAATCAGACTAAGTTAGTGGATTTATATGCAAAAAGTGAAAGGGAAAATAATAGTGAATGGAAGGATTTTGCAACATACTTGATGGTAGAAAATTGTTTTGATTTGGGATTGGATCAACGTGTGTGTACTTATTGTTGTTGCAAATTAAATCAAAACCAGATGCCTGCTAGAGCAGTTCATAATAATCTGGAATTGGTTGAGATTCCTTCTGAATTGAAGGATTTAAATACTTATGAATCTATTTTGATTCAAAGTATCCATCCCTTTCAGGCTATTGTAAGAATGGAGCCAAAGACAGGGAAATTGCCTCCATCAGATTTACAGAGAGGATTAAAGGGAAGAGTTGTTTATTTGCCTCTAGATTTGAAGAAAAACATTAACACAATTGGAGTAGAAAAAGTGGAAGAGGAACCTCTGGTTATCTTAGTTAATGGGGTTCCGACAAAGAATAAGAAAATATGGCAAGATTTAGTAGATGTTAGGAAAGTTAAAAAGGCAACATTGTATTTGAAAAAAAATAATAAATACTATAAGAATGTATATGTTGCAGAAGAGGAAGTAAGTGAGGAAGAGGATAGCGATTTGTGTGCTGGTCAAATTGAGAAAGTAGAACCCTCTACTAGTGAAGAAATATATGAACATTATAGTGTTCATCCTTTGCATTCCAAGGAAGTCATGGGGAATGCTATTGAGTTGTTTCAAATGAAACAAGCCAAAGGGAGTCCCATTAGTGTTTGGGAGGAAAGTTTGGAAGCTCGGTGTTTCCCACAGCTTTTTCCAACAGGTCAGGGAGGAAGATATGATGAGCGACCTCATCAAATTCCTGCTTCTGAATACCGGACTTTGCGATTGTATGCAGGAGATGCTAGGTTTCGACAATGCATTCCTTATTTGTTTCATCTCCTGTTTGAAAGCGATCTGTCTGGACTGTCATATGCAGTGAACCACATCTTGAAAAGTGGTATACACATGCAAAACATCTCGGCAAGTGACTTTATGGATAAAGTCAATGTCCAAGACAGTATTTTGGATTCTCACCTGATTAATCTCATGGCGTGTCAGCGTGGTACTAATGAGTACTGGTACCGTCGTCATGGTGATTTAAAATGTATGCTGAGGAACTTAGGTACTCCCACATGGTTCCTCACTCTGAGCTGTGCCGAGTATGGCTGGGAAGACTTACTTGAATTTCTACGAGAGGCAAATGCTAACGTAGATAACATCGAATTCAAGACACCTGGAGAACTGTGCTCTTTGGATCCAGTCAATGTATGTAGGTACTTCAATCATAGATTTGAAGCTATGATGTCTTTCATCATGAATAAGAAGAATCCACCTCTTGGAGAGGTGTTGGATTTCTTCTGGAGAAAGGAGTACCAAGCAAGAGGTGCTCCTCATATACATATGTTGCTGTGGATCAAGGATGCACCTAAATTTGGAACGGATCCAGAAGACTCAGTGATGAGTTTCATCCAACAGTATTCTACGTGTGCTGTTCCAAACGCAAAGGAGAAGAAAAGCCTAAGAGAAAAAGTTCTGCGTTTCCAAAGCCATCGATGTGGAAAGTACTGCCGTCGTAAATTCCGAAACAAGGACAAGTTCTACACTAAATGTCGTTTCGGCTTTCCACGACCGGTGATTTCTAAAGGAAGAGTAAACAGTTTGATGTCTTCGCTGCGACACAATGTCATGAAGAAATCACCTAAAAACACTTACAATTTGAAGAGGAACCAAGAGTCCAAGTACATCAACGACTACAACCCGGTGATTTTGTCCATGTGGAATGCTAACATGGATATACAGTTTGTGGCTGATAACTGTATGGCTGTGGCTCGGTATGTGACGTCTTACATCACCAAAAAAGAGAACACAGAATTGAAGGATATGTGGGAGGACATTTCCCATGAAAAGAGCCTCAGCAAGAAGTTGTACAGTTTCAGTCTGAAGATGTTGTCGCATCGAGAAATCGGAGCGTACGAATGTTCTGACCGGTTGTCTTCAGCAAGTCTCTATGCCAAGTCCAGGAGTATCGTTTGGGCGAGTCTTGGTCTTGCAGCAACGCGTAATCGAGTTCTCAAACCTGTGCTGGAACTTGAGTATTTGGCGGAAAAGGAGCCAAACAGTACCGACATTTTGAAGACAAACATGTTGGATACATATTATCCAAATCGAAGCAGTCACCTCGAGAATGTTTGTCTGTATGAGGTTCTGCAAAATTACATATTCAAGAGGAACATCAAAGAAGATACTGAGAAAGGAGTGTATGCTGTAATAGGAAGTGAGGGATGTCTGGTCAAGCAAAGAAAATGCCACTTGGTAAACCATCGAAAATTGAGTGGTGAATCTCCTGAAAAAAAGGAGTTTTTCTATTTAGCACTTTTGCAACTTTTCAAGCCTTGGCGTGCAGAAGAGGAACTGCTTGGAGATTTCCACTGTTACGAAGACTCTTTCAATGCCGCCAAGGAGACCATAGAATGTCCTGCTTTTCCCAAATATTTAGAAATGTTGAATGCGGAAATTGAGCAGGAAGCAACAATTGCAGCCGAGATTGCCAGAGACAGTTCTCAGGACAGTCAGAGTTCTGCTTCATTGAGTCAGGATCCACTAGGAGGACCTGTTATCGAAAATGAAGCTGCCACTGCTATGAATGAAGTGGAAAGAGCCATGGCACATGCTCAAGAGGATGCGGTTAACTTAGAAGAGTTGGAAAGACAACTCAACGTTGAGCAGAGGAAAATATATGACGAAGTTACCATGCAAATTGATCATGGATTAAGTCATGATAAGAAAGAGTGCTCATGTACGTCGTTGAAGCCTGTCCGACTGTACGTGAGTGGAGAAGCGGGAACTGGAAAAAGTTTCCTCATTAAAGCAATTTCATGCTATTTGCAGGAAAGGACAGAGTCATCGCTGTCTTGTGTTGTCACTGCTCCAACTGGACTGGCAGCACATAATATTAAAGGGATTACTTTACATCGTTTACTGATGCTGCCAGTGGAGCATGACAACAAATTACAATAACACAAGCTATCTGGAGACGCTTGTTTTGAAGTTTCAAGAATCTTGAGGAAAATGAAACTTCTTATCATTGACGAAGTAAGCATGGTTTCCAATGTCATGCTTGCCTTTGTGCATTTGAGGATGCAAGAAGTTCTCAAAACAGAGTATGATGTGTTATTTGGTGGCAAACACATCATTGTTTTCGGAGATCTTCTGCAGCTGACACCAGTGAAAGGGCAACCTGTGTTCAAAATGCTCACGCATGAAGATACCAGGAAGTGCCTAGGCAGCATTGGCAACGTCAATATATGGTTAAACTTCAATTATGCTGAACTGCATGAAAATATGCGTCAGGCGAAGGATGAAGTTTACAAGACTATTCTACAAGATGTTAGAATTGGAAAAGTGACCGAGCATGGGAAAGAAGCTTTACATGCACGATTACTGTCAAATTTATATCCAGAACAAGATGTTGTGCCTGAGAATATTTTTCAGAAAATTACTGAGAAGAAATCTGGAATATGTTTGATGCCAACTCTTGCAGAATGTGCCAAATTTAACAACAAAATGTTGCATTTAGAAAAGCAAGAGATTGTGAAACTGGAAGCTATTGATAGAGTAGAGCATATGGGATCAACAATTATTTTGTCTGAGAATCTGAAAACAAAATTGGATTCATTAGAGAAGAGTATATCTAAAACTGCAGGTTTTGAAAAGACTCTGAATGTGTGCTTGAACTGCCGTATAATTTTAAGAAGGAATTTACATGTTGAAAGAGGTCTGGTAAATGGATCAATGGGTAATGTTGTTGATTTTGTGAAATACAGAAATAGAGATGGAATTGAATTTTTAAAAATTAAATTTGATGGCATTGAGGAAGTACAGCTAATTGCTCGTTGTCCTGCTAGATTTTTGCTTGTAAAAGACTTATATGTTCGCCGTAAGCAGTTTCCTGTTTGCTTGGCATATGCGGTGACAATTCATAAATCGCAAGGTTTAAGTGTAGACAGTGCATTGGTGAATATTGGCAGTTCTGTGTTCAAGGAGGGTATGGCATATGTGGCATTGTCACGAGTTAGAACTTTATCGGGATTGTACTTGATTGAGTGTGATGTCACAAACATTTGTGCGGATCTAGATTGTGTTAAGGAATACAATAGGTTAAGAAGAGAGTATGCGCCATATTTGCCTCAGTATCCTTTGTTTGAGAAACGTGTGGTAGGCCGGAAACGAAGAAATGAGAACAATACTGGGGAGGTTGTAGCAAAAAGACAAAAAGTCAATGAACCTAAAATTACAAGCAGAAACAAAAAGGATTCTGTTGAAGATGTTGTTGGTTTTCAGTTTGAAAACAGTTCTGGTGTCAACTGCTATGCTAATGTAGTGGTTAATGTTTTGTTTTCTCTAAAAAATGTAAAAGAAGAGATTGTGGTCAATTCTGATCAAAGATTTTGCAGTTTGTTAAATTCTGTGTTAGAGAAATGTACCACTGATAGAAGAAACATAGAAAGTGTGTCTGAAATTCGAAATCTGTTAGACAGATGTTCAGGCCAAACACAATTCTCTCAAAATATTCAGCAAGATTGTCAGGAGTTTTTAATGTATATGCTTGATGTATTACATGCTGAAGGTGTAGATGTAGATCAGCTGTTTGGGCTTTCTTATCAATGGCAGCATGACTGCGAGAACTGTATGGTATCAAGTACTACTAGTGTAGACTCAGAAAGATTTATATATTTAACTTTGCCAGACAGTAAATCAGTCTCCTTTAATAAGCTAGTAAAAGCAGCTGATCACAACATGGAGTGTAGCCAATGTAAATCTGAAATGATGTCCACATTATTTATACGAACATATGGCCAGTATGTCATTTTAATGTTCCAACGATGTAGGCCTGATGGAACAAAATTGACAACTTTAATTAAAAATTTTGTAGCTTCGCAGTTGTCAATATCAGGAAGGACTTTTGTAACTGCAGCAATTATATATCATGACGGCCCTTCAATAACATCAGGACATTACACAGCTTATTTAAAGTCTAGAAATGGCTGGTCATTCTGCAATGATTCTGTTTTAATTTTCACAAAAAAATTGCCGTATGACCTTAAAAACTCTTACCTGGTGTTTTTAAAACCGAAATTTTAGGGAAATAATCTCGGGATGTGCTCTGTGGAATTTCAAGAAGTTCTAATGGCTCCTACACAATTTGGCCTTGAGGATAAGTGTAGTTCAGAGACATAACTTCTAACCATAGGACTGGACATTATGGAGAAATACGTGCACTTTGAATGAGTTCAGAAAAACTGTTTCTTTTTATAAACTAATTGAAGCAGCCAATCAAAACATGGAGTAGAGGGAATGTAAGTCTGCAATGCTGTCTACTGTTTTACATTGCTTTGTGATTAAAAGTGATGTAGAGAATTAAATAATTGTAGTAGTCATAGAGGTAGTGTAAGTCTGCTTGTATCAGTGTCATAGGAAAAGTAGAACATGACTGAGCAAGAAGGGGAAGATATTACTATTCCAGGATTGTGAAAATGATCTTCAACATTTTAATTCTGAAAGTTGCGGAAATGCCAAATGACGGGATTGGCTTACAAGAAATCCAAGAGTTATAAATGGCTCTGACCAGATTTGGCCTTGTGGAAAATTGTGGTAGAGAGCAAGAAGTCATTTATTGCATGTAACGTGTTTTTAAAAACGATGGAGATTTTCTTTCAGAAAGTGGCGGGCTGAAAGTAATAACAGCACAAAAGAGTGTAAGCTGTTCATAGGACATCCTTGGACGTCATGGAAAGTAAGTTAACTTTAAGGAGTTCTGAATTTTGATTTCTGATGTTGTATGGGTTTTTTAAACACAATCATTTTGATTGTGTTTTTTTTCCCCGCTGTTACATGATGAATACCTTCAAGTCACTGTTTTTAGTGAATTTTGATACATTCTGAGAACAGCAAAATAAACCATTTAACATGTATAATTAATTCTGTACTGTTTGCATTTATGATGTATATGTAGAACTGTGTAGGAGGCATGGAGAAGGTGAGGCTTCTGTAAGTGTCAAAGTTGTTGCATGCAGTGCTGCACTTCTGCGTATTCTTTCATATGCTAGACTACATCTGCACAATGAGATACCTAAGCAAAGGAAACACAAGTGATGTGATTGTGAAATGAGCAAAATAAATTGCATGTATTTCAATTACATCACCTGTGTTTCCTATCATTACGAATCACATTGTGCAGATCAAGTTTAGGTCTGTCCAGGGAAACATAGGAGGTTTGGACTTTGTTGAAGAGTGCAGTGGACATGACTCACTTCATTGTTAGACCTTCACATGTATTATGTCCTCTATTCACTGCAACAACTCGAAATTTCATCTGCAACCCTGAGTAGGCCTCACCTGAAACAAAACTCTGGATAGTAGACATCTTATTGGCATCCTGAAGCAATTATTTAAAATTTTAGTGTCTTGCGACACTTTTCTGAAACAACAGCAATGCAAAATATGCACCATGTTTTAAGATAGGCCTCATTTCATCTGCATCAAGATACTGTTAGTTTAAAATGTATATCTTTAGGACTGTGTAGGGGGCCTGGAGAAGCAGAAGCTTCTGTAAGTGTCAAAGTTGTTGAAAAACTGTTTGTCCTTCAATCTTTGCCCTTGTCTTTTGTAATTTTTAAATACATGTTTTAATATTTTTGAAATGTTTGTTCTCTCTTTCACAGATTGAAAGTATAAAAACAAAAAGTGAGTAATTTAACGACAATTATAAGGTAAATGCTTTGTACTCTTTTCGTTACATTTCTATCACATTCACCTACTATTAGTTCCACTGCTTCATTTCTTTAACCCTCAGTTTCCTGCCTTTGCTACTTCCATCATTCCTTTCTCTATTACCTACTTACTCAACTCCTTCCACTCTTTTTCTCAGTCCCTCTCTTCTGCGTTAAAGTATTGCATGCCTCCCTCGCCCCCCCCTCACTCCCCTCAAACTATACACCCCTGCTTTCAAGTGGAGGCTGGAGGGCATCTTACTCATTCTAGAGACTAATTACAACTCTGATTTCTAGTGTTTATTTGGAAGGGGCACAGAAGTTGCAATTGTGTGTTGCATTATTTCTTATCAAGCACGTAGCAGCAAACACCTGGGTAGGTCAAATGCATGAGAGTATTTTTCTAGGGTTTATCCCAAGCTCAAGCATTTAAAAGTACTTTGAGATGTGATAAATGTCCAAGATCACACAGGGTGTGCCTGCAATGACACTGTAATTGTGCCCAGCTATCAGGTTTTACAATTTGCACTTCAGCCGCTGGATGGTAGGTAGGATTTGTAAAGTGTGCCCAGGATCACACAGTGTGGTCATGCAGCAGTTTAATTGTCTACTGGACCAATAAAACTAACATTGTCCAGTATACCAATCAAAATTGCTCTCCAAAGACACCAGGCAAAGCCGACGCTCCCTCAAACAGATCACCAAGCGCAATTTACCCTACTTACAGCCTAGCCTGTTCTCTGTCGAGACTTTAGCAATCTTTAGAGCACAAGATAAGATCTTTTCACATGGAAGAGTCAGACGTATTGCAATACTACTTAAGAAACAAGCATTGGCATAGACAATAGGTCTCGCCTTTGGGACCTTATACGTGTTTAGCCATGCAACAGTTGATGTTGCTGCACCAAGGATATTATGCTGCATAACTAAATACTTAGAAGGTCCCAAAGGCGAGACCTATTGGCTATGCCAATGCTTGTTTTTCTTTCACTTCGTTATCTATTTTGTTTTTCACAATTATACCCTCTTCTGTCTTTTCTTCGGTAAATAGATCTATTAAACAGTATCTCTTCTTTACTCCCTATAGCTGTCTTTCTTTTAACATCACTCTCTGTTTACTTTCCTTATACTTACACTTTTTAAAAAAAAAAAATTTTTTTTGGTTAGCTCCCGGTCCGCGTACCGGGAAGCTAACCCGGGAGCGAACCAAAAGAAATAGAGCTTGCCAGAGTGCTAAACATTGTAGCAATTTTTTTTGAAAGGGAAGGTAGTTCTGAAAAGAACTTTTTTTTAATATTTTTGTTGTTTTATATTTTTTTTGTATTTTTTTTGTATTTTTTGTTTTTTTTGTATTTTTTGAACGATTTTATATATTTTTTGGTTTTTTGGGGGGGGGGGGGGGGGAAACAACAAAAAACAGGCGTTGAAAAGGGCTCAACAGGAGCAAAAAAAAATTACTGGGGGCGGTTAGGGCAATCATGGTGTTCATATGCAAGGTTGAGTGCATTGATGCTCATGTTGCCACAAGCTAATAATGCACGACAGTGCATACATAAATGTATCATATGCCCAAAATTTTGTTGGATATTTGGCACAGTTTCCCGTGCCTCCTCTGGTGTTAAAGAAACCGGTATTGTTGGTCTGGCCACAGGAGTTGGTCTAGGATTGTCCAGCATATCCCTTAATTCCGCCCGGCTGTAATTTAGGGGATGTTTCCTCGTCATGTGCCTATGCATGGTGTGATTACCATAACTGTATTTTTTGTCCGTCCCTCTGGACAATTGTTCCTTGCATATGAGGCAGGTGACATACCTCGCGTTGACTTTTTTTTGTCCACGAGGCATCGAAAAAAACTGCCAGATGAAACTGGCTTTCTTTCTGGAAACCCGGGGCAACTCTTCCAGGAATTGTGGTTCTTCTCCCTCCTCATCCATTTCTTCATCTTCCTCCTCAGTGTTGGTAATCACCTGGGGAGGTGGTCCTCTCTTCCCATGAGGAGGTGGAGGTGGTGGTGGGGGTCCACCAGCTGAAGCAACCAATGAAGCCATTTTCACACAAGCAAAATAGGTCTTCCAACAAGCAAAATAGGTCTTCCTCTCACAATGATGAAAGTAAGAGTGAGGAAAGGAGGGGTTTTCATCATTTGGAAAAAACAATACTTCTCAACCAATGAAAAGTGTTATTTTTAGGTCACCTGACCTAGCCTTCCATAATTATGAAACTAAAAGTGAAATGAACCAATGAAAAGTTTTATTAACAAGTCACATGACCTCTCACGCTCATGTTACGCGCTGCGGAACGCTCCACGGTTAGCTTCCGGGTCGCTCCGCTTCGCGCCTCGGTCCGCGCCCCGGGACACTTCCGGGTGCGCTAACGCGATACGTCACAAGACGCATTTCGCGGCAACGCGATACGTCGCGCTTTCGCGCCGCGGATCGCTTCCGGGGAGCTGCGTTTCGCGCCTCGGTCCGCGCCCCGGGGCACTTCCGGGTGCGCTAACGCAGTACGTCATAAGACGCATTACGCGGCAACGCGATACCGTCACTATGTTGATTTCTTACCGGTTCGCGGACCGGATCGCGGAATCAAATTGAGCTAACGGGAAGCTTCCCGGTTCGCGGACCGGGAGCGAAACAAAAAAAATATTTAAAAAAAATTATTAATAAACATATAAAATATATTTTTGGATTTAAAGAAGAATACATTTTACAGCTATAGATATTAGCTTTTAAAAAACCAATGAAATTCATTGAAAAAAACATAGGTTATAGACCATATATAGTTAGGAATTAGCATTTACAAAACCTTGAAAATTCACTGAAAAAACCATAGGTTATAAACCATATATAGTTAGGAATTAGCATTTAAAAAACCTTATTTTACTCACACAAAACCAATGAAATTCCATATATAGTTAGTTGTACTAACTATATATCGCGCACCCGCAATCCACTGCTGATCATGTCACATATTACATCATTCATGACATGGTCAGTGACATCACTGATGACATCACTGATGACATCTCAAATGACATCACTGATGACATCACTGATGACATCTCAAATGACATCACTGATGACATCACTGATGACATCTCAAATGACATCACTGATGACATCACTGATGACATCTCAAATGACATCACTGATGACATCACTGATGACATCTCAAATGACATCACTAATGACATCACTGATGACATCACTGATGACATCTCAAATGACATCTCAAATGACATCACTGATGACATCTCATTTGACATTACTGATCACATCACTGATGACATCATTCATGTGATAATACGATGAACCTCTTCAGACTCTAATATAACCATAGATACACTCAGTGTAAACACAGACTCGCAGATTGTCACTCATCCATGAAGTTACACACACACCTAGTCAGTCATGCAAACAATCAATCACACCTCCATTTCCTTAACTATACAGTTAAACACACCTTACTTATTCAAACATATACTAAACATATTTACTCACTTATACAATCCTGGATACAAGAGCACAATGATCCATACAGCCACTCACACATTCACTGGCTCTTATGCACAGTTATTTATATATGTCAACTCTCACATGTACTGTGTTTTACATATGTACTTACTTTGACATGTAGCACTGAGATATCTATTCACTCACCAATACAGTCATGCACACAGTCAACCACCCATACAGCTGTTTCCACATGCACTTTTGAACCCATACATTATGCACAGAGTCATACACCTTCCCAGCCACCCACACACACTCTGTTTCCCATACAAATGCTTGGGCAACCAATCAATAACCCATATAGTTACTCATATAGCTACTGATCAACACATGCAGCAGTTTACAGAACAACAGACATAATGATGCACAAATTAAGACAGTTTAGTCACTAACCCATGCACTCAATGAGACACATTTAACCACTCACTCATACAGTCAGTCATGCACCTACTAAATCCTTCATCCAGACACTTATACATCCACTCATTCTTCAATATGTAAGACATATTTTAACTTTACAGAAAAATACAGTCACTGGATGTTGTCATCAGTGATGTCATCAGTGATGTCATTTGAGATGTCGTCAGTGATGTCATCAGTGATGTCACTGACCATGTCATGAATGATGTAATATGTGACATGATCAGCAGTGGATTGCGGGTGCGCGATATATAGTTAGTACAACTAACTATATATGGAATTTCATTGGTTTTGTGTGAGTAAAATAAGGTTTTTTAAATGCTAATTCCTAACTATATATGGTCTATAACCTATGGTTTTTTCAGTGAATTTTCAAGGTTTTGTAAATGCTAATTCCTAACTATATATGGTCTATAACCTATGGTTTTTTCAATGAATATATATATATATATATGTGTATATATATATATATATATTACCTACTGGCGGTCGCCAGTAGGTATATATAGTTAGGATTTTTTCTCTATGGGATTTTTGAAAATTCTATGTCTAATAACTTTGCCGTTTGTGGACGGAATTGGCTGAAATTTTCAGGAAAATGGCACATTTTGTTTCTGAGCAGCCTTTGAAAATTTGGGGGGGGTTCGTCAAGGGGGGGCCGAGAAAAAAGGGGGGTCCCAAAACGCGTTTTTCCCATGTTAATTTCCATAGGGCGGTTGGCCTCACTTTTAGCCCGAACGGCTGAATGGATTTGCACGAAACTTGGCAAAATTGTAGGGACTGGTAGCCCGATGTGCCTTTTGTAGGTCTCAATATATGTGCTCCAGTGGATTTTGAGAAATTAACGTTTAAAAAAAGATATATATCTGTAAGCGCGGACCGGGCAGCGGCCTAGGACGCGTACTTTTCGCGCAACGGAGCTTTGTGAAGCGAAGCTGATTGGTTCTCCGGCGTCTGTCAACATTCCAAACAGTCCGTAGTGGCCGCAAACAGTCCGTAGTGGCCGCCATCTTGTCTCTCGGTAGGATCGAGAGACAAGAGGAGGCCAAAGCGAAGGGGTAAATGACCATAAGGGGGAATAGTAGATCCTCGCTGACCCCCTAGGTTTGATGTGGAGGTTTTAAAAGGGCCCCGCGGGG
Organism: Lissotriton helveticus; assembly: GCF_964261635.1. Taxonomy (NCBI): domain Eukaryota; kingdom Metazoa; phylum Chordata; class Amphibia; order Caudata; family Salamandridae; genus Lissotriton; species Lissotriton helveticus. The sequence continues at coordinate 1,118,734,201 of NC_136070.1, forward strand.
CAAAAAAAAAAAATTATAATAATAATCTTACGGCTGAATGGATTTGCACGAAACTTGGCAAAATTGTAGGGACTGGTAGCCCGATGTGCCTTTGCTAGGTCTCAATATATGTGCTTCAGTGGATTTTGAGAAATTAACGTTCAAAAAAAGATATATATCTGTAACAGCGCACCGCTTCGCGTACTTTTCGCGTTACGGAGCTTTGCGAAGCGAAGCTGATTGGCTCTCCGGTGTCTGTAAACATTCCAAACAGTCCGTAGCGGCCGCCATCTTGTCTCTCGGTATAATAATAATCTTACGGCTGAATGGATTTGCACGAAACTTGGCAAAATTGTAGGGACTGGTAGCCCGATGTGCCTTTGCTAGGTCTCAATATATGTGCTTCAGTGGATTTTGAGAAATTAACGTTCAAAAAAAGATATATATCTGTAACAGCGCACCGCTTCGCGTACTTTTCGCGTTACGGAGCTTTGCGAAGCGAAGCTGATTGGCTCTCCGGTGTCTGTAAACATTCCAAACAGTCCGTAGCGGCCGCCATCTTGTCTCTCGGTAGGATCGAGAGACAAGAGGAGGCCAAAGCGAAGGGGCAAATGACCATAAGGGGGCATAGTAGATCCTCGCTGATCCCCTAGGTTTGATGTGGAGGTTTTAAAAGGGCCCCGCGGGGCAAAAAAAATAAATAATAATAATCGAACGGCTGAATGGATTTGCACGAAACTTGGTAAAATATTAGGGACTGGTAGCCCGATGTGCCTTTGCTAGGTCTCAATATATGTGCTTCAGTGCATTTTGAGAAATTAACGTTCAAAAACAAGATATATATCTGTAACAGCGCTCCGCTTCGCGGAGATAAAATTATATCTGTATTACCTAGCTGTTGCTAACACCAGTTAGCGACGGCTAGTAGGAGATAGCGACCATCTTGGGCCCCACTTTGCATGTGAGTGATATTTATCACTAATGACATGCAAAGTGGGCATGCCAAGATGTTAGCGACTGGAAACAGTCGCTAACATCGCTATCTCCTATTATCAACTTTTGGAAATATTCGAGATAAGCGCGAATATCTCCAAAAAGTAACAGCTGCCCTGAGCAGTTCTTAGCCATGTTATCCTATGGGAGGTGGATAACATGGCTAAGAGGATTAGCTCGGTAATGCATGAATATCGCTGAGTTTTCAGCGATATTAATGCATTGCGGTCGGTTTTTATCGTATTTGCGATAAACTTTGATAATAGTAAGGTTTATCTGCGATAATTTCTGACGGTAAAAAAATCTTTGCAATGCATCGTTAGGGATAAATATCGCTTAACTTTGGTAATATGCCCCAACGTCTGTTAACGTTCGATTCGAAGGAAATCAGGAAGTGTTGAAAAACATTGTCTGCGCCATCTTGTCTTTTTTCAAATGCCACACTTTTGTCGTGCACGGCAGCCATTTTAGATGTCTTGACCAGACCCACTCTGTGCACGCTGTCGATCCTTAGCATGGCTCCCCACCCTCGCAAGCATCTCCCCCAGGCAGTGGTCACCCCCGCTCTCTGTCTTATGCATGGGTAATAAACCTCCCCCCATCTGCGCTGCTCTTTCCTGAGAATCACACCCTGTGCCCGCCCGACACCTCCCTTTCGCCCTATTCACTACTGCACCCTCTGACACTCCTTTTCCTCTGTGTCCGATTGTCCAGGCTGGTCCTAGGGTATCAGCCAACCCTGCAGATGTAGTTTATGGCCACAGCTGTAAAGATTCACCCCTCTTCAAAGGAGTTATAGTAGATCAAGGCCCACACTCGATGAGATCCGTCACAGCAGAAGCGTTGCTATTATCTGAAAACCATCCTGTATTGTGATTGGGGAGGGGACCGAGCGTGAAGCGGAAGATTCCAGGGATGACTCTTTGTACATCAAAGTTTTTACAATTATGTGTCACATTAAAAATATATAGCACTCCGACAAAGTAGTAAGATTATAAAACTTTAATAATTTATAAATATATACAAGAAAACAAAAATAGTAATAACATATAAACATTTTTAGGGAAAAACAACGAAGTAGCGGTCGGCTGTGCGAATAGTCCCAACGCAGCACAACGTCCAGATTTCCGGCGTGGGGCGGGTCATCAGTAGCAAACTGTTGTGCGAATAGTTCCAAGGCAGCAGAACGCGCTGAAATCTAGATGACACGAAAGTGATGTCTAGTAAGTTGCCACCCAGCAAATAACGGCGTGGGGCGTCGCGGGGGGTGGGTCTTCAGTAGCAAACTGTTGTGCGAATAGTTCCAAGGCAGCAGAACGATGGCACCAAGGTGATGTCCAGTAAGTTGCCGCACTGGTTTTGGTATCCTACAATGCTGCTCCGAATAACGGCGTGGGGCGCCCCGGGGGAGGCGGCGTGAACGGGCCTCTCCAGGTGGAGTGTCATCTGTTGTAGTGGGGCGCCCCTTTACCGTTTCAGTTGCCATTCCGTCCGTTTTTGGTCCACTGTGTCAAAAGCCGCAATTCAGCTGAGTTGCGCCCACTCTTGCGGTGCAGCGATAGGCGGCTGTCACAGGACTCTCAAAATGGCGGCAGGCTCTTTCCTTTTTGGGCCTGGTCCACTGAAATGGCCCTGGGACACCTTGGAAATCGGACGCTTGTCTGCTAGGTCTTGGACCCCATTCTCGAAAGCGTCCCCTCCGCCTTGAGAATTCATCAAAAGTTTTGGGGGCCCCGACTCCTGCAGGCTTCTGGTGGGGAGCGGCTGCCATGATTGCTCGCGGAATGACTACGACGGAGCTACGAGATGGTGGTGCTCTCATGCTGACGCCAGCTTCAGTCTGAAACATCCAGAAACAAGGTGGGGCTTTCATCGTTTGGAAAAAAAAAAAGTTTTCATCCAATGAAAAGTGTTGTTTTTAGGTCATATGATCAAGCCTTCCATCATTAGGAAACCAAAAGTAAAATGAACCAATGAAAAGTTTTATAAACAAGTCACATGACCTGTTATGCGGCATAGGGTATAAAATGCGGAGAAAATACGTTGGCACGTGAGGCGGCGTCAGTAGCGGACCGATGTGCGAATAGGCCGAAGGCAGCACAACGCGCCAAGATCCGGATGGCACCGAGGTGGTGTCCAGCAAGTTGCAGCACTGGTGTGGCCATCCTACAATGTTGAAAGTCGGCGTGGGGCGCCCCGTTGGCCTGTGAGTTTGCGTCAGTAGCGGACCGATGTGCGAATAGGCCGAAGGCAGCACAACGCGCCAAGATCCGGATGGCACCGAGGTGGTGTCTAGTAAGTTGCCGCACTGGTGTGGCCATCCTACAATGCTGAAAGTCGGCGTGGGGCGCCCTGTTGGCCTGTGAGATGGTGTCAGTAGCGGACTGATGTGCGAATGGGGCCAAAGGCAGCGCAACAATATTTTCTGACGAGAAGACACCACAAGGCGCTGAGATGCCAAGATCCGGATGGCACCGAGGTGATGTCTAAGTTGCGGACTGATGTGCGAATGGGGCCAAAGGTAGCGTAACAATATTTTCTGTATGGAAGATACCACTAGGCGTTGAGATGCCAAGATTCGGATGGCACCGAGGTGATGTCTAGCAAGTTGGTGTGGTCATCCTACAATGCTGAAACTCGGCGTGGGTCGCCCCATTAGCCTGTGAGATGGCGTCAGTAGCGGACCGATGTGCGAATAGGCCGAAGGCAGCACAACGCGCCAAGATCCGGATGTCACAGTGGTGGTTTCATAGTTGAGAGGCACTTCATCTGCAGTGGGGCGCCGAGATCCGGATGGCACCGAGGTGATGTCTAGCAAGTTGCTGTACTGGTGTGGTCATCCTACAATGCTGAAAGTCGGCGTGGGGCGCCCCATTAGCCTGTGAGATGGCGTCAGTAGCGGACTGATGTGCGAATGGGGCCAAAGGCAGCACAACGCGCCAAGATCCGGATGGCACCGAGGTGGTGTCCAGCAACTTGCCGCACTGGTGTGGCCATCCTACAATGCTGCGCCGAAAGTCGGCGTGGGGCGCCCCGTTGGCCTGTGAGTTCGCGTCAGTCAGTGGGGGCTGTTTGAGGATCTGACTGCATTGGAAAGCAATGTGATGCTGTGCGTCGCCCCCAAGATGGAGGTTCCTCGGCTGCAGTGGGGCGCCCCTTGGTGTTTCACTCGCTATGCAGCTGAGTTGCGTGCGCACTTGTGGCGAATAGGCCGAAGGCAGCACAACGCGCCGAGATCTGGATGGCACCGAGGTGGTGTCCAGCAATTTGCCGCACTGGTGTGGCCATCCTACAATGCTGCGCCGAAAGTCGGCGTGGGGTGCCCCGTTGGCCTGTGAGGTGGCGTCAGTAGCGGACCGATGTGTGAATAGGCCGGAACCAGCACAAGGCGCCAAGATCCGGATGGCACCGAGGTGGTGTCATAGTTGAGAGTTCTGAGCAGCGCTTGTAACACTGTCTGAAGCTTATTTGCACCTGCTGCAGCTTCACTATTGCCCTGGTGTGGCCTAAGATCGCACATGACATAGGCGGCCACCTCCCGGGGTCCGGCGGAACTTTTTTCCTTTTCCTTTCTGCATCTTGTCCCAAATTCGTTTGACCTGAAGACACGACCAGGTCCCTGAATGTGTGCAGGGGGACGCTATTGATTGAATCAAAATGGCGGCTTCACACAAAGCTGACTCAAGCGTTTTCTGGTGGTTTCATAGTTGAGAGGCACTTCATCTGCAGTGGGGCGCCGAGATCCGGATGGCACCGAGGTGATGTCTAGCAAGTTGCTGTACTTGTGTGGTCATCCTACAATGCTGAAACTCGGCGTGGGTCGCCCCATTAGCCTGTGAGATAGCTGTTCTTTGGATTTGGGCCTGGTCCACTAAAATGGCCCTGGGACACCTAAGAACTCGAACGCTCGATTTTTTTTTCCTTTCCTGTACATGCAAAAAAAGGTAAATGCCCGGTATGTTACACGCTTCATCTGCCACGATGAACTCTCCAGAGGAACCGAAAAAATATATAGTTGTGGTAACTATACCATGCATCGTCATATGGAGAGGTGGCACCAATTAATTATAGTGCTGCATAAAAGAGAGATTTGGAGGAGAACCCCTGACCTGCTAGTACATTCATCAAAGAAGTGGCACTGAGAGCTTCAGAGGCAAGGGAAACGGTCCCAAATATTTAGAAGAACTTTGGAAAGATTAAAATGACATGTTTAGATTGTGGTAAATTAATTTCATGTGGGCAGATGAGTGTTACTCTAATAAATACAGCATATGAACATCATCATAGTCGATGGTTGGTAGAGACATTTTGACTATATCCTGGACCTGCCCGTCCTCGCCCAAAATGGCGCCGGAATAAATGGGACTCGTAACTCCTTGTTGTGTACTGGTTGCAGAACCTTGAAATCACGAGATACGTATGCAGTTTTGAAGCACATGGCGGGCGGGGACGAGAATTGATTGAATATTTCGACATCCCTATTGATATTAAGTTCTGATGTGTTATTGATTACTGTACTGTTGAAAGTTCGAATTAACGTCACCCATGGTACTTGCCCGCAAATGTATATCTAGATAATTTTATTGTAACTGGCCCTGTCGTATTTTAATTATAAAATGTACGTCCACCGATTCCGTAACTGTTAGACACCTTAGTTCTTGCAACCTAATGGCCCGCCCGTTACCGTTCCTCTACAGTGTAAATGTCTACTCATCACATACGATTACAGTTTGCTCCGTGGCCGGCCCACGTGGTTATAGGCTCGTATTTGTATAATGAAATTTTCACAATAAAGGTTTTTAAAAGAAAACATGGTAGTAGTATATACATTGGTAAAGTTTGTAATAATAGTCACTGTTTTAGAATCATTAAAAGGCAAGTGAAATAAAGCAGACCAATTACATGAAGGGTAAAAGGTATAATACGAAGGAACGCAGTAAAGATAAATGGTCAAGGGCTGTTGTGTTTTCTATTCCTGCAACATAAAGTGATCGATAAGAATCTCATATTCAGGCGTATCGGCGACTAAGACAGCAGGTCGACCCTCTTTTGCTCAACGGCTCCATCATGGGACGAAGAAACGCTCTTTTTCTCGAAAAAAGAATATATTTTACTTGCAGGACAGTTGTAAAATTTCCGGGAAAGTACATTAGCCTGGAACATTATAACATATATTTAAGAAAAAATAATGTTCGGAAGTAATGAAAAGCGTAATTTTTAGGTCATATGAGCAAGCCTTTCATCATTACAATAAGAAAAGTAAAATGAACCAATGAAAAGTTTTATTAACAAGTCACATGACTTGTTATGCTTACGTTACGCGCTGCGCGCCCCGGATGACTTCCGGATGCGCTAACGCGGCGCGTCATATGACGCATTGCGCGACAACGCAGGTCCAGAATATAGTCAAAATGTCTCCACCAACCAGCGGTCGGAACACAACCCCTTTCAGCAGGCTAAATAGTTCTGTTAAATGAGAACAGAAGGGACAGGCAACAAGAACCATCAGTGAAAGAGGGGAGGGCTAGTTCTTCTCTACCGGGTTACATTGGGGCGCTACCGGAACTGATCGAATTGGTAGTCTACAGTGTTTCTGGATGTTTCAGACTGAAGCTGGGGTTAGCATGAGAGCAGCATCATTTCGTAGCTCCGTCGTGGCCATTCCGCAACCAATCATGGCAGCCGCTCTTTATCGTTATTTTGGGCGGGGTGGGTGGCGGAGCCGAGCTGTTTTGCAGCCATCATTGTGTGGAGTTCAGTTCATCTCACTAGTTTTGTATTTGTCATGAGGTGTTGTTCCTAATGTTTCTATTTTAGCGAGGTCAAAAAGAGATCCCATTAGTGGCCTACTGATTTTGCTCGATTCCTTTTCTTTTTTTTTACACGATTTTTCGTTATCTGCAAAGACTAAACAGAGTATTGCGACTCTGTGTTTGTTTGTAAATAGAGAATGAACCAAAGAGAACTAATTCTAAAACAGTAAATACTTGGATAACAATCAATCAAATGGAGAGAGAAGCAGGCACGACGGATTACAACGGGGGCAAAGGCCTGCGTTAACTACCTTTCACTATCTGCAAAGAGAGAGTACTCCTAATAGAAATGAGGGGGGGGGGCACCATTCAAAGCAGATCAGTGTGCATAAACACGAAAATGTTTTCACTTACCACGTACTTGACATTCGACAGCTTATGATATTTGCTATTAAAAAAACATTGAAATTCACTGAAAAAACCATAGGTTATAGACCATATATAGTTAGGAATTAGCATTTACAAAACCTTGAAAATTCACTGAAAAAACCATAGGTTATAGACCATATATAGTTAGGAATTAGCATTTAAAAAACCTTATTTTACTCACACAAAACCATTGAAATTCCATATATAGTTAGTTGCACTAACTATATATCGCGCACCTGCAATCCACTGCTGATCATGTCACATATTACATCATTCATGACATGGTCAGTGACATCACTGATGACATCACTGATGACATCACTGATGACATCACTGATGACAACATCCAGTGACTGTATGTTTCTGTAAAGTTAAAATATATCTTACATATTGAAGAATGAGTGGATGTATAAGTGTCTGGATGAAGGATTTAGTAGGTGCGTGACTGACTGTATGAGTGAGTGATTAAATGTGTCTCACTGAATGCATGGGTTAGTGACTAAACTGTCTTAATTTGTGCATCATTATGTCTGTTGTTCTGTAAACTGCTGCATGTGTTGATCATTAGCTATACGAGAGGCTATATGTGTTATTAATTGCTTGCCCAAGTATTTCTATGGGAGATTGAGTTTGTGTGGGGGTGGCTGGAAGGTGTGTGACTCTATGCATAGATGTGTGAACAGTTTATTCACTAGGTGTATGAGTTCAAGAGTGCATGTGGAAACAGCTACATGGGCAGTTGACTGTGTGCATGAGTGTATTGATGAGTGAATGGATATCTCAATGCTACATGTCATAGTAAGTACATATGTAAAACACAGTACATGTGAGAGTTGGCATATATAAATAACTGTGCATGAGAGCCACCGAATGAGTGAGTGGTTGTATCGATCATTGTGAACTTGTATCAGGGATTGTATAAGAGAGTAAATATGTGTTAGTATATGTTTCAATAAGTAAGGTGTGTTTAACTGTATAGTTGAAGAAATGGAGATGAGATTGTTTCTTTGCATGACTGACTGGGTGTGTGAGTAACTCCATGGATGAGTGGAAGTGTGTGAGTGTCTGTATACACTGAGTGTATCTAAGGTTATATTAGAGTCTGAAGAGGTTTATCGTATTAGCACAAGAATGATGTCAAATGAGATGTCATCAGTGATGTCATCAGTGATGTCATTTGAGATGTCATCAGTGATGTCATCAGTGATGTCACTGACCATGTCATGAATGATGTAATATGTGACATGATCAGCAGTGGATTGCAGGTGCGCGATATATAGTTAGTGCAACTAACTATATATGGAATTTCAATGGTTTTGTGTGAGTAAAATAAGGTTTTTTAAATGCTAATTCCTAACTATATATGGTCTATAACCTATGGTTTTTTCAGTGAATATATATATATATATATGTGTATATATATATATATATATATATATGTGTGTGTGTATATATATATATATATATATATATGTGTATATATATATATGTGTTTATATATATATATGTATATATGTGTGTGTATTACCTACTGGCGGTCGCCAGTAGGTATATATAGTTAGGATTTTTTCTCTATGGGATTTTTGAAAATTCTATGTCTAATAACTTTGGCGTTTGTGGACGGAATTGGCTGAAATTTTCAGGAAAATGGCACATTTTGTTTGTGAGCAGCCCTTGAAAATTTGGGGGGGGTCGTCAAGGGGGGGCCGAGAAAAAAGGGGGGTCCCAAAACGTGTCTTTAACATTGAGTTTTCCATAGGGCGGTTGGCCTCACTTTTAGCCCGAACGGCTGAATGGATTTGCACGAAACTTGGCAAAATTGTAGGGACTGGTAGCCCGATGTGCCTTTTGTAGGTCTCAATATATGTGCTCCAGTGGATTTTGAGAAATTAACGTTTAAAAAAAGATATATATCTGTAACCGCGGACCGGGCAGCGCTCCAGTACGCGTACTTTTCGCGCAACGGAGCTTTGTGAAGCGAAGCTGATTGGTTCTCCGGCGTCTGTAAACATTCCAAACAGTCCGTAGCGCCCGCCATCTTGTCTCTCGGTAGGATCGAGAGACAAGCGGAGGCCAAACCGAAGGGGCAAATGACCATAAGGGGGCATAGTAGATCCTCCCTGACCGTTTAGGTTTGATGTGGAGGTTTTAAAAGGGCCCCGCGGGGCAAAAAAAAAAAAATAATAATAATCGAACAGCTGAATGGATTTGCACGAAACTTGGCAAAATTGTAGGGACTGGTAGCCCGATGTGCCTTTGCTAGATCTCAATATATGTGCTCCAGTGGATTTTGAGAAATTAACGTTCAAAAAAAGATATATATCTGTAACAGCGCACCGCTTCGCGTACTTTTCGCGTTACGGAGCTTTGCGAAGCGAAGCTGATTGGCTCTCCGGTGTCTGTAAACATTCCAAACAGTCCGTAGCGGCCGCCATCTTGTCTCTCGGTAGGATCGAGAGACAAGAGGAGGCCAAAGCGAAGGGGCAAATGACCATAAGGGGGCATAATAGATCCTCGCTGACCCCCTAGGTTTGATGTGGAGGTTTTAAAAGGGCCCCGCGGGGCAAAAAAAAATAATAATAATAATTTTCGAACGGCTGAATGGATTTGCACGAAACTTGGTAAAATATTAGGGACTGGTAGCCGGATGTGCCTTTGCTAGGTCTCAATATATGTGCTTCAGTGCATTTTGAGAAATTAACGTTCAAAAACAAGATATATATCTGTAACAGCGCTCCGCTTCGCGGAGATAAAATTATATCTGTATTACCTAGCTGTTGCTAACACCAGTTAGCGACGGCTAGTAGGAGATAGCGACCATCTTGGGCCCCACTTTGCATGTGAGTGATATTTATCACTAATGACATGCCAAGATGTTAGCGACTGGAAACAGTCGCTAACATCGCTATCTCCTATTATCAACTTTTGGAAATATTCGAGATAAGCGCGAATATCTCCAAAAGCTAGCACCTGCCCTGAGCAGTTCTTAGCCATGTTATCCAATGGGAGGTGGATAACATGGCTAAGAGCATTAGCTCGGTAATGCATGAATATCGCTGAGTTTTCAGCGATATTAATGCATTGCGGTCGTTTTTTATCGTATTTGCGATAAACCTTGATAATAGCAAGGTTTATCTGCGATAATTTCTGACGGTAAAAAATAAATATCGCTTAACTTTGGTAATATGCCCCAACGTCTGTTAACGTTCGATTCGAAGGAAATCAGGAAGTGTTGAAAAACATTGTCTGCGCCATCTTGTCTTTTTTCAAATGCCACACTTTTGTCGTGCACGGCAGCCATTTTAGATGCCTTGACCAGACCCACTCTGTGCACGCTGTCGATCCTTAGCATGGCTCCCCACCCTCGCAAGCATCTCCCCCAGGCAGTGGTCACCCCCGCTCTCTGTCTTATGCATGGGTAATAAACCTCCCCCCATCTGCGCTGCTCTTCCCTGAGAATCACACCCTGTGCCCGCCCGACACCTCCCTTTCGCCCTATTCACTACCGCACCCTCTGACACTCCTTTTCCTCTGTGTCCGATTGTCCAGGCTGGTCCTAGGGTATCAGCTAGCCCTGCAGATGTAGTTTATGGCCACAGCTGTAAAGAATCACCCCTCTTCAAAGGAGTTATAGTAGATCAAGGCCCACACTCGATGAGATCCGTCACAGCAGAAGCGTTGCTATTATCTGAAAACCATCCTGTATTGTGATTGGGGAGGGGACCGAGCCTGAAGCGGAAGATTCCAGGGATGACTCTTTGTACATCAAAGTTTTTACAATTATGTGTCACATTAAAAATATATAGCACTCCGACAAAGTAGTAAGATTATAAAACTTTAATAATTTATAAATATATACAAGAAAACAAAAATAGTAATAACATATAAACATTTTTAGGGAAAAACAACGAAGTAGCGGTCGGCTGTGCGAATAGTCCCAACGCAGCACAACGTCCAGATTTCCGGCGTGGGGCGTCGCGGGGGGTGGGTCATCAGTAGCAAACTGTTGTGCGAATAGTTCCAAGGCAGCAGAACGCGTTGAAATCTAGATGACACGAAAGTGATGTCTAGTAAGTTGCCACCCAGCAAATAACGGCGTGGGGCGTCGCGGGGGGTGGGTCATCAGTAGCAAACTGTTGTGCGAATAGTTCCAAGGCAGCAGAACGATGGCACCAAGGTGATGTCCAGTAAGTTGCCGCACTGGTTTTGGTATCCTACAATGCTGCTCCGAATAACGGCGTGGGGCGCCCCGGGGGAGGCGGCGTGAACGGGCCTCTCCAGGTGGAGTGTCATCTGTTGTAGTGGGGCGCCCCTTTACTGTTTCAGTTGCCATTCCGTCCGTTTTTGGTCCACTGTGTCAAAAGCCGCAATTCAGCTGAGTTGCGCCCACTCTTGCGGTGCAGCGATAGGCGGCTGTCACAGGACTCTCAAAATGGCGGCAGGCTGTTTCCTTTTTGGGCCTGGTCCACTGAAATGGCCCTGGGACACCTTGGAAATCGGACGCTTGTCTGCTAGGTCTTGGACCCCATTCTCGAAAGCGTCCCCTCCGCCTTGAGAATTCATCAAAAGTTTTGGGAGCCCCGACTCCCGCAGGCTTCCGGTGGGGAGCGGCTGCCATGATTGCTCGCGGAATGACCACGACGGAGCCACGAGATGGTGGTGCTCTCATGCTGACGCCAGCTTCAGTCTGAAACATCCAGAAACAAGGTGGGGCTTTCATCGTTTGGGAAAAAAAAAAGTTTTCATCCAATGAAAAGTGTTGTTTTTAGGTCATATGATCAAGCTTTCCATCATTAGGAAACCAAAAGTAAAATGAACCAATGAAAAGTTTTATAAACAAGTCACATGACCTGTTATGCGGCATAGGGTATAAAATGCGGAGAAAATACGTTGGCACGTGAGGCGGTGTCAGTAGCGGACCGATGTGCGAATAGGCCGAAGGCAATACAACGCGCCAAGATCCGGATGGCACCGAGGTGGTGTCCAGCAAGTTGCAGCACTGGTGTGGCCATCCTACAATGCTGAAAGTCGGCGTGGGGCGCCCCGTTGGCCTGTGAGTTTGCGTCAGTAGCGGACCGATGTGCGAATAGGCCGAAGGCAGCACAACGCGCCAAGATCCGGATGGCACCGAGGTGGTGTCTAGTAAGTTGCCGCACTGGTGTGGCCATCCTACAATGCTGAAAGTCGGCGTGGGGCGCCCCGTTGGCCTGTGAGATGGCGTCAGTAGCGGACCGATGTGTGAATGGGGCCGAAGGCAGCGCAACAATATTTTCGGAATAGAAGACACCACAAGGCGCTGAGATGCCAAGATCCAGATGGCACCGAGGTGGTGTGTAGCAAGTTGCCGCACTGGTGTGGCCTTCCTACAATGCTGAAAGTCGGCGTGGGGCGCCCCGTTGGCCTGTGAGTTTGCGTCAGTAGCGGACCGATGTGCGAATGGGGCCAAAGGCAGCGCAACAATAGTTTCTGACTGACACCACAAGGCGCTGAGATGCCAAGATCCGGATGGCACCGAGGTGGTGTCATAGTTGAGAGTTCTGAGCAGCGGTTGTAACACTGTCTGAAGCTTATTTGCAGCTGCTGCAGCTTCACTACGCGTCAAGATCCGGATGGCACCGAGGTGGTGTCTAGTAAGGTGCACTGGTGTGGCCATCCTACAATGCTGAAAGTCGGCGTGGGGCGCCCCGTTGGCCTGTGAGTTTGCGTCAGTAGCGGACCGATGTGCGAATAGGCCGAAGGCAGCACAACGCGCCAAGATCCGGATGGCACCGAGGTGGTGTCTAGTAAGTTGTCGCACTTCTGTGGCCATCCTACAATTTTGAAAGTCGGCGTGGGGCGCCCCGTTGGCCTGTGAGATGGCGTCAGTAGCGGACCGATGTGCGAATGGGGCCAAAGGCAGCGCAACAATATTTTCTGATTTGAAGACACCACAAGGCGCTGAGATGCCAAGATCCGGATGGCACCGAGGTGGTGTCTAGCAAGTTGTGGCACTGGTGTGGCCATCGTACAATGGTAAAAGTCGGCGTGGGGCGCCCTGTTGGCCTGTGAGATGGTGTCAGTAGCGGACTGATGTGCGAATGGGGCCAAAGGCAGCGCAACAATATTTTCTGACTGACACCACAAGGCGCTGAGATGCCAAGATCCGGATGGCACCGAGGTGATGTCTAAGTTACGGACTGATGTGCGAATGGGGCAAAAGGCAGCGTAACAATATTTTCTGTATGGAAGATACCACTAGGCGTTGAGATGCCAAGATTCGGATGGCACCGAGGTGATGTCTAGCAAGTTGCTGTACTGGTGTGGTCATCCTACAATGCTGAAACTCGGCGTGGGTCGCCCCATTAGCCTGTGAGATGGCGTCAGTAGCGGACCGATGTGCGAATAGGCCGAAGGCAATACAACGCGCCAAGATCCGGATGGCACCGAGGTGGTGTCCAGCAAGTTGCAGCACTGGTGTGGCCATCCTACAATGCTGAAAGTCGGCGTGGGGCGCCCCGTTGGCCTGTGAGTTTGCGTCAGTAGCGGACCGATGTGCGAATAGGCCGAAGGCAGCACAACGCGCCAAGATCCGGATGGCACCGAGGTGGTGTCTAGTAAGTTGCCGCACTGGTGTGGCCATCCTACAATGCTGAAAGTCGGCGTGGGGCGCCCCGTTGGCCTGTGAGATGGCGTCAGTAGCGGACCGATGTGTGAATGGGGCCGAAGGCAGCGCAACAATATTTTCGGAATAGAAGACACCACAAGGCGCTGAGATGCCAAGATCCAGATGGCACCGAGGTGGTGTGTAGCAAGTTGCCGCACTGGTGTGGCCTTCCTACAATGCTGAAAGTCGGCGTGGGGCGCCCCGTTGGCCTGTGAGTTTGCGTCAGTAGCGGACCGATGTGCGAATGGGGCCAAAGGCAGCGCAACAATAGTTTCTGACTGACACCACAAGGCGCTGAGATGCCAAGATCCGGATGGCACCGAGGTGGTGTCATAGTTGAGAGTTCTGAGCAGCGGTTGTAACACTGTCTGAAGCTTATTTGCAGCTGCTGCAGCTTCACTACGCGTCAAGATCCGGATGGCACCGAGGTGGTGTCTAGTAAGGTGCACTGGTGTGGCCATCCTACAATGCTGAAAGTCGGCGTGGGGCGCCCCGTTGGCCTGTGAGTTTGCGTCAGTAGCGGACCGATGTGCGAATAGGCCGAAGGCAGCACAACGCGCCAAGATCCGGATGGCACCGAGGTGGTGTCTAGTAAGTTGTCGCACTTCTGTGGCCATCCTACAATTTTGAAAGTCGGCGTGGGGCGCCCCGTTGGCCTGTGAGATGGCGTCAGTAGCGGACCGATGTGCGAATGGGGCCAAAGGCAGCGCAACAATATTTTCTGATTTGAAGACACCACAAGGCGCTGAGATGCCAAGATCCGGATGGCACCGAGGTGGTGTCTAGCAAGTTGTGGCACTGGTGTGGCCATCGTACAATGGTAAAAGTCGGCGTGGGGCGCCCTGTTGGCCTGTGAGATGGTGTCAGTAGCGGACTGATGTGCGAATGGGGCCAAAGGCAGCGCAACAATATTTTCTGACTGACACCACAAGGCGCTGAGATGCCAAGATCCGGATGGCACCGAGGTGATGTCTAAGTTACGGACTGATGTGCGAATGGGGCAAAAGGCAGCGTAACAATATTTTCTGTATGGAAGATACCACTAGGCGTTGAGATGCCAAGATTCGGATGGCACCGAGGTGATGTCTAGCAAGTTGCTGTACTGGTGTGGTCATCCTACAATGCTGAAACTCGGCGTGGGTCGCCCCATTAGCCTGTGAGATGGCGTCAGTAGCGGACCGATGTGCGAATAGGCCGAAGGCAGCACAACGCGCCAAGATCCGGATGTCACCGTGGTGGTTTCATAGTTGAGAGGCACTTCATCTGCAGTGGGGCGCCGAGATCCGGATGGCACCGAGGTGATGTCTAGCAAGTTGCTGTACTGGTGTGGTCATCCTACAATGCTGAAAGTCGGCGTGGGGCGCCCCATTAGCCTGTGAGATGGCGTCAGTAGCGGACTGATGTGCGAATGGGGCCAAAGGCAGCGCAACAATATTTTCTGAAGAGAAGACACCAAAAGGCGCTGACATTCCAAGATCCGGATGGCACCGAGGTGGTGTCTAGCAAGCTATGCAGTTGAGTTGTGTGCGCACTTGCGGCGAATAGGTCGAAGGCAGCATAACAATGTTTTCTGAATAGAAGACACCACAAGGCGTTGAGATTCGGTTACCACCGAGGTGATGTCTAGCAAGTTGCCGCACTGGTGTGGCCATCCTACAATACTGCTCCGAATAACGGCGTGGGGTGCCCGAAGGGGGGGGGGGAGCCGGCGTGAATGGGCCTTCCTAGGTGGAGGCTCGTCTACTGTAGGGGGGCGCCCCTTTACCATTTCAGTTGCCATTCAGCTGAGTTTCGGCTGCTCTTGATGCTACAGCGACAGGCGGCTGCAAGAGGACTCTCAAAATGGCGGCCTGTTCTTTGGATTTGGGCCTGGTCCACTAAAATGGCCCTGGGACACCTTAGAACTCGGACGCTCTATTTTTTTTTCCTTTCCTGTACATGCAAAAAAAGGTAAATGCCCGGTACGTTACACGCTTCATCTGCCACGATGAACTCTCCAGAGGAACCGAAAAAAAATATAGTTGTGGTAACTATACCATGCATCGTCATATGGAGAGGTGGCACCAATTAATTATAGTGCTGCATAAAAGAGAGATTTGGAGGAGAACCTCTGACCTGCTAGTACATTCATCAAAGAAGTGGCACTGAGAGCTTCAGAGGCAAGGGAAACGGTCCCAAATATTTAGAAGAACTTTGGAAAGATTAAAATGACATGTTTAGATTGTGGCAAATTAATTTCATGTGGACAGATGAGTGTTACTCTAATAAATACAGCATATGAACATCATCATAGTCGATGGTTGGTAGAGACATTTTGACTATATCCTGGACCTGCCCGTCCTCGCCCAAAATGGCGCTGGAATAAATGGGACTCGTAACTCCTTGTTGTGTACTGGTTGCAGAACCTTGAAATCACGAGATACGTATGCAGTTTTGAAGCACATGGCGGGCGGGGACGAGAATTGATTGAATATTTCGACATCCCTATTGATATTAAGTTCTGATGTGTTATTGATTACTGTACTGTTGAAAGTTCGAATTAACGTCACCCATGGTACTTGCCCGCAAATGTATATCTAGATAATTTTATTGTAACTGGCCCTGTCGTATTTTAATTATAAAATGTACGTCCACCGATTCCGTAACTGTTAGACACCTTAGTTCTTGCAACCTAATGGCCCGCCCGTTACGTTCCTCTACAGTGTAAATGTCTATTCATCATATACGATTACAGTTTGCTCCGTGGCAGGCCCACGTGGTTATAGGCTCGTATTTGTATAATGAAATTTTCACAATAAAGGTTTTTAAAAGAAAACATGGTAGTAGTATATACATTGGTAAAGTTTTTAATAATAGTCACTGTTTTAGAATCATTAAAAGGCAAGTGAAATAAAGCAGACCAATTACATGAAGGGTAAAAGGTATAATACGAAGGAACGCAGTAAAGATAAATGGTCAAGGGCTGTTGTGTTTTCTATTCCTGCAACATAAAGTGATCGATAAGAATCTCATATTCAGGCGTATCGGCGACTAAGACAGCAGGTCAACCCTCTTTTGCTCAACGGCTCCGTCATGGGACGAAGAAACGCTCTTTTTCTCGAAAAAAGAATATATTTTACTTGCAGGACAGTTGTAAAATTTCTGGGAAAGTACATTAGCCTGGAACATTATAACATATATTTAAGAAAAAATAATGTTCGGAAGTAATGAAAAGCGTAATTTTTAGGTCATATGACCAAGCCTTTCATCATTACAATAAGAAAAGTAAAATGAACCAATGAAAAGTTTTATTAACAAGTCACATGACTTGTTATGCTTACGTTACGCGCTGCGCGCCCCGGATGACTTCCGGATGCGCTAACGCGGCGCGTCATATGACGCATTACGCGACAACGCAGGTCCAGAATATAGTCAAAATGTCTCCACCAACCAGCGGTCGGAACACAACCCCTTTCAGCGGGCTAAATAGTTCTGTTAAATGACAACAGAAGGGACAGGCAACAAGAACCATCAGTCAAAGAGGGGAGGGCTAGTTCTTCTCTACCGGGTTACATTGGGGCGCTACCGGAACTGATCGAATTGGTAGTCTACAGTGTTTCTGGATGTTTCAGACTGAAGCTGGGGTTAGCATGAGAGCAGCACCATTTCGTAGCTCCGTCGTGGCCATTCCGCAACCAATCATGGCAGCCGCTCTTTATCGTTATTTTGGGCGGGGTGGGTGGCGGAGCCGAGCTGTTTTGCAGCCATCATTGTGTGGAGTTCAGTTCATCTCACTAGTTTTGTATTTGTCATGAGGGGTTGTTCCTAATGTTTCTATTTTAGCGAGGTCAAAAAGAGATCCCATTAGTGGCCTACTGATTTTGCTCGATTCCTTTTCTTTTTTTTTACACGATTTTTCGTTATCTGCAAAGACTAAACAGAGTATTGCGACTCTGTGTTTGTTTGTAAATAGAGAATGAACCAAAGAGAACTAATTCTAAAACAGTAAATACTTGGATAACAATCAATCAAATGGAGAGAGAAGCAGGCACGATGGATTACAACGGGGGCAAAGGCCTGCGTTAACTACCTTTCACTATCTGCAAAGAGAGAGTACTCCTAATAGAAATGAGGGGGGGGGGCACCATTCAAAGCAGATCAGTGTGCATAAACACGAAAATGTTTTCACTTACCACGTACTTGACATTCGACAGCTTATGATATTTGCTATTAAAAAACCATTGAAATTCACTGAAAAAACCATAGGTTATAGACCATATATAGTTAGGAATTAGCATTTACAAAACCTTGAAAATTCACTGAAAAAACCATAGGTTATAGACCATATATAGTTAGGAATTAGCATTTAAAAAACCTTATTTTACTCACACAAAACCATTGAAATTCCATATATAGTTAGTTGCACTAACTATATATCGCGCACCCGCAATCCACTGCTGATCATGTCACATATTACATCATTCATGACATGGTCAGTGACATCACTGATGACATCACTGATGACATCTCAAATGACATCACTGATGACATCACTGATGACGTCTCATTTGACATCATTCTTGTGCTAATACGATAAACCTCTTCAGACTCTAATATAACCTTAGATACACTCAGTGTATACAGACACTCACACACTGCCACTCATCCATGGAGTTACTCACACACCCAGTCAGTCATGCAAAGAAACAATCTCACCTCCATTTCTTCAACTATACAGTTATACACACCTTACTTATTGAAACATATACTAACACATATTTACTCTCTTATACAATCCCTGATACAAGTTCACAATGATCGATACAACCACTCACTCATTCAGTGGCTCTCATGCACAGTTATTTATATATGCCAACTCTCACATGTACTGTGTTTTACATATGTACTTACTATGACATGTAGCATTGAGATATCCATTCACTCATCAATACACTCATGCACACAGCCAACTGCCCATGTAGCTGTTTCCACATGCACTCTTGAACTCATACACCTAGTGAATAAACTGCTCACACATCTATGCACAGAGTCACACACCTTCCAGCCACCCCCACACAAACTCAATCTCCCATAGAAATACTTGGGCAACCAATTAATAACACATATAGCCTCTCGTATAGCTAATGATCAACACATGCAGCAGTTTACATCACAACAGACATAATGATGCACAAATTAAGACAGTTTAGTCACTAACCCATGCATTCAGTGAGACACATTTAATCACTCACTCATACAGTCAGTCACGCACCTACTAAATCCTTCATCCAGACACTTATACATCCACTCATTCTTCAATATGTAAGACATATTTTAACTTTACAGAAACATACAGTCACTGGATGTTGTCATCAGTGATGTCATCAGTGATGTCACTGACCATGTCATGAATGATGTAATATGTGACATGATCAGCAGTGGATTGCGGGTGCGCGATATATAGTTAGTGCAACTAACTATATATGGAATTTCAATGGTTTTGTGTGAGTAAAATAAGGTTTTTTAAATGCTAATTCCTAACTATATATGGTCTATAACCTATGGTTTTTTCAGTGAATTTTCAAGGTTTTGTAAATGCTAATTCCTAACTATATATGGTCTATAACCTATGGTTTTTTCAGTGAATATATATGTGTGTATATATGTGTATATCTATATATATATATATATATATATATATATATATATACACTGAAAAAACCATAGGTTATAGACCATATATAGTTAGGAATTAGCATTTACAAAACCTTGAAAATTCACTGAAAAAACCATAGGTTATAGACCATATATCGTTAGGAATTAGCATTTAAAAAACCTCATTTTACCCACACAAAACCATTGAAATTCCATATATAGTTAGTTGCACTAACTATATATCGCGCACCCGCAATCCACTGCTGATGATGTCACATATTACATCATTCATGACATGGTCAGTGACATCACTGATGACATCACTGATGACATCTCAAATGACATCACTGATGACATGACTGATAACAACATCCAGTGATTTTTTGTTTCTGTAAAGTTTAAATATGTCTTACATATTGAAGAATGAGTGGATGTGTAAGTGTCTGGACGAAGGATTTAGTAGGTGCATGACTGACTGTATGACTGAGTGATTAAATGTGTCTCACTGAGTGCATGGGTTAGTGACTAAACTGTCTTAATTTGTGCATCATTATGTCTGTTGTTCTATAAACTGCTGCATGTGTTGATCAGTAGCTATATGAGTAACTATATGGGCTATTGATTGATTGCCCAAGTATTTGTATGGGAGACTGAGTGTGTGTGTGGCTGGCTGGGAGGTGTATGACTCTGTGCAGATCAATGTGTACTTGTATCAATGATTGTATAAGAAGGTAAGTATGTGTTAGTATATGTTTGAAAATGTAAGGTGCTCTATGTTTAACTGTATAGACAAGAAAATGGAAGTATCATTGATTCTTTACAGGACTGACTAGGTGTGTGAGTAACTCCATGGATGAGTGGCAGACTGTGAGTGTCTGTATAGGTGTATGAGTGCATATGATAGTGTTGTAAAGATGAGTGATTGTATGTATGAATGATTGTATGGGTGAATGAGTGAAGGTGTGTGTAGACGTAGGAATCAGTGAGTGCGTATGTAGTAACTAGTATTGGTGTGTCAATGGTTTCAAAAATTATACTCTGTATTTAACACTGGGTGAAACAGAGGTTATATTAAAATGTGAGGAGATGCATTGTATTGTCACATGAATGATATCATCAGTGATGTGGTCATTGATGTCAAATGAGATGTCATCAGTGATGTCATTTGAGATGTCATCAGTGATGTCATCAGTGATGTCACTGACCATGTCATGAATGATGTAATATGTGACATCATCAGCAGTGGATTGCGGGTGCGCGATATATAGTTAGTGCAACTAACTATATATGGAATTTCAATGGTTTTGTGTGGGTAAAATAAGGTTTTTTAAATGCTAATTCCTAACGATATATGGTCTATAACCTATGGTTTTTTCAGTGAATTTTCAAGGTTTTGTAAATGCTAATTCCTAACTATATATGGTCTATAACCTATGGTTTTTTCAGTGAATTTTCAAGGTTTTGTAAATGCTAATTCCTAACTATATATGGTCTATAACCTATGGTTTTTTCAGTGAATTTCAATGGTTTTTTAATAGCAAATATCATAAGCTGTCGAATGTCAAGTACGTGGTAAGTAAAAACATTTTCGTGTTTATGCACACTGATCTGCTTTGAATGCTGCCCCCCCCCCCCTCATTTCTATTAGGAGTACTCTCTCTTTGCAGATAGTGAAAGGTAGTTAACGCAGGCCTTTGCCCCCGTTGTAATACGTCGTGCCTGCTTCTCTCTCCATTTGATTGATTGTTATCCAAGCATTTACTGTTTTAGAATTGGTTCTCTTTGGTTCATTCTCTATTTACAAACAAACACAGAGTCGCAATACTCTGTTTAGTCTTTGCAGATAACGAAAAATCGTGTAAAAAAACAAAAGGAATCGAGCAAAATCAGTAGGCCACTAATGGGATCTCTTTTTGACCTCGCTAAAATAGAAACATTAAGAACAACCCCTCATGACAAATACGAAACTAGTGAGATGAACTGAACTCCACACCATGATGGCTGCAATACAGCTCGGCTCCGCCACCCACCCCGCCCAAAATAACGATAAAGAGCGGCTGCCATGATTGCTCGCGGAATGGCCACGACGGAGCTACGAAATGGTGGTGCTCTCATGCTAACGCCAGCTTCAGTCTGAAACATCCAGAAACACTGTAGACTACCAATTCGATCAGTTCCGGTAGCGCCCCAATGTAACCCGGTAGAGAAGAACTAGCCCTCCCCTCTTTGACTGATGGTTCTTGTTGCCTGTCCCTTCTGTTGTCATTTAACAGAACTATTTAGCCTGCTGAAAGGGGTTGTGTTCCGACCGCTGGTTGGTGGAGACATTTTGACTATATTCTGGACCTGCGTTGTCGCGTAATGCGTCATATGACGCGCCGCCTTAGCGCATCCGGAAGTCATCCGGGGCGCGACGCGCAGCGCGTAACGTAAGCATAACAGGTCATGTGACTTGTTAATAAAACTTTTCATTGGTTCATTTTACTTTTCTTATTCTAATGATGAAAGGCTTGGTCATATGACCTAAAAATTACGCTTTTTATTACTTCCGAACATTATTTTTTCTTAAAAATATGTTATAATGTTCCAGGCTAATGTACTTTCCCGGAAAATTTACAACTGTCCTGCAAGTAAAATGTATTCTTTTTTCGAGAAAAAGGGCGTTTCTTCGTCCCATGACGGAGCCGTTGAGCAAAAGAGGGTCGACCTGCTGTCTTAGTCGCCGATACGCCTGAATATGAGATTCTTATCGATCACTTTATGTTGCAGGAGTAGAAAACACAACAGCCCTTGACCATTTATCTTTACTGCGTTCCTGCGTATTATACCTTTTACCCTTCATGTAATTGGTCTGCTTTATTTCACTTGCCTTTTAATGATTCTAAAACAGTGACTATTATTAAAAACTTTACCAATGTATATACTACTACCATGTTTTCTTTTAAAAACCTTTATTGTGAAAATTTCATTATACAAATACGAGCCTATAACCACGTGGGCCGGCCACGGAGCAAACTGTAATCGTATATGATGAGTAGACATTTACACTGTAGAGGAACGTAACGGGCGGGCCATTAGGTTGCAAGAACTAAGGTGTCTAACAGTTGCGGAATCGGTGGATGTACATTTTATAATTAAAATACGACAGGGCCAGTTACAATAAAATTATCTAGATATACATTTGCGGGCAAGTACCATGCGTGACGTTAATTCGAACTTTCAATAGTACAGTAATCAATAACACATCAGAACTTAATATCAATAGGGATGTCGAAATACTCAATCAATTCTCGTCCCCGCCCGCCATGTGCTTCAAAACTGCATACGTATCTCGTGATTTCAAGGTTCTGCAACCAGTACACAACAAGGAGTTACGAGTCCCATTTATTCCGGCGCCATTTTGGGCGAGGACGGGCAGGTCCAGGATATAGTCAAAATGTCTCTACCAACCATCGACTATGATGATGTTCATATGCTGTATTTATAGAGTAACACTCATCTGTCCACATAAAATTAATTTGCCACAATCTAAACATGTCATTTTAATCTTTCCAAAGTTCTTCTAAATATTTGGGACCGTTTCCCTTGCCTCTGATGCTGTCAGTGCCACTTCTTTGATGAATGTACTGGCAGGTCGGGGGTTCTCCTCCAAATCTCTCTTTTATGCAGCACTATAATTAATTGGTGCCACCTCTCCATATGACGATGCATGGTATAGTTACCATAACTATATTTTTTTTCGGTTCCTCTGGAGAGTACATCGTGGCAGATGAAGCGTATAACGTACCGGGCATTTACCTTTTTTTGCATGTAGAGGAAAGGAAAAAAAAATCGAGCGTCCGAGTTCTAAGGTGTCCCAGGGCCATTTTAGTGGACCAGGCCCAAATCCAAAGAACAGGCCGCCATTTTGAGAGTCCTGTTGCAGCCGCCTGTCGCTGTAGCATCAAGAGCGGCCAAAACTCAGCTGAATGGCAACTGAAACGGTAAAGGGGCGCCCCACTACAGCAGACGAGCCTCCACCTAGGAAGGCCCGTTCAAGCCGCCTCCCCCCCCCCTTTGGGCACCCCACACCGTTATTCGGAGCAGTATTGTAGGATGGCCACACCAGTGCAGCAACTTGCTAGACACCACCTCGGTGGTAACCGAATCTCAGCGCCTTGTGGTGTCTTCTATTCAGAAAACATTGTTGTGCTGCCTTCGACCTATTCGCCGCAAGTGCACACGCAACTCAGCTGCATAGCTTGCTAGACACCACCTCGGTGCTAACCGAATCTCAGCGCCTTGTGGTGTCTTCTATTCCAAAAATATTGTTGCGCTGCCTTTGGCCCCATTCGCACATCGGTCCGCTACTGCCGCCATCTCACAGGCCAACGGGGCGCCCCACGCCGACTTTCAGCATTGTAGGATGGCCACACCAGTGCACCTTACTAGACACCACCTCGGTGCCATCCGGATCTTGGCATCTCAGCGCCTTGTGGTGTCTTCTATTCAGAAAATATTGTTGCGCTGCCTTTGGCCCCATTCGCACATCGGTCCGCTACTGACGCCATCTCACAGGCTAATGGGGCGCCCCACGCCGAGTTTCCGCATTGTAGGATGGCCACACCAGTACAGCAACTTGCTAGACATCACCTCGGTGCCATCCGGATCTTGGCATCTCAGCGCCTTGTGGTGTCTTCTAGTCAGAAAATATTGTTGTGCTGCCTTTGGCCCCATTCGCACATCGGTCCGCTACTGACACCATCTCACAGGCCAACGGGGCGCCCCACGCCGACTTTCAACATTGTAGGATGGCCACACCAGTGCGGCAACTTACTAGACACCACCTCGGTGCCATCCGGATCTTGGCGCGTTGTGCTGCCTTCGGCCTATTCGCACATCGGTCCGCTACTGACGTGAACTCACAGGCCAACGGGGCGCCCCACGCCGACTTTCAGCATTGTAGGATGGCCACACCAGTGCTGCAACTTGCTGGACACCACCTCGGTGCCATCCGGATCTTGGCGCGTTGTGTTGCCTTCGGCCTATTCGCACATCGGTCCGCTACTGAGGCCGCCTCACGTGCCAACGTATTTTCTCCGCATTTTATACCCTATGCCGCATAACAGGTCATGTGACTTGTTTATAAAACTTTTCATTGGTTCATTTTACTTTTGGGTTCCTAATGATGGAAGGCTTGATCATATGACCTAAAAATAACACTTTTCATTGGATGAAAACTTTTTTTTTCCCAAACGATGAAAGCCCCACCTTGTTTCTGGATGTTTCACACTGAAGCTGGCGTCACCATGAAAGCACCACCATCTCGTGGCTCCGTCGTGGTCATTCCGCGAGCAATCATGGCAGCCGCTCCCCACCAGAAGCCTGCAGGAGTCGGGGGCCCCCAAAACTTTTGTTGAATCCTCAAGGCGGAGGGGACGCTTTCGAGAATGGGGTCCAAGACCTAGCAGACAAGCGTCCGATTTCCAAGGTGTCCCAGGGCCATTTCAGTGGACCAGGCCCAAAAAGAAAAGAGCCTGCCGCCATTTTGAGAGTCCTGTGGCAGCCGCCTATCGCTGCACCGCAAGAGTGGGCGCAACTCAGCTGAATTGCGACTTTTGACACAGTGGACCAAAAGCGGACGGAATGGCAACTGAAACGGTAAAGGGGCGCGCCACTACAACAGACGAGACTCCACCTGGAGAGGCCCGTTCACGCCGCCTCCCCCCCCCCCCCCCCGGGGCGCCCCACGCCGTTATTCGGGGCAGCATTGTAGGATACCAAAACCAGTGCGGCAACTTACTGGACATCACCTTGGTGCCATCGTTCTGCTGCCTTGGAACTATTCGCACAACAGTTTGCTACTGATGACCCACCCCCCGCGACGCCCCACGCCGGATGCCGAAATCAGTGCGGCACCCAGGCAACATCACCTGGGTGCCGTCCAGAAATCTGGACGTTGTGCTGCGTTGGGACTATTCGCACAGCCGACCGCTACTTCGTTGTTTTTCCCTAAAAATGTTTATATGTTTTTACTGTTTTTGTTTTGTTGTATATATTTATAAGTTATTAAAGTTTTATAATCTTACTACTTTGTTGGAGTGCTATATATTTTTAATGTGACACATAATTGTAAAAACTTTGATGTACAAAGAGTCATCCCTGGAATCTTCCGCTTCAGGCTCGGTCCCCTCCCCAATCACAATACAGGATGGTTTTCAGATAGTAGGAACGCGTGTGCTGTGACGGATCTCATCGAGTGTGGGCCTTGATCTACTATAACTCCTTTGAAGAGGGGTGATTCTTTACAGCTGGGGCCATAAACTACATCTGCAGGGCTAGCTGATAGCCTAGGACCGGCCTGGACAATCGGACACAGAGGAAAAGGAGTGTCAGAGGGTGCGGTAGTGAATAGGGCGAAAGGGAGGTGTCGGGCGGGCACAGGGTGTGATTCTCAGGGAAGAGCAGCGCAGATGGGGGGAGGTTTATTACCCATGCATAAGACAGAGAACGAGGGTGACCAGTGCCTGGGGGAGATGCTTGCGAGGGTGGGGAGCCATGCTAAGGATCGACAGCGTGCAGAGAGTGGGTCTGGTCAAGGCATCTAAAATGACTGCCGTGCACGACAAAAGTGTGGCATTTGAAAAAAGGCAAGATGGCGCAGACAATGTTTTTCAACACTTCCTGATTTCCTTCGAATCGAACGTTAACAGACGTTGGGGCATATTACCAAAGTTAAGCGATATTTATCCCTAACGATGCTTAGCAACGAATTTTTTACCGCTAAGCATCGTCAGAAATTATCGCAGATAAACCTTGCTATTATCAAGGTTTATCGCAAATGCCATAAAAAACGACCGCAATGCATTAATATCGCTGAAAACTCAGCGATATTCATGCATTACCGAGCTAATGCTCTTAGCCATGTTATCCACCTCCCATTGGTTAACATGGCTAAGAACTGCTCAGGGCAGGTGGTAGCTTTTGGAGATATTCGCGCTTAGCGCAAATATCTCCAAAAGTTGGTAATAGGAGATAGCGATGTTAGCGACTGTTTCCAGTCGCTAACATCTTGGCATGCCCACTTTGCATGTCATTAGTGATAAATATCACTGACATGCAAAGTGGGACCCAAGATGGTCGCTATCTCCTACTAGCGGTCGCTAACTGGTGTTAGCAACAGCTAGGTAATACAGAGATAATTTTATATCCGCGAAGCGGAGCGCTGTTACAGATATATATCTTTTTTTGAACGTTAATTTCTCAAAATCCACTGAAGCACATATATTGAGACCTAGCAAAGGCACATCGAGCTACCAGTCCCTACAATTTTGCCAAGTTTCGTGCAAATCCATTCAGCCGTTCGGGCTAAAAGTGAGGCCAACCGCCCTATGGAAAACTCAATGTTAAAAACACGTTTTGGGACCCCCCTTTTTTCTCGGCCCCCCCTTGACGAACCCCCCCAAATTTTCAGGGGCTGCTCAGAAACAAAATGTTCCATTTTCCTGAAAATTTCAGCCAATTCCGTCCACAAACGCCAAAGTTATTAGACATAGAATTTTCAAAAATCCCATAGAGAAAAAATCCTAACTATAGATACCTACTGGCGACCGCCAGTAGGTAATATATATATATATATATATATATACCCGGTTTATCCTAGAGTTTGATAGCAAATGGCCGAATGGCCTTAACAACACTGAAGACTTTTATAATTTTCTGTAATGTCACTATCAACTCATGATACATCTCATAGGATTCAGTTGCCTTCCCTCTTTTTGCTACAACTCCATGGCTGTGAACTCTGTAGATTGTTCAATTGTCAGACTCTGCATTACTTATCTCTCCTTTATAATGAGCAGTCAGGTTCCCTGTGGCTCATTCCTGCACCAAATGATGGAATTGTAGTAATTACCACTATCTCTGATTTTTTATAGATAATCAGGTTCCCTGTTATCTATCAAAGTTTAACATCTATGACGGTTTGCACTTTACATATGTAAAATAATAACATGAAGTTTCTTTTATACAAATGTAATATAACTTTGTATGACCATTCAATTTGCGCCCCCTTACCATTTTTAGATCATTGGTACACTTTCTATTTCCCTTTCTTAATCAAATTTTATCACTATTTATACTATTTACACATTAACTGTTATATTCTTTTATGAAAACTAATATTCTGATGAAAAGATTGTTTTTAGAATTGCATTTTTAGATCGAATAATAGTTTCTGTCAATATGACGGGTAACGTATTGTTTTTTCATAGTGCATTCTCTTACATTTTATAATATCATGAGTTTTACTATCTTTTAGAATATGCAGTTTGCACTTACAATTTAGCCTCTTTTGCACACTAGGCAGGGTTGTCCTAGCTTTTTTGGTTGTTAATCTTATAGCACTGTTGGGCCCTCTCCATTGATATGATTTCAATTTCCCCATTCTTCATCATGGTTATTAATGACAAAAAGCAGACTTGCACTATCTTTAACTTAAAATTTAAAATTGTACAATATCTATTGAGGTGTGTTCTCAAGACACTGCATTTAACCAGTCATTATATCTATGTAAAGGAATTTATTCCGAGATATGCTTTTGTATAAAATTTTCATATGCAATGTTGGACATATAATGCATTCAAGCAAAAATATTGTATGTGTTCGCTTCATCGATATACATTCATAGCGATAGTCTGTTTTTCTTATCAGTTTGGTCACATGACCACTAGGGGAAGTGGGCAGCAGGCGTGGCACTTAAGCACTTTAAAAAGCAAAAAAAATTCAGCTAGACCCTGGATGTGAACAAGGGCTGCATAGCCCGAAACGCGTAGTGGTTGGTTGGTTCATGAAAAACTGAAAAAATAAACTTACCTGGAAAGAAGTTGTGGTCTGTCTCCTGCTTCGCCGGTCCTGAGGGATTGGAGGTGGTATTGCGGAGTTCCTGTTGATAGAGATATATATATATATATATATATATATATATATATATATATATATATATATATATATATATATATATATATATATCTCAAAACAAAACCCTTTCAGGCATAGAGTGACACATAAATTATGCAAAAAAGAAGGAGAGAACTCTGGGTAGGTCTCAGTTTAGGTGGAAAGCAGCTCCTGTTAGAGCACTCTCAACACCAGCGACACTCTAGATCTGCTCACCTCAAATGTCTGTTTTTGTATCAAAGTTTTTAAGCATAGGATTAGACAGTGCTATCCATGCAGAGATAGAAAATGACAAAGTCTTTCGCCATTTAAACAGCAAAGTCTTTAAGCATAGGACTAGTACAGTGCAGTCCTTGCCGAGCTGTCAAATAACAAAAGCCATTTATCACTCCAGGCACAATATTACAGCTTTGAATTGGTAAAATACCAACTCAAGCCAACCTGAAATGAATAAAAGCAACCCCTGACACAGTGTTTCGCTCTAATTAGAGCTCTTCAGAGAGGTATAGCTTTGTCCAGACACAAGGGAGCACCCTAAACTGAGACCTACCCAGAGTTCTCTCCTTCTTTTTTGCATAATTTATGCGTCACTCGATGCCTGAAAGGGTTTTGTTTTGACTTAATACTGGGTGCTCCCTTGTGTCTGGACAAAGCTATACCTTTCTGAAGAGCTCTAATTAGAGCGAAACACTGTGTCAGGGGTTGCTTTTATTCATTTCAGGTTGGCTTGAGTTGGTATTTTACCAATTCAAAGCTGTAATATTGTGCCTGGAGTGATAAATGGCTTTTGTTATTTGACAGCTCGGCAAGGACTGCACTGTACTAGTCCTATGCTTAAAGACTTTGCTGTTTAAATGGCGAAAGACTTTGTCATTTTCTATCTCGGCATGGATAGCACTGTCTAATCCTATGCTTAAAAACCTTGATAGAAAAACAGACATTTGAGGTGAGCAGATCTAGAGTGTCGCTGGTGTTGAGAGTGCTCTAACAGGAGCTGCTTTCCACCTAAACTGAGACCTACCCAGAGTTCTCTCCGTCTTTTTTGTATATATATATATATATATATATATATATATATATTACCTACTGGCGGTCGCCAGTAGGTATATATAGTTAGGATTTTTTCTCTATGGGTTTTTTGAAAATTCTATGTCTAATAACTTTGGCGTTTGTGGACGGAATCGGCTGACATTTTCAGGAAAATGGCACATTTTGTTTCTGAGCAGCCCTTGAAAATTTGGGGGGGGTTCGTCCAGTGGGGGCCGAGAAAAAAGGGGGGTCCCAAAACGTGTTTTTAACATTGAGTTTTCCATAGGGCGGTTGGCCTCACTTTTAGCCCGAACGGCTGAATGGATTTGCACGAAACTTGGCAAAATTGTAGGGACTGGTAGCCCGATGTGCCTTTTGTAGGTCTCAATATATGTGCTCCAGTGGATTTTGAGAAATTAACGTTTAAAAAAAGATATATATCTGTAACAGCGGACCGGTTAGCGCTCTGGTTCGCGGACTTTTCGCGCAACGGAGCTTTGTGAAGCGAAGCTGATTGGTTCTCCGGCGTCTGTCAACATTCCAAACAGTCCGTAGCGGCCGCCATCTTGTCTCTCGGTAGGATCGAGAGACAAGAGGAGGTCAAAACAAAGGGGGAAATAACTATAAGGGGGCATAGTAGATCCTCGCTGACCCCCTAGGTTTGATGTGGAGGTTTTAAAAGGGCCCCGCGGGGCAAAAAAAAATAATAAAAATAATAATCGAACGGCTGAATGGATTTGCACGAAACTTGGCAAAATATTAGGGACTGGTAGCCCGATGTGCCTTTGCTAGGTCTCAATATATGTGCTCCAGTGGATTTTGAGAAATTAACGTTCAAAAAAAGATATATATCTGTAACAGCGCTCCGCTTCGCGTAACGGAGGTTTGCGAAGCTGATTGGTCATTCTGTCACTGGGCTATAGTTGGGCTACATCTGGCTGATATTTGGGCTACATTTGTTTTTTTGTGTGTCTGGCGGCCATCTTTGGGCTACATTGGGCTACATTGGGCTTCATTGGGCTACATTCGGCTAATTAGCAAATAGCTCATCGCAAACTAGGAATGGTAAAGAATCGCTATTTATTCCTTAAAGTTCGCTATTTAGGAAATGCAAATAACTTTGATGATACATATGGCGGTTCATCTCTAACAAGATAAGAAGCATAGGGATAGATTTATGATGACTGGCGCATCACCAGGGATGTGTTAGTCATTCTGTGCCGCTGTTCCGTCACCTATGGTGTGCTGCATTTACAATGCGGCGCATCACGGGGCAAAAACAGCACAGATGCGTGATGTATCTGTGCCGTAAAGGTGGCGCATTGCTGGAGTTGTATCGCAAGTGTGATGAAGCTCCAGCAAGGGTCGGGGGTGCCCCTGTCGCAGGGTTTCTGTTCTCACACAGAACTGTGGACAGAGGATTGGAACCTCGGCGAATTAGGGTGTCCCAAAACTCACGTTAGTAATCAAAAACTATTTAGCAAGCTAGGTACAGTGTCACATTGGATATAACAAACTCTCAATGTTTAGACAATCCAGAATATGAACTTATAGTACCTCAGGATACGTGGAACTCATGAACAGTCGGTCGTTATATATTTCTTAGAAACCAGAACATGGAGTTAAGAAGAACACATGTGTATTTGAAATGTTTATTTACTAATGCCGTCTTCTCAGGCGTAGTACCTTAGATAATAAAAGTACACATATTATCAGTAGCAAAATTACCAGCATAGTTACTAGTACATAAAAAGTGAATGGTGATAGTATGTTAACATGCTGTAAATGAATAAGAGTTAGCAACACTTATAAGCAGCCGCGGGCCGTGGAGGGAGTTACGGTGAGGCAGGGAGGCGGGGAGGGGGAGAAGCAGGGTGGAGAATACAAGTACACATATTATCAGTAGCAAAATTACCAGCATAGTTACTAGTACATAAAAAGCGAATGGTGACAGTATGTTAACATGCTGTAAATGAATAAGAGTTAGCAACACTTATAAGCAGCCGCGGGCCGTGGAGGGAGTTACGGTGGGGCAGGGAGGCGGGGAGGGGGAGGGGCAAGGTAGAGAGGGCTCCACCCTGCTTCTCCCCCTCCCCGCCTCCCTGCCTCACCGTAACTCCCTCCACGGCCCGCGGCTGCTTATATCTCACCCTCCCTAATACACATATTATATTATTTGCTAAGAAGGTCTCTTTGTGTTGGTTTAGGGCGTGCCCATACTTTAGTGTCTTAGATTTGAAGGAATCACATCAGCATACACCAGCTCTCTCTTCATGTGAACCGCATCAACTGTTGTGTATGTGTGTTCGGCAAAGCAATATAAAACCCGCCTCATGCCCAGAATTGGCAGAAGTTGCACTTATGTTATGAGTATGAAGTCGTGGAGATCAGACCTCATAACAATTCTGTATCGTGTTGTTCTTGAAACTTTAGCACTCGCTGTACAGATATAGTTTAACAAGTAAAGCAGATAGTAGACCAATAACATATTATTCTCATGTAAACCACGATGAACTACTAGGTGGAAAGCTAAAGCAACAACTAAATGTCGTGTGCAGAAGTTGCAAAAAAGGAAAAATGGCGTTTAAACCGGTAATGAGCCCATGCTAACTTAACACGGTGTAAAGATATCCAGGACCTAGATGACTCCTCCCCATGATCCGGAAACGAACTGAATAAGATAATAGAAGTGCCATCTCATGAGAGCAGATTGCAAGTTTATATGTGGACGGTCCGCAAGGTAAAGCATTAAAAACTAGGAAAATTCAATGCTAAAGAAAAATAAAACAGCCAAGTACTTTATCGAGTCTTAAGCCAATAGGCAAGGTAAATAATAAAAACTTGACAATTAAGTCAATGAATTGTCAATGAAATGCTAGTACTCAGCATATGAAACATGAAAAAGGTCTATGACATAACTGTGTATGCAAAATAAGCTGCAACAGCCTCCAACAGGAAGTCACCGTCTTCATCCGAAAACAGTTCAGCCATCCAATTTAAAAGCGGAAAAGAACATACGTGCTCTCCCAGCACCGGATCCTCTATCACCATCAGAGGACAGCTCGGTGGGTTTTCAAGAAAGCTGTGTTCCAAGAAAGACTGTGCTGCCGCCAGTAAATTCCAGGGACCAAGTAGTCCATGCATCAATGCCACAGCCATAATCCTTTCGCCAGGACAAACCAACTCGTGAGTAATGATAGGAGTCATCAGCTGATTAAAGTCGACGTCAGGAGAAACCGGTCCGCAGAGACACAAATCAATGGCCCAATCGAAATCACAGGTCAGGCAGTGAAATACAGGCTGGACACAGGTGAAGTAGGAGAACCGAAAAGATAATCCATATGCCGTGCTTAATATCGCCAACGGCATTGTGCCATAATATTCTAGCATGCGATTGCGGAACAGTGTCAGCAGCTGCAGGGTCGGAGGTTGCATAGGAGGGACATCCATATTTAAAAATGTAAAAAAGCACAAGAGCGTCCGCTGGTAATGCAAGTAAAAATGCAATCCACGAACCAGAGTGGAGAAAATGGAATGAAAGGGAGCAGGGATGACTCCAAAGATTTTCTCAAATGAAGTCACGAGACCACTGGTAACAACTTTAAAAAAGTGTGCCAGGGATTTTGTGGAGGATGCGTTAAAGATAGTCGGAAACATGTTGCTGAAATTGAAAGGCAAACCTGTGTACGGGTGTTCGCTATGTGAAGTACGAAAGTTTCACGGGCCGAACTCAAGGCCACCTCTCTCTGAGACAAAAGAGCTCTTATTCTTGTCATGCCGTTGAAACGTGTCCCAAGGTTGGTATTTGTGGCCAGATTGAAAACTCCCTATGTTCATGTGTGGGAGGAAATAGAACATTTCTGCAGCAAATAACCCGTTCACTTACTGTTACGATAAAAGGAATACTTTTAATTAACTCAGAACAATCTTCATTATTGAGCATCAAATAACTACCATTTTCCAACAACTTGAACGTGGGGATGATAGCAGGAACTGGCGTGCCTTGCAACACGCAAGCCATATTTGGTCGGTGTTTGTTGCATGAATCGTGTAACTGTATGTGCTTACACATTAGTGAATGATCTGGCGTCTCAGTGCATTCCTCTCCATTCAGATAAACTTCTTGATCATCTTTGAAACATCTGTATGTGTATGGAAGCGACCAGACCTCATGAACAAAAGCACTACCTAAAGGTTCATAAAGACCTATTGGTATATATTTCATACAATTTGAAAACTTATATAAAGCAAAAGGCAGCGTTATTAAACCGTGGATAAGGCATGTTGCCAAAAAACCCGCAATCCTCTGCTGATGATGTCACTGAGCATGTCATGAATGATGTAATATGTGACATCATCAGTAGTGGATTATGGGTAATAGTATCTCTAGTTTACTCCCCTATAGCTGTCTTTCTTTTAACATAAGTGTGTGTTTCCTTCCCTTATACTTACTGTTTTTGGTTCGCTTCCAGTTCGCGTACCAGCGAGCGAACTAGGAAGCGAACTAAGAGAAATAGAGGTTGGCACAGTTCCAAATATTGTACCAATTTTTTAATAACGGGGAGGTAGTTCTGAAAAGAACTTTTTTTTTTATTTTTCTGAACATTTTTTTAATGTTTTTGAATTTTTCGGAACAGTTTTATATTTTTTTGGGTTTTTCTTGGAGGGGGCAATGAAAACGATTCATTGTAAAGGGCTCAACAGGAGCAACAAAACAAAAAAAAGAAGTATTTATTATTTTGGGCGTTTCGGACAAACTTGCATATGATAGTCAATAGCTCTGTTGATCAGAGTGATGCTTCTTTCTCCGTAGGAAATGAATCCATCGCAAAATACGCAGGTGTGTTTTACTTCACCAAATCTCATTTGTATATTTGGCACCATCTCCCTGCCCTCTGGTCCCGTTACTTCCGGTACAACAGATCTTCTGGCCATAATAGGGAGATTATCTAGGTCGTTCCGAAACTGTGCAGCACTGTAGTTGTTAGGATGCCACCTAGTCATATGGCGATGCATTGTGTAGTTTCCGAAACTGTATTTTTTGTCGGTCCCTCTGGACAGTCTATCTTGACATATAAGGCAAGTTACGTATCTTGCATTTACTTTTTTCTGACCTTTGGGAATTTTAAAAAATTGCCAAATGAAGTTTTCTTTCCGGTGAGACGTCTTGGGCTGCTCAGGCAAAAACTGCCTCTCTTCGTGCTCGTCCTCCTGTTCCTCTTCTTCTTCTTCTTGTTGAATTACAACTTGAGCAGGTGGTCCTCTCTTCCTTGGAGGTGGTGGAGGTGGTGGGGAAGCACCAGCTGAAGCTACTAAAGAAGCCATTGCTCAGTGATCACAAAGGGTCTTTCTCTCACAATGATGAAAGTCAGAGTGAGGAAAGAAGGAGGGATTTTCATCATTTGGGAAAAACAAGAGTTCTCAACCAATCAAAAGTGTTCATTTTAGATTATATGACCTAGTCTTACATCATTAGGAAACCAAAAGTGAAATGAACCAATGAAAAGTGTTATTACCAAGTCACATGACTTGCTGTGTTTACGTTAAGCGCTTTGCAGGGCCTCCCGGTTTGCTTCCAGAAACCTGCGCTTTGGCACTCGCTTCGCGTACCAGTTCGCTAACGTAGCACGTCATATGACGTATCACGCGACAACGTGGAACGTCATGCGGACGGGAGGCGTCACGATGTTGTTTTCTAACGCGGCACTTGCGGTAAAGAAACGTTTACCGGCTCGCGGTCTATTTCGCGGCATCAAGGTCAGCTAACGGGAAGCTTCCCGATTCGCGAAGCGGGAACGAAGAAAAAAAAATATTTAAAAAAAAAATTATTCATAAACATATAAAATATATTTTTGGATTTAAAGAAGAATACATTTTACAGCTACAGATATTAGCTGTTAAAAAACCAATGAAATTCACAGAAAAAACCATAGGTTATAGACCATATATAGTTAGGAATTAGCATTTACAAAACCTTGAAAATTCACTGAAAAAACCATAGGTTATAGACCATATATAGTTAGGAATTAGCATTTAGAAAACCTTATTTTACTCACACAAAACCATTGAAATTCCATATATAGTTAGTTGCACTAACTATATATCGCGCACCCGCAATCCACTGCTGATGATGTCACATATTACATCATTCATGACATGGTCAGTGACATCACTGATGACATCACTGATGACATCTCAAATGACATCACTGATGACAACATCCAGTGACTGTATGTTTCTGTAAAGTTAAAATATGTCTTAGATATTGAAGAATGAGTGGATGTATAAGTGTCTGGATGAAGGATTTAGTAGGTGCGTGACTGACTGTATGAGTGAGTGATTAAATGTGTCTCACTGAATGCATGGGTTAGTGACTAAACTGTCTTAATTTGTGCATCATTATGTCTGTTGTGATGTAAACTGCTGCATGTGTTGATCATTAGCTATACGAGAGGCTATATGTGTTATTAATTGGTTGCCCAAGTATTTCTATGGGAGATTGAGTTTGTGTGGGGGTGGCTGGGAGGTGTGTGACTCTGTGCATAGATGTGTGAGCAGTTGATTCACTAGGTGTATGAGTTCAAGAGTGCATGTGGAAAAAGCTACATGGGCGGTTGACTGTGTGCATGAGTGTATTGATGAGTGAATGGATATCTCAATGCTACATGTCATAGTAAGTACATATGTAAAACACAGTACATGTGAGAGTTGGCATATATAAATAACTGTGCATGAGAGCCACTGAATGTGTGAGTGGCTGTATGGATCATTGTGAACTTGTATCAGGGATTGTATAAGAGAGTAAATATGTGTTAGTATATGTTTGAATAAGTAAGGTGTGTATAACTGTATAGTTGAGGAAATGGAGGTGAGATTGTTTCTTTGCATGACTGACTAGGTGTGTGAGTAACTCCATGGATGAGTGACAGTGTGTGAGTGTCTGTATACACTGAGTGTATCTAAGGTTATATTAGAGTCTGAAGAGGTTTATCGTATTAGCACAAGAATGATGTCAAATGAGATGTCATCAGTGATGTCATCAGTGATGTCATTTGAGATGTCATCAGTGATGTCATCAGTGATGTCACTGACCATGTCATGAATGATGTAATATGTGACATCATCAGCAGTGGATTGCGGGTGCGCGATATATAGTTAGTGCAACTAACTATATATGGAATTTCAATGGTTTTGTGTGAGTAAAATAAGGTTTTCTAAATGCTAATTCCTAACTATATATGGTCTATAACCTATGGTTTTTTCAGTGAATATATATATACACATAGAGATTGCTTAAGAGGAAGAAACCGGAGGGACACAGCAGGGGATTCCAAAGAGAGAAGCTTTATTGCAGAACAGGCAGCATGACGCGTTTCGGCAGAATTAGCCTTAATCATATGCTTGACATCCAGGAGTCTGGATCGGTCCGCTATTCAAACACTGAATCGTGCTTCCATTGGTGGAAGCCCAGCTGAGTCCTCTAACTTGAAACGTCATCGCAGCCTGCATAGGTAGACTACGACTCCCAGAGAGCACCATCTTGGCTGAACGGGAGAACGTCTTCAAACGGACTCGTGAAATCCCACAGTGAGTGCTGGTAAAGGTGAGTAGCGTGAATATGTGCAGATTAAAATGTCCTGGTGCTGTAACCGTGAAAACCTCCTCTCTCTGACCCCCAGACGCCTTACCGCATGTGCCCAAGTCCTGTGGTACTGAAGACTCCGCTAATGTTAGCTGTTCTTCCCGTGTAGTCACGGGCTGTGACTCACAGCAGTAATGCGCTGTCCTTGGATGCGGGGGCCGAGGCAAAGCCAATCCCTTGGCAATGTGTGTGTATATATATGTATGTGTATGTATATATATATATATATATATATATATATATATATATATATATATATATGTATATATATAAATATAAGATAGGCTTTCCTGTTTTCAGTTTCTATTTTTGGTAAGTTCTGGTGTTTCTTTTTCAGTTTTTTCAAGTGATTTCAATACCTTAAAAAAACAGTTCTCAATGGTTACTCATTTTCGCGCCACTAAAAACAACAAAAAAAGTTTTTTCCCGGTGTTTATGGAATTTTTGCTTTTAATATTGCTTGCTTGCTTTCTGCACATGGTATACAGACAGTGTACGTATATATATATATATATGAGGTCCAAATAGATTTTCGCAAATTAAACTTGTTGTATTACACCATACAATACTTCTTCATTGAGTCTTTGGTCATGTGTGCTCACTCTTTCCTTCCCATGTAAAATTCTGTGAATGGGCCCTCAACATTGGCACTTGAGAAGGGCAACACCAAAACAGCCAGTACACAATTTGTTAACCCTGGCCACTAACATAGCTTTCCATGCCAATACTGGTGCACTTGAAGATTGCGATTCTTAGGACAGGTTCTGCAACATTGACTTCGTATGCCATTGGAGGTGAAGGGACTTTTCTATGCATCATTGCAAGCCATTTCTCCTACATTGTAAAATAAACGCTCCTAAATTGCTCTTCAACATTGCTTTGCTTACCAAGTGTCAAGCACTCTAACATGGAACATGCAGTGCCAAAGTCACTAAAGGTGTTGCTCAGCCTACTCTCAA
This sequence comes from Lissotriton helveticus, assembly GCF_964261635.1. NCBI lineage: Eukaryota > Metazoa > Chordata > Amphibia > Caudata > Salamandridae > Lissotriton > Lissotriton helveticus. The sequence continues at coordinate 1,118,772,199 of NC_136070.1, forward strand.
GGAGATGTTTCACATCTACACCAATCATGCTGAACACTTGACAGACAAGGTTTTTTCAGACTCAAGTTTTTTTAATATGTCCACTACAACAGTTATGCCTTCCTGTAAAAATCTAATAATGCAGTAGAGGGCACTTTTTTCACATCACTATCTGAATGCGACCAAAGATCCTCACATTTCTTGCCTTTGACATCATCACTCAGCAAAAATACGGTTGCCACATGGATAATATAGCATCCATATCTTTGGACTTAGAACCATCAGCTAAGGGACACAGTTGGGATGACTCTTTCTTTGATGCCACACAAAGCACAAAATAAATATTTGCGTTTTAGTTACTGTGCATAAGAAAACTGCACCAGAATGGACTGAAAAGTCAATAGCATCCCTCATTAACATTGAAGATTGTAAAGATGCTTTCAGCATACCATCTAACAAGTGGCAAGGATCTCCTACAGGGAATCACTTCAGCTCGGGAATCAATCATCACACAACTTTTTCATATACGTATCTGAATCACTGCAAATACAAACAATATCACTCCAATCTTTGTTGAACTTGGAAAGAACCTTTTTGCAGAGCCTTCCAATTGACACTGCGTTCCATGTTTTCCAAAAGTCTTTTGTCATGTTTTCACCACTATCCCAGATGCTTGGTGATAGCACGTTCTATACATATACTTGTCACTATACCTTGCAATGAATGTTTAAAGCCTGAGGTGTTGGCAATTCACCTACTGTCAATACTGACCCACTAGAAACTGTGGGTTGATGTATGAAGGGGTTTTGCCCATTCTCTGTGGGTAAATGTGATGAAACATTAGGAAAGATTCTAATGAAACCAGCCATTTTACCTATCAGTGAAAGAATCAAACACAGCCAAAATATCAAATATGATTTTGATAGTTCCTGATACTCTACAGTTTATAAAATAATTAAACAAGACCTAAAACATGCTTCTAAATCCTGCCTATTTAGACCAAAGACCACAAAACTGAAACAAGCACTGGCGTTGCCAATAGGTCTCGCAGTAGGAAAGTTGGAGCTATTGGTTTTGTAAATGACAAAGCCCTTTATGTTTTTAAAATGAAAACAAAAATAAAAGGCATTGTTATTTGCAATTGTAATGTAATGTAATTTTGGACCCTATAAGTATTTAGTTATGCAGCAGAATATCCTTGGTGCAACAACACCAACTGTTGCATGGCTAAACACTTATAAGGTCCCAAATGCTTGACCTATTGGCTATGCCAATGCTTGTTAATCTTGTTAACTATCCACTCCCAAGCTGCGTGGCACCACATCCAGGTTTGAATCTTTCAGTCTCTTTGCTCTGTTGCGTTTGTACACAATCTAGCGAGTTCTAAGTAGCCACCTCCCTCTCCACTTTAAAACTTCACTCATAGTGCACCTCACTTTAATCAAATGGGTGGAATGCTGCTTATTGAGGGCGACCCCTACACAAAGAGAGCCCTGGCACAAAACAAGGAAAAAATACATTGTAAAAGTGTGCTACACAAAAGAAGGGAAGGGAGGGAACGGAAGAAGGTAGATAGATGTGATAGGAAGAAATAGAGAAGAAGGAAGAAAGAAATAGGGGACGAAGAGAAAGAAACACAAGCCAAAGAAATAGGAGTAGGAAACAAAAAAGAATGAAATAAACAGAAAAATAAAGAAACAGATGGAGGGGGAAAAAAGAAGAAGAAAACAAGCATTGGAAATGCAATAGGTCTCGCAATAACGCGAGTCTGAACTATTAGCATTGTAAATGATAATGCCCTTTATTTTTGCGTTCTGGTTTTTGGAACATAAATAAAAGGCTTTGTCATTTACAAGGCCTATAGCTTAAATTTGCGTTAAAACGAGACCTATTGCATTGCAATGGTGGTGGTGCTGCTGAGTTTTCTCTGAATCTGCACTCTGAATCTGCACTCTGAATCTGCACTCTGAATCTGCACTCTGAATCTGCACTCTGAATCTGCACCCACAATCTGCACTCTGAATCTGCACTCTGAATCTGCACCCACAATCTGCACCCACAATCTGCACCCACAATCTGCACCCACAATCTGCACTCTGAATCTGCACCCTGAATCTGCACCCTGAATCTGCACCCACAATCTGCACCCACAATCTGCACCCACAATCTGCACCCTGAATCTGCACCCACAATCTGCACCCACAATCTGCACTCTGAATCTGTGCCCACAATCTGCACCCACAATCTGCACTCTGAATCTGCACCCACAATGTGCGAGTGGCGTTGCGTGTGTGAGTGGCGTTGCGTGTGTGAGTGGCGTTGCGTGGATGAGTGGCGTTGCGTGGATGAGTGGCGTTGCGTGGATGAGTGGGGTTGCGTGGATGAGTGGGGTTGCGTGGATGAGTGGGGTTGCGTGGATGAGTGGGGTTGCGTGGATGAGTGGGGTTGCGTGTGTGAGTGGGGTTGCGTGTGTGAGTGGGGTTGCGTGTGTGAGTGGCGTTGCGTGTGTGAGTGGCGTTGCGTGTGTGAGTGGCGTTGCGTGTGTGAGTGGCGTTGCGTGTGTGAGTGGCGTTGCGTGTGTGAGTGGCGTTGCGTGTGTGAGTGGCGTTGCGTGTGTGAGTGGCGTTGCGTGGGTGAGTGGCGTTGCGTGGGTGAGTGGGGTTGCGTGGGTGAGTGGCGTTGCGTGGGTGAGTGGCATTGCGTGGGTGAGTGGCGTTGCGTGTGTGAGTGGCGTTGCGTGTGTGAGTGGCGTTGCGTGTGTGAGTGGCGTTGCGTGTGTGAGTGGCGTTGCGTGTGTGAGTGGCGTTGCGTGGGTGAGTGGTGTCGCGTGGGTGAGTGGCGTCGCGTGGGTGAGTGGCGTCGCGTGGGTGAGTGGCGTTGCGTGGGTGAGTGGCGTTGCGTGTGTGAGTGGCGTTGCGTGGATGAGTGGCGTTGCGTGGATGAGTGGCGTTGCGTGGATGAGTGGCGTTGCGTGGATGAGTGGCGTTGCGTGGATGAGTTGGGTTGCGTGGATGAGTGGCGTTGCGTGGATGAGTGGCGTTGCGTGGATGAGTGGGGTTGCGTGGATGAGTGTGCGTTGCGTGTGTGAGTGGTGTTGCTTGGGTGAGTGGCGTTGCGTGGGTGAATGTGGTGTTGCATGGGTGTGAGTGGCGTTGCGTGTCTAAGTGTTGCTGTGTGGGTGAAAGTGGCACAGAGCCTTTGATGTGGCCTGGCGCAGGAGAAATGCTGCTGCTGCTAATTAAATACAAGAGTGGCCGGGAAGCGGCCGGGAAACACAAGTACGGCCGGCCACATAATTAGGGGAGGAGAAGCCGCACAGCACACGCTGGGAGAAGCCCTTGGATGTGCTGTGCGGCCGCGATGCGCGCTCTGTGCTGGGGGAGGGGGGAGGGCCATTAGTCTGAACTCGCGGCAAGATCAAAGGAAGGGTGGGAGGGACATTGAGGAACAGATGGCCATGATAGTGTATGGGCCAAAAGCGCGTGCCTGTGGCCACGTGCACTCGAAGAAAACGCCACGAAAAAAAGCGGTGGTTTCACAATCAGTTCGAGCACTTGAATTCTCGCCATTTCCCATTCCTTCGGAATGGTAAAGGCGAGACCTAAAAAGGGGAGGTGAAAAGGGAGGGAAAGGTGGAAAGGCAAGAAGATGGAAGTGTGAGAAATAGAGAGAACGCTGATGTCGTACAAGTTCTTGAGACACCCTCTCCTCAGCACCTTTCTGGTAAACTCTGTCGGAGGAATGAGGAAGCGAGCGGCGTGCTGAGTGCTGCACTCGAAGCATGCAGGGTAACTGTGTGAGGAGCAGAACTGAGGAGAGACAGACAGGCAGGCACAAATGAGAGACAGACAGGCACAGAAGAGAGACAGGCACAGAGGAGCGGCTGCACAGAGAGAGGAGGAACGATAGGGGGGGGACAGCAGTGGAGAGGAGACACAGGGGCCGAGGATAGACAGACAGGAGTGACAGATACAGTGGGGGAGAGATGGGGCAGAACGAGAAGCACACATGAGAAAGAGGCACAGAGGAGAATAGATAAGGGGGTGACCCACAGAAGAGGGCAGCAGAGAGGCAGCCGAAGCCGAGAGTAACATGGAGAACAGACGGACACGAAAAGGAATAAATAACAAGCATAGCTAGAGAGCAGCGGAGTGATCGAGGATAGACAGCCACAGAAGAGGGCAGCAGAGAGGCATCCGAAGCCGAGAGTAACATGGAGAACAGACGGACACGAAAAGGAATAAATAACAAGCATAGCTAGAGAGCAGCGGAGTGATCGAGGATAGACAGACAGGAGTGACAGATACAGTGGGGGAGAGATGGGGCAGAACGAGAAGCACACATGAGAAAGAGGCACAGAGGAGAATAGATAAGGGGGTGAGCCACAGAAGATGGCAGCAGAGAGGCAGCTGAAGCCGAGAGTAACATGGAGAACAGATGGACACGAGGAGAAACGATGGGGGGGACAGCAGTGGAGAGGAGACACAGGGGCCGAGGATAGACAGACAGGAGTGACAGATACAGTGGGGGAGAGATGGGGCAGAACGAGAAGCACACATGAGAAAGAGGCACAGAGGAGAATAGATAAGGGGGTGAGCCACAGAAGAGGGTAGCAGAGAGGCATCCGAAGCCGAGAGTAACATGGAGAACAGACGGACACGAAAAGGAATAAATAACAAGCATAGCTAGAGAGCAGCGGAGTGATCGAGGATAGACAGCCACAGAAGAGGGCAGCAGAGAGGCATCCGAAGCCGAGAGTAACATGGAGAACAGACGGACACGAAAAGGAATAAATAACAAGCATAGCTAGAGAGCAGCGGAGTGATCGAGGATAGACAGCGAGATAGGCAAAAAGCTTTCAATAAAGAGCGGCCGGGAAACTGAAAGTACGGCCGGCCAGACATGAATAATTAGGGGAGGAGAAGCCGCAGAGCACACGCTGGGAGAAGCCCTTTGATGTGGTGGTGGCCGTGAACAAAATGCAATTATGAGGGAGGCCGATGCGCGTGCTTGTTTGGTCACGTGATTCACGTGAACTCAAAGAAAACCGCACCAAAAAGCCCTTGGTTTCACAAGGATTTTGAGCACTTGAATTCTCTCCATTTCCCATTCCTTCGGAATGGAAAAGGCGAGACCTAAAAAGCAAAAGGAAGAAGAAACAATATTTTAATGTCATCCCTAAACAACAAACCTCAAGCAGAATAATGTTAGCTCAGTCTTTCTTACTGCTGGCTTGTATAACAAAGTTACATTGTACTGGCCCCTTCAGGAAGAAAAAAATACTTTTTTTCCTTTCCTTGAATGGCATTTAGTTTGCGGTTGTGCAGGTGTTTTTCCAGTGTTTAGATGTTTTTACTGGTGAGGGCTATTTCTCTTTCAGTGGGGTTTTATCAGTAATAGGTTTAAACCTAAAACCCCACACACACACACACATATATATATCCAACTTCTTTACCCACAAGGAGCCACGGACCTCTCTGGGCTGTCTCAGCGCTGGAGGTGGGTTCCTCCAAAATAATCCAACAAGAGACTTTTACTCACCAGGTGCATTCTGGTAATTGCATGAAGTCGAGAACTACGATGTAAAGGCATGGTTTGGCGCAGGCGCATAAAACTACATTTGAACGCCGCAAACACAAGGATAACTGCCCACCTGTGATCAAGGCTGCAAACGACGGCTGAAACGCGTTAGGTTTTAAGATTAAGACTGTTTCTTTCTGGCGAAATAAAAGCACAAGTTATCCCACGATGTCTTGGTCCAGTGCTTTCTCTGTCAAAGGAGAAGTTTTGTTGGATTATTTTGGAGGAACCCACCTCCAGCGCTGAGACCGCCCAGAGAAGTCCGTGGCTTCTTGTGGGTAAAGAAGTTGGATTGTTGAATGTGGGGAGTCGGACCGGCCCGCAGTGTCCCAGCAGTATGGCACGGAGTTTTCCAGCCGAGAATTTCTGGATGTGCTGAGGGCTTGGGAAGGTGCATGTACATGAGTGCTGCAACTGAAGACATCGGGACTGCTTCAAGGTGCCTGCATTAATTATTATGGAAGAAACAGCCGGATTTAATTATGGGCAGACAGTACACCGAGTGAGTACTCTGAAATAAAGCAAATATGGACTGCAATTGTGTCAGCAATATGAAGGTTGGCTGAAAATGAGAGAAACAAGCAAAGCAGTTAAAGTGCCATTACTTAAGAGACTTTTACTCACCAGGTGCATTCTGGTAATTGCATGAAGTCGAGAACTACAATGTAAAGGCATGGTTTGGCGCAGGCGCATAAAACTACATTTGAACGCCGCAAACACAAGGATAACTGCCCACCTGTGATCAAGGCTGCAAACTACGGCTGAAACGCGTTACGTTTTAAGATTAAGACTGTTTCTTTCTGGCGAAATAAAAGCACAAGTTATCCCACGATGTCTTGGTCCAGTGCTTTCTCTGTCAAAGGAGAAGTTTTGTTGGATTATTTTGGAGGAACCCACCTCCAGCGCTGAGACCGCCCAGAGAAGTCCGTGGCTTCTTGTGGGTAAAGAAGTTGGATTGTTGAATGTGGGGAGTCGGACCGGCCCGCAGTGTCCCAGCAGTATGGCACGGAGTTTTCCAGCCGAGAATTTCTGGATGTGCTGAGGGCTTGGGAAGGTGCATGTACATGAGTGCTGCAACTGAAGACATCGGGACTGCTTCAAGGTGCCTGCATTAATTATTATGGAAGAAACAGACGGATTTAATTATGGGCAGACAGTACACCGAGTGAGTACTCTGAAATAAAGCAAATATGGACTGCAATTGTGTCAGCAATATGAAGGTTGGCTGAAAATGAGAGAAACAAGCAAAGCAGTTAAAGTGCCATTACTTAAGAGACTTTTACTCACCAGGTGCATTCTGGTAATTGCATGAAGTCGAGAACTACGATGTAAGGGCGTGGTTTGGCGCAGGCGCATAAAACTACATGTGAACGCCGCAAAAACAAGGATAACTGCCCACCTGTGATCAAGGCTGCAAACGACGGCTGAAACGCGTTAGGTTTTAAGATTAAGACTGTTTCTTTCTGGCGAAATAAAAGCACAAGTTATCCCACGATGTCTAGGTCCAGTGCTTTCTCTGTCAAAGGAGAAGTTTTGTTGGATATATATATATATATATATATAATATTCACCAATGTGTCCCCACCCCACTTCAAAGACGCACTCAACAGCAGATCTAGTAGAAGCAAAAGGCATTTGTAATTGAGTTCGGAGCACAGCTTCTTGATCACAGGCTGCCAGGGTGCATGCCGACCTGCTCAAAGGCAAAACTTCTCAGCACATTTCAATTGACCTTTAGTAGGTTTCACAGGTGAGTTAACTGGCATTCATGCTGGGATGTGTAGTCCCTTTCAGACAGTTTTCGGACTCTTGTAGACTCTGCGCTGCAATACTGAATATGCATTTTAAAATTACACTTCAGTGGGCCTCCAAATTATACTGTCCTAACGAGCTCCGGATTTCCAGGCTTTCATGGACCCAACTCGGGGAGCTTGCAGTCTTTATGGCTGGACTGCCGTTCAGTTACATGTTCATTAATGTGTCCCCACTTCAAAGACACACTCCACAGCAGATCTGGTAAAAGCAAAAGGCATTTTTATTTCAGAGTTCTTTTGTTTGCCTACCGTGTTTCAGAGCATAGCTCCTTGATCACAAGTTGCCAGAGTGCACGCAGAAATACTCAAAGACAACTCGAAGGTTTGTGGGGACACATAATATAAACTACTGGGATGTAGTTATATTTAGGACCTAGTTTTCATAGGAAAAGCGTTTTTTTTTACTTGTATATATCTTTGGCACAGTTTGACGAATCTTCACAAAAGGTTCCCAAAAAATGTGCCAGTGAGTCTTATTGTGCATGAATGTTTTGGGGTGATCCATCAAGGGAGAGCTGAGAAAAATGGAGGGGTCAAAAAAAGTGTTTCCATTTTAATTCCCATAGAGATTTTAGAAATGACTACAGCCTAAATCACTACCAGATTTTGTATATATGTGGCCACGACGCCTTCGCAAATAATGGCAATCTTGTACAGAGATCTGGGTTGCTGCCATCCTTTCCACCAGGAACTGTTGGCAGCCATTTAGGGACTCTGTTTCACCCTGTGCACCAGGTTCCGGAAGCATGAGGGTATTTTAAACATGAAGCCGGGGGGTGCATGGGGCTTCCCCTCCTAGGGCTCTTTTTAGCCCCAGGGACCACCACTGTCCTATGGCTTTATTTATATATTGGCGGGTGGCTGTGCGGACCCCCCTCCATTAGAAGCCCTGGCGACTACCACCACTTCCCCAGGGCATTATTTAAAAAGGCTGTGGTGGCCCATCTCCTGGGGCTTTAATATTCTCCGGATTCACCATCCTTCTGTGGCTAAATCAAAAAACATGCCGGGGACCACGCAGACCCCCATGGCCCGAGGGCAACCACCTCCCTGGGGCCAAATACAACTTTAAAAACTGGTAGGGGGCCTTGCAGACTCCATCCCAGTCCATATACATCCCCAGGGACCACCAACTCCCGGGGCCGGCCTGTGCCTACTAAAGGAGTGCTGCACAACACCCCTTCTGGAGCTATTAATGAAACTGGGGACCGCCACCCCCCAGGCCTGGCATGGTGTTATTTCCCGAGGCGCCCTCCCTCAGGGGAAAGCGGTTTGCTATTGCACAGCTCCCACCAAGCGAGAGCAAACATTAACCCTGATCCCAGCAAGCGGGAGCTGTCATGCGGGCAGGAAAACAGATGAAAGATTGCTCCCACACACAGGGAGCTACATATTTAGCAGCTCCCTGCATGTGGAAGCAATACCGGCTCCCATAGGAGACAGCTCGGACTATGGGGGCATTAAGGCTCCGTCAGCGGTCCCCATCAAAGCATACTGGGTGCCTTGGGTAGGCCAGGGCACCCGGGTTGACGCGGCCGGGCCCTGGAGGATTAGTCCCAAGGGCCGATATGAGCCTCGGGAGGGGAGCCGCACACCATCCCATTGAATTTTGGCTGGGCCCCGTGGGATGGCGTCCTTGGGGCCGAAATTGGCCTGAGGATGGGGGGGGGCACATTTTGGGGGGCCGTTCTGGCCCTGGTGCTCATTTCACAGAAATTTAACCTCAACGGGAAGCACATGCATATATGAACTTAGCATGTGCCCCAATTGAAGCTCCACGTCTGTAAAGGACAAATGAGCCTGACCTCCTGGGATTGCCAGAGGCAATGCAAGTGTGTTTCCTCAGCAATTCTATTACCGGAAATTTTCGTAGAGGTGAATGCATCATTGATCTATTGGAGCACAATCTGTAGTGACTGTGATATGTGGGTTCTTTCATGGTTCTGTCTTTGAATGACGACGTGTATAAAAATGTGCAAAATCACCTGAAGCTCCTCCTGTTTGGCCCAGCCTGTTCACCTCAGAAGTATCCAATTGTCTTCCCACCTTTTGCCATGATGAATGGCAGCTTAGCAAAAGGCCCCCCAGCGCGTTTCCTGCTGATTCTGTTGATGCGATCTTGATACTGAGGAATATGAGGACAAACAAAGAAGTACTTACTTCATATAGTTAAAAGGATGGGTTCATGTTTGGTGGAGATTTACCACGTTGTAGTCTTGTTATGCTCTCTATAGAGGGATTCATGTTATTACAGATTTCTAGATGAAGATGCTTGAGAAGCAATCACATTGCCAAAAAGCAAACAAGGTCACTGAAGACATTTCTTTGTGGTCCATTACACATTTGTACTGTAGAATATGCAGTAGATATTTACCTGAGATAGCACTTGGTAATTAGCCAGTTGAAAGTACTCCAGTTGGGTGAGGTTCCATTCTGCTGCAGTCACTCACACAGCTACTGATACACTGACACCCACTCACACACCCATTCTGCCACTCTCACGTCTACTCTCAGACCCAGTCACTCACACACTCACCAACTCATACAGCCACTCACATACCCACTCACTGACCTACACATACCAACTCTCAAAGGTTACAGGTTATAATTAGGAAATAACATTTTTAAAACCTTACAAATTCACTGAAAAAAACAAAGGTTACATGGACGTTATAGTTAAAAAAAAAAATAGAATTTAAAAGAACAAGTGACATTCAGCAGCCATATTTACCTGAGCTAATTATAACTTACACCCCTGCAATGCACTTCTTATGACCTTGCATAATACATCATTCATTACATGGCCAGTGACATCACTTATGACCTCACTGATGACATGTCAAATGACATTCGACTTTTGATGTAAGCAGGACACATTACTTCCTTGTTTCTAGCTAGTTTACTCACTTCAACTATTTCAGCATTATTCGACTCTGAGATCTTTTGTAATAAAGACATGATCTTTTTGATTAATTGGTGTCCTTGGGGCTCCAAGGACCCTCTATTCCGAAGTACGACCAAATACTGTTCTTCGAGAGTACTGCATCTCATTACAGAACACGTGTGCGGTTGTTTCAGAAATCTCCTAGCACAGTTTATTGCACAGAGAGTTGTTTTCTCTCATGTGTTTTTTTCTTTGGTCTTTTGCATCTAAAAATATATGGGTGGGACTAAGGGGATTAATTTCCATAGCATGTGGGACTAACAGCACCCTTCCCCCTGTTTGGTTTGTGACTCTTTCTTATTGGTTTTCCTCCCCTTTCTATTCACTCTCTTGCGATTATTTTCGGAGAATTCAATTGTTCACTTTATTCCTCTTGGAAATTTTGATTGTGATATTGCAATTTGATATTGCTTACAAGTGGAAGTTAGCTTCCCAAACTTGGAGTAATTCGTTTCTTCCAGCTTCCTGTCGGCTGTGAACTTGAACTTTACATGCTTGTAAAGAAATTCGTAAATATGAAAATAATTATTTGAAGGCTTGATATTAAGTTGTAATGATTGCTTTTTTAAAAATCATCAGCCTTGAAAAGTTGTCTTATCGTTGATTGCTGTCATCTGATACTGACCTGCGCGTCAACAAAATGTGTGATTCATGTTCATAATTAAATGTTGGATCTGCTACATTGTCAGACCACAAGACATAACATTTGTATAGTGCTCTTGTTTTTGTGTATAAAAAACCCATATAACCACAACACCAGCTTACTCAATAATAGAGCCACTCCGTCATCTCTGCAGGTACTCCCACAAGCACTCGCTCAAGTGCTCACTCACCCATACATCTACTCATGCAGCCACTCATTCACCCATATAACAACTCAAACAGGTACACACTCACCTGTACTGCTATTCACATACCCACATATTCAATCATGCAAACAATTACACAGCTATTCACTCACGCATACAACCTCTGAACATAGCCATATACTCACCCATGCAGACTCTCACACAAAGATCACTCTCCAGTACAGCAACTTACCCGCGTTTGCAGAGTGGTGGAGAAAGGGGCATGGCCTCCAAAGACCTCTCAGCAATCCCGCTGTGTGGGACTTACTGTAGGTAACAGGTGGGTCTGTTGGCCCCCAAGGACCCTCTGGAGCCAAAGGACTTCCTCCCCCAACCACCCCCTAAGGACCCTCAGCAGTTGGCCCCTAAGAACCCTCAGCAGTGACGGGGACTTAATCCCCCAATCAAGAGCCCGCCAGGAGGCAGGAGTAGTGAAGAAAGGGGGCAGGGCCTCCTGCAAGTTGCAAGCTTCGTTTTTTTGTATTTTAGGAAGGGGTCTGTGTGCCCCCCCCTTTCCCTTTCAACCTTTTGGGCCCCTGGACCTCAACCATTTTTTAACATTAAATTAAAAAGGGAGGGGGGCGTGCCAGCCCCTCTCCCGAGGCCAATTTCGCCCCCGGAGATCCCATTTTAGGACTTAGGGCGTTGTCAAGCAAATAAAACGATTGCTTGCCGGGGTGTGTATTTGCGGACTTTCTCACTTAGACCCCATGAAGAAGAGGCGCCGGGCCTCGAAACGCTTCGGGACATGGCAAACAGTGACAGGAAAATGGATAACTGAGCTGCGAGAGGCCAATAAACCAGATGGTTGGAACATCGTGTGTGACCCTCGAAAGCGCAAGCATCCTTGTTTATTCACATATTCAACACTGCTGGTCTTGGCCGTGCGGGGGAGCACCATCTCCGGTTGCAGGGGAATAGTGCCCACACCGCCAGTGCTCGCCCCGCATTGCACATTATCCACTTACATACCAAAGGAAACTCATGAGACATATTTGTGGGGAAGCAGTGCTGCAGGTTTATTTCGTACAACACAGGTAGCAGTTAAGGTGGGTCATCTTACAGGCGATCCAATGCGGCACGGCGAGACGATGCTCTGACGGTACAGTAAATTACCATTTCGTTATGCTACCACCCCCCCTGTCAGGGCGGAGCGATGAGGCACACCCCCGGTCGGTTCAGGCCCCCCGACCGCCCGAAGGACTAACGGGGCGCCGACGCTGTTTCCTGGAACCCCCTTCGGCTCCAGGTGCTTGGCTCAGGCACCCTTACTGTGCCAGGCAGAGGTATCTAGACTGTATCCTTCTGCCGCAGAGGTACCCTTACTGTCCATCTGCTTCCAGATCGCCCTGTACTCCGCCACAGCTCTGGAGGAGACCCCCGTCGATGACAGAGCCCCCCACCCACCTAGCTACTTCCGGTCGCTGTTTAGAGCCTCAAATTGCTCTATTACATAAGGATATGGATACCAGTGATATTAGACCCAGGAACAAAAGTGATGGGAGCGTTACCCGACGTCAGGCCGTTATCTTGCTGTACGAGCACAGCATAGCAGTAAATATGACTGTCATATTAGAACCCTTCTCTGAATTTCTGCTTAGTGAGCAACTAGCTGTTTCCGGCCAGTGACTATTTGCATTACTGTATCTGATGCTGGAAACCCGTGATATGCCACCAAGCAAGCAAGGCATATGGAAGTTAACCTGTGGTCACTGGAGTCAGCCGTGAATTTTGGCCTCCGAGGCAGGGTGCCCAAGCCAACCACAACCTGGGCCAATCCTAGCTTCATCCCTTGACTAAGTTGCAAATTTGAGACTCGCTTTTAGCTCTTTTCCAGGCGCTGATACTCAGTCGCCTGAGGACTGCTTACTCCTCCTCCTCTGACAAATATAAGGAAGTTATCCAAAGTCTCGTATTTGTTCACCTTCCTATGCTTAATATGCACTCAGTTAGCTGTTTTCATTTGGAAACCGTAAGCACGGGACCGGCACGACTCTTCGCTTCATTGTAACAGCTGCCATGGACAACCAGTGATATTTGTCCAAGGAAGTAAATTGGTGTGCTTTGAAATTCACCACCGTAGCTGTAATACTTATTACAGTGAATGTTCTAGCAATTCCCTGCCAGGTCAAATTTGGAATAGTTGAAGCACAGCCTAACAGATATGTTTTACAGTCGGATTGTTATTCCTGACCCTGTCTCCGTGCCCCGCACCGCAGCAAGTAGCTACTCCCTGCACGCTCCTACTGCATGTGGCCCCTAAACTGCATCGCTCCCGGGGAGCAAGTGTCCGGAATGATGTCCTGGCAAATCACTGCAAGGTCATTACCTGGAATGGTTATAGCATGGCCTGGCAGATACACCTCACCGGTAGTGGTACTCCTACCCCCAGTAACCCTCGCCGTCTCATGTGACCCATCATGTATACTGCTGTAATTACCCACTTGCGCACTCTATGTCCATGTATCGTGTGCCTGTTACCTCTAAGCGCTCTGCCATCCTGCCTTGGAAAGAGTGTTGCTGTGGAAAATGACATAGGGCTAATCAGATCGTTATATGGGTAAGTACAGGGACAGACAAAGACATCTGGCAATCTTACAGTGCCTGCCAGCCCGACGCGAGGCAACAGACGACGAGGGGCAACAGCGGATCAGCCGCATCCTGCTCATGGCAGGTGCATTATGGGCTTCCCAATAATGTACAGGACTTGCCGCTCGCACAGGACTTGCCGCTCGCACATCTGCCCAACTTCGGCCGTATCCATCCCTCCAATCGGCGTTTCGTGCGCGCCGTTGGAGCCCAGAAGTACGGGTCCCAGAACACATAACACAATGGAGGGAGATCCCATATCGCAGAGAAACCCGTATCGAAGGGAAGGCCTAAAAGGGTAACAAAGACCCAGCAATATGGCAAAACGCGAAGCTGCGTCAGAGGACGTACCCCTTACTCCCCCTCCAACACACACAACGTGGGCCGGGGCATGTAATCGGATACAAAGAAAACAGCCATGAGTCAGTGTGTCCACATTCATTGGCTACTACATAGCCTGAGGTGAGGTTAGTGACACACGGTTTCTTGTGAAACTGAAATTGATGCCTGCCTCCTGCACGCAAGTTGACGGATAGTATCGGAGCACTTTACCTGACATGTGCACCCGTTACGTTACATATGAACACATCCATTTGTGGTGGCACGAGGAGATTAAGTGATTGGCCCCGGATCACATGCTAATGAGCCCACGCGGAGGCTCGAACCTGGTCTCCACCCTCCAAAGTCTGCAGCTCTGGCCGTTATGCCATCCCTGTTTGCCGTAGTGCAGGACCATGTCGAATTGACAATGTCAGAAGAAGAAGCCCTGTGTTGGTTCTACACACGAATATTTCTGCTTTCCTTTGCACGTATCGCACCCTATCTACATCTCATAACCTATGAGTATGATGGCGACCCTCCCCTGCCAACCTGGGAGTACTCATTAGCTCTCCCTCAGTTTCCAGGCTCGGATTGTCCGCATGGGGGCCACACATCCCTGCAGTGGGCACATCGACTCGCTGAGCCACCACACCCTGGGAGAATGAAGGCGTAGCGGGCCCGCCATGACGTTCCCGTTATCAGGGGTCGTCACGGCTCCTTGCAGTGACGGGCAGATGTGTTCCATTCTAAGCACCCTTCAGTGCGTTAATTCAAACACCCCCGTCATTTCAGTAGCACTTGCACCCTTGAAGTGTGGGGTTTCTCCGTGCTCCCTCGTAAGCAGATTACTCTGTACTTTTAGCAAATAAACTGCCCTCTAGTGCATAGGAGCAGAACTTCGTATTCTTTAGTTTAACGACTTTTAACGTGTAATATGGGTATCTGCTTAAGTTTGTACATTGGTGGTGCCAAGGACGGTTAATAAAGCATGACATTAGAACCCCTTCAACCATTCACTTATCTAATGCTGGGATGCTGAGTCATTCTATTTCCACAGCAAACAAGGATCTGGTCCAAAACCGAATACATGCACTACACGGCAATCCATTTTCCATCTAAACATTTATGGTTGCTGCAAACTAAAATAAACTCGTAAATGAACAAATTAATCCACTTAGCATCTATCGCGCTGGCCAGCAGGGATAAAGTGCATAGAGTTCTATAGCTCACAGAAAGAGTCAAGGTAAATGCCTGGGAGTACACCACACAAAATATGGCAATTTCCAACAGTGTTCCATACTCAATCATGTCCTTATTGCATTTTAATTAAATGCTCGCTCTCAAGGGATGGACTACATAGATAATTGCCTGTTATCCCTAGAACTGGAAATGGCCACAAGTCTTACCCACTTTTATATTAGAGAATACATAACTAACTATATGTGTAGTATTGTTCGGTAAAGTGCTGAACATAAGCGTAAAGGGCTAGGGTTGATTAACAAGATGTGGGAGACTCAGGGTACCAATGCCACTGCGAGGAACAAGCTGCTGGGATATATTAGGCACCAGTACGTTTAACAATGAAAAGAAGGGTTTCGAATTCTGATTGTCATGTGAGTATTAGAGAATAGAATAGATTGTCAGAAAGAGGCAAAGTTTCCTCGCTATTTCCGAGCTGCAACCTTTTGAGCCCGCAAGCGTATTAAACAGGTGCTCGGATTTGGGTTGCACCAGAAAAGCCCATCCTGGAACCTCCCAGTGTCATGTAATTAAAGTTTCTATTGGTCCCGAGTGGCAAGATCATATATGAATTTACGAAAGCGGCATAATGTTTATACTGTGTTTTGAAATCATCTTCCTTCGTCCATATTTTACTTGAATTTAAGATATGGCGAGCATTGGCTTCGCGTTGTCAAGAGTATTGTATTGCCAGTAATGAAAGCAGTTATCAAAACAGAGGGAGAGTGATCTATCGATCAACGGACACTAATTACCACTCAAAGGGGTGGAAGGTCCAGTAACAGCATGTGCCCGTGTCAAGTACAAGTAATGCAACAAAGGGGTTGCTGAACTGTTCCTAAAGAAAGAGGGAAGTTAGGTAAAGCTGGCGTGACCGAAGGTGTGGATATTACACCTTTGGGCATCCATTTTGTTGGATGTATTTGCCTCACACACCCAGAAGTGTGTCATGCTTCATCATTGGCGGTTGCTCCTCGTCCGGGAGGCGGTGCAATCCCCGACGGGCTCACCTCAAGGAGGGGCTCTTTGGCGGAGATCTTTTGTATCCAACTGCCTTATGGTGAAGTGCGGGTGAGTGGGCGGGATAGCTAGTTGCCTAGTGAAGTGATTCGAGCTCGGCGGAGATGGGTAGGCGCTTCCACGCGGACACGGGCAGATTGAGCTACACCTGAAGGTTCAACCCCGATGTACTGACCCGCCGACCACTCATGTGGCTCGTAGTCCCTGACCATTAGGCATAGGACTTTCCACAGAGGTAATTTTGACCCACACTACACACATGACACTAGCATGTTGTTTAGTTCATGCACTTTTATAAGGTCCTGATGAATCGCAGGTGAATATACCCCATTGCGAGAAACATGTCGACCAATTATTCTGCTAGTCTCTTCTAGGGTCACTCTACCTAAGGGATTGACACCTAGCGAGCTATCTTCACGGTTTTAATTGCAGTAGGGGGACCTCCAGAATAAAGTGGTTTCCGGCACCCCCTGCTACATTTTAATCACTTCACTAGGCAACTAGCTATCCCGCCCACACACCCGCACTTCACCATAAGGCAGTTGGATACAAAAGATCTCCGCCAAAGAGCCCCTCCTTGAGGTGAGCCCGTCGGGGATTGCACCGCCTCACCGACGAGGAGCAACCGCCAATGATGAAGCATGACACCCTTCTGGGTGTGTGAGGCAAATACATCCAACAAAGTGGATGCCCAAAGGTGTAATATCCACACCTTCGGTCACGCCAGCTTTACCTAACTTCCCTCTTTCTTTAGGAACAGTTCAGCAACCCCTTTGTTGCATTACTAGTAATGAAAGCAGCTCATGCTAACAAAACAGTCTTCAAGAACGTTATCATTAATGTAATAATATGATGAAAATGGCTAGTGTGTAAAGACAAAGCAGAATAGAAAGTCAGAGAACCGAACGGACCTGGAATGGTATCTTCCGGGACGTGCGCCCCAAGATACTTCAAAATACCACTTAGAAACTTACATATGATTTAATATAATCATCTATGGAGCATCTGCAAGCCCTGGTGGTGAAAGTTGGACCATGCCAGGAATAGCACAATGGGTCCCATAATTTAGCAAAGACCTCCGAAGCCATGGCGCCCTGTTGCCATACTGCGAACAGTTCACGTGGTAAACTACAGGGCAGAACTGCAAATACATTCTTCCGCAGCCCAACCGTCGATCAACGCGCGAAACCGATTGCCGGGCGCGTCTATTAAACTCACACATGCCCAACAGGACTGTTTGTAAGCTCAGGGTTTGTAAACATAAGCACGGTTAGGGACATATAAATTAAAACTCTCGAATCTTTAGGCCGTGCTTGAATGAAGTTGTGCCTTCGTGATGGTAGCACCCGAGGGAAAATCGGAGCTAAATAATGTAAGCACACCAAAATGGAGGTTCTATAACAACTGGAATAGTTGTGCGGTGCCCATGTTACACCTTTGTACCATAGACTAGAGACTTTTATGTAAGTTAAATATACACTGAAGGGTGTGCCAATTTCATCATGTTGTAGGGGCACTACAGGCACTATCACTCTGGCCAGCAGGGATAAAGTGCATAGAGGGTTCCACACTCCATCCTGTCATTATTGACATGGCCGGCTTGGTTTTGAAATTCTAATGAACCTATGCGTACCGGAGTGAGAGAAACTGGGAAGAGATCGCGTGCTCACCGGAGTGAGAGAAACTGGGAAGAGACGGCCTTTAAAAGATTAAACGTAGCGGGATATATAACCCAACGTAAGCCTTGGCAGCGCTAGTGTAAGAATGTGACTGCTACAGTATGGGGTGACTGTTGTCATAAATACTTGTAAAGCAGGAGCCACGCGATTTCACGCTCGAATTGCGACCTCGGGAAAATTACTGATGCACGCATCAGCTAACAGGGGGGTCGCGACACATACACAGACTTAGTAATGACCATCGCTCATGAACGCATTAATTCACACTTAAGCCCTCCTCTGCGGTGTGCAGCATTAATCACTCGCGACGTACAAGGGGATAGGCTGGATATTCTCGTGTGCATAAACTATAGTAAAACGATAAAGCGCCTCGCCATAGTTGGGGAAGTCAATGAACTAGAATTGCTGGGGGTTACCTGCGCCCTTGGTCGTGCCGCATTCAGCGGGCTCATTGTGCTCGGGCAACATTACATTTTCAAGAAACAAGTATTCGTATGTGGGTCTTTGGACAGCTGCATGTTTTGAGGCAATGCCGCGTTGCACTTCTGGGACCTAGAGTCCCGCAAACTCAGACTACACTCTACTGTTGGATGGCACGACTGCGCAACCCGTCACTGCAGCCTGATGTTCACACTAGTCGCCCAGTCCACGTTTCGCGCGCGTGTTCCGAGCCACAGAACTACAAATCCCAGAATGCCCAGCGCATGCAACCTCATGTGCTTGGAAGGCCGGGGCTCGCGTTGATCAAACCCAGCACGTTGGCACACGCCGCCCTCCTAACACAGTGCAAACTCAAATTTGTGAGTTACAAGTAAAATTAGAAACAATGGAAATCATTTCAAAATCTTGTCTTCTTTCAGATGGAGTAACATGAATAGTTTTATAGTAGTCCTGGCACCACCCAACAGTAAGGTAAATGAGTTGGAGCAGCGATGCACGTGGGCAGCTTTTCATGTTCGAGGGCTGTGTAGGGTCAGTTTACTTTCCCATTTCTACCCTGTGATATCCGTGCCCATACTGTCAAGGCATTCTACTCTTTCCTTCCTGTTTACGGAGGAGGTGCAACGATGTGAATTAGGTAAAGCTAGTCTATCTGCACTTGATTTAAACCGCTATCTTCCTCTTACCACCCTCCCCTCGCCCCGAGGTGTATGTATGAAGGCAGGCTCGCAGGGAGTGAAGGTGCGTCCTGAACAAAGGACCGGTGACGACGGCCGAATATGGCGCCAACCCAAGACCTGCTCACTGAGTAACGGCACACATCTCGTAGCACCGAGCTGCTACCGTGTGTTTCATTTGTTGATTAACTTAACAGTTAACTGGAAAAGAATACAAATAGGAACATTTGGAGATAGGTCACCGTAAAAGCCTATCCGTTTTAAACGCTCATGAATTTCACTCTCCCTGTGTAACGCTACGCGGACCGGGTGATTCGAAGCGCAGCGAGACCTCCTCATGAAAAGCACAGAGGCGTTCCGATGCTCGCAGGGAGTGAAGGTGCGTCCTGAACAAAGGACCGGTGACGACGGCCGAATATGGCGCCAACCCAAGACCTGTTCACTGAGTAACGGCACACATCTCCTAGCACCGAGCTGCTACCGTGTGTTTCGTTTTGTTGATTAACTTTAACAGTTAACCGGAAAAGAATACAAATAGGAACATTTGGAGATAGGTCACCGTAAAAGCCTATCCGTTTTAAACACTCATGAATTTCACTCTCCCTGTGTAACGCTACGCGGACCGGGTGATTCGAAGCGCAGCGAGACCTCCTCATGAAAAGCACAGAGGCGGTCCGATGCTGGCAATCCAGTAGTTAAACTTCCGGCTACATAAGAATGGATTCTCCCGCCCAACCCGATCCTTTCACGTTGAAATCTAAAGGAACGGCTGGTTCCCCCACACCCCCGGCTTTCTAACTAGCCGCGACCCGTCACCACTAACCCCCCCCCCCCCCCCCCCGTGGCCGATACCACTGGGCCCCATACCACCTGGTCATGCCCAGGGACAGGGCCGGAGGGAGGCAAGTTGGAAGCAACATACCTCGATAACAGGACGCGACGCAAGCCGAGAGCAGCATCAGCGCAGAGCCTAAGGAATCCTGGCGGGAAAGAGAGGCAAAGCATAGTTGCTGCGCCTCTTTATAACATAGGGGACGCCCCCTTCTCCCAGGTGACCCCTCCCTATTGGCTGCTTGCGTAGGGGGTAGGCTCAGGGAGGGGTGATGCGCAAAGGGCTCTGCTCGCCCGCCGTATGGGACTAGGGCGCTGCCCGCCCATGCTCCCCTGCGTGTCGCGCGTTCAGCGGCAGAGACTGCAACGCGGAAAAGCTGTGGCGAAGTACGGGACTTTGCCATGCGGCTCGATGTTCCAGTGTAATAAAGACAGCTGAGTTACTCCGATTCCTTCCTACTTAAGGAAGAATAATTGCGGACAATGTTCTGAGAGAAAATGCAACCTACTTAAGGAACACTGTACTCACCCCAGGGTCTACGTTAACCATCAGGCTGATGGAACAGATGAGAGGCCACGCCCACTGAGGGCATTGTCAAGCAAATAAAACGATTGCTTGGCGGGGTGTGTATTTGCAGACTTTCCCACTTAGGCCCCATGAAGAAGAGCCCCAGGGCCTCGAAACGCGTCGGGACATGGCAAACAGTGACAGGAAAATGGATAACTGAGCTGCGAGAGGCCAATAAACCGGATGGTTGGAACATTGTGTGTGACCCTCGAAAGCGCAAGCATCCTTGTTTATTCATATATACACGAGCCACCCTGGGAGTTGAACATGCGGCCGGTGTTTTTAATGGCAGGGGTGCTACCTCCTTTGTTCCACAACAACTACTGACTCTGAGCACTCATGGGGTAATTCATTTTATTTCTTTAATGCAAATGCAATTCGGCATCTGCCTTCTTCAGTACATAGAATTCAATCAAGAATGTGTATGTATGTATATATATATGTGTGTGTGTAAATATGTGTGTGTGTGAGAGAGAGAGCTAGGGGTGATGGAAGGCTTTTATTTAGGGAAAAAAAACAGAAAATTAACAATATTCTGACTAATTACTTCTGTTGCATTGAGTTTTATTTGCTGGCACACTATCACAAAAAGTGTGCCACACTAGATTGGTCACCACAGGCCCTTTACATTAATGGAACAACCGTACCACCAATCTTTCAGCAACAATTCTCTTAATTGTATTGCCTCTATTACTCCGTCTAAGTGATGTATTTGCTCCTCAATATGTTTGTTATAGGTTTTAAATAAATGGTTCTAGTAGATATTAAGGCGTAAAATTGAACTATTTAAGTGCCATACAGAGAGCAGCTTAGTTAATATTGATACAAAACAGTTATTACTCGCAATGCGTTGTATATAATCATTCAATATAACTTTTTTCTAATATATAAAAAATCCACGCAGTTCATAAGCACTGCTGCAAATTATTATCAAAATGCATTGTGTCGGCAGAAATGCTGGGAACAAATAAGTGTGGGAATTTAAAAAGGAATTGAGTAGATGAGAGAGAGGGAGACTAGGGAAAGTGATGCAGTCCCATGGAAAGACAATTAACGTAGTCCCTTCCTGTACAGTGGAAGGGCATAAATCATCCACTCAAAAGCAATGGTAAGTACAAATTCTCCAGGTACTGGTCAAACAAAAGTTTGAGGAGGAAAGCCATAGAATAAGGAGCAGAGATCTGACATAAACAAAAAGACCTTTCAATCATGTGCATGCGGCTCACTCAAAACCCACACAATGTATATTGTGCAGTGGAAAATAGGACTTAAAATGAGCATTCTTAAGTTTGTGTTACATTGCCATTATTTTGCTGGCAGGAGTAAGCCCTCATGAAATATTTTTAGAAAAGTCCACACTTTCCAGTTCAGATTGCACACTTGATTGAGAATGTTTGGTATTGCTGGTCCATGACAATAGAAACAATTGAGGACGCTGAGAAGGTCACAAGTAGGTGGAAAAAAAGACAAATATTAGGTAATCTGCAAAGCCCAAAAAAGATTTGGGTTAATCTAGGCAGACGTTTAACAATTGATTAGGTATATCATAAGGGAGAAAGGGAAAGATAATTCTCATGGTTTGTAAAATCAAAAACCACAATGAGGCACCTGCTTTCATCTCCGGACTAGAGAAAGATTCACTTTAGAACCTTAAGGTAGAAACATTTGCTAATTATTTTCCATCATTATACCTTAGCTTGAGCAAAAAGGCCTCCAAATTTAAGCTATCCAACTCTCAAATCATACATTAAGTGAAAGGGGTGCTGTGAAACCTGCGGCCTTAGCCCATGTCCCCCACCACTACTCCCTTGTCATAAAGTGACCTCCATAAGAAGTTGGGAAAATTTGTCGCAACTTACCCTCTTCCCTGACCTACCCATTACTAAAGTGTATAATACTTTGCTCCCGGCCTGGAACTGGTGATGACAAGCGCAACAGCAACTAATTAAGTGATTCTGCAGCCTTGCAAGTACATTCAATCGCTATGATGATATGTGGTGGCAATGTGTGTTATTTTAGCAACTTTATTGATATATCTAAATGGATATTATGTCATCTATGAATTATATTGCTTCACCATTGAGCTCGTTGACATCCCTTAAGTCAAGTAAGATAAGTCTCAACTACCTCTGGTATCTTGAGAGTGGGAATACAAC
Source organism: Lissotriton helveticus (assembly GCF_964261635.1). Classification (NCBI taxonomy): domain Eukaryota; kingdom Metazoa; phylum Chordata; class Amphibia; order Caudata; family Salamandridae; genus Lissotriton; species Lissotriton helveticus. Next base: position 1,118,794,885 of record NC_136070.1, read on the forward strand.
TGTGTTTGGACAGGTATCCATCTGATAGCGATTTTTGTTTTGAAATTGTTACTGCAGCCTTCCACCCAAAATGACTGTGGGGATATGCTTTCTTAGAGCAGGAATGGTTACAGCTTTTATTTCAGTGTGCACTATTGCCATCAGAAATAACCCCAGTGGACACAACACCAGTGATAGGATCATTAAGCTCATCAATGGCATAACTTTCACCTTAAAAGATTGATTATTGCTGTTTCTACACAGTTTGCACGGTGCCTGCTGGAGGCAGCCAAAATCTGGGTAGGAAAGCAGGTAGATTCATGCAGACCTTTAAAGGAGCGAGGATATCAGTGGCAATGCTGTCTGATGTAATTTGTGATGCTTTCTATTAATATGCGAGGTCTTAATGCTTTGGTGGTGCTGAGGTTGCACAGCTCTCCAAAATAGGCAATTCAGTGTTATTGGTCTTTGAGTCATAACTTTCATGGTTAACATAATCTACATGTACCGGATTTTGGTGATTCTCTTTGAGGGGTACATGAGAATCCCTAATGGTTTTAAAATAAATAATATTGCATCATCTATGACAGGCCCACTTGTTAAGTCGGTGAAGTCATAGGAAATGCTTTTAATTGTCTCAGTAATACCTTGGGCTCCATTTGACGAATCCTTTACCCTAAAAAATAAGTAGAGCATCTATGAGATGCTAGCGGCCTTACATGTGGTCTTTTCAATTCCGAGTAATGATGAAGTAAAGAGAGAGAACTTCATCCATTCTTGATTAAACAGGCCATGAATCCCACTTGGACCATGTTAATTTATTTGCAGATGGGCTTCTCACACGTTCCTTGTTTATATGCATTCCCAAATGCTAAAAAAACACTGATAATTTAAAGTAATGCAGACCCGCCTTTCCTCCGAGTATAGGGTTAAGTTACGTCACAAGGTACTTGTTAAGCTCCACTGATTACTAAAATGTATAATGGGTATGTGGGGAGGAGGCGGTATTACCAATGGGTCTGTAAAATTAGTAAACCTAAACATTGCCCTGAAAATGCCTTTCTTTTTCTTATTTTTAGATTTGGAGCCGTTTCGGCAGGAATGCTTTGTGCCCTTACCACGTTGTCTCAGCAGTTGGAAAACGAGAACGCTGTGGATGTTTACCAGGTGGCGAAGATGATGAATCTCATGAGGCCCGGGGTATTTACAGACATAGTAAGTCTCTTACTCAATATAGATCAGTCATTTACTAAGAAATACCGTAAAAGATTTGCTGAGGCATCCGTTGTAAAATGCATGATTTCTATCCCGTAAAATATTTATTTGAAGCTCATTTTGGATATGGACTTGATAAGGTACTGCAATAGAATCCTCGTCAGCAATAGTAGATAGGTTTGCACTTAATTTCACAAATACAAAGATAGAGCCAAGTCAATTTTGCATCATATTGCGCTTTTATTTGAGAGAATGGATTTAAAGGCCGTGATACCTTTGCAAAAAACAAGACACTGCGATTATTTATAGTTCTGCCCCACTCAGATGAGTGTGGTAATCAAAAATGTGTTCAATCACTTGTGCCTGATGTGAAATGTCTTGTACTTTACCATGTTACCCCAAAATTGACTGCTTCATTAATCCAGGCTGTATAGCACATTTACAAGCATATTAATGGCGTGGCTTTTCCTAATAAGACTCACCAAATTGCAAGGTGTTTTTCTGAAATAATATTGCTGGGCTCATACATTTCGATGATAAAAAAAGTATTACTTAGGCCTTCCACTGAAATTATTCCATTAAGTTCTGTTCAAGGATATCGCACAACTCAAGACTCCCATGTATTGTTCACCTATACCTCCATGGCACATGCTTTCTGCTCAATGTATTCCACTCCAATCACGCCTTTGAGATTGGCCTTTCTGAACATGCTCATTCTGTGCCTTCCTGGGCTTAAATTATTTTGTGCTTGGGATTTCCATCAGCTAAGACTTACCCTCTGGAATGATCTGCGTATTACCTTAAGTTTTTCTTAGGTTCAGAAAAAACTTGAAAGCTCAACAGTTCTCATCGCCTGTTACCCAGGTCCTCTGAGCTAGGCTTAGAAGATACAGTCATGGCCTTTTATGTGTTATTACTTCGTTCCCATTATTCACACATATCTCAGTTTGTTTACAGTCACTTGGATTCGCACTGCAAAGGTTTCTAATAAAACAACTGCAAGAATTCAGTCTATGAACTAGACATCACCCTAGTGTGTGCTGTGGGTCTTTCGTTTCTTCTTTGTGCCCTCATAGCTCTCCCAGGTGGCAGGAATTAAACACTGTACAAAACTCTTTCATTAACACATAGCACTCATTGTGCAGTTTGGCCTTTTTTGTCATTGAAAATATGACCCATGAAAAGCATTAACCAAATAAGGCAGACAACCCCAATAAAAATATTTTTGCTGTTACCATAATACACGAAACAAGAGGTTTTGCCCAAATTCATGTTTACATGTGTGGGAAGAGCCGGTTTCTAGCATAGTGCCAGGCAGTAGTGAGAACACTGCTGATGGGTGACTGCAGTGATCTATGTGCTTGTGTGTGTGTGGGCACTGAGCACAAGTTAGTCACACCGTAGGAAGTGTTTGGACATAACGTTTACCATCTTTAGACAATCCGCATAGCATTTATCAAAGTTCACAATGGGGTAGGTTTTGATCTGGACATTTTTGTGTAGCATAGTTGGAGATGAGATTTTTAGGAAACGCCAAACATGCATTCTGTGAGTATGTTGTGATTTTTTTTTTTTAATCGTTCCCTGATATTGAGCGAGTTAAATCTCATCTTTTTTCCCCCATCTGTGCTTAAACTCTGGAAGTACCTGGGATTTTGATGCAGTCCTTGAAGAATGAACGATTCTCAAATTATCTGTACTTTCTTTTGGAGATTGGTGGGGCGGGCCGGCTATACTTTATCATCAAGTTGAATTTTCTCACGAATGTGTCTTCCCTTTTGCTTCTTAGCAGGTAATAATTTTTAGGTAGTACTCTGACAATCATTAATGCTTTTGTTTTTTTTTGCCAAAATATCTACATTTACGAACAACCAAGATCTCCTAATTCATTGTCTAACTTCGCTTTCTTCCAGTAGTTCTCCTAAATCCTTTTCCTGAATTAACGACTCGTGTGCATTTATGCTCGAATGAAGTCTTTCTGTGGCTCCTTTTAACCCAAGAGCAATCCTTTTTGTTGCAATTTACTTCCTCCACATTTCATCCTCTGGGATTTCATTTCGGATTGTGGGGTAGATGCCAGCACTGGACTTGTGTCCTCCAGACTGGGCAGCAACATTTGTGCCAGCAGTTCGGTTTGATTGCTTGCAATATATTTTGCAAGAGCAAACAAGCATTGGCATAGCCAATAGGTCTCGCCTTTGGGACCTTATAAGTCTTTAATTATCCAGCACAATATCCTTGGTGCAACAACTTCAAGTGTTGCATGGCTAAACACTTAGTATGTCCCAAAGGCGAGACCTATTCGCTATGCCAATGCTTGTTTTGAGTGAGTGGGTCGTGCAGGTATGCCAATGTGAGGTAGAGATGCTGTGAGTGCTTTTACAGCAGCCCCTGTGACATTGTGCCTCTTCAAAATGTATATTGAGTCTGGTGTAATACTTATTTCTCCTATGCCTGTCTTCTGGCACTCAATGCATCCTTAAATGTCCCATGTGCAGCCGGGGTTGGCACTCCTATTACCTCTGCCCTCCAGTGACACTTTACCTGTCGTGGGTGGTGGTGCTGGTGGATGTGGTGGTGGTGGTGGTGGTGGATATGGAGGTGGACGTGATGGTGGACGTGATGGACTTGGTGGTGGATGTAGTGGTGGACGTGGATGTGGTGGTGATGGACGTGGTGGGGGTGGTGGTGGACGTGGTGGTGGACGTAGTGGTAGTGGATGTGGTGGTGGTGGACGTGGTGGTGGATATGTGGTGGTGGAAGTAGTGGATGTGGTGGTGGTGGTGGACGTGGTAATGGTGGTGGAGGACATGGTAATGGTGGTAGAGGACATGGTAATGGTGGTGGAGGACAGGTTCTGGTGGTGGTGGGCGTGGTGGTGGTGGATGTGGTGGTGGTGGTGGAGGACGTGGTGGTGGTGGATGACGTGGTGGTGGTGGTGGTGGTAGTGGTGGATGTGGTGGTAGTTGTGGTGGTGGTTGTGGTGGTGGTTGTGGTTGTGGTGGTGGTAGTTGTGGTGGTGGTGGTGGTGGTGGTGGACGTGTTGGTGGATGTGGTGGTGGGCGTGGTGGTGGATGTGGTGGTGGTGGAGGACGTGGTGGTGGTGGTAGTGGTGGATGTGGTGGTGGTGGATGTGGTGGTGGTAGTTGTGGTGGTGGTGGACGTGGATTTGGTGGTGGGGGACGTTGTGGTGGTGGTGGACATTGTGGTGGTGGACGTGTTGGTGGATGTTGTGGTGGTCGTGTTGGTGGATGTGGTGGTGGACGTGGTGGTGGAAATGGTAGTGGTGGTGGTGGATGTGGTGGTGGTGGTGGACGTGGATGTGGTGGTTGGCGTGGTGGGGGTGGTGTACATAGTGGTGGGGTGCACGTGGTGGTGGACATGGTGGTGGACGTGGTGGTGGTGGACGTGGACATGGTGGTGGTGGACATGATGGTGGTGGTGGTGGACGTGGTGGTGGTGGACGTGGTGGTGGTGGACGTGGTGGTGGACTCGGAGTACGTGGTGGTGGTGGATTTGGACGTGGCGGTGGTGGACGTGGCGGTGGTGGACGTGGTGGACGTGGCGGTAGTGGACGTGGCGGTGGTGGACGTGGCGGTGGTGGACGTGGTTGCTGGTGGACGTGGTTGCTGGTGGACGTGGTTCCTGGTGGACGTGGTTGCTGGTGGACGTGGTTGCTGGTGGACGTGGTTGCTGGTGGACGTGGTTGCTGGTGGACGTGGTTGCTGGTGGACGTGGTTGCTGGTGGACGTGGTGCTGGTGGACGTGGTGCTGGTGGACGTGGTGCTGGTGGGCGTGGTGCTGGTGGGCGTGGTGCTGGTGGACGTGGTGGTGGTGGACGTGGTGGTGGTAGACGTTTTGGTGGACATGGTGGGGGTGGTGCACATGGTGGTGTTGGTGCTGGATATGGTGGTGGTGGTGGCGGACGTGGTGGTGGCGGACGTGGTGGTGGAGGACGTGGTGGTGGATGTGGATGTGGACGTGGTGGTGGTGGATGTGGTGGTGGACGTGGTGGTGGTGGTGGACGTGGTGATGGTGGTGGACATGGTGGTGGTGGTGGACGTGGTGGTGGTGGATGTAGGGGTGGTGGACGTGGTGGTGGAAATGGTGGTAGACATGATGGTGGTGGACGTGGTGGTGGTGTTGGTGGATGTGGTGGTGCTGGTGAACATGGTGGTAGTGGTGGACATGGTGGTAGTGGTGTTGGTGGATGTGGTGGTGCTGGTGGACGTGGTGGAAGTGGTGGACGTGGTGGACGTGGTGGTGGTGGTGGACGTGGTGGTGGTGGTGGACGTGGTGGTGGTGATGGACATGGTGGTGGTGGACCTGCTGGTGGTGGTGGATGTGGTGGTGGTGGACCTGCTGGTGGTGGTGGTGGACCTGCTGGTGGTGGGGTGGACCTGCTGGTGGTGGTGGACGTGGTGCTGGTGGACCTGCTGGTGGTGGTGGACCTGCTGGTGGACATGGTGGTGGTGGTCCTGCTGGTGGAAATGGTGGTGGACATGGTGGTGGTGGCAGATGTGGTGGTGATGGTGGTGGACATGGTGGTGGATGTGGTGGTGGACATGCTGTTGGTGGTGGTAGACATGGTGGTGGACGTGGTGGTGGTTGATGTGGTGGTGGACGTGGCGGTGGTGGTGGTGGTGGTGGACATGGCAGTGGACATGGTGGTGGTGGTGGACATGGTGGTGGTGGTGGTGGACATGGTGGTGGTGGTGGTGGACGTAGTGGTGGTGGTGGACATGGTGGTTTTGGACGTGGTGGTGGTGGACGTGGTGGTGGTGGACGTGGTGGTGGTGGACGTGGTGGTGGTGGACGTAGTGGTGGTGGACGTGGTGGTGGTGGTGGATGTGGTGGTGGTGGTGGTGGTGGTGGAGGTGGACGTGGTGGTGGAGGTGGACGTGGTGGTGGTGGTGGACGTGGTGGTGGACGTGGTGGTGGTGGACGTGGTGGTGGTGGACGTGGAGTACGTGGTGGATGTGGACGTGGCGGTGGTGGACGTGGAGTACGTGGTGGTGGTGGTGGTGGACGTGGCGGTGGTGGTGGTGGTGGTGGTGGACGTGGCGGTGGTGGACGTGGCGGTGGTGGACGTGGTTGTTGGTGGACGTGGTTGGACCTGCTGGTGGTGGTGGACCTGCTGGTGGTGGTGGACCTGCTGGTGGACATGGTGGTGGTGGACATGGTGGTGGTGGACGTGGTGGTGGTGGACGTGGTGGACATGCTGGTGGTGGTGGTGGATGTGGTGGACATGGTGGTGGATATGGACGTGGTGGATGTGGACGTGGTGGTGGACATGGCGGTGGACGTGGTGGTGGTGGTGGTGGACGTGGTGGTGGTGGACGTGGTGGTGGTGGACGTGGTGGTGGTGGACGTGGTGGTGGTGGACGTGGTGGTGGTGGACGTGGTGGTGGTGGACGTGGTGGACATGGTGGTGGTGGACGTGGTGGTGGTGGACGTGGTGGTGGACGTGATGGTGGTGTATGTGGTGGTGGACGTGGTGGTGGTGGTGGTGTTGGTGGATGTGATGGTGGTGGTGGACGTGGTGGTGGACATGGTGGTGGACGTGGTGGTGGTGGTGGTGGACGTGGTGGTGGTGGTGGTGGACGTGGTGGTGGACGTGGTGGTGGTGGACCTGCTGGTGGTGGTGGGCATGGTGGTGGTGGACGTGGTGGTGGTGGACCTGCTGGTGGTGGTGGGCATGGTGGTGGTGGACGTGGTGGTGGTGGGCGTGCTGGTGGTGGACCTGCTGGTGGTAGTGGTAGGCCTGCTGGTGGTGGTGGTGGACCTGCTGGTGGTGCTGGACCTGCTGGTGGTGCTGGACGTGGTGCTGGTGGACCTGATGGTGGTGGTGGACCTGCTGGTGGTGGTAGACCTGCTGGTGGACATGGTGGTGGACCTGCTGGTGGACATGGTAGTGGTGGTCCTGCTGGTGGACATGGTAGTGGTGGTGGACGTGGTGGTGATGGTGGTGGACATGGTGTTGGTGGTGGTGGACATGCTGGTGGTGGTGGTGGACGTGGTGGTGGTGGTGGTGGACGTGGTGGTGGTGGTGGAGGACGTGGTGGTGGTGGACGTGGTGGTGGTGGGCGTGGTGGTGGTGGACGTGGTGGTGGTGGACGTGGTGGTGGTGGACGTGGTGGTGGTGGACGTGGTGGTGGTGGTGGTGGTGGTGGTGGTGGTGGTGGACGTGGTGGTGGTGGACATGGTGCTGGTGGAGGTGGAGGTAGTGGTGGTGGAGGTTGGGGCAAAAGAATAGGGTTATAGATTTGTTAAAATGGTTCAGTTTCTAAGTGCAGTATTGGCACCCAGACTAACCATCAGAGGCCGCACGTGATTCATTATGAGTTATGTTGCTGGTATCACTGGGCACCGATTGTATGGCTGCCCACGAGCCCAGATGACCACTGTGAGTGCTTTCGTTTCCTGGATGTATGTCACCCTGTATATACAAACTGTGTTTATTGGTGCTTTTGTGCCCCTTTCAGGTGGATTGCTCCAATTGGTCAAGAACCATGGGACGTTCGTAGTAAAGATACGGGTAATGTGCCAAACTACACCAAAAGCAAGGCACAACTATTTTTATACCCGTGCCTACCAAAATCGAATGTGTCCTTGTGTAACATAACTGGGTCTCATGTAAAGCGCTCCAATGTAAGATAACTGGTACTCCTGTAAAGCACATTAGTAAATGTCACCCACGAGTAAAGGCACAGCCCACAAGCAAACAAAGGTAAAAAAAAAAGTGGCAACAGTCATTATAAAACCCACCGTGTTGTGCCACCAGTAAAAGATCCAGTCCCGGGGGGCGGGGCCAAAAGTAGACAGGGTGGCAACCAAGAGGGACTATAAAGCCTCTGGTACAATCATTACACTCTGTTCAGCATATTCAGTTATGCCAAAAGAAGCACACCAATGAAAAGTATGGGTGGAGCTCAGACATGTCTTCTGGAGTCGGATCGATTCCAAGAATCCCTTGCATCGTGGTGCAGCGCATGCGCGCTACTAATGCCAGGCGAGACCTAATAAAAGAAGCTTCAAAGCTTGAGAGGGAAGAACCTACAACAGCCGTTAGCAAAACATGCCAGGAACACTGCAAAGCAAACAAGCAGTGAAGCTGCCACTGTAACTGTCAACAGAATCCCACCCCTCAGCCTGCTCTCTGGTCCTGCTCCGGTTTCAGTTCACATGTGGTGACCTCTAGTTTCTATCTCTGTCCAGTCCGCTCATTGTTGTGCAATGATCCTACCACAGAGGCACCTCATCTTGGGTGTCCAGTGACAGACCGCCCAAGCAAAACAAGTCCAGGAGAAAGACGAGGGACTAGTACCACTACATCTCCATTCCCTTTGAGTATTCCAAGAGGGCTCCAGGTGCAAGCTGCATCTTCACCCTCACCACTAGTCTTGCTGGTTAAGGGATTATTGAACTCATTCATGTTCCTGTCTATTTTTCATGAAAAGCACATTCTCGCTTAATATACAAAATGCGCTTGTTTTTTATTTAAATTTGGAGGGGCTATTCATTATATACATAAATCTGCTAATAGAAACATCATAAGCAATTTGGTGCAGTGCCATGGTCGCAACCACTAACAACCCAAAACTCATACAATTTGGAATTAATCACCTGACAGAGGTACACACTTGGTGCTTAATTTGTGTAAAATAAATAAATAAATCGAGCGCCAGGACCGTGGTTAAGCCACCCCAGCTTGCACTACCAATTGCCACTGCCAGCACTGCCAATGACAGTACATACACAAGTACTAGCCATCACACTGCAACAAGTGTCACAATTTAGACTGTTCGAGACCCCCCTTCCCAAATCTGTAAGAATGGCTTGCGAGGCAGGTATTTGTTGTTTTATGTGCATTTGATTAAGAAAAATCTTGTTGTGCTCCTCTCTATATTACACAAACAGCACCACCATGTGGCAGCTGTCATAAGTGACGGTTTTGACAATGAAGTGCCGGTGTCGAGCACTTGAAACCACCATCTCAAATTAAGCACTGTTCCCCCTCCCTCACTTTACAGACCACTTCTGCACAAAACAAATCATTCTTTACGCTGCGATGGATTCCTCATTTGTAGGACACCAAGAGCACAGTGATGCTGTACAAATGACATATTGTGCTCTCTTCAAATGCCACACAACGAGTAGAACTGCATTTGCAACTTACTTTGAGCCATAGTCTTATTGTGCACATTTTACTGACTGAAACGTTAAACCCTGGTAAGCTTTATTTTAAGTATGCATATTTAAATTGACGGCAATACTCATTACAGATATTTGTTTTCTACTCCCTTTCTTGCATGTTTTAATTTCCTGCCTTTTGCACTTTTGCTTCCTTCAGGATGTCATTTTTGCACCTGTGGGTATTTGCTTCCAATAACATTAGACTACACAATAAATAAAAGATTGCGTTTTTAATCTGCAGTCATATGTTCAGAGTCTGTTTATGAATGATTTATGAGAAATGGGAACATTGCAATTAAATCCGGCTTCGGTTTTAAGTTTTCGAGAAGTCAGTTTAATATAAATTGTTTCCTCAAAGAAGCATCTAATTTCCAGACATTGTATCAAATATTTAGCAATGTGACATATGAAAAGTTGTATGAAAAGTGCTGTTTTCTTAGATGCTTCTTTTCGTCAGTTTCTTCTGCGGGCAGTGGATGGGACGTTTTACAGACGCATTTAGGAGTACGTAAAGTAGTACTCCTTTAGTACTCTTTTACGTACTCTTATATGCCTTTGTGAACTATCCCAAAATATCGGAAATGGGAATAAAATGAGAACAGTCAAGAAATTCTTATACACACTTAATATGAATTGAAACAACTGTTTTCTCTTAGGACGTTTAATAAAAGAGAGTTAGATGTTTTCAGACTAATTCATAAAGGGATGTAAAAGTACCTAAAAGAGTACTTGCTAGAAACTTCTAAACAAAGTACCTCTCAGACGTTTTACTGCTAGAACTTGAGTTAAGCATAGCTTGAGAGAAAACACCAATTGCTGTGGTTTATATAGAGGGTTAAAAAAGCCTAATTGGCTACTGCTGAATGTGTTGTCTCTCACAAATCAGACCCCCAGGATATTGCGGGATAGATTTGCAAATTTAGCGGCACAAAAATTGAAATTTAGTGGCACAAATATGGAAATTTAGCGGCAATATTGCGGCACTTTATTTTATCGTAATCATTCCTTTTCAGCCTTAAATCAATGGAGCCTGTTTTTGCAGAGTATTCCACTTTGAAAAAGGCATGTTTAAAGGTTCTGCAGCTTTATGGAAGCACAGCTCCAATCATATCCTCATGGAAGTGGGCCTTATGTCTCTGGAGTGTTCTAGTGCCCATGTATGCACCCCTGCCCGGGCACAATGGCCTCCCACATTCGTGAGGCATGACACCTCTTCCTCAGGCACCCTTGGATTACTTAAAAAATTTGCATAGCATGGCTCTGCAAACGCATTGACGACAAGGCGCTTTGTTGCATGAAGCATATTTGTGATGCACTCTGAAAAGTTTTTTAACTTATATTCTGAAGTCTCTGTGGGTCACTCTGAGCTCCTTAGCTACTTCGTAGCCAAGGTTCTTGGGCATCAAAGTGCCAGTTTTCGAGCAACAGCAGGTTCCAGCTGCAACCATAGGCTGTGGATAGTATGTAGGGCTTACAAAATTTGCATAGCGGGCTCTGCAAACTCATTGACCACAAGGCGCTTTTTTTGCATGAAGCATATTTGTGATGCACTCAGAAAAGTTGTTTAGCTTCTTTTCTGAAGTCTCCGTGGGCCACTCTGAGCTCTTTAGCTACTTCATAGCCAAGGTTCTTGGGCATCAAAGTGCCAGTATTCGAGCAACAGCAGGTTCCAGCGGCAACCATAGGCTGTAGATAGGGCAGTGGTTTGAAGACATGGAGTGCCCATTAAAAGTTCATTATACCTTATGAGACTTGTAATAAGGCAAACGGAAGATCTGTGACGATTTGATGGAGTATTCTATCTGGGAGACTAACGCATTTAAGTATCATTATATTGTGCTCACTACTGAAACTAACATAAGGTAATTCTGTAAGCCTGTAATAAGAACATCATTTTATAAAGATGGCTACAATTTAGATACATGGGTATCCATGAGGCTTCTGGAGCTAGACTCTAAGCCTCTAGCTCCCAGCTGCTAGCCACAACTCAAGACAATTTCAGATCATATGACTGGAGTTGAGTTTCAATTTGGGTCAATGTAATTTCTACCTGCATTAGCAAGGTGGTGCATGGCGATATAGTTTGCCATAAATTCACAAGATAATTTACTTTTTTTTCTTCCCGAAGCTATACTTTGAAATCTGTGGTCAATTTTAAAGCATATGCTTTCAGGCTAGCAGTAACTGCTGACTACTGGTGTCTTTCTAAAGTGCTTAAGGCCCTAGCTCCCAGTAACGGAGTTATGTCTATCATTTCAATGGGACAGTACGACCTGTAGTCCTTTCTGTTAGCTTTGTTTTATAGCGGGTATCATCAATGACGATCAGATCTTTCTTTGATATTTATGTATCAGTGAACCTATGTGGTGCAAATCTCAAGACAAGTAGGCGTTGGTAAAGTCCTCTCGACGTTTAGCATTATCCTTTATTACAAAGTACAACAACAGTTATAACTGAGAAATGAACCCTGCTGCTGAGGGGTTTTCCAAAACACCAGCTGAAAACACACCGAATTTAAGACTGCATTCGAGTGACATCACTGTTTCTTGTGAGTTCAGTGCTCCAAAACTTAAATATCTGCTGATTCATTTATAATATATTCCCCTTTTTTTTGTTTGCAGGAGCAGTACCAGTATCTCTACAAAGCAATGCTCAGCCTGATCAGTACGAAAGAAAATGGGAACGGTTCAATGGCGCTGGACAAAAACGGTGCTGTTGTGATCAGTGAAGAATCGGACCCCGCAGAAAGCATGGAGTCACTTGTTTAATAGGAATCTTGAAAAAGGCACTTCATTTGTAGAACTTTTAAAGACTGAGTGACCTTTTTTTGAGGCCTTTTTATGCCAGACTCTAGGTTATACAATAACCCAATTACTTTTTTACACTGATAAAACTTTTGATATTTATTTTTTGCCATTTTATGTCTTAATGGTATCCTACTGGACATTGCACCTCTGTTTATTTCACACAGTGAAACAGTTGTATCTAGTTTGCACTATCTGATCAGTGTTACTGCCTATAATGTTCTAATATAAAAGCAAGCCCTAATGTGACATTCCATAACCCTCAGAAAAGTCTGCTACATATGATCACTCACTTTGTTTTTATTTTTTTTAGTAACAGTGAACTTTGCCTTTTAAATTGTGAATGCTAAACCAGACAAGATTTTTTAAAGGAACTTTTACTAACCTGTCGTCTTTATGCTTTTCATTACCTGTCACTAGTGTTGTATTTGTTTCCCTGCTGGAGTTTTTAAACAAACATGTCTTATCACACCCTGTTTTATTTTCCTAGTCCTCTATAACCATAGGGAAGTTTTAACATTCCATAAGCAATGCTACCCTGTTATTGAATTTAAATAGGAAAACTAATGCCAAATCAATTTACAGGAATATTCAGGTTGATTGCTGCCCAAAGCAGCGGTACTGTGATTTTATTTAGTGTTTTACTTAATAATGGTTGAGGAATCAGGAAAAGACCAGTTATGCATTTGCACAGGCATTTGGGCAAAAAAAGTAAGGCTGGAAGATACTTCTGGTACCATTTTTAGCTGGAGTTCATTTCAACATAATATATACGTGATGTTAACCCTGCCATATGCAAAACGCATCAAATGTTCTTCGTAACAATGCAAAATGATGAATTCCCTAGAAGTAACTGTTGTACTTCCGTTTTGCGCCAGCATCCTCACCATTGTAAATGTTGTCAAATTGAACATATCCCAGTACATGAGATTTTTTTTTTTTTACACCTCGCCCTTTAGGCATAAGCAGTTTGTGACTTTACTTTTCACATGTCTCCAGAAGGATAAAAATAGGATGTAAATAATATGCATAAAATACACATGCTTTAGTGAATGTCTATTTTGTTTGCACCATGACCTGCAATATTGCAATATTTTTAAACCTGAAACCAGATGTGTTTGGAGAACATGGAGGTAAATATGAACAACAGTGCATTGTAAAAAGTATATAATACTTCCTGTTCTCAGTGAGGCAAGCCTTGTTTCCAAATGTAGAACATTCCACTAAAATGGAACAAATATTCATAACCTTCTCCCAGTGAGAATTCATTATGCAGATAGCCATTGCTTATTTCAAGTTAAAAGGTCAGATTTGTAATTTTTTTGCCAAAGTGCAAATCTAGTAAGTGGTGCTTCTGTGGTGTCAACATCTACACACACTCATCGCCTCCTGTTGCTTTTTTTGTCAGGCTAAGACTTGCATACATTTATTCAGCCAACGTGCCAATAAACCTTATAGACACAAATTATCAGGGCCGCTGGACATGTCAACAGACTGCAAGTAACTTGGTTATTCACTTAATGTGTCTATTTACAGAAGCTCCCCAAATTGTGTATTTTGTTGTGTAGCGCTTGTAATAGCTCAGTTACTTGGCAGTGTTCTTTAGTCCTCCGAGTCCAAATCATGTTTTTTCTAGGTGATAATTCCCTTCGTATACAGTCAGATTTGCACCTTATCCAATAAACTACTTTCCCATGCCCCAAAGTATTTTTAAGGGCACTAGGACAGGTGTCTCCAACTTCGTTCCATATATGATCTCCTCCTATTCAACAACACATTCTGATTTATATATTGTAGAGATCTCTGACTATAACATGTGTGTTGGATTGGTGATGTGGGTGCCACAGGGCTCAGGTGAGGAAGACTAGGACTCAGCGTAATGATCACTAGTAAACAGTGTAGTTAGCACCTCATCCAGCTTTCTTGACACAGCCTTTGAGTTAAAAATATACAGAAATTAAACATTGTGACAAAAATGTATCAGTGGATACTACAGATGAAGATCTGATCCTCATTGCCGATACCCGCTATAAAACAAAGCTAACAGAGAAAGGACTACGGATCGAACTGTCCCATTGAGAGGATATAAACAACCCTGTTAATGGGCCCTAGTCCCTCAAGTACTTTAGAAAGAGCAGCAGTTACGGCCAGCCTGAAAGCATATGCTGTAAAAATTACCATAGATTTCAAAATATAGCTTTGGGGAAAAAAAAAGCAAATTTTGTGAATTAATGGCAAATTATATCACCAATCACCACCTTCCCAATGTAGGTCGAAATGACATTGACCAAAATTGAAAGTGAACCCTAGTCATATGATCTGAAATTGTCTGAGGTGTGGCTAGCAGCTAGAGGCTAAGGGCTTGGAGTCTAGCTCCTGAGACCTCCTGGGTACCCATGTATCTAAATTGTAGCCATTTTTATATAATGAAAGTTCTTATTACAGGCCTGCAGTTTAATTACCCTATGTTAGTTTCCAAATAGAGAGCACAATATATTGCCCCTAAGGGCATTGGAGTTTATCGGATGGGATATTCCATCAAAATGTGACAGATATCCCGTCTACCTTATTACAAGTCTCATAAGCTGTAATGCACTTGTAATATGCTGAATGGGATAGCTCCTTTGTTTTTGCTTGTCTCGAATAATGGAAGTGGAGTCTGTGACATTGGGGTGCAAACTGCAGGTCCTAGGGCAAATCCACTGCCTACTGCTGTTATAGCATTGTCAATAATTTTACTACACTTTGGGGGATTCTGATTGTCTTTATTAAAGAGCTATTGCATTTCTCATCACCTGCATCAAGTTGCCTTCAGTGCAGCATCACCATGTGTTGGAAGGCCAGTCCTAAGATCCTCAACTTGACAAGAATAGCAGCATCAATTATCTTAGGCTCTCAGTCATAAAACATTGACTATACTGTGTGCCCTAGCTCTGAGTGCCTGTTTAGCGAAGACCCGTCAAGACCAGAACCTTGCATCAGTAGCAAAACCAAGGAATATTCCTGCATATTTCATCTTTGAAAGTGAACCTACAGTGGCCTTTCCATATGTCAAGTCCTTAACATAATTACCAAGGCTAAGTGAGAATGGGTGCACTCACAGACCCCAAATACAGAATCATGACTTCTAAGTATTGAACTTCGGCTGTTCCAAGCAATCACTTGAAGGACTACTTACACTACTGATCCAGACAAGCAATTTTGTATGTTTGAATACTGAGCACAGAAATATGGTGCTCCCAAATCTCGTTGTCAGAATATAAACAAAATATTTTGAAGGTAAAATATACAATATATATAAATAGTATACCACAAGAGGGCACTGCCTGCCTTTAACCTCAAAGAGGAAATGTTGGGCTGAGTTAGGACCTGTGCCTAAATCTGCCAGACCAACACCTCCTGTGAATAGGCCATAGTCTGCATGTGCATTCCCAAGTAGAATTGGTCCCCCTTCCCCTTATCGACAAAGTATAACACGGGACTGCATAAAGGATGGTTCGAGCAGCCACCATGCACGAGATTGCCGGGCAAACACATGCTTTGGGACTGTTACTTGCCCATTTGTAAGTTTCAGGGACAATGTTCATTTTGACTTTCCAATCTAGAACTACCTTACTGCAGCATTAATTGAATGCAACAGTTGTTTGCACTGAGCTTTCATGAGTAGAGGATCATACAGCCAAAAAAATAGAGCAGGCAAGATATTTAAGGTACGAACCATGCCATCAGAAATATATATGGTGCAAGGTATACACTTCATCCAATTGGGCTAGACCACTATTTATATCCGTAACAATCCTAATTTACCCTGCCAATAAAGATATAGAATGAATGGATCTCAAATAGGAGCCTAAAAAATGGAGTAGATTTACAAAAAAAAGTGCAGCAACCAAAGTTTTTGGCACTGCCCCAGATTTACAAGAGCATGTAAACCTGGGGAAGCACCACAACCGTATGCCTTCCGAGGTGCACTCTGCAGCACACATAGAAAGAGAAAAAGGCTTCTTAGAATTGTTTCTGTGCAGGAAGGTGCCCCTTTCTGTACAACAACAATCCTGCCCACAATGGAGGCACCCTAGCATCATGGTGAACTTGCACCATGATGCAAGGGTGTCTGCGTTGGCACTAGCCTGCTGAAATGACACCAGTGCAGGGGGAAAGGACGGGAATGCATTGCATAAATATATATATATTTTATTTATTTATCATTTTTCTTAAAGAAGGTGCAGTACAACAACACATTGCAAGAAATAAGCTCCATATCAAGACACCGTGCAAAGTGGCAGGTCACATCTTAACCTAGCCATATTCAGTACAGTAGGTGGCGAAAAAGCAGCAGACAAGTCCTGAAACATTGATGTTGAATTGTACTAGGATGAAAGAGTAACACAGAGGCATACTAATGGCCTGCTTCTGCTCTAGCCCCCTGTGCTTGCTCTCTTTATGGCTACATAGCGCCATGCACACACCTTTGCGCCATAGAACAATGGGTTGTGCATGCTGCCTAGGGTGGGAGTTTGTACTGCAAGGATATCATTCCAGTACAAAATCCTATGCTTACACCTTTTTATTTAAATATTTCACATATTGGATGTGTGCTGTATAATGCAGCACATGGGCAATGTGTGAAAAGAAAGGAGAAATAAAAACAATTCTCCAACATTGAACCTGCCTGAAGGAGGTGTCATTTTTGATGCAAAGCCCGATCTAACTGTTATAGTAGTTTGGACTTTTCGTAAAAAACTGTGGGTGGTGTCCCTAGGAAGCCAAAGTATCACTCATGAAATCCCTCCTTAAAGCAAAGCACTACAAAAAAGGTGCTTTACCAATGCAAAGTAATTGCTATATCCAGACTTTGTGTTACTTTATAGTTTAGCAAAGTGTTCATAAATCTGTCCCAACATTTATGTGGGGGTGGTTATAGGTCAGTCGGGGGGGGGGGGGGCAGTCCAGCTGTTTTTCTTTAAAATGTATAATATTCTTATATAATGTATGAAAAAAAATATTTAGCTTGGGGAATAAACTGTGTCTCAATGAGCTTGTCTACACCTCAGTGAGTAAGAATTGTGAAAAGCAATACAAACAAATTAGTAACTTATGATCTTCCTTTCTTTGTATCTTACATTATGCCTGCGGTTCTAAAATTTCCAAGTTCTTTAACAAATTCTAGCAGTTTTGCGGTGCCATAACCACATGCAGGGATTCATTTATAGTTTTTATAATCTATAGAGTCTTACATTACTTGACACCATAAGCATACACAGATGTCGCTGAATACTCACAAATAGGGAGAAGAATAAGTCCATGGAAAATCATTAGAGTACTTGATTCAGTAGTTTGCAGACACAAGGTGAGAAGGCTCATCAGATGGCCTGCATCCTGATAGGATGCACCATCGGTGTCTACAAGTAAAATAATTTATAATTTCCATGCAATGGTATCAGGATTGTGGTGCACGAGGGCAGATTTTTTGTCTCATTCTGTCTACCCTCCTCTACTCTCACACTTAAGTCCAATATTAAAATTTAGCACTGGGGAATATATGATGTCTCTAGACTTGTATTGACTTCACCCAACTAAATCAACAAGTGAATGCTGAAATGTATATATTGTTAGGTTTATATATATATTTGGTTAGATTTGTTCCTTCGCTTTGCCTTCAAAATATTCACACACCATCCCACCTTATTATCGCACATATTCCAATTTCATATAGGACTGAATTAGGTGTGTAAAAAGGATGTCAACTATCATTGGCAAATGTTTGTGAAGATCACACCGTTACCAACATTCCCTTTGCCACTGCTGTGGGGACATCCATTTCCCAACTGTGTGCTAAATTTCTGATTGCTACAAATTCAACCAATCAGGCAGATTTTTCACAGTGCTATTTGCTGTCGGAAAATTCTAAAAATCTTTGATTCTGTGAATCGGGATTTTAGAATCACAATGGCCAATGTAATTATATGCAATTGTAAAATGTACTTAAACCTGCAAAATGCTAATTGCATTGGCTCCTAATTGTTCGAATCACTTTTTAAGTACAATATTTTAATTAAGAAAACTACGATTTAAACACAAGAAGTTGTCAAAGTTCAGCGATTTTAATGTTGTTTTTTCTTATCGTATTACTAGTATTGTCAATTGAAGAGCCTAGACCCACTTGTCATCTTATTAGCTTCCTTTTTTTAATTGAAATCTCAAGAACATGTTTTAATTAGTATTTATTTTCTTGAGTTGCGTGTTCTTTTCTTTTTCATTTCTCTGGAAACAGGAGGATCCTAGAGACTGCTCTTATGTTTCTTTGTCCTCAAACATACAGTGGGTGTGCCCGGGTGCAACAAGGCACACTCTGACCAATTGCAGGTCAGGAACCCCACGTGCTGCATCCCCACTTGAATAGTCAGACAACATATCTTATTCCAGGAAGTTTATTCTGTATTTGCACAATAACATGGTGTGTCCTTGCTCAAACTATCTTTCCACCAAAGTACCAAGTTGCAACTGTGGCTGGTAAGTCTGTCGTTTGACCTACTTTCCCAAAGTGACCAGGTCAGAAAATATTTTTTCTTCAAAAATATTAAGCTCCTGTTTTTAAAGGGACTGCTACTAATAAATATATAGAATTGGTATCGAATAAAAAAATTAAGTTAATGTTTACGTTTTTTAACTGACAACAGCTTTGGCATTTATTTGGACAGATATGTGTGGAGAAAACTACTATCCTGATGTAGCCCTTGCTTTTACAGTGATAGTTTGCATTTTTACGTGTACCACACCCCAATGTCATGGTGCAGTGTTGTTATAATTATTGGCAAAAGTCTTAACATTGTATTTGATTCTGCCATACAATTCTTCTTAGGTAGAATTCTAATGACTTTGATTGCTGTACAGATAGTATTGCTATCACATGGTGCATGATATTGCAGTACTCCTACTGACACCATAGTTAATTTTGATTTAGTCTGTACTGCTTTTTTATTTCCTTTTATTATTTAGGTATGACAGTTCCTTGTGTTTTACGATTTTTGATTGTTTAATCAATTCTACCTCTAGACATGCAGTCATGGGTTTCTAAGGCAGCTTTCTGGCCCACAGTCTTAATTGGTTGGTCAACTGTTGTACTCGTTTGACGGGTCATGATTTGGTCTTAACATTAAATTCCTTATGTTAAGTATTCTAACACCTGTGTGCTACTTTGGGTAATCATGTAGAACTTATTTATGTCTATTTCACATACTTCTACTCAAGTAGTTTTGTTCCACCCCTAAACTGAAGTTGTGTGTGGAATAAAGTTAATAAAACCAACTTTACTGCAGGTTTAAATCAGAAAATAGTTCAACTTTTTAGAATATATTTCGATGAGGTTGCGCAAACAAAAATGATTAAGCCAGAGCCCATCAAACCAGCAGCAGACAAAGCGTTGCCAATGTTTTTATTGGTGTGTGACACTCCAGTTATTGTATTCATACTAAGATATATTGGTCACACTGAGCAGCTCTAAAAAGCTCTTAAAACGTTATGATCTAACTTTTATGCTAACAATTTCTTTCACTCTAGGAAAGTTGGCTGAAGAAATTTTCAAGATAATTCAAAATCTCTTGTTCCTTCAATTTTGTAATATTGATTCAGCAACTAGTGGTTTCTCCATTTATAGTGCCTGTTTCACTATCCATGCATTAACGAGATCAGAGTTTCCTTTCCATCCTCTATTAATGGGTTTTTTCTACCCATCAGAGCATTTCTTTCTTATCCTCTGTTAACATCATTTTTCTCTAGTCTTTCATACATTTGTGGGTATTATAAGACACTCAATTATATTTTGTTCACCATTAGACCTTTATCCTGTGAAATATCTGATAGTACTGATGTTAATTACCCGTACTTTAAGTGAGATGCAATACTTCTCTAAATTGTGTAGTATTTCCACTGTTGACTGCTTTAAAAGGAAAATAGACTCTTAGATTCTACTCCGGTGGAATTCTGCCCAGCCATTTGCATGGCTCAGAATAAGCTCCATTGTAGATATTTTATCAGCTGCAGCTTTTACTGAATAAGGAAGACACCACCCTGGTTCTTTTAGACTCACTAGCAGCCTTTGACATTGTCCCTCATGCCACACTTAGTGAAAGAGTGGTTATGACTAAACTGAGAGAAAAGGCCTTGATCAAGTGCAAGTATTTTTTTTAATCTGGACACATTGAGTTTCTGTATCCCACAATTTGTTTTCTAGCTTCTACATTCTAAGATGGATCACACCCTTGCACACCGTTACCATCATTCCCTTTGCCACTGCTGTGGGGACATCCATTTCCCAACTGTGTGCTAAATTTCTGATTGCTACAAATTCAACCAATCAGGCAGATTTTTCACAGTGCTATTTGCTGTCGGAAAATTCTAAAAATCTTTGATTCTGTGAATCGGGATTTTAGAATCACAATGGCCAATGTAATTATATGCAATTGTAAAATGTACTTAAACTGCAAAATGCTAATTGCATTGGCTCCTAATTGTTCGAATCACTTTTTAAGTACAATATTTTAATTAAGAAAACTACGATTTAAACACAAGGAGTTGTCAAAGTTCAGCGATTTTAATGTTGTTTTTTCTTATCGTATTACTAGTATTGTCAATTGAAGAGCCTAGACCCACTTGTCATCTTATTAGCTTCCTTTTTTTAATTGAAATCTCAAGAACATGTTTTAATTAGTATTTATTTTCTTGAGTTGCGTGTTCTTTTCTTTTTCATTTCTCTGGAAACAGGAGGATCCTAGAGACTGCTCTTATGTTTCTTTGTCCTCAAACATACAGTGGGTGTGCCCGGGTGCAACAAGGCACACTCCGACCAATTGCAGGTCAGGAACCCCACGTGCTGCATCCCCACTTGAATAGTCAGACAACATATCTTATTCCAGGAAGTTTATTCTGTATTTGCACAATAACATGGTGTGTCCTTGCTCAAACTATCTTTCCACCAAAGTACCAAGTTGCAACTGTGGCTGGTAAGTCTGTCGTTTGACCTACTTTCCCAAAGTGACCAGGTCAGAAAATATTTTTTCTTCAAAAATATTAAGCTCCTGTTTTTAAAGGGACTGCTACTAATAAATATATAGAATTGGTATCGAATAAAAAAATTAAGTTAATGTTTACGTTTTTTAACTGACAACAGCTTTGGCATTTATTTGGACAGATATGTGTGGAGAAAACTACTATCCTGATGTAGCCCTTGCTTTTACAGTGATAGTTTGCATTTTTACGTGTACCACACCCCAATGTCATGGTGCAGTGTTGTTATAATTATTGGCAAAAGTCTTAACATTGTATTTGATTCTGCCATACAATTCTTCTTAGGTAGAATTCTAATGACTTTGATTGCTGTACAGATAGTATTGCTATCACATGGTGCATGATATTGCAGTACTCCTACTGACACCATAGTTAATTTTGATTTAGTCTGTACTGCTTTTTTATTTCCTTTTATTATTTAGGTATGACAGTTCCTTGTGTTTTACGATTTTTGATTGTTTAATCAATTCTACCTCTAGACATGCAGTCATGGGTTTCTAAGGCAGCTTTCTGGCCCACAGTCTTAATTGGTTGGTCAACTGTTGTACTCGTTTGACGGGTCATGATTTGGTCTTAACATTAAATTCCTTATGTTAAGTATTCTAACACCTGTGTGCTACTTTGGGTAATCATGTAGAACTTATTTATGTCTATTTCACATACTTCTACTCAAGTAGTTTTGTTCCACCCCTAAACTGAAGTTGTGTGTGGAATAAAGTTAATAAAACCAACTTTACTGCAGGTTTAAATCAGAAAATAGTTCAACTTTTTAGAATATATTTCGATGAGGTTGCGCAAACAAAAATGATTAAGCCAGAGCCCATCAAACCAGCAGCAGACAAAGCGTTGCCAATGTTTTTATTGGTGTGTGACACTCCAGTTATTGTATTCATACTAAGATATATTGGTCACACTGAGCAGCTCTAAAAAGCTCTTAAAACGTTATGATCTAACTTTTATGCTAACAATTTCTTTCACTCTAGGAAAGTTGGCTGAAGAAATTTTCAAGATAATTCAAAATCTCTTGTTCCTTCAATTTTGTAATATTGATTCAGCAACTAGTGGTTTCTCCATTTATAGTGCCTGTTTCACTATCCATGCATTAACGAGATCAGAGTTTCCTTTCCATCCTCTATTAATGGGTTTTTTCTACCCATCAGAGCATTTCTTTCTTATCCTCTGTTAACATCATTTTTCTCTAGTCTTTCATACATTTGTGGGTATTATAAGACACTCAATTATATTTTGTTCACCATTAGACCTTTATCCTGTGAAATATCTGATAGTACTGATGTTAATTACCCGTACTTTAAGTGAGATGCAATACTTCTCTAAATTGTGTAGTATTTCCACTGTTGACTGCTTTAAAAGGAAAATAGACTCTTAGATTCTACTCCGGTGGAATTCTGCCCAGCCATTTGCATGGCTCAGAATAAGCTCCATTGTAGATATTTTATCAGCTGCAGCTTTTACTGAATAAGGAAGACACCACCCTGGTTCTTTTAGACTCACTAGCAGCCTTTGACATTGTCCCTCATGCCACACTTAGTGAAAGAGTGGTTATGACTAAAGTGAGAGAAAAGGCCTTGATCAAGTGCAAGTATTTTTTTTAATCTGGACACATTGAGTTTCTGTATCCCACAATTTGTTTTCTAGCTTCTACATTCTAAGATGGATCACACCCTTGCACAGTCGAACCATGTTAAATGTTTGGCACCACACTTCTTGATTCAACATTTTGCTTTCATTTCTGTTACTGATTACACCAAGCTTTACACCCAAAATGATGACAAGGAGGGTCACTTTAGGAGCTGTCTAACCTCTATATCCAAGTATACGAATCTTAATTACTTGTGTTTGAATATCAAATATAGTCATGAGGCTCCTCTTGTGACTTGGTGGCCCCTCCAATACAGGTTTCCCTCTTTGCCACTTTCACCACCATGCAATTTAGGATTTATTTCCGGTGAGGGGCTATCTCTCGAGACTCATCTCCCACATCAGTAAGAAGGTAGTCTGCATTTACAGTCAGTAAATTCTGTAGGGCATTCATGCTGTACTAGATACTGTTAATCATAAAATTGTGGTCCAGTGGCAATTTAAGCTGCCTGCACCATGACAATTTGTTTTGATCAATTTTCACCTTTATCATCTATGGCTACTTTGAAGCTAGTTCAAAAAGCTGCTGTGTGCATAGTGCTTGGTCTTGCTCGGCAACGTCCTCTGTTCCACTAACTTGTGTTATACTGTTTCTCCCAGTAATTAAGACATTTTTCAAAAGAGCCTGTTTATCTGCCATAGGGCCTTACATAAATTGAGACCTCTATTTTGCATGGCATCCATTTGTGGATGCTACTTGGTGAACAAGAAATTTCTTATATTGCTCTGAAGTCTTTCGAATTGACCGGCCTAGATATGTAGATGCTAAAAAAGGATTGTATCATGGAGTTGGTTTATGCCATGTTGTAAATAGAGTGCACAATTATTTAGTAACTGATAAGAGCATTCTTAACATTTACACACATAGTACACACGTTTTTAAGCAGAATGGTTAAACATGAATAGTTTCTAATGTATGTGTTCAAAATGGCTCACTGATTTTAGCAAATATATAGCACTCCAGACTCACACAATATAAATAAAAGCGAGGGCTGCTAAAAAGGTGGTGCAATTAACTTTACCACATGTCCCTCTGGTTCTCTTTTCGGTAAAGAAAACAAAAACTTAATAAATAACTGAAGCACAATTATGTTAATGGCTAAACAATTAGTGCAATTTTAGTAGTTTAAACTGATACTTGTTTAAGAAGTTTTGATTCATGACACCATAAACAGGTGGTGCACAACGCAGTGCTTCAGTTGTAAAAAAAAAAATATATATATATATGTGTATATATATATATATATATATATATATATATATATATATATATATGTATATATATATATATAGTGCCAGGGCCCACGTCAGGAGGCAACTGTAGCTACCCATTGCCTCTGCAAACGACACCACAAACACAATTGCTAACCCTCATACTCCTACAAGTGTGACAATTCAGACTATTCCAGGCTCCTAAAGCTATAACAATGGCTTGGGTAGGAGCTATTAGTCAATTTTAATGAATGTTGAATGATTAAAGAAATCTTGTTGTCCTCATCTCTAAATTGTATAGACAGTGCCACCATGTGGCAGACTTTCATTAGTGCCAGTGTTGGCAATTAAGTGCCAGAGCCGAGGTCCGGAAATCACAGGCTTAAATTAAGCACTTGTGGTGCGTCTCATAATATGATATTTGGGATATAAGCATATATTTATTCTATTAGCTGTTCTGTTTTGAAAGTTGAGGCCAAGTCTGAGCCCACATTATGCCTTCATCCCTCACAGGTGCTCTCAAATGTATGATACTTTCTGCTTGAGCCCATATTTGGATTGGTGGGTAGAACCCTGGAGGTGCAAGAGGAGCCTTTACCAAACCAAACAAACTGTTCTTTTATTAATCCACCCATATTCCCTCGAATTTGTAAGTTTTGTTACCAGACCGACAATTTAAACTAGAATAGCAAATATGTACTGTTCTACAGGCAATTAAGCATGAAGCTGAGCCTGCTGCACCTAGTCCAGCATGGAAAACCTGACAACAATGACATGCAGTCTTTGGACATTTTTATATTTTTCGTTTTTTAAAGCTAAGCTCATTTTCAAATGCAGCAGATTATTGAGTTATTTAACAGATGTCCGTTCTCATTCATGTTGAGGCTTAATCATCCACGAACACCCCGAGAAGGATTCAGGCTAAGAGGATCTTGAAGATACCTTGAGGCCACGGATATGAGACATTAGGATCTAGTTCTGGTTTAATTTAGGTCATTCAGATTCTTTTAAGCTGGTCATTAGGATTAGTCCCAGAAACTTTTAAAATATTTTAAGGCATGATTTAAGGAACAAATCAGTAAATTGTTTAACTGTAATAAAGTAGTCTGTAGGATCCATGTGTTACTTTCCATGGAATATGACAAGGCTTTTCTTTCTACTTTGTGGATTCATATCAACACTTCATTTAGTCCCTATTAAATATATTTGACCCCTCTTCGATATGGTGGTGAACCTTTAGGAAACAAAGAAGACAAATAAGTAGAAGTTTGAACATCAAATACAGTCAAGCATTGACTATTGTATAATTTTAGCTGGATATATTTCATTCTGTAAGGAAATTGAAAGTATTCACCAGAAATTGATATTTTCCACACAACCTTTAGTACTTTTCTGCATAGTCACATTTCTTGATATGAGGTTACTGCAGGAGGTTTTTGTTTTGCTTACCTATATGGCTGTTGGCATGTGTTTTTACTCCATCATAGGTATAACCTGCTACTATTGTATCTTAATGGATTGGCTGTAATTGGAATTGGATTTAGAAAATACACCAGGTTTTTTCTATGCTACCTCCTGGTTTTTGAAACCTAAATTTCAGACTTTAAACTGCATCATTGACAAATTATTGGAAATCCCTAGGATTGATGTGGCAGATCATTGAACTAGTAATTAGTATTATATATTAACTCTAAATACAGTGGTCACATATTGACACTGATTTTACTTGACCTATCATCTGCGCTTAACACTGTCAACCATTCCATTCTTTAGGAATGACATATCAGTTGGGATCAAATCCCTGCATTCGCATGGTCAAGTTATTTTTTGCTGTGGTTACAACCTTTTCCTGACACCTATCAAACAGGTATTCATGGTATCCCACAAAGGTCTGCACTTTTGCTGCACGGAGACCGCCCTTCTTGCCGTAGTCGAAGAAGCCAGGAAAATCGTGGATACCGGAGGCTGCGCTGCCATTATTTTGTTAGATCTCAGCGCAGCCTTCGACACGGTAAATCATTCTATCATGATTCAAAGACTGAGGGAAGTGGGTGTAGCAGGGACTACCCTTAAGTGGCTGCAGTCCTTTCTCTCTGACAGATCTTTTGCGGTGTTTGAAGAGGATGTTCTTTCGAAACAGATTCCTCTGCAGTATGGCATCCTCCAGGGATCCTCATTAAGCCCTACCATGTTTAACATCTACATGAGGTCCCTTGTGAACGTTGTGCTTCCCTGGGGGGTCCAGCTGGTCACCTACGCTGATGACACCCATCTGGTGGTGTCCCTCAGCCGACATGATACTTGCGACAAGAACCTTACATCCTGTCTGAGCAAATTATCTGAGTGGATGGATTCGTCTTTTCTTAAACTTAATGGCTCTAAGACGGAAATTATGATGCTAGGACACACAGCCCCCATGAATTGAGATCCCTGGTGGCCTAGCTGCCTTGGCCCTCCCCCTTTACCTAAGAAACAAATTAAGAGTCTAGGCGTATGGTTAGACCCTAATCTTAGCTTCTTAGTACAATCACGTAAAGTTACTGCTACCTGTTATGGTCTGATTAGATTGATAAGGAAGATTCTGCCTCTCCTTCCTTTTGAATCTAGACGTCTGTTGGTTCAAGCCCTTATTTGTACGCTAATGCGGTTTAGGCGCACCTCATGAAACCATTAAAATTCTGCAGATTGTTCAGAACTGCGCCGCCCGACTTCTAATGAATGTACCAAAGCGGAATTCCGCTAAGTCAGCACTTTGTCAGTTGCACTGGCTGCCAGTGCAGCAAAAGATCTGGTTTAAGGCCATGTGCACTGTTCATAAGTCCATTACCGACAACGGACCCCCTCTGATTCAGCAGCCTATGCTGCAATTATATCAGGTCTCCTGGACTCTTAGATCTAACCATAAAAAACTTCTGACAGTCCCTTGGATTAAACGGGCACGGATGAGTGGCAGATGTTTTTCATTTCATGCCTCAAAATTTTGGAACCAGCTCCCCGACTCTATTCGTCTTGAACCTAACTATCTCTGTTTCAGGAAACTGCTGAAAACCTTTCTCTTTCCTTGATCAGTGAAGAATAATTAGGTGTCACTAATGCGCTAGCCATGCGCTATATAAATGCATATTCATTCATTCATTCATTCATCTCTTTAATATATATGTTGTGAGCTAGTCTGTCCCATGGCCACTTTAACAATTATCCTTGTTTTGTAATAGCTTAGCATGACAGAGCTTTTCTTCATATTTTTCCAGGCGGATTAGTAACTATGGACAAGATGGATTATACATTTTCCACAAGTTTTGTAGCATAGATTCAATTTCTTCAAGTGTAATCAATATGTGTTAAGGAAGAAATTATGATATGATTTCTTACTTCAACATGTTACACTCAAGCAGCGCTGCGGGAAATATTTGGTAAATTCAGATGTTCATTTCATATATATTTCAACTCTGCAAAGCTAAACAAAAAAAAAAAGAGGGAGCAAGTGTTCCATTTTGTCTACATCCACATTTGGAATATGCTAATAGAGCAACTGTCCATGGCGAAAAATAATCGGAACAGTCAATTGCCATATGAGTTGCAATGTTTATTGTATGCCATTTGGTTTTTAAAACAACTATAAATGTTGCAGCACATCACAAAAACAGTTAATGAAATTGTGGAACAAATGGCTAGAAAATATTTTTCTTGAAGGTTTAATTAAAAATTGCTGAAAATATTGTAGGTGTGATCTCTTGTGACATGCTAATCCATTTTTTAATCATTTTCTCTTCCACTAAGATATTCTAAATAAAAACAAATGTTTGGGCAGGTTGTAACCAGGATAATGTTCAATTTCAGGGGGTTGTTTAAAATTGATAATGCACTACTTTGGCCATCGCATACAGTTTGTGTTCTATAAATTCCCAACCATTTTGGTTGTGTAAGGTCCAGGGTAAGATGACAAAGTTATAGGCATACAATATGTTTATATTTGTTTAACAGCACAATTGCCTTCATTGTAAAGTCTTTTAAAGTATGCATTTTATTTAATGTAAAATAGAGATGTCAAATTTACCAAAGAGAGATCCTAACTCGTAGTAAAATAATTAACGAATTAGAAAAATGTTGACACTGTCTTGAAGATTTAGCATCCATGCTTTAAAATATGTTCTGTTCTGCCATCACGTTGTATAAGAATGCTTATATATTAATGGTGCCAGTTATTTTATTTTTATGATACACATCTCAGTAACTAATTGCCATCATGTTTGTCTTGGGTTTGGTTTTTGTTTGGTATCTTTCGACTGTGTTCATCTTTTGCACTTTTCCTCTCATAACAATATAAAAGAAAGTGGTAGTGCTTACTAATATGGAGAAAACATCTAAAATTGTGATTCCACAACTGTGCTAAACAAAGTGAAAACCTGTGAACTTGAGAATTTGGACAACACTCTATTCCCTCTACGGATCTGTTTCTAAGAGTTTGTTTGGTATTTAAAAAGGGAAGCATTTTCTACAGATGAAAAATTAATTTCAAGAGAGTTGTCTTGAGTTTTAAGACTCTATTTCCCAAAGAGGGAGATGAACAATTTTATAAAATGTCACAACTCCCCAACATTTGGGGTAGTGACTTACTTCTTTTGTTATGACATTTTAAGCTACCAGCCATTTGTTTCTAAATAATTGAGCTTTCATTTCTACCCATAATCCATTCCTGCATTTTTAAAAATA
The DNA here is from genome assembly GCF_964261635.1 of Lissotriton helveticus. Lineage (NCBI taxonomy): Eukaryota > Metazoa > Chordata > Amphibia > Caudata > Salamandridae > Lissotriton > Lissotriton helveticus. The sequence continues at coordinate 1,118,823,729 of NC_136070.1, forward strand.
GCAGAAAATCATTAAAACTGTAAATATAATGTTGCTTTGAAAAGCATCTATTGGGAACTTTGTATCTATGGTATATAATCATAGAATTTTATATTTTCATATAAAGCTAATTTTTTTCTAGTTTCAACTCCTTCATAGTTTTTGTGGTGGATATGTGTACACAAACCTTCTGTGTATTGAAGTAGTAAGTACCATCTACACATACTGAGAGAATTCATGTTATTTCTTTGGGGCAGTGATTGTTAAAGTTGATTCTTTTATATTGTCAGCGTGTGCAATAGGTATAGACCTTGCCAGTCATTGAATATGTTTTTCTCATCGACCCATTTGAAAAATGTGATGCCTTTTTGTAACTTGACATTTCCTTTTTTGTTCTGTTTAAAAAAACCTATATCAAATCATTCTATTATAGTGTTATTTAATATGTAAATTGTATTGCTATACATAAAATAAAATATGGTTTTTGATGTACAGAGTCCTGTATTTTGTCAATCTAGAATAGAAAAGCAACATATAAAAAGGGCTGGTGCGTACGTGTTTCTAGGTTTTGCTCTAAAAAAGAGATGCAAATGGAACCTTTTAATCTCCAGTTCCTAGGTATTTATAAGCAAGTAAAAAATTGAGAAACATATGGTGCAATTGTGTAATCCTGACGAGGCATAGAGAAATGTAAGTTTATTTTAAATGACTTCTTTTAGAATTCGAGGGGAAGCTAGTTGAATGGTAAGATATTGTTTCAGCTATGTTAGAAATGGATTACTATAACCAAGGAAATGCCACTGGAAAATGGGGACGCACATTTGTTAATTTTGTTTCATTTCTACCTTTCTTCAGGATATTAACTGCCGCATTAAATTCTGTTGATCCCCATTTCTCACGGGTGCACCAACAGCAGATTAGTTTTAGTGTGCATTGGGTCTTGGTATCTGTGCTAAAACGTTATATTTAGAGCATCTTTTTATGGATATTTGTAGACAATCTACAGGAACTATCCAGACATTTCATATGAAATTCCTTATATGACCTACACATGTCAGTCTAAATACCATGATTCTATTCTGGTTTGATCCACTCTTATTAGATAATTGGCCTCTAACACCCACCAACTTATTGATGTTTATATTCTATTAGCCATTCAGATGCCGTGCCCCCTTTCCAGGTTTCTATCATGGAAGCAGCCTGGTATTTTTATTTCACCCTTATTTTTCTTACTAGGAGGATGATTACCACCAGTAGCTTACGGTAACTTGTTAATTACTTTATTCCATGTTACATTAACCTTCGGCCAGGATTGATGGGTTTTCCTGTGTACTAAATACACTCATTTTGTGAACCATGTTTAATGACTGTGCCATTGCATTATTGATATTCATGAATGCTATTTCTCCCCTGTATAAGAGTGTACAACTTTCACAAACTCTTCATAGACTGAAGACTATAGTGAGTGGTGATGTACTGGTTGCTAATCTTAAGGAGCATAAACTGGCTCACTGTGTAATGACCAGTTAAGGGCCAGTCTTAATATTTCTGTTTTTACACACAATGCAGAATCAAAAGTAAAGGAAAAAATAAGCAGGTGTTGCAATTACAAATGAGCTTTCTAGGTTAATCTCACAACCCATTCAGAAGCCTTGAAGAGAATAGTCTGTGACAGCCCACATATGAATTGTTGCACATGCACGCCTTGCATCTAGGGTCTTCTCTTCCATACTCTTATGAAAATGTGCCATTTTTATATTGCCAATGAAACTGCATTGGAAAGCGTTTGACTCATTTGATTTCTTGCTTGCATCCATTGCCATTGTCCTTAGTACATCATGCAGAATTCAAAACTGAGATGCCTGTTTTCTCGCAATATTCCCACTTCATTTTTTATATATTTTATATATAGTTTTTCATTGTTGGCATCAGCAGAAATTGTTTTATGCTAACCTAGGTAGTGCAGTAATATTAAATGAATGAAGATTAATTTATAGAGCATGATGGCTGCTTCATCATTGCCGTTGTCTGTATAGAATTATCAGTGAGTGATGTACAATTTGTATAATTTTCCACAAGTGTGTGGTGGCCTAGACCCCCCACATCACATAACAACCACGAAAATAATAGATCACCTGTTTTGTTCTAGCCACTGCTGGCACTGAGTAGATGTACAAGACAATTGTGTTGCGTTATACATCATACATGTATGAATACAATTGTTTTCCTGGAGAAACATTACCTCCTTTCCTCGACAGTTAATTGCAGCACAGATGCAGACTACATAATCACCTGTGTTTGGTGAGTACCATCACACACAATGTATTGGCTAGCGAAATACACATAGTCCAACAAATATCAATTATTGCCACCTAGACGTTGAATGACTACCAAGGTATGGCTACTCACTCAGCAATACGTGTTAATTCACTAAGAAAAACATCTTGGTATGTGTTGCAAAGACCTATTCTAATGCATGTCCTGTCTTCAGTGATGGTGCCTGTCTTTCCTACCTGTATCTGCTGACTTAATATCAACAGTGCTCTAAACAAACTACGCAAACTCTGGGCACTTATTCATTCATCACATGATTCCAGGAAGATTCTGTCCCTGATGTCACACTGGAGAAGTGCTCCTATACATTTAGCCGTAGTCTGGAGCATTGTATTGCCCTTTCGCATGTGATGGCATTATGCCATACATATTTTTCACAATCCTACACTCGGCACACCTGCTAAACATAGAAAGGCAAAGTGCACAATAGATGCTTGGAAGGAGACATCCAGTTGCATAATTCCTGATGAGTTTCTCAGATATGTAATCTGGCAAAGGTGACCTGATTCACAAAGGCAAATTGGCATTGGTAGATATGAAATTAATAAAAGCAACCCCTGACACGTCTTTCGCTATCACTATAGCTCTTCAGAGAGGTTTAGCTTTGTCCAGGCACAAGGGAGGACCCAGTATAAGCCAAAACAATACCTTTTCAGGCATAGAGTGACATAAATTATGCAAAAAAGAAGCAGAGAACTCTGGGAAGTTCCCACATTAACTGAACAAAAACAATTACAGGGACATTATAGTTGGGCTCACATTTCACTTGTACAAACGCCGAGAAATTAAGCCATAATAGTTACCGGAGCTAACTAGAACTTACACCCCCATGATGTCACATATTGCATTACTCATGACATGGTCAGTGACATCACTGATGATGTCACTGATGACATCAAGTGAGTGTAGGTGTTTTCTAAGGTTTTTAATGATAAACATATACTAACCTACTACAAAAGTTTGATTAGTATATTAGTTGTGCTACTAATAAGTGATACTGTCTCTTGCATATTCAATCTAAGTGGCTGTGTGACTATAATTGTGAATGGGTGTCTAAGTGGCTGTATGGGTGTATGAGTGTGTGCATCAGTGGCTGTATGGGTGAGTGAGTGGGTTTCTTACTAGCTCTTTTGGTATGAGAGTGGTTGTATGGGTGTGTGAGTGGGTGTGTGAATGGCTCGGGCATCAAGAGAACAATAGACACAACAAAAAACTTTTTTTTTTTTTGGAATGGCGTAATGAAGGTATCTTCACACAACAGGAATATAGGTATCTTCTCAAGTTGCTGGTCATGTATGTAATTCCTACAGTTCACAAGAATCTGGTAAACCACCCATAAGACCGATTATCTCAGCCATTGGGGGACTCGATGAAAATATATAAAAATACATTGATTATTTTTTACAGCCCTATATGCAAAATAAGCATTCATTTATAAAAAGAAACTGGTGATTTCTTAAAGGTAATTTATGATATGCCATGGGAGGAGGGCTTTATTTTAATGTCTGAGATGTCTCAGCCCTGTACACCAGTATTGGCCCCAGTGATGGCATCAGAGCTGTGAAATTCTACCTTGGCAATAGTCCTCTAGCATTACAATAACATACAATGTTAACCACTATGATCAGGCTATGTCTAGACAATAATTTGTTTGTTTGATAATCAAATGTATCAGTAAAAATGAGGGACCATGTTGAGAGTTTTTTTCTCCCACAGCTACATGTGTTTACACATGGGCTGGTGGGAGGAGCGGTCATCAAAGTGGCTCACAGCAAAGATTGGGAAAAAAAGGTGGTGGTCTGGTTACGGCTATTGATGACCTCTAAATAATATGGAGGGTCTGAACATAGTGCAAATAGTTTCATATCTAATAATAATCACAACAATCTCAATTTACATTTCTTAGATCTGGAAGTGTTTGTATCAGAGGGAAAATTAGAGAGTAAACTATACGAAAACTTAGGCTGGAAGTTCGATTTTACATGCTTCTAGTTTCCATCATAGGCATGTAATAGCTGGCATGCCCTATGGCAAGTTGATTGCGCCAAAAGAAACCGCAGTCTACCATAGCAGATTTAATCCAGTCAGTTGTCACATTAATCCCCAGTGGGTAAGTGTCAGCAGGAAATACAGCGCCCACCGTATTACACATCACAAAAGGTTGCCCACTATGAGGAAGCCCACACAACTCCGTACCCTCATTCAGTGAGGTCACGGAGTTGTGTGGACACTTATTTGCAACAACTGCATCTCCCACTGGGGTCATACTGAAAGGTTTGGACTGCTAAAACCATCATGCAATGCGGGACACACTCGTGCAGGCTGAAGACCTTGCCCAGATGGGAGGGGTCTGTTAATTAATAAAGAGCAGGTGTTCCAAACCTCCCGTTTGCAGTTGTATTGCTTTGTTTGGCTCGTGAACAAGGATTCATTTCCGAAACGCGTAGAGCTTTGAAGACTTTCCTGTGCCAGTTCGTGAATTCAGAACTTGCCGTGACCTCACTGAATGAGGGTACGGAGTTGTGTGGGCTTCCTCATAGTGGGCAACCTTTTGTGATATATTATCTGGGCGAAGCCTAGCAACACATCTCATTGTGAGATCTGATTGGCTGTCAGCACTTCATCCAAGAAGTGTTGGCAGCCATCTTGGGACCAATGTACATGATAGCACCTCATTAAAAAGCATTGCAGTTAATAGAACGTTTTTAGACTTTAGTTACATTATAATTCATTTGTTGATGGTACCATACTCATCTTAGGAATTGTGGTGTGTTCTAAGGTGATTTTACCTTGTGAAAAAACCTTCTGCTGGGATATCATGAATCATGTCTGAGAGGACTATTTTCTCATGCTTTTCTCACAGAGGTTTGGAAGGTGATCTATAAGTTAACTGATAGCATATTTTCTGTAAATTCACATTATCTTTCTCGGTCATGTGACAGTGAAGTCTGACATACTCAGTAAAACATGTACATCCAACAAGGGCAGAGACTGTCAGTTGATTCCTTTGTGTTCTACTGTAGTTTCACAGAGTGTTCTAAAGAACAACTAGAGTGCTAACAGCCTTACTTATGACAAAAGTATAGCACACCAGAAGCGATCTTGATTGGAATAAAGTGGTAAGTCTTAAAACATTTAATTTAAAAAGGAACACAATGAGGGGGTTCATTTTGCCATAGAAAGTATGATTAGTGCTGCAGAAAGAAAAATGATGGTATATTTTGAGTGACTTCTCAAATCTTCTTCTATTTCATTAAACAAAATTCTGAAATGCAGACTGAAACATGCACTTTCAATACTACAGTGATCTAATGAGCAACTAGAGTGCTAACATTCAGAATTTATGGCAAATGTGTGACACATCTGAATGCCTTCTTGATGGAACCAAGGAGGAGACTGTAGTAATGAGGAAATTAGGAAACTTCTTAACAAATAAGTCTCCCAAGATGGTGACCAGAGACAAAAGAGCCCAAATATAGCACAAATATCACCCAAATGTACCCCATGTATAGCCCAATGACAGAATGTCCCAGAGTGTTCTAAAGAACAACTAGAGCGCTAACAGTCTTACATATGAAACAATATGTAACACCTGAAGTCATCTTGATTGGAATAAAGTGGTAACACTTAAAACATTTAATTTGCAAAGGAACAAAACGAGGGGCTTCATTTTGCTATAGAAATTATGATTAGTGCTGCAGAAAGAAAAATTAGGGCACATTTTGACTTCTCAATCCTCTTCTATTTCATTAAAAAATTCTAACATACAGACTGAAACATGCACATCGAATACCAGCAGCAGACTTCCCTGGTGAGCAGTAGCTTTACTACAGTGATCTAATGAGCAACTAGAGTACTAACATTCAGAATTTATGGCAAATGTGTGACACATCTGAATGCCTTCTTGGTGGAGTCAAAGTAAAAAAACTGAAAGTATTTCCTACTGTGGAGACTGTAGTAAATGAGGAAATTAGGAAACTTCATAACAAATAAGTCTCCCAGACGTGGATCCTGTGCTCTCCATGCCACTGGAGTCAAGCGTCGCGTACCGTAATGCGCCTGTGTCTCGAATGCGCAGGAGTTGCGGACTGGTTGCACACCAATCGTGCGCATCACGTAATATTAAATGTATATGATGTAACTGAAAAACACGCAGCCGTCGTACACCGTACGCAGATCGTTCACAACTTTTCTAAAATGGTGGCTATAATCCGCGCACCCACCGTGATGTGTACGCTTTGGGTGCTCGACTCAGAAAAAAAATTGGAAAACAAAAATGTAAAAAGAAAATAATATAAATATATTAACATAAAAATATTAAACAATATTTCAGTTAGATTTTTTTAAAACATTTTTTTTCAATTTTCAGAATTTTTTTATTTAATGAATAAAATATTTATTAAATAAACAGTTAAAACACTTTAGAAAATCAGTACAAAAAATAGGTATAACTACCTTTACACTTAAAAATGAGCATTTAAAAAACCTTTGAAATTCACTGAAAAAACTATAGGTTTCAGGGGTGTTATAGTTAGCTGGACATTTCACTCGTACAAAACCATAGAAAATTCTCTGTTATAGTTAGTTCTGCTAACTTTAACTCGCGCGGCCTCAATGCACTACTGATGTCACATATTATATCATTCATGACATGGTCAATGATATCACTGATGACATCTCAAATGACATCACTGATGACATCATCCTTGTGAAAGAATGGCAGACCTCTTCTTACCCTAATAGAACCTTTGATAGACACATTCAAAAATAGAAACACAAATTTTCAAAAAAATGGAAATACCAATACCAGACTTCCCTGTTGAGCAGTAGCTTTACTACAGTGATCTAATGAGCAACTAGAGTACTAACATTCAGAATTTATGGCAAATGTGTGACACATCTGAATGCCTTCTTGGTGGAGTCAAAGTAAAAAAACTGAAAGTATTTCCTACTGTGGAGATTGTAGTAAATGAGGAAATTAGGAAACTTCATAACAAATAAGTCTCCCAGACGTGGGACCTGTGCTCTCCATGCCACTGGAGTCAAGCGTCGCATACCGTAATGCGCCTGTGTTGCGAATGCGTGGGAGCAGGAGTTGCGGACTGGTTGTACACCAATCGTGCACATCACGTAATATTAAATGTATATGATGTAACTGAAAAACACGCAGCCGTCGTACACCGTACGCAGATCCTACACGACTTTTCTAAAATGGCGGCTATAATAAGCGCACCCACCGTGATGTGTACGCTTTGGGTGCTCGACTCAGAAAAAAAATTGGAAAACAAAAATGTAAAAAGAAAATAATATAAAAAAATTAAACAATATTTCAGTTAGATTTTTTTAAAACTTTATTTTATTTAATGAATAAAATATTTATAAATAAACAGAACACTTTAGAAAATCAGTACAAAAAATAGGTATAACTACTTTTACAGTTAAAAATGAGCATTTAAAAAACCTTTGAAATTCACTGAAAAAACTATAGGTTTCAGGGGTGTTATAGTTAGCTGGACATTTCACTCGAACAAAACCATAGAAAATTCTCTTATAGTTAGTTCTGCTAACTTTAACTCGCGCGGCCTCAATTTACTACTGATGTCACATATTATATCATTCATGACATGGTCAGTGATATCACTGATGACATCTCAAATGACATCACTGATGACATCATCCTTGTGAAAGAATGGCAGACCTCTCACCCTAATATAACCTTTGATAGACACATTCAAAAATAGAAACAACATTTTTCAAAAAATGGAGATACCAATACCAGTTACAACAACCTATTCAGTAATTCCAACATCTACACACACATCCACTCATTTACCAACAGTTCTATATATAGTCACTCATACATGTACTCACTCATCATATGTACTCATACACCTATACATCCTGTTACACACCGATACTCATCCATAGAGTTACTTACACACATACTCACACATGCAAATAAACTATCAAACATCCATTTACTTGCATATACAGCTATACACACACCACTACACTTACTTCTACAGAAACGTACACATACTTACTCTCTTAAACAATCACTTATAGAAACACATACTTATTTATACAGGAACTCTTCCAATCTCTCACTCTCATATATACTCACTTATAAACATTAATACTTACATATACTAGTTTAAAACCTATGTACTTACTCATAAAGATACTATTGAGACAGTCATTCACTCACTAACACACCCATACACACACTCATCCACCCATACAGTCCTGCGCACATGCTGTCTTCAAAACACATATAAACAGTGAGTCACTCATTCATGCATCTATGCGCTAAGTAATATTCCCCACCGAACCATACATTCATACGGATAGTTTAAAAAACAACTAATAAAGCACATGCACTCATGTAGCTACTCTCCAACCCATGCAGCCACCTATACACAAAGTGAGACACTGATACAGATATCTAAATATTTAAAAATTACTCGGTAATACTTGTATTCACTAAGATACACTTAATAAGTCAGTTATACAATCAATTTTACAAAAAAAAAAACATCCATTTAGACACTTATATACCCATTTACTCTTCCATCGACCTTTAGATATATATATAAAAAATATTTATTTTTCAGAAAGACACACATTCACTGGATGATGTCATCTGTGATGTCATTTGAGATGTCATCAGTGATGTCATGAGTGATGTCACTGACCATGTCATGAGTTATGTAATATGTGACATCAACAGTGCATTGCGGGCACGCGAGTTATAGTTAGCTGAACTAACTATTACGGGGGAATTTCAATGGTTTTGTATAAGTGAAATCTCCAGCTAACTATAACATGTGTGAAACCTATGGTTTTTCAGTGAATATATATATATATATATATCAAAGAAATGGAGAGTCCACAGCTCCGTGTTCACTTCAAACTGACACTTTATTTAGTCAGCATCACGTGGCAGTTGTATCAGCCTCTTAAAACCTAACATGTTTCAGCGCCCCAGCGCCTTGATCACAGGTGAGAAAAATTACATCCAAGTGGTCATGTGGTCCGAGATGAAAACCACACTTCCCACAATGCACCATATGTAAATTCAAACACAGTCTCTGGCAAAATATGAATGTTCGCTCAATTAGCATCGCATAAAGTCAGAGTCTGGCGTATTCCAATGTCATTGTGAGAACTCCATAAAAAGCATAGTGCTATTTGCTGCCACATGAAGCGAAATTTGTGTTTGGAGGGAGATCACGAAGTCTGCACGAAGGAAGCAAAGCCTCCTTCACTCCCTTTCTCTTCTGCTAAACACAATGGCAGGGCAATCCTTAATAACTTGTTGTTGCAGAAGAGCGCGCCATGCCCCTCAATTAAATTCCACAAAGTTTCCGCTTTACCGGGGCCTCCGACGCTGCAGGGCGGGCTCTCAAGAAACAGGAGCGGAGATCCTGATAATTAAGACACCAAAGAAATGGAGAGTCCACAGCTCCGTGTTCACTTCAAACTGACACTTTATTTAGTCAGCATCACGTGGCAGTTGTATCAGCCTCTTAAAACCTAACATGTTTCAGCGCCCCAGCGCCTTGATCACAGGTGAGAAAAATTACATCCAAGTGGTCATGTGGTCCGAGATGAAAACCACACTTCCCACAATGCACCATATGTAAATTCAAACAGTCTCTGGCAAAATATGAATGTTCGCTCAATTAGCATCGCATAAAGTCAGAGTCTGGCGTATTCCAATGTCATTGTGAGAACTCCATAAAAAGCATAGTGCTATTTGCTGCCACATGAAGCGAAATTTGTGGCGCTGAAACATGTTAGGTTTTAAGAGGCTGATACAACTGCCACGTGATGCTGACTAAATAAAGTGTCAGTTTGAAGTGAACACGGAGCTGTGGACTCTCCATTTCTTTGGTGTCTTAATTATCAGGATCTCCGCTCCTGTTTCTTGAGAGCCCGCCCTGCAGCGTCGGAGGCCCCGGTAAAGCGGAAACTTTGTGGAATTTAATTGAGGGGCATGACGCGCTCTACTGCAACAACAAGTTATTAAGGATTGCCCTGCCATTGTGTTTAGCAGAAGAGAAAGGGAGTGAAGGAGGCTTTGCTTCCTTCGTGCAGACTTCGTGATCTCCCTCCAAACACAAATTTCGCTTCATGTGGCAGCAAATAGCACTATGCTTTTTATGGAGTTCTCACAATGACATTGGAATACGCCAGACTCTGACTTTATGCGATGCTAATTGAGCGAACATTCATATTTTGCCAGAGACTGTGTTTGAATTTACATATGGTGCATTGTGGGAAGTGTGGTTTTCATCTCGGACCACATGACCACTTGGATGTAATTTTTCTCACCTGTGATCAAGGCGCTGGGGCGCTGAAACATGTTAGGTTTTAAGAGGCTGATACAACTGCCACGTGATGCTGACTAAATAAAGTGTCAGTTTGAAGTGAACACGGAGCTGTGGACTCTCCATTTCTTTGGTGTCTTATTTATCAGGATCTCCGCTTCTGTTTCTTGAGCCCGCCCTGCAGCGTCGGAGGCCCCGGTAAAGCGGAAACTTTGTGGAATATATATATATATATATATATATATATATATAACAATAGCGGAGGTGAATTCACGCACCGGGGCACACTCAAGTGCTCTAAATATCGCAGTGGGTCTGGATTCTACCACTGTGATCTTGGCCAATTTACTTTACATTGCGGGACCCACTGAGGGTGTAACTAGGGACGATCAAAACTACATGTCCCAGAAATCAATGCGCCACTAAAGCCAACACACCTGAAGCTGTTGCTACAAAAGGCAGCTAAGGAATGGGATGTCTTACGCCTCACAACACTGCTTTGCCAGATTGCCCATGAGGAACATCTCAGAAACGCATCGGGCAGACAAGAAAAATGACAGATGATGATCACCATCGCAATGAAATAAAAAGAGGAATTTTACCTCACTGCTGTTGAGTGCTTTCCTATTGCAGAGCCTTGGATAAATATATATATATATATATATATATATCAACCACAAAATGTCTTCATAGAAAGGCTCGCACTAGGGAATAGTTGAACCAAAGTTTATTCCAGCAAAGTAACACGTTTCAACAGCAAGAGCTGTCTTGATCAAGACAGCTCTTGCTGTTGAAACGCGTTACTTTGCTGGAATAAACTTTGGTTCAACTATTCCCTAGTGCGAGCCTTTCTGTGAAGAAATTTTGTGGTTGATTGAATTCCCGAGTGACCCGCTCGGTTTCAGCTCGCCATCTGTCTATGGGACACGGACTTCAGGAAACGGGTCTTTCCTTGTGTGTGTATATATATATATATATATATATATATATATATATATATATATATATATATGTAGTTATAGTTAGGACCTAGTTTCCATAGGAAATCCACAACATTCTATTTGGAATAATTTTGGCGCAGATTGACGAATCTTGGTGAAATTCTCCAAGAAGATGGCCTGCTCAGTTCCGCTCCTTCCCTGAAAGTTTGTGGGTGATTAGTAAAGCGGGGGCTGAGAAAAAAGGGGGGTCCCAAAACAAGTTTTCCCCAGGCAATTTTCCATAGGGACCTCTAGACACGGCTACAGCCCGAACTGCTGAACTAAATTACACCAAATTTGGCAAAAAGGTAGTTTGGTCCGTAGATTGCGCTTTTTGTTAAATGGTGTAAATCCGTTCAGTAGTCCCTAAGAAAATCAAAAGTAAAATCATAGATATATATCCGAAGTTGTACCGTACGCGTACTGTCCGAGGCCTTTTCGCGTACCATTTCGAGCACGAGCTGCATGCTAATTGGTTGTAAACTGTCTGTCAACACTCCAAACCAGGAAGTGTTGGCAGCCATTTTGTGCCTAGGTAGAACCGAGGCACAAGTAAATTGAAAAACAAGTGCGCAAAAGGCACAAATAGGGCAGGGTAGAAGCACCCTGACCCCCTAGGCATGCTCAGGGGGTTCCACAAGGACCCCCAAGTCCCCTCCCCAATTGTATTTATTTTTTAAATCGCAGGATACTCGTAGGGTGCGCGTCCTGAGTGAAAAAAAAAAATAGAAGCTCGCTTTATTGTTAATTAGCCCCCGGTGGGGCTAAAAACCGGGGCAATGTCTTATTTATAATGGGGAGCCTAGAGGGGCCCCTCAGCCCCTGGGACCGCCACGACCCGGGGCTTAAACAATACGTATGCGGGGGACTCAAGGCCCCTCCGCAGCCCCAGAGACTGCCACTCCTTGGGGCTTATTTTTTTATTTTTTTAAACCTGTGGGGGGGGGCTTAAGCCCCCCAACATTCCCCGGGGACCGCCACCTTCCCGGGGCTCTAATATTGAAAATAGGGGGGTCCGTGAAGGAAACCCCAGCCCCGGGACCACCATCCCCCGGGGCATGTTGTGAAGGGGGCCGCGCGGCCCCCCTCCTGGAGCCTTGTGGTGGCCCTTGGGACTGCCATCTCCCAGGGCCAGCTCCTGCAGTGTCCTGGGGTGCCTACCCCCTGGACACTGTAGTTTGCTATGGTAGGGTGGGAACCTCACTGCTCCCGCCCTACCATAGGAAACTGCTTTCCTATTTGGAAAATAGGAAAGTAGATTGCTTTTCCTCAGGGGAAGCAGCATGTAAGCTTCTCCCCCTGACGAAAAGCAATGCCAGCTTCCGCAGGACACAGGGAGCCGTCTGGGACCGTGGGGGCATTGAGGCTCCCCCCACGGTCCCCAATGTTTTATTTGAGCCCCGGGGATGGTGTCCCAGGGGATAATAAAAATTAGTGAAAGAAGCTATTTTTTTTATGGTAAAATTATAGTACGATGTATGGTGCAAGGAATGTGTTTATCCTTCTAAAGTGTGTAGAATCACATTCTGAGTTTGTCTGCATTTGGATAACTATTGTGATAAAAGCATTTGGTAAGTTAATGTGTTCAGTGAGTCAGCTTTGTGTAATAAAGTGCAGTACTGAAAAAAGGAGAATGTGTGCAGTCGCTTTTTCAGTTGTAGAGTAGTTAATAGTGTTGCTTGTGTTTTAAATCTACAATTTTCCAGTCAGTATACATACACTACTGTAAACTCTCTGGGACATATTTACAAGCCTCTTGTGCATCTTTGTGCTGCCATTGCGTCACTTTTTTGATCGCACAAATAATGCAGCAAATTGTTTATGTAGTTGCAAAATGAGTCCGGGTTGTGCACTGAAATGTAATAGTTATATACATGGAATGTGTGCAGTCACTTTATCGTTTCTAGATTAGTAAATGTGTTGTTTTGTAAAATTCAAGGTGTAATATTTTTTGTCTAGAATTACACTGTGCGTTTGTGTGCATTTAGGTATTCTGAGTGAAGCATTTTTGTATGTTTTGTGTTCGCGGAGATATAAGTGCTTACATATCTATCCTTTTACGAAGTTTTGATAGAAATAGAAACTTTTTATTGTTTTTGTATTTGCAAAATGACTCATGGTTATACAGAAAAATGCAGTAATTATATTTCTGTAATGTGTGTAGTCATATTAGCCCTTGAAGAGTAATTAATAGTGTGTTTTGTCTAGAATCACACTGTGTGTCTGTGTGCATTTAGGAATTGTTCTGAGAGAAGCATTTTGTATGTTTTGTGTTTACAGATACATAAGTGGTTATAAAGTTATCCTTTTTTCTAGTTTTGATAGAATTATAAACCGGTTATTGTTTTTGTATTTGCAAAATGACTCATGGTTGTACAGTAAAATGCAGTAATTATATTTCTGTAATGTGTGCAGTGATATTATCCCTTCAAGAGTAATTAATAGTGTTTCTTGTCTAGAATCAGACTTCTGTTTTAAATGTACAATTCCCCAGTCAGTATACATACACTGCTGCATACACTCTGCGGCAGATTTACAAGCCCCTTGCACCTTTTTGTTGTTCTATTGTGTCACTTTTTTGATGTAATGTTGGCAGAAATAATGCAGCAAATTGCTTATGTATTTGCAAAATGAGTCCGGGTTGTCCACGGAAATGTAGTAGTTATATACATGGAATGTGTGCAGTCACTTAACCGTTTGTAGACTAGTAAATGTGTTTTGGTAGAATGTAAGTTCTTATATTTTTTGTCTAGAATCACACTGTGCGTCTGTGTGAATTTAGGAATTATATTCGCCCATTTTTCCCATTCTCCCCTCAATCTCCTCATACTCTCCCCTCTCTCCTCATACTTCTCCCTCTCCTCATACTCCCCCCCCTCTCCTCATACTCCCTCCTACCCCCTCTCCACATATTCCCTCTCCTCATACTCCCCCCTATACCTCCTCATACTATCTCCTGATACTCCTTCCTGTCTCCTCATACTACCCCTCTCTCTCTTACACCCCCTCTCCCTTATACTCCCCTTTTCACTACATTCTCCTCCCTCTCTCCTCATACTCTCCCCTGTCTCCTCATACATACTCCTCTCTCCTTATACTCCCCGTTTCTCCTTATACTACCTCCTTCTCTCTCCTTATACTCCCCCCTTTCTCCTCATTCTCCCCCTCTTTCCACATACTCCCCCTCTCTGCTCATACTCCTCTCTCCCTCATACTCCCCAGCTCTCCTCAATGCCCCTTCTCTCCTCACATGCCCCTTCTCTCCTCACACGCCCTTCTCTCACCTTATACTCCCCCCTCTTTACTCCTTTGTCCTCACACTCCCCTCTTTGTCCTCATACTTCCCCCTCTTTGTCCTCACACTCCCCCTCTTTGTCCTCACACTCCCCTCTTTGTCCTCACACTCCCCCTCTTTCTCACACTCCCTCTTTCTTCTCACACTCCCACTCTTTCTTCTCACACTCCCACCCTTTCTCCTCACACTCCCCCTTTCTCCTCACACTCCCCCTCTTTCTCCTCATGCTCCCCCTTTCTCCTCACACTCCCCCTCTTTCTCATCACACTCCCCCTCTTTCTCCTCACACTCCCCCTCTTTCTCCTCACACTCACCCTTCTCTCCTCATACTTCCCTCTCTCTCCTCATACTCTCCCCTCTCTGCTGATATTCCCCCCTCTCTCCTCATTCTCCCCCTCTCTCCTCATTCTCCCCCTCTCTTCTCATACTCCCTCCTCTCCTCATACTCTCCCTTCTCTCCTCCTACTCCTTCCTCTCTCCTCATACTCCCCCTCTCCTCATACCCCCCTCTCCTCATACCCCCCTCTCCTCATACTCCCCCCTCTCTTCATACTTCTCCCTCTTTCGTCATACTCCCATCGCTCCTTATACTCCTCCCTCTCTTCTCATTCTACCCCCTCTCTCCTCCTATACCTCTTCTCTCCTTATACTCCCCCCTCTCTTCTCATTCTCCCCCTCTCATCATACTCCCCCTCTCTCCTTATACACACCCCTCTCCTTATACTCCCCCTCTCTCCTCATACTTATCCCTCTCTCCACATACTCCCTCTTCTCTCCTCATACTCCCACGTCTTTCCTCATACTGCCCCCTCTGTCCTCATACTCTCCCTTTTCCTCATACTCCCCCTTTTCCTCATATTCACCCCTCTCCTCATACTCCCCTCTCTCCTCATACCCCCCACTCCTCATACTCCCCCATCTCCTCATACTTTTCCCTGTCTACTCATACTCCCTCCCTCTATCCACATTCTCCCCTCTTCTTACTCCCCCCTCCCCTCATACACACCCCTCTCTCCTTATACTCCCCCTTCTCTCCTCATAGTCCCACCTCTCTCCTCGTAGTCCCACGTCTCTCCTCATACTTCCCCCCTTTCCTCATACTGCACCCTCTCCTCATACTTCCCCTCTCCCCTTATACTCCCCCCTCTCCTCATACTCCCCCTTGTTATACTCCCTCCTCTCCTCATACTCCCCCTCTCTCCTCATACCCCCTACTCTCCTTATAATCCCCCTTTTTCCTCATACTCCCCCCTCTCTTCATACTTCCCGTCTCCCCTCATTCTCCCCATCTCCTCAAACTCCCCGTCTCCTATTATTCCCTCCTCTCTTCATACTCCCCCTCTCTCATCATACCCCCTCACTCCTCATACTCCCCATCTTCTCATACTCCTTCCTGTCTCCTTATACTACCCCCTCTCTCCTCATACACCCCCTCTCTCCTTATACTCCCCTTTTCTCCACATTGTACCCCCTCTCTCCTCATACTCCCCCCTCTCTCCTCATACACACCCCTCTCTCCTTATACTCCCCCTGTCTTCACACTCGCTCCTCTTTCCATATACTCCCCCTCTCTCTTTATACTCCCCCTCTCTCTTTATACTCCCCCTCTCTCTCCTCATACTCCCCCTCTCTTCTCACATACCCCTCTCTCTCCTATACTCCACCCTCTCCTCATATTCCCCCTCTCTCGTCATTTTGCCCCCTCTGTCCTCATACTCCCCCCTCTCTCCTCATACACACCCCTCTCCTCATACACACCCCTCTCTCCTTATACTATCCCTCTGTCTTCACACTCGCTCCTCTTTCCATATACTCCCCCTCTCTCTTTATACTCCCCCTCTCTCTCCTCATACTCCCCCTCTCTTCTCACATACCACTCTCCTATACTCCACCCTCTCCTCATATTCCCCCTCTCTCGTCATTTTGCCCCCTCTCTCGTCATTTTGCCCCCTCTGTCCTCATACTCTCCCCTCTCTCCTCATACACACCCCTCTCTCCTCATACACACCCCTCTCTCCTCAT
Source organism: Lissotriton helveticus (assembly GCF_964261635.1). Taxonomy (NCBI): domain Eukaryota; kingdom Metazoa; phylum Chordata; class Amphibia; order Caudata; family Salamandridae; genus Lissotriton; species Lissotriton helveticus. The sequence goes on from NC_136070.1 coordinate 1,118,840,672, forward strand.
ACACACCCCTCTCTCCTTATACTCCCCCTCTGTCTTCACACTTGCTCCTCTTTTCATATACTCCCCCTCTCTCTTTATACTCCCCCTCTCTCTCCTCATACTCCCCCTCTCTTCTCACATACCCCTCTCTCGCCTATACTCCACCCTCTCTCCTCATATTCCCCCTCTCTCGTCATTTTGTCCCCTCTGTCCTCATACTCCCCCTCTCCTCATACCCCCCTCTCTCCTCTTACTTCTCCCTCTCTCTTTATACCTCCCCTTCGCCTCATACTACCCCCTCTGTCCTCTTACTCCTCCCTCTCTCCTCATACCCCCATCTCCTCATAGTTCCCCCCCTCTCCTCATACTCCCTCCTCTCTACTCATTTCCCCCTCTCTCTCCTCATACTCCCAAACTATCTCCTTATACGCCCCCTCTCATACCCCCTCTCTCCTCATACTTCCCCTCTCTCTTCTCATAATCCCCCTCTCTCATACTCCCCCTCTCCTCATACTCCCCCGTCTCCTCATACTCTTCCCTCTTCTCATACTCTTCCCTCTTCTCATACTATCCCCTTTCTTATCATACACCCCCTCTCTCCTTATACTCCCCTCTCTCCACATTGTCCCCATCTCTTCTCATACTCCCCCCTCTTTCTTCATACATACCCCTCTCTCCTTATACTCCACCTCTCTCCTCATACACATCTCTTTCTCGTTATATTCTCCTCTCTCTCCTCATACTCCCCCCCTCTCTCCTCATATTCCCCTCTCTCTCTCTTCAGTCAGGGTCTCTCCTTACAGAACTATATTCATTTAGTCAGTGCTCAAGTACTGATCCAGTGAAGTAGGCACTGCTTCAAACCCCTATACAGTATATATGTATTCTTCTATCCACCTGCACACTTGTGTCTCACATCTTCAATTCTTCACTCTGTATCCTTATACTTCCAGCAAACACTCTGTGACTTTTCTTGCAGTTCTGTAGTGACCCATTTAGCAGTCTGCGATAATCCTTTTACTGCACTAATAATCAAGCACTTATAAATTCATTCATGCTTTCTCTTTACAGAATTGTAATCATTTAGTTAGTACCCAAGTACTGATGCAGTGCAGTAGGCCTTGGAACATGAACTGCTTCAAAACCCTATGCAGTATGTATGCATTCTTCTATCCACCTGCACACTTGTATTTCATATCTTCAATTCTCTATTCTGTATCTATATACCTCCACCAAACACTCTGTGACTGTTCTTGCACTACTGTAGTGACTCATTTAGCAGTCTGTGATTATCCTTTCACTGCAGTAACACTCAAGCACTTATACATTTAGTCAGGCTCTCTCCTTACAGAACTGTAATCATTTAGTCAGTGCTCAAGTACTGATGCAGTGAAGTAGGCCTTAGCACATGTACTGCTTCAAACCCCTATCCAGTATATATGCATTGTTCTATCCACCTGCTCACTTGTGTTTCACATTTTCAAATCTCCATTCTGTATCCTTATACTTCCATCAAACACATTGTGACTGTTCTTGCACTACTATAGTGACCCATTTAGCAGTCTGTTATAATCCTTTCACTGCACTAACACTCAAGCACTTATAAATGCAGTCACGCACTCTCTTTACAGAACTGTAATTATTTAGCCAGTACCCCAGTACTGATGCAGCGAAGTAGGCCTTAGGACATGAACTTCTTCAAACCCTTATCCAATATATATGCATTCTTTTATCCACCTGCATACTTGTGTTTCACATCTTCAATTCTCCATTCTGTGTCCTTATTCTTCCATCAAACACTCTGTGACTGTTCTTGCACTACTGTAGTGACACATTTAGAAGTCTGTGATAATCCTTTAACTGCACTAACACTCAAGCACTTATAAATTCAGTCTGGCACTCGCCTTACTGAACTGTAATTATTCAGTCAGTACCCAAGTACTCATGCAGCAAAGTAGGTCTTAGGGCATTCGTAAGTCCTTTAGCTTTAGCACAGTGAATGGATTAGTACATTATGTTGAATGGGTCACTACAACAATGGAATAGCAGTGATAGAGTGGTTGGTGAAAGTGTAAGGATTGAAACTGGGAAGTTAAAGGTGTGAAAAACAAATGTGGTGGTAGATACAAGACTGCATGCATACTGAGTAGGGGTTTGAAGCAGTCTATACCCTAAGGCCTACTTTGCTGCATGAGTATTTGGGTACTGACTGAATGATTACAGTTTTACAAGGAGAGTGCCTAACTGAATTTATAAATGTACACACTTGTCATTCACAACTTCAATTCCCCTGTTAGTATCCATGATGTTGCAGAAAATAGTTTGTGTCTCCCCTCATACTGCTCTTGTGATGTATTCAGTACCATGTAGTGATGCATTCAGTGCTCCAAAATTCAACGTCTGATAAATTCATTCAGATACTCTTCTTGCAGATGTAGTTTTTCAAACTCTTTTGCAGTATTTATACATTTTTGTTATTAATTACATTCTTGTTTTTTATACTTAGTGAATATATTCGTTTAGTAATAGAATGTTATATTTGTATACATTTATTTTTATATTATATATTTTTTTAAACAGATTCTTTTTTTTCAACACTAAAAGAAATTCATCATGCCATCAAAAAGTCAAAAGAGAAAACAATATAAAAAAGATTAGTTTTTGAAAAAAGTCATTCACAAGATTTACCTGAACAACAAAGTGTGAACAAAAAGAAAAAAACTCCTGGTAAGACAACAAAGGATTTTTTGAAGAAGTTATCAAACAGTAGGAATAGTGTGGACAATGTGAAAAGTAAAAACACAGTATCTGCAAAAAAAAGAAAAACGAGAAAAAACTAAAATTATGGGAAATCATGTTGTAAACAAACACTGTATAGTAACAGGAGGAAGAATCAATTTCAGGAAATTAGAAAAAGAATGTTTTTAATAGAGTTGTTTTAAATGTGATAAAGGAAATGAAGAAATGTAAATGAAAATCAGCATTTTATAAGAAAAAAAATATATTGAAAATATTGTTGAGAAGGCTTTTCAATTAAAAAACAAATTATTTATTTTAATAATCAATAGAATTTGATCACTAGATAAACCAATTAATTTGATGAAGGCGAAAAGTAAGTGAAGAAGACTCATTAATAGAACTAATTTTTCTGATTTTTTTGGGTCAATGGGAACATAGTTCAAGTTCTGAGCCTTTTTGTAATGAAGAGAGTTATTTTCAGAGTAATGATTTGTTGCATGCAGTTGACACCAGTGGTCGAGCTTATAAGGTTAGAAATGGTAGTCCTATTGAGAAAGAGAAAATTGTTCCCAGAAATGTAGAAGAGGTGTTAGCTGATGAAGTTTTAGGGAGACGTCCTAAAGCTCCAGTGTACACTTGGAATTGCAGTAGTATTTGTAGTGTACAGCAGGAATCTATTTTGTACGCAATTTCTTACGTAAGTATACTAAGAAAAGTGTTAAACAAAAGATTAAGATGTTGCAAGGACTAGACCCTTGCAGAGTGAGAGAAAATACTGGTTTACAAGGTCATTCTCTGGCTTGTCTTTCTAAAAGAGTATGTCGAAGTGTTTTTCACCATTTCAGGATGTTAGCAGTACATCATACTCAAATGAGGAAATTAGTCAGAACATTTTATTATGCAAAAAGTCCAGCACTAATGTTAAAGTTGAACAGTGCTCTTTTGCGTGGATCTGTATCAGATGTAATGAACGTTTGTGAAGAAATTGAGGTTAGTTACTTTAGTCCACAGGAAGGCGTACAGAAACTGATACATTAATACAAGGAAATGTGGAAGAGAATGTACAACATTGTAGTACAGAAAAGTTTGAGCAAAAAATTACGAAGTTTAAGGTGATTTCAGGTGAAAGGCCAAATTTTTCTTGTATTTGTTGTCGACGAACTCATTATAAAAATCAGACCAGGTCTGTTGATCTGTATTTAAAAAGTGAAAAAGAAAATAATAATGAGTGGACAGAATTTGCAACTTATTTGTTGGTAGAGAATTGTTTTGATTTGGGTTCTGATCTACGTATTTGTAAATATTTTTATAACAAATTAGACGAGAACAAAATGCCTGCTAGAGCTGTGCATAATAATCTTGAGTTGGTAAATTTTCCTTCTGAACTGATGGATTTAAATACCTATGAGTCTATTCTTATTCAATGTCTGCATCCATTTCAGGCTATTGTTCGTATGGAGCCTAAGACAAGGAAATTGCCTCCTTCAGATTTACAGAGAGGATTAAAGGGAAGAGTTGTATATTTGCCTCTAGATTTAAAGAAAAATATTGAAACAATTGGTGTAGAAAATGTAGAAGATGAACCTCTAGTTATTCTGGTTAATGGTGTTCCTACTAAGAGTAAGAAAATATGGCAAGAATTAGTAGATGTTAGGAAAGTGAAAAAGGCAACGTTGTATCTGGTAAAAAATAATCAGTACTATAAAAATGTGTATGTGGGAGAAGAAGAAATAACTGTAGAAGAAAATAGTGACTCGTCAACTGGACAAATTGAAAAAGTGGATGTGTCCAGAACTGAAGAAATCTACGAACATTACAGTGTTCATCCACTTCATTCCAAAGAAGTGATGGGGAATACTATTGAGTTATTCCAAATGAAAGAAGCAAAGGGAAGTCCCATTAGTGTATGAGAAGAAAGCTTGAAAGCTCCTTTTTTCCCTCAGTTGTTTCCAACCGGAAAAGGAGGATGATATGATGAACGACCTGTGCAGATTCCTGTATCTGAATACCGGATAACAACATTGTATGCAGAAGATCCAAGATTTCGACAGTGTATTCTATATTTGTTTCATCTTTTGTTTGAGACTTGTTTGGACTTTCTTATGCAGTCAACCATATATTGAAAACAGGTGTACATCTGCAAAATGTTACGGCAAAGGAATTTATGGATAAATTACAGCAGAAAGATAATATTTTGGAAACTCAGCTGATTACTCTGATGGCATGTCAGCGTGGTACTAATGAGTACTGGTACCGTTGTCATGGAGAACTTAAATGTATGCTAAGGAACTTAGGAACTCCTACATGGTTCCTTACTCTAAGCTGTGCTGAATATGCTTGGGGTGATTTACTTCAATTTCTCCGAGAGGCAAATCCAAATATAGTAAATATTGAATACAAGACACCTGGAGAATTGTGCTCTTTGGATCCAGGTAATGTATGCAGATATTTCAATCATAGATTTGAAGCTATGATGTCTTTTATCACCAATAAAAAACATCCTCCTCTTGGAGAAGTTGTGAATTTCTTTTGGAGAAAGGAGTATCAAGCAAGAGGTGCTCCTCATATACATATGCTAATATGGATCACAGATGCCCCCAAATTCGGCACAGATTCGGATGATAGTGGGTTGTCTTTTATTGAAGAATATGCTGCATGGGATATACCCAAAAGCACAGAAGAAAAGGATTTAAGAGAACAAGTCTTACGATTCCAAAGCCATTGTTGTGGGAAATACTGTCGTCGAAAGTACAAATCTAAGTACAAATTCTACACAAAATATCGTTTTGGATTTCCTGGTCAGTTTTATGTCATCTTTGCGACATACTATCACAAGAAAGTCTCCAAAAAATACCTACAACTTAAGAAGAAATGAAGAGTCAAAATATATTAATGACTACAACCCAGTTATTTTGTCCATGTGGAATGCTAACATGGATATTCAATACGTTGCAGACAATTCCATTGCTGTTGCTCGATATGTAACATCCTACATAACAAAATCAGAAAAGACTGAATTGAAGGAAATGTGGGAAGAGATTTCCCACGAGAAGAGTCTAAGTAAGAAATTATACAGTTACAGTTTGAAGATGTTAACTTATCGAGAAATCGGAGCATATGAATGCTCGGATCGCTTATCATCTGCAAGTCTATACTCCAAATCTAGAAGAATAATTTGGGTGAGTCTAGGTCTTGCTGCAACACAAAATCCAGTACTTAAATCTGTACAAGAAATTTAATATTCAGCTGAAAAAGAGCCAGAAAGTACAGATATTGTGAAAACAAATATGTTGGATACATATTATCCAAATAGAAGTCATCATCTTGAGAACATTTGTCTCTATAAAGTGCTGCAAAACTATATTTTTAAACAGAATATTGCAGAAGACATTAATAATGGTATATATGCTGTGATTGGTTCTGAAGGATGTTTGGTGAAAGAAACAAAAGGACATTTGATTAATCACCGTAAACTGAGTTGTGAAACTCCTGACAAAAGGGAATTTTAGTATTTAGCTCTTTTGCAACTGTTCAAACCGTGGCATTCAGAATTGGAATTACTTGAAGATTGTCAGAGCTACAAAGATTCGTTCAATGCAACTAAAGATTCTATAGAATGTCCTGTTTTTGCTAATTGTGTGAAAATGTTGAACGACGAAATTGAGCAAGAAGCTACAATTGCAGCTGAGATTGCTAGAGACAGTTCTTAAGACAGTCAAACTTCTGCTCCGTTGAGTCAGGATCCATTAGGAGAACCAATTGTTCAAAATGAAGCAGCAACTGCCATGGATGAGGTGGAAACAACAATGTATCAAGCTCAACAAGATGTAACAAACTTAGGAAACTTGGAGTAACAACTAAATGTTGAGCAAAAACAAATATATGACCAAGTGAGAAAACAGATTGACCATGGATTACTTCATGAAAATAAAGAGTGCTCATGCTCGTCATTTCAACCTATCTGAATGTATGTGAGTGGACAAGCTGGATCAGGAAAAAGTTTTTTAATAAAAGTAATTACAACTTATCTACAGAAAACAACTAAGTCGCATTTGTCTTATGTTGTCACTGCTCCAACTGGGTTGGCAGCACACAATATTAAAGGAATTACTTTACATCGTTTACTAATGCTACCAGTAGAGCATGAAAACAAATTGGAATACCACAAGCTATCTGGAGAAGCTCGTTGAGAAGTTTCAAGAGTCTTGAAGAATTTGAAACTTCTGATTATTGTTGAGGTAAGCATGGTCTCAAACTTAATGCTTGCCTTTGTGAATTTAAGAATACAGCAAATTCTTAAAACAGAGTATGACGTGTTGTTTGGAGGAAAACATGTCATTGATTTTGGAGATCTACTACAACTTACTCCTGTAAAAGGACAACTAGTATTTAAAAGACTTGCGCATTAAGATACCAGAAAGTCTCTGGGTAGCATTGGAAATGTTAACATTTGGTCATATTTGAATATAAGGAACTTATTACAAATATGCAACAAGCAAATGATGCTGATTATGGAACTATTCTACAAGATATAAGAATTGGAAAAGTGACTGAACAAGGTAAAGAAGCTTTACAGAGACGATTAGTTTCCAATTTGTTTCCAAATTAAAATATCGCTTCTGAGAAAATATATAAGAGAATTGCAGAAAACAAATCTGTAATATGCTTAATGCCAAAATTGCGTGAATGTTCTTTATTCAATGAAGAAATTTTAAAGTTGGAAAAGGAAGAAATTATAAAATTGGAAGCTATTGATAAAATAGAGCATGAAGGAATCACTATTATTTTGACAGAAAAGTTGAAGAGTAAATTGAATTCTTTAGAAAAATCGATATCTAAAACTGCTGGTTTAGAAAAGAATCTATATGCATGTGTAAACTGTCGGGTAATTTTACGACGTAATTTGGATGTGGAAAAAAGGTTTAGTAAATGGAGCAATGGGTAAAGATGTTGATCTCGTTAATTACCTAAATAGAGATGGTGTTGAATTTTTGAACATACAATTTGATCAAATTGAAGAAGTACAACAATTGTCATTGTTCAGCTCAGTTTTTGCTTGTAAAAGATTTGTATGTCCTCAGAAAACAGTTTCCTGTTTCTTTGGCATATGCGGTGATCATTCATAAATCGCAAGGTTTAAGTGTAGATAGTGCTTTGGTGAATTTTGGAAGTACTGTGTTTAAAGAGGGTATGGCATATGTTGCATTGTCTCGAATCAGAACTTTATCTGGATTGTACTTGATTGATTTTGAGGGGAGACAAAGATTAGTGCAGATGCAAATTGTGTGAAAGAGTATAATAGGTTAAGAAGAGAATATGCTCCCAATTTAGGTCAATATTCTGTATTTGAAAAGCGTGTGGTAGGTCGAAAAAGAAGATATGAGAATATCTGTAGTGAAGTTGTAGAGAAAGAAAAAAAACAAGATGAAGCTATGATTGCAAGCAAAAAGAAAAAGGACACTGTAGAAGAGGTTATTGGTTATCAGTTGGAAAATAGTTCTGGTGTCAACTGCTATGCTAATGTAGTTATTAATGTTTTTTTTCTTGAAAGTTTGCAACAGCAAATTGTTGAAAATCGGGAAAAAAGATTGTTTGTTGTATTCTGTTTATGAGAAATGTAGTAGTGATAAAACTAAAATACAAAGTGTTTCTGATATTCGAAATGTATTAGACATATGTTCTGGTTGTACTCCATTTACACAGAATATTCAGCAAGATTGTCAGGAATTTCTAATGTATATGCTTGTTGTATTAGAAGATGAAGGTATAGATATTGAAAATCTTTTTGGCCTTGCTTATAAATGGCAACATGACTGTGAACATTGTTTGTTTACATGTAGCACTAACATAGACAGTGAAAGATTTATATATTTGACTTTACCAGACTGTGAATCAGTGTATTTTAACAACCTAGTTAGAGGAGCAAGTCAAAACATGGAGTGTAGGCATTGCAAATCACAAATGTGATCAAGATTATGTATAGAAAGATATGAACACTATGTAATTTTAATGATGCAGCTTTGTACAGCTGATGGAAGAAAATTGGAAACTTTAATTAAGAATGTTGTTGCTACTCAAGTATCAATATCAGGAAGAAATTTTGTAGCTGTGGCAATTATTTTTCATAATGGTCCTTCTACAACATCTGGACATTACACTGCTTATTTAAAATGTGCTAAAGGTTGGATACATTGCAATGATAGACAATTGATGTTTAAACAACGTTTGCCTAAAGAATTACCAAATTCTTATCTAATATTTTTTAAGCCAAAATTTTAGGAAAAAATGTTGGGCTTTCAGGATTACTGCTGTTTAGATACGCTAGTCGGTGTAGTAAGAGTGCTTTGTGAGCGTGGGTAATTAGCTTGAAGGTGATCCTTTTGTCGATGTGGAGCTAATGTAGGTCTCTCAGGTGGGGGTTGATGTCACTGCAGCTGGGTCATTGGCGATCAGTTGGGCGGAGGTGTTTTGGATTTGTTGTAGTCGTTGTAGGTGTTTGGCTGGGATTTCTGCGTAGAGTATGTTGCTATAGTCCAGTCTGCTGCTGACGAGAGCCTGTGTCACTGTTATTCTTCTTTCGGTCGGGATCCACTTGTAGATCCAGCAGAGCATGCGAAGTGTGTTGTAGCAGGAGGAGGAGGAGGAGATGGCGTTGACTTGCTTAGACATGGAGAGGGAAGATTTGAAGATGAATCCTAGATTGTGTGCATGGTCGGTGGGTGTTGGTATTGTTCCCAGTGTAGTCGGCCACCAGAAGTCGTCCTAGGCTGAGGGGGTGGGTCCAAAGAGGAGTACCTCCTTCTTCTCCGAGTTCAATTTTAGAGAGCTGCTCCTTATGGAATCGACGACAGCTTCATTCCCTCGTGGTGGTTGATTTTGGTGGTTTGTGGCTCCTGGGTGAGGGACAGGATGAGCGGGGTGTCGTTGGTGTAGGAGATGACGTTGAAGTTGTGATTGCAGACCACTAGTGTGAGAGTGGCCATGTAGATGTTGAATAGCGTTGGGCTGAGGGATGACCCCTGGGGCACGCCGCAAATGATGTCAGTGGTTGCGGATCAGAAGGCTGGAAGGTGGACGCTCAGGATTACTATTGAACAACTTCCAGACTAAGGATTTGACACATACTATTTGGCCATGAGGAAAAGTATCTAAAACAATTAAGGACTTGTTGTATGTTTTGTTAGCATATATTTCTAAACAACATTATTTACAGTTTATGAAAATTAATAATGTTTTGTTATTTTATGATTGTTTAAGATGTCTCATATTTACGTAAGAAATTGCTCTTAGAAAAAAACATTTAACATATGTTTTATTTCTATTTTTTAGATTGTTATTGAGAATTTTGAATGGGTTTTCTAAGATAATCTTATTGATTGTCTTTTGTTTGCTCGCTGCTATGTGATGAGTACTATTAAAGTCACTGTTTCTAGTGAAATTCAATATATTCTGAGAACAGCAAAAAAGGCAAATGAAATGCTTTAGAAATTATTCTGTGTTGTAAAATATATATTGTAACTGTATTTTTCTTGTCTTCCACAGATGCTAATTTTCTAATATATATTTGTTGTTATTTATTATTTTTAAGGTAAGTATGAGTAACTTTAAGAAACGGGAAATGTGTTGTGGTTCTGCACACCTGAAGAAACAAGAGATGGATGGAGTACATAGCTGTGCAAAGATGGTTTGTATCTTTTAAAGATATATGATAATCTTAATATACATACTGAGTGTCCCTGGAGACCCACTATCTTTCAAAATATATTTAAAAAGTACCACAGAGTTTTATTACAGAGATGTATTAAATGGAACATGGCTTCAGAACAGCTTTCTGCAACGTACCAGTATGGTATTAAATAGAAAGACATGCTTGGCTAGTAGAGACCAGGAAGTTTCTGGATTAAAAGAGACCAAATTGTTCAACATAAAATATGTCACAGAGAGTGTTTTGAAATACTCTTTTATGTTTAGTCAGTCAGTCAAAGATGTTTATTTGGCTAATTTAGCCACAAAAGAGCAATAAAAACATTTAAATTACATGATTATACATAATAAAATTCATCTTTGACAAAATCCAAACACTGGAATCATTTTTTAACAATTTTACGAAGCCGAGCTGCAGAGGAAATATACCTATAAATCAGTACCCAGGTAAATTCATTGTTTAAAAGAAGTAAGTGACATAGCGCAGATTGGCACTTTCTAATATTTAAGAATGTTAGTAATGGATTTAAAAAAGTAGGACTCGGGCCTGAATATAATTTACAAAAAAACATAAAATTTAAAGTGCTCTGTGCAGAAAAAGAATCACATTTAGTTTAGTACTGCAGTATTCATCACATGGGTACGACACCAGGAGATGAGCAATACCCATCCTGAATCTGATCAAATAAAACATTTTAGCCTGATTGAAATGGAAAGAGAGGTACGGTTCAATTTTTGGGCAGCTGACTAATAATGAGTGCTCTACAACCTTTTTTTGCAATCTCTTTACTGTCTCTTACATGCTTCAAATAAAGAAGAAAATCCCTTTTCAGATTGTATTTTGAGATTGCAGAAATGTTACCCGGGGTGCTGAAACAATTCTCCATACCCAGTTTTCCTAATTGTTCTTGAATATAAGATAGCCAGGGAATCTTTTTTACAAAATCTAATTTCAAGCAATCCAAAATGATATCGCGATTCAGGACTGGTTCCTCCCTGGTCCATATGTTATGCCAGAGCTTCAGGGAGCTAGTTGCGTATGAAAAGTCAACGGTGTTACACCTAATTCGTTGTGGCATATAATGACAGGAGTACTTTGAGGTAATGTCAATGTGCGTTTTAACATCATATTTTCCGCTCTCTGAAGCCCCAGAGTATTAGTGAAGCCCCAGACTCCTGCTCCATACAGATCGACGGCACATGTCCGTGCTTTGTAGATGTCTATTATGGCTTTAATTGGACGGGAACCTAATTTCTTTGTGTATCTGAAGATGGCCTCTGCATTTTTATTAAAGCTACCAATGCTTGCATCCACTAGATGTGTCCATGAATTTTTTTCATTAAAAAGTATACCTAAGTAAGAAAAAGTTGGTACCCGAGACAATATTTCATTATTTATAAAAAAAAAGTTTTTGTTTTTGTCGGAGATTTACCTATTACCATGACATGTGATTTTGCAACATTGGTTTTTAGGCCAAGGTCACTCATAAAATCATTAAAAACAGTTAAAAGCCTTTGTAATCCCACCCCAGTCCTCGACATTAAACCACAACCACAGTCATTATTTATTTATTTTTTTAAGCTTGTAAAGCGCACGGCTACCCCCGACGGGGGTGTCCCGGCGCTGCAGACGGCAGGCTAAAATGTAGAGTGGGGCTACTAGGGGCTAATGAACAGCCAGGTTTTCAATCTACTCCGGAACTGTGATTCCGAGGAGATGAACCTAAGGTCTAATGGGAGGCTGTTCCAAAGTTTAGCGGTCACCACTCCAAACGCTCTGCCCCCCCATTCTGGACCGGCGGAAGCGTGGGGTTACCAGGAGGCGGAGATTGTTAACCTCAATGATCTGATAGACTGGACCAATTTGAGCCTTTTTCTCAGGTAACCAGGGCCAAGTCCATTAAGGGCCCTAAAAGCGAAGATCAATGCCTTAAATTGGATACGCCGGGTGACTGGTAACCAATGTAGCTTTCTCAGATAAGATGATACTGACCCCGATTTGCACTGGTCAAACAGAGTCCAAGCAGCCTCAATAGTGAGATCTTTGAAAGAAGTCAGGGACACTTTCTGCAGGTCATAGGAATCAGGAACGGGCGGAGCCCTGTCTAGCGTAAATAGAGATGTTATCTTAGTAATCTTTTCAGGAAAGTAGTCAGATAGGCCATTACATAAAGCCTGACTAGGTGTACTCTGTGGCACCAAGGCTGGGGGATTAGCAAAATCCTTTATAATATTAAAGAGGGTCTTCGCTGAATTATCAGCCTTCTTAATCCCTCATAGTGGACCGTTTTAATTTATGAAAGTTCTTTAGAGCGGTTTTGTAAATAGTTTTTGACTCAGTGTCATAAGCCAATCGCCATTTGCGTTCCAATTTTTTGCATTGGCTCTTTTCCTCCCGTAAAGCGGAGGAAAACCAAGGTGCCGACGGTCTTGATCTAGAGGAGGCGAGAGGTTGCAGTGGGGCGATAGCATCAATGGCAGATAACAGAGAGGTATTAAATGTGGCCACATCTCTATTCAGATCCTTAGAAGTGAGCCCTAACTGATTGGAGAAAATAGGATCCAAGGCGGCACAGGTGACTTTATGCCATTTTCTCCCACGCTCCCTACCAATTACTGAGGGGCCAGATAGTTGAGGTAAAATTAACTCGAAAGGAATAAAATAGTGATCTGACCATGTGAGAGGAAGCGGAGGGTGAGTCGTGATCCCAGGGTGATTAGTAAATATCAAGTCAAGGGTGTGGGCCGCTGTATGAGTAGGGCCCTGGACTAGTTGAGTCAAGTTCAACCCCTGCATGGTACCTAGCAAGTAAGTAGCTCATATACATGAGGTATTCTCAACATGAAGGTTAAAGTCTCCCAGCACTACAAAGTGCGTGTGTCTAAGGGAGAGGTCCGCTGTCATATGTAGCAGTGCAGCTAGCGAGGTGGATAGAGCGCCGGGGGGGTTATACACTAAAATGCCTGCAAGAATGACTGAAGCCGTATCTGAGATGGTAAAATACATGGCTTCAATAAGGCCTATTTTTGTGATTTTCCAAATTGTCATATTATAATGTTCCCGTAAGATAACGGCTAAACCCCCACCTACTTTTGCGCCCTCTCGATTTATTCCCACTAGATGATAGCCGGGGGAGTCGCTAGGTAAATATCTGGTTTAGATGTTTCTTTTATCCAGGTCTCAGTAAGAAACAGGATATCCCAAGCATGTGTGGAAAGTGATATCCAAATATCACTGGTATGACGAGGGAGGGAACAACAGTTAATCAATCCAGCCTTCAGCGTTACAGGAAAAGTAGCTCATCTGGCCTGACTTATTTGATGGTAGGTCCGTTTCCTACAGGGAGTTAAAGTGAAGGCACAGTGTGAGCAGCTGAAAGAATGTCCCTCTAAGCTAAATGGGCAGCAACGAGTAGCTTGGGAGCAAACACCATAACTCAGCTATAAGAGCTGGGTTCTAGACCAGCAAATCTGTGTAGTCTGGGAGCAACCGGCATGGTGGCTAGCGCTGGGTGCGGGCCAGGTGCGGACGGGCGCAGACGGGCTTGCCTTTGGCGTGCTATCGGCGCGCCCGCTGCACTCGTCCGCTGCATGTCGTAAACTGCATGGAGTTAAATAAACTGGTACGCTAACCCTGGCTCCACCCTCGCGACCGGAAGTGTAGCGCGGTCGCCCTCTCTTCCCTCCACAACAATCGGGCTAAGCCCGTGGTGGACCGGGGTAGGAGGGAAGGAGGTGAGCGTACAGGTAGGCGTGCAAATAAGCAAAGTACAAACAGTGCAATAGATTAAAAACAATATTTGTTAAAAGTTTAAAATGATGGCAGAGTAAACTTAGGGCATTAACAGCTAGCGCGACCAACCAAACATGTAGCGCGCGTCCACTGCGTCCCCCAAATTGCAGCAGTTAAATAAACTGGTACGCTAACCCTGGCTCCACCATCGCGACCGGAAGTGTAGCGCGGTCGCCCTCTCCACCCTCCACAACAATCGGGCGAAGCCCGTGGTGGACCGGGGTAGGAGGGAAGGAGGTGAGCGTACAGGTAGGCGTGCAAATAAGCAAAGTACAAACAGTGCAATAGTTTAAAAACACTTTTTGTTAAAAGTTTAAAATGATGGCAGAGTAAACTTAGGGCATTAACAGCTAGCGCGACCAACCAAACATGTAGCGCGCATCCACTGCGTCCCCCAAACTGCAGCAGTTAAATAAACTTGTACGCTAACCCTGGCTCCACCCTCGCGACCGGAAGTGTAGCGCGGTTGCCCTCTCTACCCTCCACAACAATCGGGCGAAGCCCGTGGTGGACCGGGGTAGGAGGGAAGGAGGTGAGCGTATAGGTAGGCGTGCAAATAAGCAAAGTACAAACAGTGCAATAGTTTAAAAACACTTTTTGTTAAAAGTTTAAAATGATGGCAGAGTAAACTTAGGGCATTAACAGCTAGCACGACCAACCAAACATGTAGCGCGCGTCCCGCGGACAGTCATCAGCGTATAATAGGGCCTGTAGAGACCTGTTACCTACTGTTGGTGCATCTATATCTTTTATGTTTAGAAGGACAGGATAAGTTACTGTGTGTAGCTTTTCTTCTCTATGTAAATATGTCCTCATCATACACAATACTTTCTGTTGAAGCGGCATTCTATACCTGTTGCTGTGAGTATTTTTGACTTATATAAGCAAAGACTAATTTCTAATTATGTTAAAAGGTGAGTATTGGATTGGTTTTCTGGACAACCAACAATATCCCTTGCATTTTACTAAAACACATTTACTAGTTTTGAATGGGTAAGGTGAATAGACATATTCTACATTTTTAGTACTGCATTTTATTATAACAGTCTGAATCTTTTTCTATAGTTATAAGAAGTGACTGGTTTTAAATGTTATGAAAACTTAAGAACAGGATATCTTTATAAGTAATTATATTTATATAACCTTATAAAGTAATAAAACTGTCCAATTGGAATGTTATTAGGCAATGGTATTTATATAATTTTTTTTGAGGCCAAAATAGTTGCTAAAGCTAGTTTTGTATTCTGTATTAAGAAAACTGACAAAGTGAAATGTTTATGTTTTTGTGCAAGGACCTACAACTTAACATATTATTTATGGAAAGAGAGCAGAATAATACCGAAGACACATTGGAAATCACGAACAGTTTAATTGAAGAAATAAACATACCTCTAACAGGCAGCGAGACTGAAGTACTAAACATCAGTACTTCAGATATCAGCTATGATTTCGAAGATGAAAGCTTTGATGCTGATTTTGTAGAATTATAGGACAATGTCGAATTTTTGGAAGACATACATTTTGAGATTGAGATGATGTTGAAGAAATAGCTGATGAATTGTTTTTAGAAGTTCTGCTGCAATATGAGATGTCAGAAGAATACAGTTATTGTTTAATAATAATAAAGTATTGAGCACTATGTACTAATGGATTCACTGTACTAAAAGTCAAGCACTTATAGATTCATTTACACAATGTTTACAATATTCTATTAATTTAAAGTATGCAAAGTAGGTCTCAAGGCATGGACTGCTTGAAATCCCTAAGCACTATGCATGAAGTCTTGTATCTACCTGCACACTTGTCTTTTATACCTTCAATTCCCCAGTCTGTATCCTTCCACTTCCACTAAACACTCTGTAACTGCTGTTTCAGTATTGTAGTAAGTCATTCAGCAGTATGTGCTTATCTATGCACTCTGCTAAAACTGAAGCTGTTATAAATTCACTCAGGCACTCTCCTTGTAGAACTGTAATCATCCACTCAGTACCTACGTAGTCATGCAGCAAAGTAGGCCTTACGGCATGGACTTCTTCAAACTCCTATACACTATGCATGCAGTCTTCTATGCACCTGCAAACTTGTCTTTTATACCGTCAATTCCCAGTCTGTAGCCTTCCACCTCCCCTAAACACTCTGTCACTGCTGATACAGTATTGTACTGAGCCCTTCAGCAGTATGTCCTTATGCATACACTGTGCTAAAACTGAACCTCTTATAAATTCAGTAAGGCGCACTCCTTGCAGAACTGTAATCTTCCAGTCAGTACACAAGTACTTATAGAGTAAAGTAGGCCTTAGGCCAAGGACTGCTTCAAAGCCTTATAGACTATTCATGCAGTCTTCTATGGATCTGCAAATTTGTCTTTTATACCTTGAATTCCCCAAGTTGTATCGTTGCACTTCTATCAAACACTCTGACATTGCTGTTTCAATATTGTAGTCAGCCATTGAACAGTATGTGCTTATCTATCCACTGTGCTAAAACTGAAGGTCTTATAAATTCAGTCAGGCAGTCTCCTTGCGTTGCAGAACTGTAATCATTCAGTCAGTAACCAAGTACTCATGCAGCAAAGTAGGCCTTACGGCATGGACTCTTTCAAACCCCTATAGACCATGCATGCAGTCTTCTATGCACCTGCAAACTTGTCTTTTATACTTTCAATTACCCAGTCTGTATCCTTACACTTCCACCAAACACTCTGACACTGCTATTTCAGTATTGTAGTGAGCCTTTGAGTAGTATGTGCTTATCTATACATTGTGCTAAAACTGAAGACACTCTCCTTGCAGAACTGTAATAATCCAGTCAGTACTCAAGTAGTTATGGAGCAAAGTAGGAGTTAGGGCATGGAGCGCTTCAAACCACTATACACTATGCATGCAGTGTTCTATGCACCTGCAAATTTGTCTTTTATATCTTCAATTCAACAGTCTGTTTTCTTACACTTCCAGCAAACACGCTGACACTGCTGTTTCAGTATTGTAGTGAGCTATTCAGCAGTATCTGGTTATCTATACACTGTCCTAAAACTGAAGGTATTTTAAATTCAATCAGGCACTCTCCTTAGAGAACTGTAATCATCTACTCAGTATCAAAGTACTCATGCAGCAAAGTAGGCCTTAGGCCATGGTCTGCTTCAAACCCCTATAGACTATGCATGATTCTTCTATGCACCTGCAAAATTCTCTTTTATATCCTCAAAACCCCAGTCTGTATCCTTACACTTTCACCAAACACTTTAACACTCCTGTTACAGTATTGTAGTGAGTTATTCAGCAGTATGTGCTTCTCTATGCACTCTGCTAAAACTGAAGCTCTTTTAAATTCAGTCAGATGCTCTGCTTGTAGAACTGTAATCATCTACTCAGTACCTAAGTACTCATGCAGCAAAGTAGGCCTTAGGCCATGGACAGTCTTCTATCCACCTCCAAACTTGTCTTTTATAACTTCAATTCCCCAGTCTGTATACTTACAGTTCCACCAAACACTCTGTCACTGCTGTTTTAATATGTAGTGAGTCATTCATCAGTGTGTAGTAATCCATTGACTGCATTAAAACACTAAGGGGCAGATATACAATAACTGGCCCATGCCCAGGGATATGCCAGTTATTGAGCACCTTGACACCACCACCATGGATACGCCGTATTTACAATGTGGTGCTCCATGGGACAAAAACGATACAGATATGTGATGCATCTGTGCTGTAGAGGCGGCGCATTGCTTGAATTGCGTTGCAACTGCAATGCATCTCCTGCAATGCTCTGGGGGCCCTATACTCAGAATGCTGTGTTAATCTTTATGCCTGCCTCAAGCAGGTGCAGGGTTTTGACGCAGCATGAGTCCAAAAGTGACAGAGTGGAATCTTGTAGATTTCACTCAGCCACTTTTAGGAGGTGTTCCTGCGCCATTGCACCCCCTCCCCTCCCCCCATCCCAGGAATGCCTCCTTCTGGTACAGAGATTTACAATGTGATGCACCTCTGAGATGCATCACATTGTAAATATAACACACCGCTGCTGCATCACAAAAGTTATGCAACGGCGGTGTAAAAGAGGCACAAGGGGGTTGTAAATCTGCCCCGAACACTTAAAATATTCACCCAGGCAGTTTCACCAGCAGTGGAAAAGGAAGCATAGACTTGTAACAAATTCATGCACATATTTTGCATTCAAGTGCTTTGGAAGTACTACACCATACTATAAGTAAACACCTTACAGATTTATGCTGTAGCACTTCCTTATAGTTCTACAAGTTCACATTCACCATACACTACTAATGCATTCATTCATTCATTCATTTATGCACTCTACACTAATTCTAACAAAGTTTTACACACTATCGTAGAAATATAGCTCCTTTTTTGAACAGTGAAGGTAGTCCTAAAAAGAACTGTTTTTCTGTCTTTTTTGTTTTGAATGGTTTTTTTTTTTTACGGAAAAAAAAACTGCACACAAAAAAGTGTCAAACAGGAACGAATAAACAAAAAATAATTAGCGTCGTGAGCAACGGTGCCCCTGTTTGCGCCGGATAATTAAGTCAATTGACTGCTTCCCATAGCAGAGAAGCTCATTGCAAAATTTGCAATGGATGACTAAGTCAGCAAAATCTGGTCGAATATCCGGATGTGGACTGCTTTCCTCTGTGGGTGGTGCTCTTGAAGTGCTGGGAACAGCAGGTGGAGGATTGTTCTGCAGCCTATCAGAGCAAGTTCTCGCATAATTGCGAGGGTGGCGGTTTTTTATATGACGCACCATGCTTGCTGTCCCAAATGAATATTTCTTCGTTGGATCACCTCTGGAGAGTGTAGTGTCACAGATTTTGCAGGTGATCTTTGGTGTATTCACCTTTTTCAGTCCTTCTGGAAAAGTGAAAAGCTTCCAGATTACTGCCTCCTTTCTTTTTTCCTGTGGCTCCTCTGCTACAAATTCCTCCTCCGATGAATGTTCTGAAGAGGATTCCAGAAGTACAGCCATATTAAAATTGTTTTGTAAAATGATGAGCTCCAGAGAAGAGATGGTCCTCCTGAGAAAAGTCAAAGAAGAATGATTGAAATGGGTGAGGTCTTTCAACAGTTGGAATAGGAAGTGTTATGAACCAATCAAATGTCTTGTTTTGAAGACACATGGGGTGATTGTAGGCTACGCTTACGCTGTGCGTACGGACGACGTTTGCCGCAATTTGCGTAGTTGCTTTTAAAAGTAATATACGCTTATTAAAACTCAATTAATTCTATTTTCATAATTATCCCAGATAATGTCTTCCCTTAATATTGACATTAAATATATAAATATGTATTTTTAAAGTATTAGAAACTTTCTTGCAGTGCGCGTAAGGGACACCGTACAAACGTGCATGACGTGACGCGGAAGCGCCGATGCGCCGCGGAATGTCGAGGCGTATTCGTAACGTTCCAACGATTACCTGTACAAAAGTCGGTGCGATCACCGTACGCGTACCGTACGATTATAAAAAAAAATGCAATAAGGAAATATATAGAATTTAATTTTAATATATTAAAAAAACATAAAATTAATTAAAAAAAATATTTTTGAATTTTTTTTTTATCTTACATTAAAAATATATTATGTAACTTAAAAAATAAAATACCTAACAATAATTAATATAAAAATGTAGGAAATTAGTATAAAAAGAAATAAATATAAAAATTAATACATTTTTAAATTATCATTTACAAAACCTTTGAAATTCACTGAAAAAATCATAGGTTTCAGCCACGTTATAGTTAGGAATTAGCATTTTAAAAACCTTGCAAATTCACTGAAAAAAATCATAGGTTTCACACACGTTATAGTTAGGTATTAGCATTTAAAAACCTTACAAATTCACTGAAAAAACCATAGGTTTCATACAGGTTATAGTTAGCTGGACATTTCACTCATACAAAACCATTGAAATTCCCCCGTTATAGTTAGTTCAGCTAACTATAACTCGAACACCCGCAATCCACTGCTGATGATGTCACATATTACATCACTCATGACATGGTCAGTGACATCACTCATGACATCACTGATGACATCATCCAGTGAATGTGTGTCTTTCTGAAAAATAAATATTTTTTATATATGTATATCTAAAGGTCGATGGAAGACTAAATGGGTAAATAAGTGTCTAAATGGATGGTGTTTTTGTAAAATTGATTGTATAACTGACTTATTAAGTGTATCTTAGTGAATACATGTATTAGTGAGTAATGTTTAAATATTTAGATATGCATACAGCCCCGTTCTCCGCAGTTTTCCCTGCTCCCCCAAACCGGAGCTCCCATCGGACGGCTCTTCCCTCCCCTGTCATACCCCGGAGGAAGCGTGATGAGGAACCTGACTGGCACTGTGCTGATACTTGGCCCTGAAATAGCCTCTGACAGTCCCTCGCTGCAAATGGAAAGTGGCATCTGACTGAGGTTATTTACCTTGGGGTATTGATCAAGGCTAATATGGCAGAATTGGTTGATTCTAATTGGAATAATGTATATGACAAAATTAAGATGTCACTTGAGAGGTGGGAACGATTATACTTTACTATTATTGGACGTACCAACATCATAAAAATGAATGTTCTACCTAAAGTGTTATATTTGTTTCGGTCAATACCCTTGGAATTTCCAAAGCCTAGGATACAGGCTTTGCAATCCTTATGTGGGAAATTTATTTGGAGCCCCGGAAAATCAAGGCGAGCTATGAAACACATGATGTTACCAATTGAAAGGGGAGGGTTAGGGGACCCAGATTTTTTTCTTTACTATATAGTTTGTTTCTTATTGAAAATGGGGATTTTGTTAACCGGGGAAGCAACTGAACACACATATAATCATCCATCAATTTTTGGAATCCTGCTGGGGTCTTGTGTGATGACTGCAAACACAACAATGATGGACAGAATGTGGATCAATGTCACACATTCACCCCAGTCCAAAGATCTGGGCCCAAATCCATCGTTTTTCCACTCCACACCACCCTGGGTTAGACAATGGTGATATGCAAATCAGCGCTGACCCTGTGCCCCATGGGAACAGTCCAGTCCGAACTACAAAAGCCATGTCCTTCCCAGAACGGAAACAAGCATCCGAGGACCGGCCCGGTTTCGAGGTAACACCTCTCTTCAGCCCGGCTAGCTTGATTCCAGTGGTGTGGAGTGCCTGGGACTCACGTCTGAGCATCCCCAGTACACTTAGAGCGGTAACTGCAAACACAACAATGATGGACAGAATGTGGATCAATGTCACACATTCACCCCAGTCCAAAGATCTGGGCCCAAATCCATTGTTTTTCCACTCCACACCACCCTGGGTTAGACAATGGCGATATGCAAATCAGCGCTGACCCTGTGCCCCATGGGAACAGTCCAGTCCGAACTACAAAAGCCATGTCCTTCCCAGAACGGAAACAAGCATCCGAGGACCGGCCCGGTTTCGAGGTAACACCTCTCTTCAGCCCGGCTAGCTTGATTCCAGTGGTGTGGAGTGCCTGGGACTCACGTCTGAGCATCCCCAGTACACTTAGAGCGGTAACTGCAAACACAACAATGATGGACAGAATGTGGATCAATGTCACACATTCACCCCAGTCCAAAGATCTGGGCCCAAATCCATCGTTTTTCCACTCCACACCACCCTGGGTTAGACAATGGCGATATGCACATCAGCGCTGACCCTGTGCCCCATGGGAACAGTCCAGTCCGAACTACAAAAGCCATGTCCTTCCCAGAACGGAAACAAGCATCCGAGGACCGGCCCGGTTTCGAGGTAACACCTCTCTTCAGCCCGGCTAGCTTGATTCCAGTGGTGTGGAGTGCCTGGGACTCACGTCTGAGCATCCCCAGTACACTTAGAGCGGTAACTGCAAACACAACAATGATGGACAGAATGTGGATCAATGTCACACATTCACCCCAGTCCAAAGATCTGGGCCCAAATCCATCGTTTTTCCACTCCACACCACCCTGGGTTAGACAATGGCGATATGCACATCAGCGCTGACCCTGTGCCCCATGGGAACAGTCCAGTCCGAACTACAAAAGCCATGTCCTTCCCAGAACGGAAACAAGCATCCGAGGACCGGCCCCGTTTCGAGGTAACACCTCTCTTCAGCCCGGCTAGCTTGATTCCAGTGGTGTGGAGTGCCTGGGACTCACGTCTGAGCATCCCCAGTACACTTAGAGCGGTAACTGCAAATACAACAATGATGAACAGAATGTGGATCAATGTCACACATTCACCCCAGTCCAAAGATCTGGGCCCAAATCCATCGTTTTTCCACTCCACACCACCCTGGGTTAGACAATGGCGATATGCAAATCAGCGCTGACCCTGTGCCCCATGGGAACAGTCCAGTCCGAACTACAAAAGCCATGTCCTTCCCAGAACGGAAACAAGCATCCGAGGACCGGCCCGGTTTCGAGGTAACACCTCTCTTCAGCCCGGCTAGCTTGATTCCAGTGGTGTGGAGTGCCTGGGACTCACGTCTGAGCATCCCCAGTACACTTAGAGCGGTAACTGCAAACACAACAATGATGGACAGAATGTGGATCAATGTCACACATTCACCCCAGTCCAAAGATCTGGGCCCAAATCCATCGTTTTTCCACTCCACACCACCCTGGGTTAGACAATGGCGATATGCAAATCAGCGCTGACCCTGTGCCCCATGGGAACAGTCCAGTCCGAACTACAAAAGCCATGTCCTTCCCAGAACGGAAACAAGCATCCGAGGACCGGCCAGGTTTCGAGGTAACACCTCTCTTCAGCCCGGCTAGCTTGATTCCAGTGGTGTGGAGTGCCTGGGACTCACGTCTGAGCATCCCCAGTACACTTAGAGCGGTAACTGCAAACACAACAGTGATGGACAGAATGTGGATCAATGTCAGCACAGGGTCAGCGCTGATTTGCATATCGCCATTGTCTAACCCAGGGTGGTGTGGAGTGGAAAAACGATGGATTTGGGCCCAGATCTTTGGACTGGGGTGAATGTGTGACATTGATCCACATTCTGTCCATCACTGTTGTGTTTGCAATTACCGGTCTAAGTGTACTGGGGATGCTCAGACGTGAGTCCCAGGCACTCCACACCACTGGAATCAAGCTAGCCGGGCTGATGAGAGGTGTTACCTCGAAACCGGGCCGGTCCTCGGATGCTTGTTTCCGTTCTGGGAAGGACATGGCTTTTGTAGTTCGGACTGGACTGTTCCCATGGGGCACAGGGTCAGCGCGGATTTGCATATCGCCATTGTCTAACCCAGGGCGGTGTGGAGTGGAAAAACGATGGATTTGGGCCCAGATCTTTGGACTGGGGTGAATGTGTGACATTGATCCACATTCTGTTCATCACTGTTGTGTTTGCAGTTACCGCTCTAAGTGTACTGGGGATGCTCAGACGTGAGTCCCAGGCACTCCACACCACTGGAATCAAGCTAGCCGGGCTGATGAGAGGTGTTACCTCGAAACCGGGCCGGTCCTCGGATGCTTGTTTCCGTTCTGGGAAGGACATGGCTTTTGTAGTTCGGACTGGACTGTTCCCATGGGGCACAGGGTCAGCGCTGATTTGCATATCGCCATTGTCTAACCCAGGGTGGTGTGGAGTGGAAAAACGATGGATTTGGGCCCAGATCTTTGGACTGGGGTGAATGTGTGACATTGATCCACATTCTGTCCATCACTGTTGTGTTTGCAATTACCGCTCTAAGTGTACTGGGGATGCTCAGACGTGAGTCCCAGGCACTCCACACCACTGGAATCAAGCTAGCCGGGCTGATGAGAGGTGTTACCTCGAAACCGGGCCGGTCCTCGGATGCTTGTTTCCGTTCTGGGAAGGGCATGGCTTTTGTAGTTCGGACTGGACTGTTCCCATGGGGCACAGGGTCAGCGCTGATTTGCATATCGCCCTTGTCTAACCCAGGGTGGTGTGGAGTGGAAAAACGATGGATTTGGGCCCAGATCTTTGGACTGGGGTGAATGTGTGACATTGATCCACATTCTGTCCATCACTGTTGTGTTTGCAATTACCGCTCTAAGTGTACTGGGGATGCTCAGACGTGAGTCCCAGGCACTCCACACCACTGGAATCAAGCTAGCCGGGTTGATGAGAGGTGTTACCTCGAAACCGGGCCGTTCCTCGGATGCTTGTTTCCGTTCTGGGAAGGACATGGCTTTTGTAGTTCGGACTGGACTGTTCCCATGGGGCACAGGGTCAGCGCTGATTTGCATATCGCCATTGTCTAACCCAGGGTGGTGTGGAGTGGAAAAACGATGGATTTGGGCCCAGATCTTTGGACTGGGGTGAATGTGTGACATTGATCCACATTCTGTCCATCACTGTTGTGTTTGCAATTAGGGGTCTTGTGTGAAGCAGAGTTTATTTATTGAAATTGATGGCAGTTATTATAAGCGAACACGATTTAAGGTGCTATTAGGCGCTTATAAGATATGGAGATGGTTGGTTCAAACAATGGCAATTGGGAAGTTTTCGTACTATACTCCTTTTAGTGCATCAAGGATATTGCCAAAGATATTTTCGGATTGAATGTCTCAATATTGGTCAAAAAAAGGGGTGAGATGGTTGGGCGACATGTGCATGGAGGATGGCAAATGTAAATCCTTTGTTGAGTTAACTGATCAGTTTTCTTTACCCAGAAGCTATTTTTTTAAATTCTTACAAATTCGGGATTTTCTTGTTAGACAGAAGTTAATTTTACAAAAGGACCAAGTTATAGAGGGGATAAGCAGACAGGCGAAAATTGGTATTTTGTATCGAATGTTATTAGAAAGGAAGTCGGACGATCTTGAGAAAATAAGGGGAAAGTGGGCCAACAGTCTAGAAGATCCAGAAATAGTAGTGGAGGATCTTATTTTATTGTCAAAAGAAGCTTTAATGTCGGCTAATTTAAAAGCTCAATTTTTCAAAAGCCTGTTTGATTTATATTATACTCCTGAACGTATGTCCAAATGGGGCGAGGGGTTTGATGGAAAATGTTTTCGGTGTAAAGCTGACCATGCAGATAGTATACATATTTTCTATTCTTGTCCTAGGTTGTCCGGATTCATTGGAGAAATTGAAAAACGAATGTCTTTAGTACTTAATTTTCAGCTGACTGTTACCCCTGTTATGCTAATACTGGGAAAAATTCCTAAAGATAACCCCGCTGATAGGTTATATCGTTTTCGTCATTTAATTTTTTTTGCGATGACTGTTGCACGATTGTGCATTGCCACTGAGTGGCTTCAGGAAAAGCCACCCCTATTTCAACAATGGTGAGCACGAATGTACAGTTTATATAAATTAGAGTGGGGACTTTTCTCAGTAACTGAAAATGGGTTTGAAAATTTGGGGTGCCTTTTTAGATTATTATGAAATTTAAAATGTAATCTCATTTGTCATAGTTGAATCTCGTGCACATGTATAGCTGTGTTTGTTTTTTGCCATTGGATGGATTAAGCCAGTATTTTATTTTAGATTTTTGATTTATTTTCCTCTTTCTTTATGGTGTTCTGATATTGTTTCATTAATGATGATGTATTTATGCTGTGAACGAATAAAAATATTTTTTTAAAAAGGAAGACTAAATGTGGGTAAATAAGTGTCTAAATGGATGTTTTTTTGTAAAATTGATTGTATAACTGACTTATTAAGTGTATCTTAGTGAATACATGTATTAGTGAGTAATGTTTAAATATTTAAATATGCATACAGCCCCGTTCTCCGCAGTTTTCCCTGCTCCTCCAAACCGGAGCTCCCATCGGACGGAAGTGCGGCTCTTCCCTCACCTGTCATACCCCGGAGGAAGCGTGATGAGGAACCTGACTGGCACTGTGCTGATACTTGGCCCTGAAATGGCCTCTGACAGTCCCTCGCTGCAAATGGAAAGTGGCATCTGATTGTCTAGAGGGGTATCCACGCAGCTTAGGACCGTGCCTAGATCGATTTCTGTAGCGCAACCCGAACCAACACAGCACCTGACCTTCTTAGATCCCCGATGTGGATTTGGGACATCCTCCTGGAGCCCACGACTACCCTTCGACTGCCCCAGAGATGCTGGTGACGGCTGGCCCACATAAAGGTACCTGCTCTGTCTGTGTCATTCTCACCCCCTGGCAGCACTCACCTCAATCTCCCCACTGAATTCTGGATCAGCACTGGCTCGGGATAAGCACTTACAATGCTGTTCCATTACTCTGAGGCCCTCTCTACCTACCGAACCCCACGGAGACCACAGTAGCGACGGCCCCCACGTACCTGCCAACCACACAAAACCAAAACAATGGCACCGGGCACCCCAATTTCCGTCAACTCACCCTTGAGTCACATGAAAACGCTAGGCGTGAACGCCTTTACAATTAGCTTCCCCCCCAATCTCTCCATCAAAGCGATCAGAAACCGCAAACACAATCTAATCAGACAACATTCCGAATCACTATTTGTGGACACCTACCACTGCACCTCCAAAGGACAGGTAAAGATGGATCTCATTTTCTACACGGACAGACCTGAGGACTGGATCACTACACTAAGATCGCAACTTCACATATATAAAACGACGACCACCACACATAGCTGTAAATTGATGACCTCTCTCCCCAATCAGATGTCTAGAAACAGGAACACATCAGTGACCATCTACTCAAATGGCACAGTGTTGATACAGGCTAATAACGAGAACCTTGAGGCCTTCGACTCCCACTTCCCTGCTCTCTGTTCTGCCCATCTGCACTCCCTTCGATTTGCCCTGCCCCAACCCCATTCCCCGGTCACCCTTCCACATCAGGGAATGCAAATACCCATTCCCTAACCCCTGGTGAGACCATTCAGCCCCCCTGCTAGACGCTCCTTGCACTCCTTCGTTCATATTAACCACGACCATCAATCTTTCGAGGTGGATCGGTTCCCTTCACCTCCTCATACTCACCCTCCTCTACACCCCATCACCATCCCACGAGTCTGGTCCACTGACCCCCTTTTCAATGCTGTAGAACCTCAGAGGAAGAGCTCTGGACTCGACCCCTCACTGAGGGTCATGGACAGTGGCAGTCTGGGAGACCCAATTAGCATTGGACCCCTCAATGCGATCTCGCCCCCCTCCTCAAGGGCGGACCATACCCACAACTGCATGCCCCCTGCCCCGGAAACCATAATGCACCGACTGACCCTATTAGAGAGTCAGCTAGAAATAATATTCAGAGGCATTGACAAAATTTTATTCAACCTACACAAGGCTCAAATGCCCCAGCAATCCCATACCAGGCCCTCCTCACCGACCAACTCCAACTTCCTAAAACCCAACTCCGAGCCCTCCTTCACCTTCAAAAACAGGCTCCAGAGGCCTACAAAAACTGACGCTGAGATCCCGCCACAGACCTGCACTAGAATCAATTCCCCGGTGTCCAGGCTTCAGTCCCCCTAGTAAGGATGGGGTAACCCAGACTCAAAGACTGTCCAGGACCATAGCAGCAATGTCCGTGGAAGAAGCAGCGGACTTAGCCGCTACTTAAGGCTCACCCCCCACAGCCTCCCCTAAATCCAATATCCAAGTGATCACAGGCTTGAGAAGAGATTACTCCCCCCTTAAAAGCCTCAAGACAATCCATACCCAGGACCCCATCAGGAAAGTATCCTAGTAAAAAGAAACTATCCACTAACTGCCTGATCATTAACTGTAGATCTGCTCCCAAACATGCAACGGAACTAGCAGAAGCCATCCTCTCGCATGATCTAGACATTGCTTTCATCATGGAGACATGGCTAAATGAGATTGCCTTTCCCTGTCTGGATATGCTCGTACCCCCAGGTTTCACCATCATCAACAAAGATAGAGAAGATCAACGAAGTTGAGGTGTAGCCATCATCCACAAGGACGTCATAGACATCACTGTAACTGACTCCTGCCAGTACAGCTTCTTTGAATGTCTTTCTGTCACCATTAAGACTAAGGACAACAGCCCATTAGTCTGTCACCTTCTCTATCACCCTCCAGGCAACACCCCCACATTTGGTGAACACTTATCCGACCTGATTGCCCATTGAACACTAAAGGACACCAACTCCCTAATCCTGGGTGATCTCAACCTGCGCTCGAATGAAACCAACAACTCTCTAATTCAATCTCCCAATAACCTCCTCTGTGACAACAACCTTTCCCAACACTGTTCAGAAGAAACTCACAACAAAGAAGCAACCTTAGACGCCATCATCGCCCACGGTGACGCAATCACAATCGACAACATTCTTCCAGTTGACTGGTCTGATCACCACATGATCTTATTCCACATCAACCAAAAAATCTTAACCCTTCCCCCTGTTCACGACCCCCCAAATGGTCCAGAAATATATCCCAGATTCCCCTAGATGTCATGGAAGAGAGGCTAAATTTGCTCCTCCCTAGCGACAATGAGCTCTCCACAACTGATCTCACCTCGCTTTATAACTCGAATATGGTAACCTTGCTCGACCAACTTGCATCCCTGAAACGAAATAAAAATCGTCCTATTCCGTCCAGATCTTGGTTCGACTCAGACATCAACGATGAAAGAAGGCAACTAAGAGCCACAGAAAGACGATGGAGGACCATGCCCACTACCGTTCATCGTGACCAACTTAGAGCTTTCCGGAAGAAATACAACAGTCATATCAAAAACAAAAAATCCATGTACTTTCGCTCCGCACTGGATAGTGCCAAGAACAGACCCAAGGAGCTCTTGAATATCATCAGACGCCAAACCTCCAAACCTGATACACCCCTAGGGCCTGCATCCAAAGAACGGTGCGACAACTTCGCCAACTTCTTCAATGATAAGATCTCCAAGATTGAGCGTTCTCTTGACACCAATTGCGCGCACCTTTCTGGTAGCAGCCCAGTTGGGGTGTTTGGTAGCGCTCCCTTTCTTACTACTAAACCCTGGTCACTCTTCCAGCCCATCCCTGAAGAAGAGATAACTAAACTTATCTCCACCTCCAAACCGTCATCCCATGCCCTAGACCCTTTACCTGCTCAACTCACCCAAAAGCTGAAACTCCACCTAGCCCTACTCTGGTGTAGGATTATTAACAGCTCCCTAAAAACCAGAGTCCTTCCGGATTGTCTGAAAGTGGGTCAAGTAACCCCACTGCTGAAAAAACCAGTCCTTGTCATCAGCGACCTGAACAACTTCAGACCCGTCTCCAACCTGCCCCTTCTCTCCAAAATCCTAGAAAAATGTGTACTCCAACAACTAACCCAACACCTGGACAATACCAACCTTCTCGACTCCCATCAGTCGGGATTCAGGAAAGGTTGCAGCACTGAAACCGTGAACCTCAACATATTCGATGATATCCACAAATCATTGGACTCTGATCAATGTTGCCTCCTCATTCTCCTAGACCTATCGGCAGCATTCGGCACAGTTGACCACAAACTTCTCCTCCAGGCTCTCGAAGACAGGGCCGGTCTGGATGAGGTGGTCCTCAAATGGTTCGCTTCTTTCCTCCACAACCGCTTCCAGAGAATCAAAATCTAAAACTTTTGAGTCCGACCGCCACCCCATCAATAGGGGAGTACCCCAAGGATTAGTGCTCTCCCCTCGACTCTTCAACAGTTACATGGAACCCCTCACCTCCCTACTCATAAAAGCCAACATCCCTTTTCACCTGTATGCTGACGATACTCAAATTTATTTGGAAATCTCCTCCCCCAAAGACATTCAAAGACTCAACGAAACACTAAGAGAACTGCAACTTTGGCTGACTAGTAACCACTTAAAACTGAACACGGACAAAACTAAAGTACTCCTCATTTCAAACAAAGATGAGAACCCACAAATGGTAGAGTGGTTAAAAGCTATCGATGCGCTCAATGGGAACCTCACCCTGGCTGATTCGGTCAAATCTTTAGGCATCACCCTAGACCCAAAACTCGACATGACCAAACACATTAAGATCTCGGTGAAGAGCGCCTTCCTTAACATGAAGCTTCTGAACAAAATTAAACCTTTTATCCCGCCCAAAGATCTTAAACAAGCCACCCAGGCATTGGTGCTGTCTAGTCTGGACTATGGGAACGCAGTACTCTCTGGAATAGCGAAAACACATCTTGCCCCTCTGAAAACAACTCTCAATGCGGCTGCCAGAATGGTCACAGGAATAAAGACATTTGATCACATCTCTCCTGCACTCAAATATCTCAAGTGGCTACCAATAGAATTGCGGGCAAACTTCAGAATAGCTTGCCTCACCCATAAAGCCCTTCACACAGGCAAACCTGAATATCTGGCAGCTAAACTCAAAAAAGCCGGCCAGAACAGAACTCTCAGAAGCTCTAACAACCTACTTTTCATCCCGCTAAAATCACGAAAACAAAAAACTGCGGCTAGGTCCTTCGCTGGTAACGCGCCCAAAATCTGGAACTCTATTCCCCCTCACATCAGAACTACTCCTTCTTTCGCTAAATTCAAAAATCAGCTCAAAACCCTCTTTCTCGATCGAGCCCTAGCGAACAGATAGAAACAGCTGGGGCCCTGAGATTGAATCCTCACCCCTCCTGGATGAGGTGTTTTCAAGTCCTAGCATCAGAACTCTGTATCATTGTCATTACGTCTATCCTGCGTTATTGTATTATGCTCTGCTCTCATTTCATTTGCTCTGTAACTGATGTTAAGCGCTCCGATACCCCCCGGTTTGGCTAGCGCTATATAAAACTTTTAAATAAAAAAAATTTAAAAAAAAAATGTGCATCAGTGTCTCACTTTGTGTATAAATGGCTGCATGGGTGGGTGAGTAGCTACATTATGGTGTATATGGGTTATTAGTTGCTTTTTTGAGTATCAGTATGAGTGTCTGTATGGTTCGGTGGGGGATATTACTTAGTGCATAGATGCATGAATGAGGGACTCACTGTTTGTATGTGTTTTGAAGACAGCATGTGAGCAGGACTGTATGGGTGGATGAGTGTGTGATGGGGTGTTAGTGAGTGAATGACTGTCTCAATAGTGTCTTTATGAGTAAGTACATATGTTTTAAACTAGTATATGTGAGTATTGATGTATATCAGTGAGTATATATGAGAGTGAGAGATTGGAAGAGTTCCTGTATACATAAGTATGGGTTTCTCTAAGTGATTGTTTAAGAGAGTAAGCATGTGTACGTTTCTGTAGAAGTAAATGTAGTGGTGTGTGTATAGCTGCATATGCAAGTAAATGGATGTTTGATACTTTATTTGCATGTTTGAGTATGTGTGTGAGTAACTCTATGTATGAGTGTAGGTGTGTAACAGGATCTATAGGTGTATGAGTACATATGATGAGTGAGTACATGTATGAGTGGATGTGTATGTAGATTTTGGAATTACTGTATAGGTTATTCTAACTGGTATTGGTATCTCCATTGTTTTGAAAGTTTTAGTTTCTATTTTTCAATGTGTGTATCAAAGGTTATATTGGGGTGAGAGGAGGTCTGCCACTCTTTCAGAAGGATGATGTCATCAGTGATGTCACCAGTGATTTCACTGACCATGTCATGAGTGATGTAATATGTGACTGTTTACAACAAGAAGGAGGGGGTTATGATTGGGTGATTCCCACTCTTAGAGAGCGGAAGGTCCAGAGCCAGCTTGTGCCCTAAAGACGTAATGGTTACAAAAAGTTGCTGGTCTGTTCCTCAAGTGACGGAATGTACGTGTATCATCAGTGTATGGATCATGTAGGGCCGTAATGGGTCCTTACAGATGGGTATCCATTTTGTTGGATTTAATACCCTCACACACCCTTTCAGGTGTCATGCTTCATCATCTGGGCTGCTCCTCGTTGGCTCGGCGGTGCAATACCCAACGGGCAACACCTCAAAGAGGGGCACTTTAGTGGAGATCTTTTATCCAACTGCCGTTTAGATGAAGTGCGGTTGTGGGGCCAGAAGAGTGTAGACGTATGTAGGTGTTAAAATAAAGCTAGGAGTACCAGAATCGAGTTTATTCTGGGGGTCCCCTGCTTTAGTTAAAAAGGACTAACCTGTACTCACTGGAATACTATGTTTCCTTAATGAGTGTAGGTTAGTGGGTGCTCTAGACGGTCAACATGTTTCTCGCATGTGTCAACTGACTCTCGATTCTTCAGGACCTCAGAAAAGAAAGTATTAGATGAAAGAGGTACTGCATGAAAATTCCATGTGATTAACTCCCTGATCTTTGAATGGCAATTTGCGCACTGACTGCTCAAAGTTTTTAGATTCATGCACAAGAATACAACAATCTGGCACAATTGTGTTTTGCTTACAGCAAGAAATATTTTCCACTTCGCAGAGTGAGTTGAGCTCATCTGCACGTCTCCTAAGGGTATAATTAACAGTGGTTATTTAACGACATTACACACATTAACAGAGGAAAACAACCTTCCTGCTTCACTAAACTGGAGATTAAACAACTCTTCCACACTCGTATGCACAAGAACTCTTGGACCATGCCTTTTTCACATGTTCGGCAATATTTTGTTATCTGATGTCAACAGTGAGGATTGTTAGTGGCCTTTACTGCTACCTGTTGAATGTGATATTTTGTAAACAAAAACAGCCACTTAAAGTTTGGCTACTTTGAAATTCAGCCTAAATGGCACTGGTCTCCCTCTTGCCTATATGTGAGTGGGCTTAGTCTCACAACCTGTGCTGGACGAGCAACCAGACTGGAAGTGACATTGTCCAGAACCTTGGTCTTGACTTGTCCCAACCTGATTTTATTGGTCTCTTTTTGTGCTTCCATTAGAGATTCCTGGTTATATTTTCAGTATGTCTGTTCGTGTGCTTCTCCATTACATGCAGGTTTAACACTTAAATAGACACGTTGTTATCCAACCACTGGAGAAGTCAACACCCCACATACTTGAAATTGGAAACCAAATGTATCACCAGCTCATGGCAAGTGGTTGAGAGAATTCATGGTGGTGGCCCCTCATTATTGATCAATACCTTAATTGGCCTACTCACCGATAATTGACTTCATGGTCACTTGGGTTGGTAGTCCTCCCTTTCTTCTTTAATTCTGCGGTTTCCTCTGTGATCCCTCTTTATTTTATATTCTCCCAGTCTCGATATCTTATTTCCCTTATTTGTATGTTGTTTTCAGACCATTTGGCCCCCTCCTTTCTCTTTCCTTTTTGGACCCTCACCCAATGGTGTATATTTTGCGCTCCCTCTTAGCTTCACTCCACACGCTTTCTTTTTTTGTTCTATTCTTCCATTTTGTACCTTTTTTTAAACCCAAAAAACTTCTCTATGGAAGTCTCTGACCTCTGAACTGTTTCCCTGTTACGATTGGAACTGGCTCTGTTTCCAGTTGGTCACGTATTCAATACTAATCCTTCGTTAATAGGAGGCTGCATTATCAGTGGTTAATTTGTAAAACAATATGTCCCAGGGCCCTCCTCAGAAGGACACGGTAGCTTGCACCATTCATTCCCCCTGCCAGAGCTGCCAATTACAGTACCAACACAACCACTAACGATAAACTCCTGCAAGTGTGGCATTTCAGACTTTTCAAGGTGCCCAAAGCTATAAGAATGGCTTGGGTAGCACGTATTTGTGATTGGTAATGCATATTAAAATAATAAATAGTTGCTGTTGTGCTCATAGCCAAATTTGGCAGACAGAACCACCATGCGGAAGACTGTCACAAGCGCTGGTGCTAAGACTTAAGTGCAGGTGCTAAGCACCGAAAACCACGGGCTCAAATTAAGCCATGCTGCATTTATATTTGACAATGATCGTTTCTTTGATTTGTTGCTTTGGCATTGGTTCTATTTTAACCACTATGAACTATTTATTGTCACTGCATGTTTTGTCGAGAATCTTCCTGTATTTCTACTAACTGTTGAAGAATTCTTTTTTTAGAAACGTAATAAATTGCGGTGCAGGGGTATTGTTTGTCAAAATGTCAAACACAGAAAGGAGAATGCTGTCCTAAAATCACTAACACTTTAGAGTGATCCCCATTAGATACATTGGGTTTTTTTCTCCTTTTTTTTTTATTGAGAGTTCATTAATAGACAAGCATTTACATGGCGTTTTTAGCAGCAAAATTAATAAAGTACAGAATAAATTATATGTAAAAATAGGCAGGATGACAAAATATAATTTAAATAAAAATTCATATTCAAATTCATAGAGAATAAAAGTGTTAGTAATGTGCATAGTGCAATATATTGACAATAACACAGACTAACAATACCTTTCGAAAAAATAAAAAAGGGGAAGACATTGGAATTAATGTCCAGCATACAAAGTCTAGCATTCAAACACACTCCAGTATTTATCGTATTTTCTAAGGGCCCCTGACCTCATTGCATATTTTTTTTCCCTTCCCTGAATCCTAGATATCTTTGCCTTCCATGCATTTAGGGTTGGCATTTTATCCGTTTTCCAACATTGCAAAATAAGTGATTTTGCTACCAATGATGCTATGAACAAGGACTCATCATAGGGAGTGGAACTAGGGGAAACAACCAAAGACTGAAATTAATTCATTAAATGTGATTTTGACTTTGATTATATTACTAAGGTATTTTCCTATGTCCTTCCAGAAATCCTGTATTTTAGTACATTCCCAAATTATATGTTTCCAGGTACCCTTTTCTTTGCAACGGAAACACTTATTTTCCACTTGGGGATAGATATTGTGGAGAAACGAGGGCGTTCTATATATTAACCATTTCCTGAAAAATTGCATTCGCTTAAAATTAGCGCCTCGAAAAATAAATTTGTTACATTTATTAACTTTATCCCATGTTAATTTATTAATCCCAATTTCTTCCCTCTTTCTCCACCTGTCTCTAACCTTATTATACAATACAATTGAGTTATCTTCATTGAGAGTTTTTATCCAGGTGCTTATTTTCCTTTGTGTCGCACTATTTAACGCATCAGTTATATGTGTTTTATCAAATAAGTTACCTACATCTAACTCTCTTAGTTCGGCGTGGAGACTGATAAAAGACCATTTCAAGATTGTGTTCGAATACTGGATCTCCCTCTCAATTTCCTCCCAAGATTTCCATCTATTCCATAGTAAAAAATCCTCAATTTTCTCAAAGCCAATTTCCTTCCAAAGTCTCACAGTGTTTTTATCCATGTTACGCCTCACTCCTATATTTAAATTCATTAAACTAGTTGAACTACTTGTTCTTAAAATACCATTGTTGTGGCCTTGTACTTAGTTACCAACAACTAGGATTCTTAAATAGTTCCCACAGCCTGGGAGTCTCATTGATCAGTTCAATGCCAATAGCGCTTGAGTTATGGTTGCTAATTCTCAGTTTACGGCCGTTTGTCATCATTGCAGCCTGACATTCACTGTCGGACGTTTTTTAAAAGGCCACTCCCACACATTTCTTTCTAAACACAAAGCCTGCCTAAGGCCTGCCTTTGTGTTGACTTTTTTGTGGAGTTTGAGGATGTGATAAAGGGAGACCTGCGAGGAAAGGAATGACAGGAGAGGGCGAACATTGGAAAGGAGAAGAGGAGAAGAAAGTTGATGTTATGAGAGAAGCGGAAAGTGATGTGACAGTAGGAGAAAAAAAGGTCAGGGCGAACAAAATAAGTGAGGATGTCAGTGGGAGAAGGGAGGAAGGAGAAAAGAACAAGTGAGAGATAGAAGAGTGGAAGATACAGAGGAAAAGGAATGGAGAAGGGAGGGTTCAGATGAGCGGAGGAGGGTCTGAGCAGGAGGAGAGAAGGAAAGGCAAATATTAATGCACTGGGGCACAGATGTTATTATTGAAGCAGGTTCAGGAAAACTAGAGTTCATGTTTGGAAGGCTGCGCAGCATCCCATTTGTGTCTGTATTTATTATTACCGACATGAGAGGGTGGGGGCGGCTATTTTATGTATTCTCATTAAGGTCAGAGATATTCAGGTTATGGCACCACCCTTTCCTCTCATTGGCATCTTGAACATTATGGGCCATGGTCACTTATTTGCGGTCCACAGTATTGATCAGTACCAATAGTGGCTCATGGCTGCCTGCTCCAGATGAGCTTCTGCTCTGGGGGGGGGGTGTGATAACATTGGGAGTTCTAGTGTCCCCCCTTTAAGACAACCTTTCATTCCCTACAAACATTTTTGGGGTGAGCGCTCAAGACATGCCTGGTATTGTTTTAGGCACAACGTATCTTTTAGCCAACCTTTTAGTAATATTAGCATGGTTGCACGAAATTTAAAATGTGGACCTAAGACCACAAAGTTCCTCAGGGATCTTCTTAACATTCCTGGATATAATTACTTTGCGTTCAGCCAACAACTGAGGAGATTTAATGCTCGACCATTGACTTCTGTGCCTTTTAAATGTAGGTAATTATTAAACCGCAGAAGTAAAGCAACACAATTAACAAATATTCATTCTAAAAGGCGCAGAGCTGGTAGTTTGATTAAAGGATATCCTATGCCTAAAACACTGCTGTTCGTCACAGCATAGTGTATTTTGAATAAAAAGTCTGCAATTATTAATACATAAAATGAGTTGGAAACCTACCCCACTAAAATGAACTTCACTTGATAAACAGAACGTTTAGAATGTTGACAATTTATTATTTTAGCTGCAACTCAATATATTGATAATAGCCAGCTTATATTGGCAAAATACTCAACATGGGTTATTCGTAACAGTATCTAGCACTACTAAACAATTACCATTTATTTCCTGAAACCTACATGCGCTTTACAAATATTAAAATACTTAAATAAGGCACCACTGCTTTACATTAAAATACTAGGACTGAAATGGCACTAAGGTCAGGAATCTGGGCGTCATATTGACCTTTGTACATCATGCCAACTCAGTTGTATCGGCTTCCTTTTACAAACTACGAATGATAAACAAAATCCTGCCATTCCTACCCTTGAACACCGGTAAAGCCTTGGTCAGTACTGTAGTCTTGTCCTCCATAGACTATTGTAACAGACTATTTGGAAATGCTCAAAATAGTCATGCAAAAGCTACAATCTGTCCAGAACGACGCGGCTAGAATGCTATCCAGAACTCCTAAGTTCAAGCCAATCTCTCATATCCTTAAACAGTACCATTGGCTCTCTGTGAAAAATCGCATTGAATTTAAGGCACTGTGCATTGCCTTTAAGGCCACGCGCGATTTTGGGCCTCAATTTTTAGGTCGAGCAGAGTCTGCTCGAGACCTATTGCTGCCTGTATTTGGGAATGTAGACACGAGAGGGGCACGAGCGCAGATTTCACCTCGTGGGCGCGCACGGCGCCGTGCCCCTCTCGTGCCTCATATTCCCATGCGCAAACACACTCACACAGCCACACTCACGCATGCGCACATACACAGCCACACGCATACACAGGCACACACACACACACTGCATACACACATGCACCCCCCCTTAAACAGACCCACGCGCACACAGACAGACACACGCACAGACACACTCAAACACACACAGACACACGCGCGTACCCCCCCTCCACTCA
The DNA here is from genome assembly GCF_964261635.1 of Lissotriton helveticus. Classification (NCBI taxonomy): domain Eukaryota; kingdom Metazoa; phylum Chordata; class Amphibia; order Caudata; family Salamandridae; genus Lissotriton; species Lissotriton helveticus. Next base: position 1,118,878,341 of record NC_136070.1, read on the forward strand.
CCGGGCTCTTTCCGCGTGTCCCTCGGCAGCCAGCATTCAGCGTGCAGGGTTCCAGGACGTTCTCCTGGCAGTTCCTTCCTGTGTCTTTGCAGGCCCCGCCCACGTCCCAACGAAGGCTGCCTGACTTCCGCTAGCTCTTTGCCGACTGGTAAGGAGACGTGATGACGCGATGTGACTGGGAGGCACTTTCTTCGTGGAGGTCTTGCCCTTGGCTTTGAGATTCATACTTATGCGGTTTGTACTGCGCATTGTGCACATGTAAACAGAATTAAGATCACACAAAAGAAACTGGGCACGGCGTTTTGTTCTCCCGAATGCTGGCTCCCCCGGAGCGCAGACAGGCGTTCATGAGAATGAGTAACGCGGGAACGAAAGTCATGGCCGAGGCACGCGGAGCCCAGCGCGAGCGCTCCCCAGGGCTGACATCATCAGACGGTGAGTAGGTGTCTGGCAATATCAGTCTCCGTCGGGTCGCGCCCCGAGCATTTGGCTTCCATTTCCATTCTTCTGGAATCCGGCGCTTCCGAAAGGACTGCAGCCTCCTCGCCAGAAAGCAACCGCAGGGCAGACACATGCACACGCAGAACGCAGAAGCCGTCCCGGGATCCTGTTCATGGACTTAACTTACTTTCTTTCGGCTGTCGATCTCAAACAACTCTTTAGATGCTTTTGATTTAAACAGTGCAGTGTATTCTGATTCTTTAGACTAGGAAGGGTCTCCAGCAGTGGCAAAGCAAGGGTGTCACTTGCCCTCATGCAAGCAGAAATTATGTCCCTGAGTCCAGTTGGACCCGTTCTGACCCACGCCACCCTCTGCTGCACTATTTTTTTTTTTTTTTTTTTTTTTACATATACGGTACAGAGATAGTGAAGGCAATACTGGTCTTGTTTTAAAAAGCAGGTTCGATGTGATGGCTATAAGACACTATAGTAGAACGTTATTAGGTCATCAAAACAAGTTTCAAAAAGGCTGCCTGGTGCCTATGCACAGCTAAAGGCTCCTCCCTCATCAGCTACTTCCAGCTCCTGGCATCTTAGTCTTTGTCTTCTTTCTTCTCATCTTGACATTCTTCACAAGGCTTGTAGTTTGTACCGTCTGAAACCTCCTTGGGTTCGCAAGTTTTTGTTCTTCCATCGTGCTTATGGCATTAGTGGGCAGTTTCAAATGATACCACTTGTATCAACTGCTATTTTCTGAAGTAAACGCACTTTGTTTGTGCCTTCTGTGAGTGCAAGCTTAGCAGTGGCGGCTGGTGACATTTGAAAGTGGTAGGGCGTAAAGGAAGGGTCTGAATGTGTGTTGTGTCGCAAGCGAGCCTGATTAACTAAAGGGGAACTGCGGGACCCTCACGCCAAGGAAATTTTGAAGAACAACAAAAAACCAAAAACATAGCTTTGTATAACAAAACAGCATAGCATAACAAAACAGAATAAAAGCCATTGTTATTTGTAATATCAATACATGGAAGTCACGTAAATACAACACCTATTGCATTACAAATGCTATAGGTGTCACATTCGCGAAAGTTATAACTATTAGCATTGTAAATAACAAAGCTATTAATTTAGCTATTTTCAAAAACAAAACATAAATAAAAAATCTGTCATTTACAATACCAATAGCTAAAACTTTCCTAATGCGAGACCTATTGCATTGTAAATGCTTGTTAATAAAGGAGCTAGCTATGTACATCCCCAACAGAGCCCTTCGCTCTGCCACGGCGTTACTGATCAAGGTCCCTCGCATCAAGACTGCCACAAGGAGCGATAAACGATTTATTGTCTCCACTGCAAAACTCTGGAACTCACTTCCCTTGCACATCAGATAATGCCAAACTTTGTTAGCCTTCAGAAAAATGACCAAAACCTGGTTATTCAATCAATAACTCACTTCGCCAGCACATGCCGTTGTCTGTAGCGCCGAGACACCCCTGGGGTATTTGAGCGCTTTACAAATCTCAAAAATAAATAAAAATAAATAAATAGGAAATCATGTACACTAAAGCTTTGTTCACCTGTAAGTATACGCAAGTTAAATTGTATTTAGCCATGTGAAACACAGTTCATAACACAGCAGTGTTGTAACATTTATCTCGAATCAATTCTGCAAAACAAATTAAAATACAGGGAAAGATCTTGTAAGTAGGTTTGCTTTCTTTTTCAGCTTGGATTCTGTTAAACCGATATCGCTATTGTGGTATTCCTCCAAACGTTTTGCCTTCACTCCTCTTGTATTGTAGAATTAATTTTTGTTGACTATTGCACTATGTGCACTTTATCACTATTAACCTGTGTTAAAGTGCTTGTGTTTTCTCCCTACAATTGGCATCTACCTGACTGGCGCATTTAATTCACTTGTATGTCCCTAGTAAATGATACTACAGATACCCAGGGCCTCTAAATAAAATGCTTTAGTGAGCCTTCAGCACCCCTTGTGCCACTGACTGAAATGGCTTTTTGAAACACGCCTCCGGCCTGCCACTACAACCTTTAGTGCAGTTTAAACTGCCATTTCAACTTCGCAAAACAAATCGTTTGCAAGGCTTGAACTTTACTTTACTTTTTAATCTAAATAATTCACGTCTATGCTATGCCCTAAAGGCTTAGAGGGCAGGGTGCATGGTATCTAAAAAGTAGGGCATGTGTATTTACGTTTTGCATGTCCTGGCAGTGAAAAAGTCCTAAATCCCTTTTTTCTGTTGTAAAACTTTGTCTCTTATTGACTAACCACTGGGTTGCCTTATTATGTTTAATACGTGCTAACTTTGGACTGTGAGCAGATAAGGGAGAGGCTATTTACACCCAAGTGAATTATAATTTAAAATCCTCTGTAATGGTGAAGTTAGATTTTAAGTTACAATTCTGAAAATGCCACTTTTAGAAATTTGACATTTTCTTGTCCTAATAATTTATGCCTTTTGCCAGAGTTCTGGGTCACTTGATTGTGAATGGCTTTGCTGCCAGAGTTTATGTATTGCTTCCAGAAAAAGGGGGCTTAGGTATGGACAGGATGGTATAACCTGGTAGGATGACCGGGAAGGGGCCATACCCAGCTCCATTTACACTTTAACCCCTTGCATGCGGCCGCGATTCTGCGCTTGTGCGGCAAAATCGCAAGTGGGCGGGTTCATAACGGCCCCCAGCCGTCATCAGGACATGAGCACCGCGGTGCATGACGGACGGGGGCCGTCATCAGCATGCAAGGGGTTAAAGGGATTTGCCTCCTGCACACACAATGAAACCTGACATAAGGCTTGCCGTGCCTTTGGCCACCATCAGACAGGAGCCATGGCAGGGGAAGGGGAAGAACTTTCCAGATACAATTGTGTGGGGTGGGTAGGACAGGGAGCACCCCCACACAAAGATTTACATCAGGTATAACATTTGGACCTCCAGAGCTACTCAGAACCCATTGGACTTGTGAAAGTTAGAGGAGGACTGTCCTGCTATTTGAAGGACTGCATTGCTATTGGATAAGGAAGACTGGGCTTTCTTGCCTTGATCCCAGACTAACCAAAGTGACTCCAAGAGTCAGATGTGTGGCCTCCAGTGCCAGCTAAAGGTACACCACAAGCTTCAGAAGCCTCCCTGCAACTGCCCAACTGTCACGCTGCATCTGGACCTGCCTGAACCTGACCTGGACCTGCTTAAGCTCTGCAGGCCTTTGTTGGAGAAAGTCCTTAACCCTCAATAGGTACCTCCCTAGGTCCTTGACTAATGGTTGCTATCAGAATGTACTTCTCCTAAAGAAAAGCTAAAAATCCTGAAGTTTGGGCTCCCCATGACTCCGAACGGACCCATCCATGCCAAGACTCTGCCTTCTGTGAAACCCACCAATTTAAAGCTCAGGTGGGACCTGCTCTTCGAGTCAACAGCTACACCAGTGATTGGCAGCAACATGAGACCCACATTTCATGCTATACCGACAGTCTGCAAGACTGCTAACGCAAAGCTACAGCAACATCCATCCATGATGGTTGACTGGCTCTTCAAGCTGCAGCGATGACTGTCTTTGTTATGCTGCAGCAAGAACAGTCTGTGACATTCAGCCACTTCCTCACGGTCTCCTCCAACAAGAATGGAAGTCTTTACACTGTACTTTGAAAAAGTAACTCTTCAGCGGGACTGACCTGGTTCCTTTATTTGACCTGTGCTCAATTCCGGTCAATCTGAACTTGGGACTTTCACCTGGTTAGCGCGACCAGATGACTGCGAGTTGCGTTTCACGTGTTTAGGCACTGGTTTCTCAAATAATTCCAAACTGAATATCCCTGTTTATACTTGTTGGATTTTTGTTGTTCTGCTTTTATTTATTAAAATGTATTCTATTTTTCTAAATTGGTTTGGGATTTTTCTTGTGTTGCATTTTCACTTCAATACTCTTTGGGCATTCTGCATAAATACTTCACACCTTGCCTCTACGTTAAGCCTGGCTGCTTTTGTGCTAAGCTACCGGAGAGTTAAGCACAGGTTGATTTAGTGACTTTTGTGGTTCACCTTGACAAGGATTGTGGTTGTTACCTGCATGGGGCTTCCACTCCCCTCATACAATAACCCAATTTCTTACAGATAATTTCACTTGTCAAGTTTCTGTTGCCTCAATTGAGATCAGGAAACATTGGTAAATAGGCACTTGACACATGTTACTATCCATGTGTCGAGATATTGTGTTGTTGGGAGAACATTGTCTGCTACACTATCCTACAATCTTGGTGTATCAGGGTAAGGTAAGTCAAATGTAAATAGTTTAATTAAATCAGTCGCAGGCGTGTAGAAAAAGCCAACATGCGCAGGGCCATCCTGGCGCCTCTCCAATCTGCCTCATTGAGTTCATAGTTGGAGTCGGAGCTTGTCAAAACCATGTGGAGCATTCGTAATAAGTGTTCTATAAACCTGGGAGATTGCACCTCTACCGATACGACCCATCAGCAACTTGGCCTCCAGGGACCTGAATTCTGGTATCTCAGTGTCTGGGGAATGTTAGCCAAGAGTGCATTGCGAGGCTGCAGGAACTTATACAATTGGGTTCAATTAAGCTCTTAATAATCTTGTAAATCTCGGAAGGGCAAAATGTTTTTTCGCCCAAACATCTCCTAGGACCGTGATGCCGATCATGTCCCATTTACGAAAGCCCTCTAGTCCAGCTGGGTGCCAGAGCCAGTGCCCCCACCACAATGCAGACATACCCTTAAATGTACTGTGTTCTTTTTAACGTGTTTTAATGTGTTTTATTTCCCTCAAATCGATTTGTATACTGTACTTTTTATGATTTTAATTAATCAAAATAAAGTGGTATTGAATCCCTTAAATGTACCATTCCAGCCCACAAATCGCAGCGCAGAGCGACAGAAAAGGAAAAACACACAGGTGATATCAGGCAGGCTAATGGGTAGTGAAGTATTATATAGCATATCCAGAATGAAATCAAAGCTGAAAAAGAAAAGTTCCCCTCTATATTTTGCATCATCCCACCCACCGCTAAGCCAGTCAATAACCACCATCAATTGAGAGGCCAAATATTGACTTGGAGGTCCACCATCCCCATCCCACTGTCATATGGAGACTGTCGATCATTGGAAAACAACATTTGGTGCCAACACCTGATCTAAGAAAAGAGTTGAGCGCATAAAACTAGCTCGGGGGAGCAGAAAATGTTGATATGTATATAGAAAACGAGGGAGAATCGTTGTTTGGAAGAGGGCAACATGAACCATCATATATAGGGATAGTTGAGACCACTTCTAAATATTGCTTTTCATTTGAACACCAGCGGGGTCAAATGGAGTCGTGGCATGAGGTCCGGGAGCAAGGAGATAATAAACACTAAGTATTTAAAGGATAGATCGGGACCAATAAAGAATTAGAAGTATTGACGTAGAGGCCAGAGGCCGAGCCAAGTAAGCCAAGGAGTTTGATTTGAGGAGGCCCTGAGGTGTGGGGGTCTGCCAGAAACCGCTGAATGCTATCTGCATAGAGAGCGATTCTTTATTCGGGACCTCCATCCCACAACCACCCATTAAGATGAGCGTCACAGTGTATGAGCTATACCAGGGGCTTATTTACCAGGGCGAACATTAACGGGGACAGGGGACACCCTGAAACATACCCCCCTCGTTAGGGAAACAATCCGACAATGAGCCATTGACCCAGACTTGAGCATGAAGCTGTGGGTAGAGGCTCCAAGAAGGCGCCTTGTGTATTTTCACAGCCCAGCGCGCTCAAGGACATCCTCAAGAAAGGACCCATCCACAGTGTTGAACACCATATCAAAATCTGAAAGAAGCAGCGACACTGGAGGATGGGATGCATCCAACCTGGAGAGTGCCACCTGAACCCTAATAATGCAATGTATCATCCAACGTCCGAACATAAAGCTGCATTGGTCACAATTGATCAAGTGTGGCAAAGCAGGTAGGAGCCGGTTGGCCAGGATTTTAGCATAGAGCTTAATTTTGGTGTTAATCAAAGAGCTAGGCCTGTATGAGGAGCACTTCTCAGAGGGGTGTCACGGTTTGGGTAGAACAACTTTTTTGGCAAGGTCTAACTCGGAGGGTAATGCGCTTTGCTTTGCAACTTCAGCATAGAGTTTAAGCAAGAAAGGGGTCAACTCAGTACGGGAAAAGGGAAGCAGTTGAGTCTGGGCGTCTTGCTGGTCAGCATGTCAGAAAGTGCAGAAGAAATCTCCTCTCCAGTGATGGGCTCCTCCATTTCACATGTGAAGGTGGGGGAGACGTAAGGTAGTGAAATGCCACGCAACACCAATTTTCAAGCTCCCGCAATCATAGAGGTCCGTAAAGAAAGTCGCAAAAGTCTACAAAACATCAGGAGTCCAGGACAGGGGGTGACCATCTGTGTCCTTTGGGCTGGGCCACAATGAGAGAAAACATGCCATAGGTGACGAGCCAATAATGGACCTTCCACGACTTATCATCATGTTCATAAAGGTTACGTGTTTTTGCACACCAGCACTGGTGGATATCCTTAAGGGTAAAACACCGTAGCTGTTCCCTGGATGCTGATTGTAACCACCCATGATCAGGGGTGTGATGGGCAGAGCTGTGACATTCCAGGCTGTGAATCTAGGTCTCAAGAACCATGATTTGTGGCACTTTCTCTTGCTCGCACCTGTGCAAGGGCCCCTTTGCCACGCATTGGAACACTGCTTTACCAGCCTCCCATAAGGTGGCCACCGAAACAACCAATCCCTGGTTGGTTTCAAAGTATACCTGTATTTCAGGTGACAGGGAAGCTGCAAATTGAGAGTCCGTGAGGTAACGGGCATTAAGACCCCACATGGGTCTCAGGATGTGCAGTGTCGAAGGTCATTGCCAGGGTAGCATGATCTGATAGCCCCCTCAGGAGGAGGGCCACAGAATCCACTTCACACACATCTGTGTCCAGCACCAGGAAGAGATCAATGTGAGAATTGTTATAGGTCACTGCCGAAGTGTGGATATATGCCTGATCTCAAGGATGCCAAACCCTCCAGACAGCGCAGACACCCAGCCCATCCATCCAAGCTGAAAGTTGGGGTAGACATGCCCCTGGGTAAGGGACCCAGATGCATGCAGGTCATGATTGGGTGCCACGTTAAAGTCACCGCCAAGTAGAGAGACACTCATTGGCAATGGGAAAATGTCCCCGCTCGTCCTTGATTAAGTAAATAAGGCAAGATGAAATTGTATTGACTGCCCTCTAGAAGACCCTCCACTTCCACATAACACCCCTGAGGATCAACATGTGAGTTACAGGCTGCCATGATAAAGCCCCTAGGAAACAGAATGACCATACCCCATGAACCCTGCATGGGACATCCTGTCATACCCATACCCCAGAAGAAAGGGAAAATGGAATCCTAGCAGATGAGTCTCCTGAAGCACTGGGTGAAAGCGTTTGGCAAATCACAGGACAGCAGTGCATTTGATGCAGTCCAGGAGACCATTCAAATTTCCTAACATCAATTTAAATTAGGGCATGGCGGTCTAAGGTGAGTGTGTTAAATGGTACAGAGGAATGACCTGGTGCAGAGCAAAGGCACATAATTGTGTGGGAGTGTGGTGCGAGACTAAGTGAGTCACATGTGAAGTGTGGTGCAGGCACAGAAAGAATCAGTTGTAGATACAACACAAACCAACAAAAAATAAGCAGCAAACCATTCCCATTGATTCTCCCCAACTCACTCCCCCCACACTTCTACCCCTGAAGCATCTGTTGCCAAAACTAGACCTTCACAGGGGTAAAACAAACAAAATGAGAAGAAAAACTGAAAGGGAAGCATATAGTGATGCAGAAAGTTCAACAGACCCAAGGGTCAGTCCCAGTCTTCGTGGGGGTACTGCCATGGCTCACACAGTCTCTGGTTCATCAAAGCAAGCCTAAACAGGGTCAGTCTCAGAGACATCCCTCTCTCGGATACATGCTGGCGAGGCCCCACCCAGACTGGAGTCAGTCCTTGCTGTCTTGCATGTTGATGGGTCCACCTCCAAGACTGAAGAGCCCCTCTGGTCACAGTCATGGTCAAGAGGTTTGTAGGAACGTTCCACCACCTCCTCTGAGACCTTGGGGGGCAGGGGACGAGCGGCACAGTGCACCACTGGTTCCCAGCTGGTCCAAAGGGGTGAGCGGGTCGTACCTCTCCTCAACCCACTCCCAAGCGTGTTCAGGCGTCTTGAATAAAAAGGACTAAGAGTTGAAGAGGACCTTAAGCTTTACAGGGAAGAGGAGCATCTATTGGAGGTTTAATGCCCAGAGTTTTTGCTTGACCTCTGTGAAGGAGCAGCTGCACTGCTGGACGGTCCTAGTAAAGTCCGGAAATAACATAATGTTTGTATCTACCTTGAATTTTACTAGCATATGCGGCAGGATCCGAGGAGCATTTCATGCAGCATGGTAGCAGAAATAGGTAGGCACCTGACCCTATGCCACAGGTCTTTTCACCATGCCTTCAAAGCCATTTTTTGTTTTATTGATCTATATCATGACAGCTGTCACACCTAGAACACCCTAGAAGAGGGTACATCTGGGCTCATTTTTATACCCGTTATTTTGGGAACTTGTCAAAAGGGCACATAGTCATATGGTTGCAGAAAATATTAGCCATTGGCAGAGTCAAATCTAGGTCAAATTAGTCCAGCCACTGGTTTATGGACCATGGTCATTTCCTCCACTACATCTAGTTTGCCATGCACCATGGCTGCTTGAACATCAGATAGGTGAAGCTTTATAGGTGGGAAAATGAAAACAGCCCGAGTTTCCTAATGTGATGTTTCACCTGTCTTCAACTAGTAACTGATGTTGATCAGGCACCTAAATCTGGCCAGCTTGCGCCACAGGGGAGCCTCCTAGCCCTTGCCAGATCCTCACTTGCCTGGCACCTCTCCTGGGTGCTGCTGTGGTAGCCAAATCCTTTTTGTGTTCTCCTGCCTGCTGATGTGTTGCTGCCCGGTGTTTGGGGAGGAATGCAGCACTGTTTCCATCCATGGCCCTCGTGGCAGGAGACTCTGTGTCTGGCATACCCCCCAAGACATAGGCTCAGGGGCAGTGCTTGAAACTAGAGTCTTCTTCTTTAGTCCCCTTTGCAATGGAGACCACTGAGGACATGGTGAATAAGAGCACGGTGGTGCCCAGATTTATTGTGTCCCTCTTGCCACTTGGGTCCAAGGAACTAAAGCGCCACTTGAAGGGGATACCCAAATTCTTGCCCCCTCCCAATTGGCCTTTTTAGGATTTATTTGGATTACCCTCATATATGGAGGATCCACAAATCCTATAGAGATGTTCCACAGCCTGCAAAAGCTCTACCACCCAGGGATATAACCAGGCAGTTTTTCCATCCTCAGTGGGCTGTTTGTGAAGGGAATGTTTAGCTCTAGCCACTAAGAACATGTATTTCTGGCCTCCTGGACTCTGAAATGGTTCCAGTTTTTTGGGGAGCCTGATGTTTACTGCTCTTCCTCCTCATACAGCAGCTGTCTACTGTCTGGATGCCTAGAATTTCTCCTGGAACCAGGATCTGCATCAGCAGCACCCCAGTGCCTTCAGGTCTGAGTGCCCTCTCCGCCTGCACCCTCAAGGTCTCTCAGCCTCCGTTGGCACTTATAGGGCACCTGGCCAGTGGAAGTAGGTGTTCCCTCCTTATGCAGGTCATACTTCTGCAGGACCAGTCCAATTAGATCCAGGGGAACCCTCCATCAGGTCCATCCCTCTCCCTTGCCTACCTCTAACTGCCACAGCTGCCTGGTTCCCTCCCTCCAAAACATCTATGGGAAGCCCCTACAGTGATTGGCGCAGGAGGTCTGTTTGCACCCTTTTGTTACTGTGGGGCTGACCTTTCCCAGACCAGGTGCACTGCGAAAAGTAATTAGGACATGTGCATTTCCCCGACCCTTTCCTCTTCCACAATTGACCTTATTTATTTATTTTTTATTTTTTTATATCCTCATTAGCCTTTACGCCACCCATTGTTCGATTGTTTCCGCCCTGGGCTTTTTATCTCATATGCTGGCTATAGACACAGGCATATGCGGCTCTCCAGCCAGCACTGGACCAAAATCCTCTGTACCACCCTGTAAAGACAATGGCACAGCCCTACCGGAGGCCGCAGCCCGGTCTCTAACTCCGCCTTCACGAAGGACGGACCTGTTCAACACGCCTGCGAGATAGGCCAAGGCCTTAATCATAGGATTTTTCAATTTTATGTCTTAGTTTCTTATACTATACCAAGACGAAGGCCCACTCCTTACCCAAAGTGTTGTAGAAAAAGTAACCAAAATTTGTGCTTCTTGTTCAATTGACCTTATTGTGTGGGGGAAGCATTTAATACATCAGCTGACCAGAAGGGTAAATAACCCAGAATATATCTATAGGAGTTGAGAGAAGAATTATAAAACTTAAAGTGCACAAACCTTATTTATTAGGGAGAAGGATACTGATTAGCTTATCATTTGTTTACTACACACTGTATTTTTAAGGTTTACCTCCCCACATTATATATAGATTATTAAATTGAGCATACTGGTTGGATTGCTGTCCTTTATAAACCGGTCCCCGGAAGCTTGTCTCCTTTCTGGTGAAGAATTGGCTTGGTAGTTTGGTCTGCCCTGTTCCCATGATGCACTGGGCCAGGGACAGACTAATTTGCATATAGCCAGGTTCTGAGCTGGGATGGGGCAGTGAGCTAAATAACGGGCAGGAGATCAATGTTTGAAACGAACAACTAGTGACCAAAATTCAAAATATTTTCTTCATATAATGCATAAAAATGTTACCAGATTTACATGTATTATGCAAAATGCATTATGCCAGTAATCTGCCTGACAATTGTACATGACAGCATATCTCACATACAACATTCATGCAAGACAAGAGTGGAAAACCAGTTTCATCATTAAATCACTGTCACGGTTTCTGCAAGGCATTTTTGTGAGAAAACTAGTCTCCTGTGTGTTTTAATTATGCAAAAAAACACAACAGAGTAACACTAAAATTACATTAAATATATGAAACCTAACTACCAGGAATTAGGTCAGATTTTGTCAATGCAAAAAAATGGTGGGATCAATTAAAATGACCTACTGCAATGTTTTAGAAAGGAATACTAAACCCAATTTGTTTCTAATACTAAACTTTGAAGTCAGTGTTATAAGGAAACATTACAGGATTCCAAGGTACATTTACTCTTACATGAAGATTCGAGTCAGTGAAATAATATACCCTAATGAAGACTTTTTTGTAATTTATACCCGATGGAAGCACAGGATATTAATTATGTCATGCTTGTTCTAGTTCAAGCAGCTCAAAATCCAAGGTTATGGTATTTACAAGAGTTTTTTAGATTTTTTTATGTTTAACCCCTTCAGTGCGACGCACGTTCAGTGGATATCGCGTGCACTACCTCGGTAGTGCTGTGCACGTCCGCTGAACGTTCCGGCCCCGCCAGCACAATAGAACGTTCGGCACAGCGAAGGGGTTAAAACTCATTTTGTAATGTGTTTCTAGGAAATACCCCTTTTCTGCATGGTAACCCACAAATTGTTCACTTTCGCTGTGCCCTACTTTTGCTAGTCTTAGAACTCTGTGCCCTTTATCCTTTGTAACCAGGGGTAAAGTCTGTCTGGTTGCTGAAGGACTCTGCTTTTGTCCTAACAGATGTCTATCTCTGGCTTTGTTCTGGGTACAGTGCTTGCTACAAGCTATAATTTAGTGTTAGATATGGGAGGACACTAGTGATTACCAAAGTTAACTCCCCTACTCACCCACAACTTTCAGAAGGATAGTGAACCCAAAGACTTTCCTCTTCTTGAATATGCCATGACACATGGCATTTTGGGCCTGTATACAATAAGACAAACCGGAAATTTTGAAAACTGTGTAGGATTGTCCCAGGAACCTTTACCCCATTGATCAGAGAGTGCCCAAGAGACAACCCCCCTGACTAGCTAGTTTAAATGGGGCACTCCAGGGCACCCTATCAGAACACCATCTGTACCTGCAGGGGAACAGAAGAGTACTGAACCTACTGTCTGTTCAAGGTGCAAGGGGGAGCAGGTCCAGTCTTTCAGGGCTCTTTTCAGATCACAAAAATGTGGGCTCCAAAGGTCAGTTGACTGATTTTCTGTGTGGTACACAAGAACCTGAAAGAGGCCATTTTGTCATAATGCCCATCTAAGCAGTAGCAACTGGACCTTGCTGGTGGTTTCAGCTAGAGTGAGTATGGGCCTCTACGTGCTGCCCCTGAGGTCCTTGAGAAGCTTAGAAGTGATCCAGCGGAGCTGCTCCAGACACCCTGGAAAGTTGGGACCTAAAAGACTAAGTCAGAAGATAAAATCTATGACCGGGATGAACCTACTTGGTCTATTTGGCCCACACTCTATCGCTGTCAGCCTGAAATTGTGCCCTTGACCCGGTCTACTTTGGCCATAGACTGTCATTAGGATTGGCCTTTTTGGTGCTATTGCTACTTAAAACTTTAAAAATTCATATCTCTGGTTATCCTTATTGGATTTTGTTCATTTTGCTTTTGTTTTTTTATAAACATTTACTATATTAATATTAATATTGTTTGGTGTTTTGACTTTACTAATGTTTTAGCACTGCAAAGATACTTTACACAGTGCCCTAAGTTACGCCTGTCTGCCCAGAGTGATAGCTACCAGCGAGCTGAGCTCAGGTTAATTTATAGATTTGAGAGTTCACCTGATAAGAGTTTTTATTCTCCCACCCCAAATAATAATTCAATGTCTTACATTATTGAATTGTAGTTTGTTAATGAGAAGCACGAATGATGCCCATACAAACTGTTAAATTGATTTTGGGGATTCACCTGGGAGTTGTGGAGTTTGCTGCCGTCCCCTCGACCTTGGGACTTGCTCCTGTGTTGTTGCCGCCACCTCTCGCCGCACCCGCTCCGCGGGTGCCGCTTCGCGGCTTCGGGAGGTGATAGAGCTCCGACCAAACCGCTGGGCTCCTTGAGGTGCTTGCGGATCACAGTGGGCTGGCGTTCTAGCAGGGACTCGGAGGTCCAGGAGTCCCTGCTTCCACAGGTGCGCTAGCGGACGCGCCCACCACCAGACACGCCCCCCGCTGGAACAGCGAGAAAAGGCGCGTGTCTCCTCTCCGCTTTGGGATTCACCTGGGAGTTGTGGAGTTTGCTGCCGTCCCCTCGACCTTGGGACTTGCTCCTGTGTTGTTGCCGCCACCTCTCGCCGCACCCGCTCCGCGGGTGCCGCTTCGGGAGGTGATAGAGCTCCGACCAAACCGCTGGGCTCCTTGAGGCGCTTGCGGATCACAGTGGGCTGGCGTTCTAGCAGGGACTCGGAGGTCCAGGAGTCCCTGCTTCCACAGGTGCGCTAGCGGACGCGCCCACCACCAGACACGCCCCCCGCTGGAACAGCGAGAAAAGGCGCGTGTCTCCTCTCCGCTTTGGGATTCACCTGGGAGTTGTGGAGTTTGCTGCCGTCCCCTCGACCTTGGGACTTGCTCCTGTGTTGTTGCCGCCACCTCTCGCCGCACCCGCTCCGCGGGTGCCGCTTCGCGGCTTCGGGAGGTGATAGAGCTCCGACCAAACAGCTGGGCTCCTTGAGGCGCTTGCGGATCACAGTGGGCTGGCGTTCTAGCAGGGACTCGGAGGTCCAGGAGTCCCTGCTTCCACAGGTGCGCTAGCGGACGCGCCCACCACCAGACACGCCCCCCGCTGTAACAGCGAGAAAAGGCGCGTGTCTCCTCTCCGCTTTGGGATTCACCTGGGAGTTGTGGAGTTTGCTGCCGTCCCCTCGACCTTGGGACTTGCTCCTGTGTTGTTGCCGCCACCTCTCGCCGCACCCGCTCCGCGGGTGCCGCTTCGCGGCTTCGGGAGGTGATAGAGCTCCGACCAAACCGCTGGGCTCCTTGAGGCGCTTGCGGATCACAGTGGGCTGGCGTTCTAGCAGGGACTCGGAGGTCCAGGAGTCCCTGCTTCCACAGGTGCGCTAGCGGACGCGCCCACCACCAGACACGCCCCCCGCTGGAACAGCGAGAAAAGGCGCGTGTCTCCTCTCCGCTTTGGGATTCACCTGGGAGTTGTGGAGTTTGCTGCCGTCCCCTCGACCTTGGGACTTGCTCCTGTGTTGTTGCCGCCACCTCTCGCCGCACCCGCTCCGCGGGTGCCGCTTCGGGAGGTGATAGAGCTCCGACCAAACCGCTGGGCTCCTTGAGGCGCTTGCGGATCACAGTGGGCTGGCGTTCTAGCAGGGACTCGGAGGTCCAGGAGTCCCTGCTTCCACAGGTGCGCTAGCGGACGCGCCCACCACCAGACACGCCCCCCGCTGGAACAGCGAGAAAAGGCGCGTGTCTCCTCTCCGCTTTGGGATTCACCTGGGAGTTGTGGAGTTTGCTGCCGTCCCCTCGACCTTGGGACTTGCTCCTGTGTTGTTGCCGCCACCTCTCGCCGCACCCGCTCCGCGGGTGCCGCTTCGCGGCTTCGGGAGGTGATAGAGCTCCGACCAAACCGCTGGGCTCCTTGAGGCGCTTGCGGATCACAGTGGGCTGGCGTTCTAGCAGGGACTCGGAGGTCCAGGAGTCCCTGCTTCCACAGGTGCGCTAGCGGACGCGCCCACCACCAGACACGCCCCCCGCTGTAACAGCGAGAAAAGGCGCGTGTCTCCTCTCCGCTTTGGGATTCACCTGGGAGTTGTGGAGTTTGCTGCCGTCCCCTCGACCTTGGGACTTGCTCCTGTGTTGTTGCCGCCACCTCTCGCCGCACCCGCTCCGCGGGTGCCGCTTCGCGGCTTCGGGAGGTGATAGAGCTCCGACCAAACCGCTGGGCTCCTTGAGGCGCTTGCGGATCACAGTGGGCTGGCGTTCTAGCAGGGACTCGGAGGCCCAGGAGTCCCTGCTTCCACAGGTGCGCTAGCGGACGCGCCCACCACCAGACACGCGCCCCGCTGGAACAGCGAGAAAAGGCGCGTGTCTCCTCTCCGCTTTGGGATTCACCTGGGAGTTGTGGAGTTTGCTGCCGTCCCCTCGACCTTGGGACTTGCTCCTGTGTTGTTGCCGCCACCTGTCGCCGCACCCGCTCCGCGGGTGCCGCTTCGCGGCTTCGGGAGGTGATAGAGCTCCGACCAAACCGCTGGGCTCCTTGAGGCGCTTGCGGATCACAGTGGGCTGGCGTTCTAGCAGGGACTCGGAGGTCCAGGAGTCCCTGCTTCCACAGGTGCGCTAGTGGACGCGCCCACCACCAGACACGCCCCCTGCACGCAACGTGCTTACTTTACGCTCTGCTAGGCGCTCAGCGGGACGCGAGCGGGACGCCGAGCGAAGCCCGAGCAAAGGGCGGGCAGTCTGTGGCAGTCAGGGGCTGTCAAGGCTGGGCTGGGCCACGTCCCTTATCCCTTTACCAGCAGTGTCTACAAACGGTCGTTGAGGCCCTTGGTGTTCTCTACATCCATGTCTACTCGCTCAGGAAGACCCCTCAGGAGTGAAGGTGACAGAGGAGCCATTGCAGGGAGCCCTGTTATAGGAACTATGGATCGTTTTATTACCAGGGTGGCGGCTGTAATAGAAAAGGAGATCGCTATGTCAGAGCGGCGCCTATCCGAGATCTACCTCCCTTCAAGACGCTCATCATTGGGGGCTGCTGCACAAGCGCTTACCCCGGCCTGTGAGCGGGTTCAACTTGCCCCTACTGTAGGAGTTCTTGGTGATTCTACAGACCCTCCCCACCTGCTTGAAATAGGGCAAAATATAGACAGGTTGGAACATTTTGCCACGCTTCTCCCTAGTGGTACTGAGGTAGAGGTTGGTCTTAGTATTCCTTCTCCATCTGTATCACCTAAACCCCTAAACGAAGCAATTAGTCAGTCTTTATTGCCAATTTCGCCCACTCCCATTATTATAATAACAGACGGGGTCTCAGACGGGGTGCCCTCAAGTGGCCAGATTCCTGAAACTAGACAGGATAAGAGGATCAAAAGTAAAAAGAGAGGACATCGTAAAAAGGGTAGACTGGTGAGTCAGGCGACACTTTACCAAAAAACAATAAAGCCCCTGGGTTTTGGCGTGAAAAATGTAAGGGGCACGACTATGGGGAATAAAGATGAGGCAGAAGGGGTTGTAGTGGCCTCCCCTAAGGGGCCACTTACTAACGATACCACAGTTAATGCCTCTAACCTCCCTGACCCTGTAACTATTGAAAATATCCTAGAGAGGGTAAATAGTCTCTTGATGCCCCTCCTAACACAAGTCAAGAGCCTGGGGTCCAGAATAGATAAATTAGAGCAATCAACCCTCGACGGGTTTTACTCACTCAAATCCACATTTAAACAACTAGTCAGAGTGAGTGAAAACCCTGACATGAGTCTGATGGAGAGTGAGCCCCCAACAGTTTCTTTACCACCAGAGAGAGTCCCTAAGCCCTCAAAAAATCTAAATAAGGTTGATACTAATAGATCACAATCCTCAGTTCCCAAAACTTCTCCCCCTCTTAAAGTAGGGTCGAATCTTAAGGGGCCACCAGCGCATTCAGAGGTTGCCGCAACTAAGCCCAAACCACTGCCACAAAAACAGCCCCAGACAACCAGTGGCAAATCAAAAAATATTCAAACATTAGGCTCATGTGACAAAGCTCAGGGATTAGTAACAGGGAAAATCTCTAGACCCGCCTCCCAACCTACACCTCTAACTACCTCTGTACCGGCTCCTAGGAATCCAGTACGTCGGACTCCTCCAATAAACCTCCCGCCAGACTGTCAACCCTTTGTTGCAGTTCTGGTAAATGTTCCTCCACTAAAGGAAGGCCAGTTGGAAAATCACCAATCCCTCAAGAATAAGTGCATCCACTGGCTAAAGTCAAATAAGCCAATTCCGTTGGGCGTGGATGGGATTATTCTAAGTGTCCGTAGAGTAGGCTGGGTAGGGCAGGGAAAGAAAACCCAGGAGGGGGATTGCATAATAATAAACTTTCAAGACCCCAGAGTAGTGCCCTCCATCTGCACTCCAATAAAAAATATGGGGGCCCTAGGGGTTAAAGTAGTAGATTTGACCTACTTTTACCCCAGGCAAATTGTTAGCCTAACTGGAGAAAGCCTAGGCTCCCCCGATTTTTGCCAAAATCGGGAGACTCCTTGTGCTGGGGCATCTGGGGGTAGAGGGATGAACCCAGTGTGGGTGTCAGGGTCCAACTGACTGCAGGAGGATGACCCCTGGGTATGTAAGAATGTAGCCGCAGATAAAGTATCTGTGAGTGTTCTAGATCCAATGGTAGTACTATCCTCCCCAACTGACTTCCCTCCATCTGGAGATACTGGAGATACTAGCGGGACGAGATGCACAGATAAGGGTACTCCTGCGACTTGCGAAATTCCAGCTGTGACGGGCCTAGTACTTAAGGTTTTCAGCTGGAACGTCGCAGGGATCGCAAGGAAGTTGGCTCTGCCCGACTTCACTGCATGGGTTGATGAACACTCTATGTGTATCTTTCAAGAGACCTGGAGTTTAGTGCCGGTACACAGGGTGGGATTTTCTTCCTACTCTGTCCCTGCACTGACCTCGGAAACTGGAAGAGGGCGACCTTCGGGCGGCCTGCTCATTTGGGTAGCAGCCTCCCTAGACTGCAGAGTAGAGGAACTTCATACAGGTCACCCAGACATTCAAAACATTATCTTAATAGATCAGCGGGGAAGACTGGTTTTAAATGTTTATAATGTTTATGCCAGAGGGACTAAGGGTGGAAGAAAGTCACCTGTAATATCACTTCTTGAGACCCTCCTAAATAAAACCCCACACAGGTTGCGTACACTGGTCATGGGCGACGTGAACTGTACGTTCGAGCCTTTGGGCTCGGATGTTGCCCTCGAACAAGATGAGGAGGACATTAGGTTGGGGATCCCTGTATTGGAACTCCCACCTATCAGAAGGTGGTCTGAAGTGGCGCTACAGTTATACTCCCTGAGCCTGGAATTAAATCTAAGGGCAGCTAACGGGAGGACAACCACGGATAGGGGGGGTGCCCACACGTACAATAGACCAGGACACACCTCCAGGATAGACTACATATTAGTAGATGTGTATCTATGGAAGCATGTGAGGGACATGCTAGTGGTCCCAACTACTGAAAGTGACCACAACCCACTTTCCTTAAGCATGAATCAGTGGTGGCGACCTGCAATAGAAGGTCATGATAACCCGGTAGGAGTGGTCCCCGATGAGTCTGAAGTCTCGCCCTGTGGCAGACGAATAAAATGGGCTAAACTGGTCCTATCAGAGGCAAGGGTCGGAGAAATTTTTTCCCTCCTAAATCATGCAGTGACATCCTTGGGGCCGCCTCTAGATGGGGTGGGTAGGGCAAGTGGACTCTTTGTCTCCCTAGTAGAGGCCTTGTCTAATGTGTTTACCATCCACTCCAGTAAGTTGGGTAACAAGAGAAGTAAAAAACTAGAAGATGGCTGGTATACTCAATCATGTAGGGTCCACAAGGCAAGGCTTGTTGAGGCAGTAAAGTGTAAATCCCACAGCGAGATACAGGTAGCAAGGAAGGCCTACAACCGATCCCTCAAAAGTGCTAAGAGGGAGTGGGAAGATAAATTCTGGGAAGATTTGCTCCAAGCTAGCAAATGTAGGGACTCAAGGGTTTTTTGGAATCTTATAGGATCACGGAATAGGCCCGAGGTAGCTATGAAACCCTGTAACATCCCGCCACAAAGTTGGGTAAAACATTTTGGGACTTTATACCTCCCGGCACAAGGGGAACTGAATGTTAGGGCGTACTCCCCACTAGCAACTGAACCGCATGCCTATGATCTCTTTACCCCTTTAGAGATTGAAAAAGTAATAGGGTGGGTAGCCCCCCGCAAGGCAGCTGGCCCAGATGGCCTTCCGGGGGACCTTATGAGGGCATATCCAGTAGAGTGGGGAAGGGTCATTGCAGCTCTCCTTAACGACATCATGAGGGGAGGGCCAGTGCCAGATTCATGGAAAGGGGCGGTGGTGGTACCGATTTATAAAAAAAGGGTGTAGAGAAACCCCGGGGAACTACCGCCCCATAAGCCTGATAGACTCCACCCAAAAGATAGCAGGCAAAGCCATACTTGGGAGGATTCTTCACTGGGTGGAGGAGAACAAAATACTATCGGATTTTCAGGCAGGTTTCCGGGCAGGAATGGGGACAATTGAGCAGGTGTTTAGGTTGGCACTTTTGGGGTGGAAGGTGGTGGAGCTAGGCAAGGGCAGTCTATATCTGGCCTTTATAGACCTAAAGACTGCCTTTGACCTAGTCCCCCGGGAAGAACTGTGGAGGGTGCTTTATGAGTTGGGACTGCCCCCTTACATTCTGTCCCTCCTCGTCAGCCTCCATGCCCATACCTTCGCCCAGGTCCGCTGGGGTAAAAGCGGAGAGCTCACTGAGAAGATACCGGTGTCCAGGGGCGTGAGACAGGGTTGCGTTCTGGCGCCCACCTTATTTTCACTATATGTGAATGGGGTGGTAGAATATCTTCAACTGGATCCAGCCGACGCTCCTTGTCTCGGAGGAGTGCGGATCCCCACCCTGCTATTTGCGGACGACACTCTCTTGATCTCCAAGACTCCGCAAGGTCTCCAAAAACTGTTAACCCGCTTCCAGGATTTTTGTGCTGCAAAGGGCCTAGTAATTAATGTGGACAAAACTAAATATCTAGTCCTAAATCCCCCAAGGAAACTGGGCCGCCCACCTATGCTCAATTCTGTTGCCTTGGAGAAAGTATCCGAATTCGATTACCTCGGAATTCGGATAACGGATAGAATGTCCTGGGCACCCCACATCGATAAGATGGTTCTTAATCACAAGAGGGTAGGAGGAGCCTTGTTGAGGGAATTCCGGGCTTCACCTAGGAGATCGCTTACCCCAGTAATTGATATCTACAAGGCCAAGGTAGTAACATCGGCCTTGTACGGGGCAGAACTGTGGGGTCATTGCCGTCTGGAGGCCCTGGCCACAGTGGAAAGTAAGCTATTAAAAACCATTATCGCCATCCCTCCGAGCACTCCAACTATACCTGTGTTGTTGGACACAGGCTGTAAAAACATCAAAGACCAGGCCCAACTCCGCCCCCTCCTTTTATGGACACGAATCTGGAGGGGTGAAGAACTGAAATCATATGCTGATGGATTGGCAGAAATAATGAGTTTGGGTGGCTGGGCAAAAATAAGATGGCTGAGAGACACTAAAAAGCTTCTGGAGAAAATCGGACTAGGGGACTGTTGGTCAACTCGCACAGCCCCACCAAAAGAGGTTGTGAAGAGTCTTTATTGGAAATGGACTGCGGAGCATTTAATTACAAACCCGAAACACTGCAAGTCCACTGCTGCTTTTTTAGTGGTAAAAGATGTGGTGGCATTTGAGCCTTATTTGGACCTCATCACCCTCCCTTTTGACCGAGCACTATATTTTAAATTTAGAGTTGGCTCGCTCCCGCTTGGGGCTGTGGTATCAAACTGGAAATCATCTGCTCACATGTCTCCCAACTGTGCATGTTGTCCGAGCAGGATTGAGTCCATCACGCATATCCTGTTTGAATGCCCGGACTATGCAAAGCCTAGGAGCTTTTGGCTTAAACCTCTTTGCCGAAACATGGGTACGCGTAGTTATCTAGTAGCTTTGCGCATCCTAATGACGGACACATCCCCTCCAATTATATGTGGAATAGCAACATTTTTAAAGCAGTTTTGGCTTATTCGTTGCAAGAGACTGTCAGTAGTGGTTTAATTCTCTTTTTAGCTAAATTATTCTGGGCACTTCATGTCCTTTTATCTTTTTTAAACGAGATTAATATTGACTTCTTATGTAATGGCTTTGTACATTTGTAATTGGCTGTATTGTATTTGTGCTTATAAGATATCTTGCATATCGAATAAAAGCTTATGACTGACTGACTGATTTTGCAAACAGCTTATTGAAATACAACTTTAAACCGTATAATTTGCTTTCTTCCCTTCAATTCGGAGCATTTTTCGTGGTAGTGGTGTGTTCACTGTGATACCTTTAATTGATCTCTGAGTGAAACTAAACATCACTTGCCTCTGACAGCTTGGGCGTCGCCTGGCTCCCAACATGTTGGGAGCCAGGAGAACATGTGTGGATTGAGCAGCAGTTGAGTACTATGTGTACTTCTACAAAATAGGTGTTTGTCCTCCACACTGCTGTGATTTTTTTTTAATTATCCAGTTGATGAGCTTGAACTTTCAGGTGCATACACGACATGGTAATGCTGTAAAAGTGTCTTAGATAACTATATGGTCTATGGTGCTGGTCTTTCTCAGGCAGCAGCACAGATGGGTGGAGGGCAGTTATTGACACATGGATTTTTTTGGTCTGGATTGACCTTGCAACATTCACCCAGTCTTTTAACCTACACTAATAATATTCTACAATTCTTTGCTTCCACTGAAATACATATCGATTGCCATGCTATTTATTTGAAATGCTTTACATTACCATACAATATTCCTTTAAAGCCAGACCTATTGGCGGTTGCCAATGCTTGTTAAGAAAGGCCTGACCAATTTCGATCCATTACACAAAACAACAAGACGGCCCATTTCTGACAAAATGTACTTAACGAAATGCGCATTTAATGGTTGTTTTTTTGTTCATAAAAATAACTTTCCCTGAGAGTTTAGATTCAACTAATAGAATTTCACAGCCACAAAGGGCCAGCTGCAACTATAGCATCTATCTAATTCCTACCTTTCTACAGAATTGCACGTTGTTAAGGTACAATGTCAGCGATTAAGGATATAAATGCGCGTCCAGTGACAGACCCAGGTGGTTACAGGATTTTTAAAGGCAACTTCTAATTATGTTGAAAGGTAAGAATTAGGAAGCTCATATCGTAATAGCCATGAAACGGTGTTTTGCTCTTTTGTTTTTTTTTATCAACTTAGGGTTTATTTCCCTTTGAGCAACCTGCTAATGAGAAATATGAAACTAAGTTTGTCATTTACCCACGGTACAGAATACTTAGAAAGTCTCCGTTTTCATATGACGTATATGTCGACACATGCTTCAGTATCATGCCTTGATAATGATAACGTTCAATTGAGTCCTTCTAATTTTAATCAAACTACTTTAAAAATTGAACGATAGACTAGTATGCTCTACCATTTGATATGAACATTTGAAGAGATTACAAGGTACTTAAAATCGGTATTCATGCGTGCTAACAAATCCAGGCTACCAGCGTTTTGGCAAGTCTATTCGGAAATACAGTCTCTTCCTGTATGTGACTGTCCCTATAGACTCATTAGACCTGCATCAATGATGTATTTTAGCATGTCATGAGTGATGGAATATTGTGGTCCTAAGCAGTGCATGACAGGGGCACAAGTTAAAGGTAGTTCGTCAAACTATAGGTGGTTAGTTTCCGTGTTTTTTGTTTTTTAAATGTTATCTCATATCAACTCAGAACTATGTCACTTTAATCTTTGCTTTATTTAGTGAATTGCTGAGTTTTTTTTATGTAAGTTAATATTATGTTACCATACCCAACTATCACGTCACTTACACCTTTGTTTGTTTAAGTTAATCTAAGTTCAGACTATGCCCACCCTCCCCAGGCAAACTGCAGCCAACCCCTTGCTGCATATGTCCATTGACTATGCACAGCTAGAGTTTGGCCGCAGGGCCTGACCTCTAGCTATGCTCTGCGCCCAACTCTTTGTGGGTGATCAACCCCCAGCTGCACCCCTCTGGCTGGGCCCTGCACCCAACCCACAGCGGACAGCTAACTATCCCCCACCAGTGGCCAAGCCCTCCCCCTGCACACCATCTCAGGGGGTGCATGGCAGTGAGTTGGGCAGCGCCCAACCCACTGCTGGCAGCCAACCCTACTGCGCACTGCCTACCCACCTGCACAGTGGCTATTGGTCGCAGGGTGGTAGATAGAGGAGTAGTGGGCACAACATTTTCCCAGACGTTGCAGCTAGCCGATCAGATCATGTTGGCACCGAAGCACCAAAATAGACATCAGAAGTAAAAGTTCCAATGGTCAATCGGAAGCACCTATTTATTTTTATTTTTTGGTATAGGGGGAGTGTCACTGTACTTGTGGGGTAGCCGTCCACATATCTATTTTTCTGAGGGTTCACAAAAAGCATGCTTTGTGTTCTAACTGTGTGCCAAATTTGGTGTAATTCTTTCAGCCGTTTGTTCTCTATGAAAGAGCAAACTTTCCTTGAGGCAATTAAAATGGGAAATCACACTTTTTGGACTCTCTTTTTATTGACACCCACTTGACAGACCAATATGTGATTTTCCATAAATGAGCCAAAGTGGATTCACTTTGCTCATGAAAGTTTTACGCAAATTCATCTAACAGCACGAAAGTTATTAAAGAAACAAGAATGCCTTTCCAATGGAATTTTTGACCTAAGGATAGCTATATTAGTGCTAGTGCCACTAGTGTAATATGTAATATACAATATACTAATGTACTAAATTACAATTAAGCACTGAAATGGAGGTGAATGGGGGCACTCAAACAGTCAATACATTAGGTGGGCTGGGTCAAGAAATGATTTTTATAGTCTTAAAGTATGGCTGAATCAGGCAGACCCAAAGCCCAAACTTTATATATGACAGTAGGTCAGTTTGAAGCTGTTCTATCAAAACCCATATCTAACAATGGTGGTAAACAAAAGACTGCTTACAGTTACATGTGTGATTTTACATGCAGTGGATTTTAGTGTGCTTTTATGTGTTTATTGGCGAGTAGCTCAAACTCATGTCAATTTCTCCAGATTATGGTTGTGTAGTTATTACTGCCATGTTAGGACTCCCATCTATTAAAGATGTTGCTCAGTTATGGATGCTAAATTATAGAAGTATAGTCTTTTTACGTGTTAAAGTTTTAGTGAATTATGTTACTCGCCCACAGGTTTAAGGCATATAGATTTATTATGCTGGGAAAATTTTGAAAATTTTAATGAATGGATATAGGTTTGAAGTAATGAGTGAGGCCTTCCAAATGAACATCCTAAGTAGTACTTATAAGAATGATGGCCTCTTACTAATTGAAATGATGTATGTAGTGTGTGGAAAGATATTCCTCCTGAGTAATTGTAAGAAATTGGGTCTCTAGTTATCAGAGGTTTGCACTTTGTCCAAGTAGGGACCACAATCCTTGTCAAAGTCCGCTAGATACATACTTTAAATTAACCTGTGCTCACCCTCTGGTAGCTTGGCACAGAGCAGGCAGGCTTAACTTAAGAGGCAATGTGTAAAGTATTTGTGCAACACACACACAGTAACACAATAAAAACACCACAAAAAGACTCCACGCAGGTTTAGAAAAATAGAGAATATTTATCTGAGTAAAACGTCACCAAAACGACAAAAATACAATCAGTAGAAGTCGAAATATGAATTTCGAAAGATTAAATACAAAAATAGTGCTTTGAAGTTACTAGTGGTCAAAAGGTTACTTGAGGTCCCGAGGGATTAGTACGAATCCAAAGTTCAGGCCAACCACAATGGAGGGCAGGCCTGCTACGAGACTCACGCAGGTCCCACTGAAAAAGTACCTTGGATGGTGCAAGCGTCTACGTCGAGAACACAATGCATCGGTTCTGATTCACGCAGTAGGTTCCTGCATCGTTGTTGACCTCTGTAGAGATGAAGGCACTGCGTCATCGTCGAGCTGCGCAAAGTGATGTCATCAGGCCATACAGGCTGTTGAACCGCTGCCGTTGAACAGCCTCTGCATCAAAGGGCGATGAGTTGGTTCCGACTGGCTAACTGGTGATGATCTGTCAATTTTGTAGCAAAACAGCTGCAGAACCCACTTCTGAGGCCTTGAACTGGGGCACCTCAGTCAAGGGTAGGACTCACAGATGGCAGAGTCCCGCAGCACCAGCAGCATTGCAGGAAGGCTTTTGTGTCCCTGAGAGTTTAAAAAAACAGGAGGCAAGCCAGCAAGCCATTGCTGTCACTCTGGGTTCAAGTGAGATGGGTCCAGTCCTTGTCCTCAGCAGGGCAGAGATCAGCAGGCATTAGGGCAGCTTAGCAAAGCAGGGAAGCAGTTCCTCAGAACAGTCAGTCAAGGCAAAGTGGCAATCCTTACAGGACAGCAGTCTTTACTCCAGCAGAGTTCTTCCCAGATCCAGTAGTGTACTGAATTGGTAGGGTTAGAGCCCCAGTACATATACCCAAAAGTGCCTGAGATGTACGACTTTGAAGCAACTCTCTGAAGTCCACAAGGATCCCTTTTGACCCAGTCCAGCACTGTCTGTGGGGGGTGAATCAGTGCGTTGTGTGGTGGTAGGACACTACCATTTGAAGTGTGTCAGCCCCTCCCATTCGTCACTGCCCAGGAAGACAGATGAGCCCTCAGAATGCAGATGAGCTTCACCTTCCTGTGTCTGAGGCTGTCTGGGGGTAATGCACAAGGTGTTGCTGTCACCCAGGCCAGAAGTCTATTGCAGGCACAGTTAAGAGCAGAGAAATGTCCACTTTCTTAAAGTGGCATTTCTAAAATAGTATTGGCAAATCCAACTTTAACACTAAAGAGGATTTATCATTACCATTCCAAAGATATGAAACATAATTTAACTATTTATTTTATTTATTTATTTAAGCTTTTACCGCGCACAGCTACCCACAGTGGGTTTCCCGGTGCCAGGGATAGACTATAGAAGAAGGACAATGCAACACCTGACTTGAGGCCACAACCAACTATTAACTGCGCTTGGTGAACAAAAGAGTCTTCAAAGTCCTACGGAAGCGGAGTAAGTTGGTCTCTGACTTTAGTACTAGTGGGAGGGAGTTCCAATATTTCGGGCCCAGAATAGAAAAGGAGCGGCCTCCCATTCTTGCCAACTTACATCTTGGCACTGTGAAATTGCCAGTGTCCGATGACCTTAATGAGCGCACGGGTGTGTAAGGAGTTACCAACCCTTGGATATAAGCTGGAGCGCTGCCCTGCTTGGCCTTGAACATGTAACAGAGTGCCTTGAATTTAACACGTTCAGGAACGCTCAGCCAATGAAGATCACGCAACGCGGCAGCAGCTGAAGTGCGTCTAGGGACGTTCTTTAACAGGCGCGCAGCCGCATTTTGTACAACCTGAAGCAGATGTATGGTGGCGTTGTCTGCGCCCAGGTAGAGAATATTGCCATAGTCCAGTCGTGATGTTACAAGTGCCTGGACTACGGTTCTGCGAGAGGAGAGGGGGAGCATCCACAAAATCTTGTGAAGCCACCGCAGCGTTGAGAAGCAAATGGCTGCCACCTTAGTAGCTTGTTGCTTCATATTTAGCCTGTCGTCAATGATGACGCCCAGGTTACGGACTGCAGTGGATGGCGTAGGCGCATTGCCCAGTTCAATGGGCCAGTGATGGGGGCCCCAAAGATGTTTGTTCCGACCCAGAATGACCACCTCGGTCTTCTCCCCATTCAGCTTGAGACAATTTCTCCGCATCCAGTCGGCCACAAGAATGAGGCCAGCCTTGAGTGCGGAGGTGTTGTTCTCGTCTCTCCCTGATAGGGAGAAGATAATCTGGGTGTCATCTGCATAGGAGAACAGGGTTAGCCCAGCCTGTTCAACTATGGTCGCCAGGGGTTTAACATAAATGTTAAATAATAAAGAGCTAAGGATTGAACCTTGGGGAACGCCTCGGGTAGATGGACAAATGGTGGAGGCTGCTTTGGGGGAAAACACTTGAAAGGTTCGGTCGCTAAGGAACGACACTACCCAGGCCAGGGCCTGGCCTGCCACACCTAGGGATTTCAGAGAGTCAATAAGAATGGAATGCGACACGGTGTCGAAGGCTGCGCTCAAGTCCAGCAGGATGAGCACCATGGTGTTACCCTGATCGACACCGTGCCTAAGACTCTCTGTTACTCCCAGGAGGTCTGTCTCAGTTGAGTGTCGAGGCCGAAAGCCCGACTGCGAGGGATGGAGAAAGGCAGTGTTTTCGACTAGTTTGGAAAGCTGGGAATTAATATGTTTTTCCAATATCTTCGAAAAGATAGGCAACAGTGATATTGGGCGAAAATTGGCAGAGTTGGAGGAATCTGCACCCAATTTTTTCAGTAACGGTACGACCATGGCGTGTTTCCAAGGTTGGGGGACATGGGCCTCGCTCAGAGAAGCGTTTAGCAGTTTAATGATGATGGGGTGTGTGAGGGGATCTAATTGTTTTAATATTTTGGCTGGGAGAGCATCCCGTGGGGAGCCCGATCGCACACTATTTAAGCAGGAGACAAAGGAAATGGCATCTAAAGGCTGCCAAATAGTAGTTACTGCATCAATGGCGGTGTTTGCCAGTTCCTGGACCATATCAGGGGCAATAGAGGTAGTCACTGGGAGTGAGGTGAAATGGTCGTAGATAAGATCAACTTTCTTTGTAAAGTAATCTGCCAAGGATTGACACTGAGCGGCATCAAGTGCCGGAGAGGGAGGAGTGGAGTTGGCACCGGTCAATTTTTTAACAACCGAGAATAGCACCTTAGGGCAATTTCGTGCATCAGTCACAGTTTTTTTAGTATAATCTGCTTTAGCAGTTTTGCAGCTATTATGGTACTTTTTCAAGGCTTCTTTATAGATGATTTTGCGTGAGGGGGAATAACCTTGTCTCCATTTACGCTCCAAGGTCTTACATTGTGAGCGGAGGCATTTAAGTTGTTCAGAGTACCACGGAGCCGGGGGATGATGTAAAGAAGCGAACTTCGATGTTATCGGTAGCACCAAATTGACAGCATTAGTTAGCCAAAGTTCAGTGGCACAATTTAGTGCAGCAACTGGTAGTTCAGTGCACGGAAGTGTTTTGATCAACAAATTATTGAGTTCTAGCATGTTGATCTTACCCCAGTTCCGAGCTGGTCTAGCAGTTCCCGCCTCAGGTCTTTTTGCTGTTTCAGCCATATCTAACGAGAAAGGGACGGCTAAATGGTCGGACCAGGCAATTTGTAGGGCTTCACGAGAACAGTCTAAGGGAAGATTGGACAGAATCGGGTCTAATAGATGGCCAGCGCAATGTGTGGGGCCTGTATTTTGAAGTTGAAGACTAAAAGCTTCCAAGATGGAGAGAAACTGATTTCTGCAAGGACACTCATGGTCTTCCAGATGTATATTTAGGTCTCCTAAGATCGTAAAATTCGATGCTTTGAGCAGTACTGGAGCTAAAAAATCTGGTAGTGATGTTATCCATGAGCTCGCAGTCCCAGGGGGACGATATACCAATAGTCCTGACAACGTCAATTGGGGGGTGATGGTCAGTTTAAATAGGGCCGATTCACAATCTTTTTGAGTGGCATCTACCAGTTTACAAGTGTAAACATTCCTGTAGACAATTGCAATTCCGCCACCCCTGCCAGAGACCCTATCCTGACGAAGAATGGCATAGTTGAAAGGAATTGCATCAGCAACTAATCCTTTCTAATCAGGAATTACAGCTTAAATGTGTTTTATGAAATTCCCAATGCTAGCCTATGAGAGGAGCAGGCCTCAACGCAGTGAAAAATTAATTTGGCTGTTTTTCACTACCTGGACATGTAGCACTTACAAGTATATGTTTTACCTTTCAGTTACACAGCACCCTGCCCATGGGTTACATAGGGCCTACCTTAGGGGTGACCTATGTATAATAAAAGGGGAGTTTAAGGTTTGGCAAGTGATTTTAAATGCCAAGTCGAAGTGGCAGTAAACTGCACACACAGGCCATGCCATGCCATGGCAGGCCTGAGACAGGTTTGAAAGGCTACTTGTGTGGGTGGCACAACCAGTGCTGGAGGCCCACTAGTATCATTTAGATTACAGGCCCTGGGTATAGAGTATACCACTTTACAAGGGACTTACAGGTCAATTAAATATACAAATCAGGTATATACCAATGTCACCATGTTTTAGGGGAGAAGAA
This sequence comes from Lissotriton helveticus, assembly GCF_964261635.1. Lineage (NCBI taxonomy): Eukaryota > Metazoa > Chordata > Amphibia > Caudata > Salamandridae > Lissotriton > Lissotriton helveticus. Next base: position 1,118,907,704 of record NC_136070.1, read on the forward strand.
CATGCACTTTAGCACTGGTCAGCAGTGGTAAAGTGCTCAGAAACATAAGGCCATCAAAAGGATACAGCAAAAAGAGGAGGAGGAAGGCAAAAGGTTTGGGGTAACCCTGCAAAAAGGGCCATTTCCAACAGTAATATACTTATGTGCAGGTTAACTTAGTACATGCATGTGGGTATAATGTCTGTTAGCACTGGGAGTGCAATATGTGTAAGAATTGTACGGCTCAGCATTGTGTTATTCTTGATAAAGGCTTTTGTTGAACAAAGAAATATATAGTAATCTTTGGACTATTAGTTGTACCAGAGACACTTCCACTACATCCACACGCTGATTAGTGGTGTTTTCAGGAATACATTTAATTATAGGGAAGAGAATGTTTTTCCCCTCTGATCTTCTGTTAGCCTGTTTCGCCTTTTTTTTGCAATTGCCTTTTTTAGTTCTCTGCAACCGACACCATTAGCTGTCTTTAGGCAGACCTATAGTTTCCAGTACAAAACATGTATTTGAAATTGCCTTTTTGGTTAGCCTCTTGCTAGTGCCTGGGAGAATTGTTGAATATCTATGTTAACTGTTCTTAATTCGATGGCTTTCCTCCCTATTCCTACATTTGTCACACCCAGGATCTTTTCCATCTCACAGAGTTCTTCTTTAGTGGGTTACGTCCTTCGGGGAACTATTATTTTGTAGTTAACACTCCGTGGGAGTGCATGTACGGCTAATTTACACCTGAAAAGTACATTGTCATGTACTCCATTTTTGTCTCATCTAGGCATTATATTCACAAAGAGGTCCTTTTAAGTTTAGGACCTCTTTAGGGTGTTCCCAGTGAATGTTGGAGTTGAAGGCAGCTAGTTGCCATTCTCTCAATATCGGGTAGGAGGCCTCGATATCGGGTAGGAGGTTTGCCTATTCCGCACCAGCTATAAGGGAACATGGATTGTTCTCCTTAGCACCAGTTGCCTTCACTTCATATCGATCTGGTGTCTTAACATGTATCCACTCTGCTTATTGGGCTAGCGCTACCCAGAAAAGAATCATGAGTGCATCTCTGTTGTTCTTTTAAAAAATAGCACATTAAGATTTATAATGTTGGCAAACTGTAGGTAGCCCTCTGCCAAGCAATTTGTCACGTGTCAACCTCCAGTCCCGATGAGGCCTGGAATTCTATAAAGGCCGAAATGTGTCCACCAACTATTCTTTTGAAGGAGACAACAACCAAAGATGCATTTTCCATGCTGGGGATGAGCTTGACTTCGAAAAAAGTGAAGCTACTAGTTCATTTTCCTAGCTTCTTCCAGGTGGATTGGTTGTTAAGGCATTATACTTTCATTGTTCTGCATCTCTGCATCAGTCTGCCTCGCAGTGTTACGCAGGTGTATTGGTTCAATAGGTAGAATGATGGGATGGTAGGATTCAGTGAGGAGGCAGCTGGTGTCCGGCAGACTGATTTGCAGATGCAGGGTAGTGCGAGGCTTCTGTATATGGAATAATGTAGATTGATAAAGACACCTACAGATCTAGTGTGGACCTTTACATAAATATTGGTGCTGATGGTGGCTGGGCCGGAGCATCTCTCAGGAAACCCCGACCACAGTGCACGTAAATACACATCTGTGTAAGGAAAATTCCCTGTGAAGGGATTTTATGTGAAACTGTGCATGCATAAGAGCCTGGTGATCTGGCGAACAGGTTGGAGCCAAGTTATGCTTTATTTTACCTGCTGAGATTGGCACTGCAGTTGGAGTCCACGCGCACCGTGACCACTGGGGTGGTTGCGTGACCATCGCGAGCAGACTTCCACCAGTGTTCTGCCTCACAAGAGCCTTTCTGACATCTGCGTGATGTGTCCAGTGGGGAGCAGCCTTCATGAGTTCGGCGTCATCACAACTGGCGTTTTTTTACCTGCAGGCTCCAGTTCAAGGCAGAATTTTATGAGAAATAGACTGCAAGATATATGCGGTTACATCATCACTTTGGAGACGCAATTTTTAGAGATTGTTTTTACTCTCACTTCGACAACCATGGTCTAGTTGTGCTTGGTGATTGGTACACGCCTTTTAACAACTGCCTGTTGAGGTCTACTTTGGGACATACACTCATCATTAATGAAGCGTTGTGGTTGTCCTGCTTATTATTTTGTGAAGTATTTAAGCACTCAAGTTTGGGTGGAGAGTGTGTACTTATTTATTCTCTTGATTTCGTTCCTGTGCATTTAAATTATGACTGCACAACAGTTTGTCGCTCAACCACAGCCATTTTTACAATCTGCAGGTAAGCCAGTTGTTAAATGTTGCACATGGTACATGAATTTCGAGAGCTACCTTTTAGCCATTGATGCCAGGAGGTTTCACCTGGAAAGGAAGAAAACGATTTTGTTGAGTTGCCTTGGTGTTGCAGCTCAGGACATTTTTGACAATTTGCCAGAAATAGAGGGACATGAGGATGAGGATGAACCATGGGATGACTTGTGCGAAGCTGCTGCACATTTTGCAGTGAACAACCTAATGTGGTGATTGAAAGATTTACATTTTTTCTGGTAACAAAAGTAGTGACGAAAGGTTTGATGAATTTATAGCTAGTTTGAGGATTTTAGTGGCATCTTGTGACTTTGGTAGTAGTGTTGACAAATCTTCGAGATCAGCTAGTCTTAGGTTGAAAAATACAATAAAGACTACTATGTACGTTTAATCCTTCTTTATATGAGTTAATTGGTATTGCAAAAGGGGTAGAAAGATGAATGCTATCATCCTACGTGATATCAATTTACAAAGAAGAGACAAGTGAAGCAGCAGTACGCGTGGACACCAAAGAGAAAAAGTTAAGACTTTGTAGGAATGAAAACTTGTGATTACAAGGATGGCCATAAAATGTGTTATTGCTATTGCTGTGGGTCACAATACCATTTAGGAAATTATCCAAATTGTCTTGCCACTAAATGTAGGTGTCTGAAATGTGAAAAATGTGGTCATTTTTCTAAAAAATGCAGATACAAGGAAAGTGGGGTGTTGGGAGTAGCAAAAAGAAGAGTGCAAATGTATCTACCATACGGATTGATGAAGAAGACATGTTGGATGAATGTCAATGTCAGTTTGGTGATGGTATCCTTGCTATTACATCCAATGACAGTTGTAAGATTAAAGGGCTATTTTGTGTCATAGACTTTGGTACCAAACAAGTGCTGGTAATGACTGATTCAGGATGTTCCATTAAAGTTTTAGATCTAACCACTTTTTAGGAGAGTTGAAATGATGAGCACTTGTTTGAATGTGATATTTCACCTAAAGCTTTTGCTGGTTTTGAAATACAAATGCCAAGATGGTCTGAGGATACATTACAGTTTAAGGGAAGGGAAATTCATACAAAAGTTAATGTGGTTGATGGAGGCAAGGATGTGTTTGGCTGGATGGATCAAGCTAGGTTGGGAATAATTTTAAAACCGGGGTTCTCTGAGCCCGTACATTTCGACTCTGATTGGATGGAGAAGGACTCACAATATTTGGGGCCTTTCAGTATTAGACCTTAATTATTGAACATTAACCTGCAATGTGGAAAACATTGAGGTTTTACGGAAAAATTATGACAGGGTATTCAGGGAAGAAACTGGATGTGTGAAAGGATTTTTACATGATATAAGGTTGAAAGAGAATGCAACACTGGTCATTTATAAGGTCAGGAATGTGTCTTTGAGTGCCAGTAAGGATTTGAAAGCATTACTAGATAGAATGTGTGAGTTTGAAAATCATTGCTCCAGTGGAATGTTTGGAATGGGTTTCAAGTATTATTATTGCATGGAAAAAAAATCCGAAATCAGGTTGTTTGTTGATCTTCGCTGTTTGAAGAACATCATTGTGGAGTGTCTTCCAAAATCCTGGCGATGCTAGCACAGATAGGAGATGCATGTATTTTTAGTACCATTGACTTCAGAGATGCATATCATAAGAATAGACTGACAGCTAAATCAGAACATTTAATAACATTCAATACTCCTTTTGTGACATTTAAGTATCTGAGATTGCTGTTTGGGTTAGGGTCGGCAGATGGCGTCTTTCAAATTCTAATGTATGGATTGTTTGAAGGAATAGTTTGTGTAATGACCTATCAAGATGATATTCTTATTTTTGCTGCTAATATCCGTCAGTATGATTTGCTGTTGCACAAAGTGTTAAATGTCCTTCAGGAATGTGGCATGACCATACGCAAGGATAAGTGCAAGTTTCAAATGAGTAAGATTGAGTATTTAGGTCACCAATTTTCCGAGAGAGGCATTGAACCTAAGGAAGACTTGCTAAGAGCAATCAAAGAGTCCCCCACCTAAGGACAAGGACAGTTTACGTTCCTTTTTAGGACTTAGTGAATACTATGCACAGTTTATCTGTGGGTTCACTGTAATATTTGAACTTTTAAAGAAGTTGGTAAGGAAAAAGTAGAAATTTAGCTGGTTAGAGGAACTAATGGGCATTTGAAGATGTGAAAAGCTGATTTTGAAATGTGATACTTTGAAACCATTTATTCAAGGAAAAACTTGTGAAGTTACAGTAAAAGCAAGTGCATATGGTCTAAGTGCAGTATTAAAATGTAAAATGTAAAATGTAAATGTAGGAATTTGTAAAGCACACAGCTACCTCCACCGGAGGTGTCCCGGCGCTGTCCGTATACCGCTTAGGAACCCTTCCTGGCTTTCCTGGGAAATGTCCACTCCTGGGCACCCCCAGGTGCAGCCAGGCATCCCAGTGCTTTTGGGGCCGTTGTGGAGACTAAGCAAGCTATTGCCCAGAGTTGCAGCGTGGGACCCATGATCAGAACAGGCACTGAGGCGAGAATATCCAGTCAGGGGAATTAATGAGCCGGAGATCCGCCGAGGCGGGAATCGAACCCTGGTCCCTGGCCAGAGCTCTGCATCAAGGTCTGCCTGCTCTAACCATTGAGCCACACATTGAGTCAGAGGGTGAACAGAAAAGAGAGGACCATTGTTTTCATATCTCACACTATCAATAGTGCTGTGTTGAAATATAGCACAATTGAAATTGAAACTTTAGCTTGTGTTTGGGCTAAAAATAAATCCAAGACTTATTTATGGGGTCAAATATTTAAACTTCTGACAGATCATAAACCATTAGTGTGTCTTATGAGTGACAAGGAAGTTGGTAAGTCATCTTTGAGGTTAGTTACATTGATAACTTCATTACAGGCATCTGACTTTGAGTTATGTTACATGCCTGGTAGTGTAAAAGTTTGTTCTGACTCTTTGTCACATTTACTGGTGCAGTGTAATGACATTGGTGAAGAACGTTTGTCAGATGAATGTGTGGTAGCCGCTGTGGATGCAGTTGAGAAGTTTTGTGCTGCAATATCTCCAGATGAGTGGCTTGATGAATGGCTGAAGGATAGTAAATACCAAGAGCTACTTCTTAAACATATTTGTTGTAGTGAATTTATAAACAACAGGAATGGTGCTGGTGACATCAAGGATTTTTTCCGTGTGTCACCCTAGTTAAGTTTTGAATCTGAAATCATTATCAAAGGTAATCTGTTTGTGCCACCTGAAACTCTGAGGAATAGGTTGGTAAATATTGTTCATGAGGGGCATCTAGGCCTAAAATCTACAAAGAAAGGTTTGCATAGTCATTACTGATGGCTAGGCATGTCACGGTGGTGGAGACTCCTACACAATCTTGTCAATAATGTTTGTCATCTGATAAAAGTTGCCAACCCTGTTGGTTAGTGTTGAGGTGCCTGGACAACCTTGGGATAACATAGCTGTTGGTGTTTTTGAATCCTTTGATTGCTTACTAAGCGATCAGAGGCATTTTATTGCCCTGATTGCCTATTTTTCAAAATGGATACATTTTAAAGCTGTGAGTGAAATCACCACTGATGCAACAATTGAGTTTTTGGATGATGTATCTTTTTTGGAAGGGTTACCGAAGATCTTAGTATTGGACAATGGCACACAACTGGTATCAACATAAATGTGTGTTTCTTTAAGATAATGGTATAACTCATTACAAAGTCACTCTTTTTAAAAAAAAAATATTTTTATTGCTGTGAAAATCAGGGCAAAATTACATTCAACAAAAATGCATCATTAGCTGTAATCACATCAAGATAATAGGGCAAGTTACTAAAGCAACACTACTCATCGCCACCTCCACCGAACACAAAATCATCATTAAGAGCCCCCGTCCCCGCCCATCAACAACAGTAGCATCATACTATGGGGAAACATCCTCCGTTGTAATTTCTGGCGAGTCACATATGTATCATCAAAATTTATACCATGCTCCCCAGACCCTCTCCCATTTACGAGGGCACCCACGGTGATGAAGCCGCTTTCTCGGCCACCATTGCCTCGTCCATATCTCTGCACCATTTTTTAAGCATAGGCAGGACCTCTGACCTCCATAACATAGCAATGTTGCATTTCACCATCAACATACCCAACATAGCCCAGTCCTGCTCCTGATGATTAAGATCATTCGGTTCCCACACATTCAGCAGGCAGCGCCTTGGGTCCGGGAGGATTGAAATTTCTATCGCCTGGGAGATAGTAAGCATTACCTTGGCCCAATACGCCGCTATTTGTGGGCAGTCCCAAACAGTGTGATAAAATGTACCCTCCTCCCCACACTTGCGTAGGCAATATCTATGTTGGTCTGCCCCGATTACATAGAGTGTTGTTCTAGTGTGGTACGTGCGATGCAATACTTTAAGTTGGACTAGCCGGAGTCTCGAGGGGATGGCCATTTCACGTGGTGAGGACAAGGCTTCCTGCCATTCTGAGTCATCAAAGTCGCCCACATCCCGGGACCAAGTCTGTCTCAATTTGAACGTCGGGTCTGGTAAGTTGTTGATTAATTTACGGTATGTAAAGGACGTCGCCCTGCTCGTCATGTGTTCCGTCAGGAGTCTATCCTCCAATGGGGTTGCCTCAGATAAGGAAGTGCCCAACTTTAAGTGCATGTCAGATTTGGAGATATCTAAACTGTTCTGTCTGCGCAATGCCGTATTGAGTTTGTAGGTGCACAAATTCGACCACCGCCCCTTTTTTCCAAAGGTCCCGCACTACAGAGATCCTGATATTGTCCCATTGCTGAAACCCTTTGCTTTTGCAAAGGTTGCCCAGCTTTTGTGCGTCCCACAATGGTGTCATTAATGTGATAGTTCCCATGCACTGTAATCGGAACATCGCGTGGTACCATATTTGAATTGTGTGTGCTATAGTACCAATCAATCCGGAGGGCATACGCTTTCTATAGAGGATCGCCATCAGCCCTGCCCCTTCTAGGTTCTCACAATCTGCTTGGTGCCGGCTCATCCTGCGGGGTATGTAACAAATAGTTGAATATTTTAAGGTGCGCCACCCAGTAAAACAGCTGTACATTTGGAAGCGCTATCCCCCCATCGTACCAGCTGCGCACCAATTTATCTTGTGCAATCTTTGCCGGTTTGTTCCCCCATAATAATCCGGAAACCTCGGCCGCTATGGCCTTGAAGCAGGCAGTATTGGTTGAGAGATATAAAGTATTACTGTTGCACTAAAGCAGCACTAAAATATACAAGATATTTAATCATTTATCTCCTCAACCCCTAGTTTCTCTCATTCAGTGTTTGTTAGCTTTTTGTTGTTCGTAATTGATATGTTTGTATTATTATTTTTTCAATAATGTCTGATGTGAGAATATTTTCTATTGTGTGTTCTAATGATTTCTAAATGTGTAAATAGTCTTTGCCTTTAATGTTTGCTAACATTAGTCCAGCCTTGTAAATATTTGTAAATATTTGCAATCAATGTCTTTTTTCTGTCAGTAATTTTTTCAAATTATAGAAAATACAAAATGATTGACACAAAATAATGGTGTCCAGGGAAGCGATAATAAAGTGTTTCTTACCCTATATCTAAAAATTGTATTGAGTAACTGTGGTTTGGGCATTTTGTGTTGTTTACTAATGTTATTAGGTCTAGCCCTCACCACATTAAGGACCTAACCCCTTTTGTTCCCAAATGGCCTTGAAGTAGGCATGTGGGATTGGAAACTGCATATTTTCGAGTACATATAGAAAACACGGGAGCGTCAACATTTTGTAAAGTGCCGGCTTACCTAGCAGGGAGACAGGAAGATTGCGCCATATCACCACATCCCGCCGAAAGCGGTCCAACTGCGGCTGGAGATTTTTCACATAAAAGTCATTAGAGTCAGGCGTCATATAAATGCCTAGATACTTGAAGTCTTCGTCTGTAATTCGCAGCAGACAACCTGCAGGCAACAGTGGCGGCGGGCCGGTCAGCACATAAAGGATGGACTTGGACCAATTAATAGTATACCCTGACACCCTACCAAATTTCTCACACACGTTTAGAAGCTCCATGATAGATTTCCTGGGGGAAGTTAAGTACAGTAAAATATAATCCGCATACAATGATATGCGATCTTCCCAGGTGGGAGTCCACCAAAGCCTACGGATGGAGGGCTCCCAATGAATCCATGCCACCAGCGGCTCCAGAACCAGCGCGAACAGCAGTGGGGATAGTGGGCACCCCTTTCTTGTTCCTCAGAAGAGCAGGAAGTCCCTCGAGATGTGCCCATTAGCCGCCACATGCGCCAGCGGGCTTTGATACAACAGTCCAATCCAGGCACAGAGCTTTTGCCCGAAGCCCAGGTGACGTTACGCCGTGAATAGGAATGGCCACTCTACTGTGTCAAACGCATACTGGCGTTGAGCGAGAGAATGAACGCAGGCACCTGAATGTATGACCTTTGGGCCATCACTGCATGTAACCGCCACAGGTTGAGCGCTGTGCTTCGGTGGGGCATGAACTCAGACTGGTCAGGATGTATTAAAGATGATAGATGGGGGGTCAATCGGTTCGCCAGCAGCTTAGCCAGTATTTTAGGTTCGGTGTTGATCAGAGAAATTGGGCCGTAGGAGCTACATTCCTCCGGGGGTTTACCTGGTTTGTGGATCACTATAATTGTGGCAAGCCGTTGATCGCGTGGCAGCTCCCCAACCTGAAGACTGTCCTGAAACATGTTCAAGAGGAAAGGGACCGTCAGGTGGGCATGTTACTTATAAAATTCGATCGGGAACCCATTTGGTCCCGCTGCTTTACCGGATGCTAACGATCCAAGAGCCGTCTGCACTTACCCGACTTAGAGGTCGGCTTCTAAGAGGAGCGCCTCCTCCGGCGTGAGCCGCGGTATTGCAATATCTTTGATGTATCCGTGCGCTTCCCCAATTGTGAATGCGGAACGTGAGGCGTACACCCACTCGAAATGGTCAGCCAATGTGGCTACTATTTCATTAGGAGGCGTTACCGGGGAGCCTGTAGACGTGCGGAGCTGTGCAATTACCCTATCTGCCTTCTACTTTTTATCAAGCCAAGCTAACATTTTGCCTGCCTTATCCCCCAGCTCATACACTCTATGGCGCGTAGCCTGAAGTCTCGCTGCGACCATTTCTTTTTGGTACGTCACAAACTCAGTTTGTTTAATGTGCACCGTCTGCGCAGAATGGGGCGTCGGGTGCTCTGCATGCTCAGCTGTTGCCTTATCTAAGTCCGATTCTATCTCGTCCAGTTCAGCCCGCTTTCCTCTTTTGTAGCCAGTGATAGATGAGATAGCTTGCCCACACACAACCGTCTTGTAAGCCTCCCACAAAATGCTGGGCGACTCCACCGTATTTGCGTTCTGATGAAAAAAAGTCTTTGTAGTGTCGGTAAGACCCTTCAATACCTCAGGTATGAGCAAATAGCTAGGGTAAATGGGGAAAATACGGCACCTAAGCGTTTGACGGTGTAGATATGACAGCATTATCGGTGAGTGATCTGATATACCTCTTGAGCGAATGTCTACCTTGTAGTGTAGTTCCTATATTCCCAATAGGCTCTGCTCATTGGAATAACATAAACGATAGTTTAGACGTAGGACTGAGGTCAACTAGGTCTCTATTGAATATGTCAGACTTAATTATGAATGCCAGCTAGCTCAGAGGTCACTAGAAACTTTCTCGAGTAAACAAGAAGGTGTTAACTTTCCTGAATAGACGAGAAGGGATTAGTGTCTGACAACTTTAGTGTCAGACTAGTGTCCGCATAAACATGACAACTTTGCTCCCTCCAGGGGGGCGCTAGAGGGCGCACTGCGGGATGGCTGGCTCCTGAGGCAGCTCCGCCGGACAGGTGCTGATAATCGCTAGAAAACTGGTGCTGCAGCTGACCACGGCGACTTTTGATGGCTGATATCGTGATCGGAAAGTCAAAACACTAACGTGAAAAGATCTGCGGCCCCGGAGATTGCTTGTCGAGGTACTTTTGGCGTAAAAGAGGGATCGCATCTTGCGGGCACAAAATGGCGGCTCCCGGGATCGCTGACCGAGAGATAGTGGAACTCTAACGCCCCATATGGGACTACCCTGAATCAACGCCTAGCGACTGGGGAGGACAGCAGCCGACAGCGGCTGGTAGCGGAAAACGGCAAACATTAAATTCGGCATGCTTGGTAGGTGCGCTAACTGTGCGTTCCAGGGTGAGATGCGAAGGGCTAAAATGGCAGCGCTACTGGAACGCACGGAGATTTGAAATTCTGACCACTATGCAGTAAGGGTAACGGGTCGCCAAACTACTTAAGGCTGTTGAGAACGAGTAAGCACGAAATGATGATTAACCCACACGTGCCACTGACAGCAGCAGGGGCTATTGGATGTCGCCGCAAAGCTGCCTACATGCAGTTATCTCCTGGTGAGCACACGCTAGCGCGGCAAAGCCCAATTTGTGAAAGGTGGCCAAATATGGCATGGACAGCGTGCGCTGTGTTGTCAGAGTAACTGGATCCCCCGAATGTTCTAAATGGCGCATGTATGCCTCCATCACTGTGACTGATGTCCCTGGCGGCCCCCCCTTGAAATGGCGCTGCAGGTGTGTGAAATACAGAGACAACAGACCATGGGTGATTATGCATAGGCCTCTGCCATAGGGCCGGTTCCTCAGCGATAAATATCAGCGCCTTTCACTGCAGCGGCAGCGGCACTCACGACTCACGAGCACACTGCACGAACGTAAGAGACCGTTGCGAAGGCTGCTTACTGAGGTGCCCACTGTATGTAACCGCGGGAGGACCTGCGACGCTGTGGTGGTGGAGCTGGCACCCACACTATTGACTTACGTAGTGGTGAAATATTGTCTGCAAGCTGCTTTGCTCCCCAGTCTGGCTGCACCCCTCCATGCACGTACATATAGGAGCTGAGCGGATTACACGGCTCTACAGCGATCCAGCCCTCGAGGGCGATTTTCACCGCCAACTTACCTGCAAATCGAAGTTGCGGCCCAGCGCCTCACGACAGCAAGATGGGGAAGCCGGAGAAGCAACAGACGAAGCTCCAGTTTGAAACAAAATAACAGCCCAAAAATGCAAATGCACAATCAGAAGCTTAGGGTGACGACGATGAAGCAGAAGGAGGGAGCGGAATGGAGGATGTGCTCCGGGCAATAAAACACAGCCTGCAGGAAATGAGCGGCAAATTGAACAATTTGGCGCAGAGAGTGGTCAACATGGCTGCTAAGCTGGACAAGCAGAGAGGGGTTGGGGAAAGGGGTTGGCCTAACAGCTAAGGCGCTCGACCTCGGACCTGGGGATCTGGGTTCGAGTCTCGAGAACGACGCCAAAAACCTCCTGTGATTCTGGGCAAATCACTTAATCTCCTTGTGCCTAAAAAAATGAAAGTGTGTTCTCATGTAACGTAACTGGTGCTATGTAAAGCGTTCTGATACCTGATTCGGTTCGGGTCTAGTTTGTGCTATATAAAACTCTGCAAAAAAAAAAAAAAAGCACGGCGAACGGCTGGTGGAGGCGGATTCGAGACTATCAGCAGTAGAAGATGAATTCAAATCCATGACTGCGACCTGCGCAACCATGGAAAAGACGATGGACATACTGCGAGCCAAAGTCGAGGACCAGGAAGCCAGGTCTCGACGCAACAACGTCCGCATAGCGGGCCTGCCAGAATCGACCAACACTGGTAGGATGGAGCAGTATGTGGAAAACCTGATCAAAGACCTGTTTGGAGGAGAAGAACTGTCGTCGGTATTCCTGGTGGAACGAGCGCATTGCTCCCTTGCGCCTCGCCCAAAACCGGGTGCTCCCCCGCGCATCATAATTGCCCGCATGCTAAACTACAGAGACAGAGACACGGTCCTCAGACTGGCGAGAGAGAAGGGAGACATCAACCATCAGGGCAACAAGCTCGAGTTCTACCCGGATCACACCATGGCAGTTCAAATGGCCCGGAAGGAATATGGACCAGTGAAGAAAAAATTGCGAGACCTAGGTATTGAGTATTCCATGCTCTACCCGGCAAAGCTCAAAATCACCAATGCAGGCAGGTCCACGATAATGCCAACGCCGCAAGCTGCGTAGAAATATATCAAGAAATTGGGCGCAGGTGCAGAGCAAGTGGACGTGAGAACATACACAGTGATACTGAATGAGCGGCCCTCCAAAGGTAAAATTGATCATTGTCTGGGCAGACTGGGCTGCGGGTCTACATTTTACAAGTCATTGACAGCCTTGTAGTAGAGTAGGTTAGACATTTGACGCGGCCTGTCGTAAGCACGTGCACCTAAGTGCCTATTAGATGGGTATGTAGCCTAATAAGGACCACTAAAGCTGGGTATTTAAAAGACGCTGCCACCTATTGGACGGGGAGCACTGTTGTACCGTCTCGTGGGGATACACGTTTGGAGACTCACCACCCCTCATGGGGTCTCTTGGATGGCGACTTATTATATAGTGGGGTGGCCCAGTGCATCTTCCCTTGCGTACAGCTGCCGTATGCTACACTCCTTTGTGATAAATTCCCACAGCGCGCACTGGTCCTATCTATAATCAACATAGACTATGGCGTCCGGATGTAATCAGTAAAAGATGGGCCCTATGTTTGGACTCCCTACCGGGCGCTGCTGCAGAATGGGTGCCTCTTCAGATCAAACTATATCATAACACCTATCTGCAAACCACAACCGCACAAGTTGTTATACAGCTTATAGCACTAATCTAATGTTTCATGATTATTGGTAGGCACCTGTCCACATCCACACTGTGGATGGAGACGTGTGTACCTAGTGGACCCCCCATGTGGGTGTTCCCCTACAGCAGTTTTTTCCATTGTTTGGTTAACTCAGGGTCATGGCTTTGGCAAAGTTGGGATGCTGAAGTAGGGGGGGGGAATTCGGGGATTGTTTCCTTTAGATCACTGTACCTGAGAAGCATTGCAAACTCCAGATCACTAGAGCTGTTAATATGTAATGCATGCTAGGAACATATCTGTACATCACCTTGCAGGATGGGGCAGAAGGGGTTAAGCGGATCACCATGTTACTGCTCCAATGCTTACTGATGTGATAAAATCTGCTCAACTAAACTTTATTACCTGGAATTTACGGGGCCTGAACAACCCAAAGAAAATCCGCCAAATATTTGCTTTTTTTGACAGATTGAAGGTTGATGTGGTGTTTCTTCAAGAAACACACATAGCGGCTAATACCACAACCACGCTAGGTGCTAGATGGGCCGAGACGGTGCACAACTCACAATACTCCTCTTACTCTCGTGGCGTCAGCATCCTTATACGTAAAGGAGTCCACTTTAAGGTCACAAATGTCCTCAACGTCGCAGATGGTACAAGTGTCATAGTGATAGGCAATGTGCGAAACCAACACATAGCGTTAATAAACACATATGGCCCCAACATAGACGACCCCGAGTTCTATACTAGGATGTGGCACACCATCTCTGAATTACAGGTTATGAACCTTGTGTGGGGTGGGGACTTTAACATTGCTCTGAGGGAGGGACTAGATCCCTCGCCTAATACTATTGAACCGCACAAACGAGCACGAGCGGCACTGCAAGATGCTATGGTAGATTTACATCTTAGCGACATTTGGAGGGTGCGTCACCCTACTCGTACCGAAGCCACACACATCACAGCAGCACATAACAGTTGGTCCAGGATAGACTACTGGCTAGGAACGAGTGACGTATCCTCATGGACTGCCTCTGTGAAACACCTACCACGTAAACTGTCTGATCATAGCCCAGTGTTACTAACTCTGAAAATGCCGTACTATGTCCCCCCCCCCTTTTGCGTGGAGGTTCAATGCCACAGCTCTATTAGACTCAGTATACACGGACACCATCCATAAGGCCATAGTGGAATATTTTGATAACAACTATCCTACAACTGACGACCCGGGACTCTTATGGGAGGCATTCAGAGTGACGATAAGAGGTACGTGTATTAGTACAACAGCAGGAAACCTCAAAGACATCAGGCAACAAATATACAATCGAGAGAGTAAATTGCGTATACTAGAACAAAGTTATGAACACACATGGGACCCCACTATACTGGGGGAAATTCAAACGGTCCTAACAGAACATCAGCAATACGCCACTGATGAACTTAACTATATCTCGAAACGCAAGGTGGCGAGAGTGTATGGTGAGGCAGGAAGGCCTGGGAGAGCTCTGGCACAGAAAATATGCGCTGGACATGCACCACAGCACATTGACGCGGATAAAGACTTCACGGGCACCCTTAAACATGACATCAGGGGCATATTGGACGAATTTATGGCCACATATGGACGTATATACTAATCGCGCCCAAACTATGTCAACAACTGATATGCTGCATTATATGGCAGACATTGAAGTTGCGTGGCTATCTGACGCTCATAGGGCGTACTTATCCCGACCTGTAACAGTGGAGGAAGTCTCTGACATAATTAAAAGTCTCCCCAATGGCAAAGCACCTGGGCCCGACGGCTTCACAGGTGAATATTATAAAAGATTTGTAGATCTGCTGGCCCCGCACCTTGTGAGACTGTACGGAGCGGCACATGATGAACAGGCGCTTCCCCCGTCACTGCGGGAAGCAATGTTGATAGCCTTGCTGAAACCAGGTAAAGAAAAAGACCAATGTGATTCTTATAAACCCTTGTCCCTTATCAACGTGGACACCAAAATTATCGCGAGTGTGATCGCAGCGCGACTTAAACCTTTAATACCCCTACTGGTAAGGCCAGATCAATCTGGCTTCATTCCAGAAAGATCCACGACGCACAACACACGCACATTAGTCGCATTATCTCACTATCTTACACCGGAGACCAAGGCTGTGGCGGTATTGTTGGATGCTGCCAAGGCCTTCGACACGATTGAATGGCCATGCCTCCATGCCGTGCTGATACGCATGGGCTTCCCCCTTATGTTCACACAGTGGATATCAATGCTATACACTAACCTATCAGCTCGCATAAAAATAAACAATTATGTCTCAGATCCAATTCAAATTAGCCGGGGTACTAGGCAAGGATGCCCTCTGTCTCCAAAGCTATTCGCTCTGGTATTAGAACCCCTTGCGTGTAGAATCAGGCAACATCATCACTACTCGGCCCTCCAATTCCCGAAACGCCCCCTCCATATTTCCCTTTACGCAGACGACATGGTACTATACGTCAAGGAACCGGCGCAGCACCTCAACCCCTTATTGCGTGAATATATTAAATTTGGCCAGTACTCGGGCCTGCACATAAACTGGGCCAAATCCCTCATTATTGCGTTGACAGATAGCACAATCCCCTTTGCGTTAGACTACCCATTAGAATGGCAAGAAGAGCCCACGCGCTACCTAGGAGTCTGGTTCCACAGAGATCCTGAACTAGTCATCCGCACAAACTATGGTAGGGTCATTTCCGCATTGGAGGAAAAAGTAAATCGATGGAACAAACTGCCTCTTTCACTGGAAGATAGAACTGCCATAGTCAAAATGGTGCTTTTACCCAAGTTCCTCTATCTATTTAATAACATACCCATTAAACCACCAGCAGAAGTGTTCCGCAATATAAACAAACTAGTCCTTAGTCTCGTCTGGGCAGGCAAACAATCTAGGTTGGGCCTACAGACGTTGTCTTTACCGTATGCACAGGGGGATTCAAGGTGCCTGACTTTTTGCTGTACTATTTGTGTGCGCAGGCACAATTTGCTCATTACTGGTACCACGAAATACCCTTCATGTCCCATGTTGCTGTTGAGACAGGGGATGCTTTCCGGATCCCACTATCGGCCATGTTGCCTCATAAGCGGCCGAAATTACACGATCGTGATATAAACACTATAGACACCACTAATGAAGCCTGGCGACTGATGGGCAAGAAAGCGAGTAAACTACCATTATATGCTCTGGCATTACTGCTGCCGCACCACCCGGCACTCTCGGTCACCCAAGAGCCTGTGGGAATGGACCTACTTCGGCAAGCGGGCATAGACAGAATGAGTGATCTGTATCTTGAAGGTGCATTCAAACCGCTAGCGGACCTCAGTTATATTAGTAACCCCACACTATTATTCAATTTCACGTATTATCGTTTGCAAAAAGCAATAAAAGAACACTATAAAACATATCCTGAGGATCCCCAACAAATGACGTCGTTACAGTTTATACTGACGACGCCCACTGCAACACACATAGTATCGAGACTATATGCTAGACTGCAGGAAGATATTGCAGGCAACACTGAGGCAATGAGAACTAAATGGAGTACTGCTATGTCTGAACCTTTGTCTACAGAGGAATGGTCCACAACGTGTATGTTGACTAACTTGTTGACCCCAAACGGTAATTTGAGAATCATTCATTACAAATATTTGCATCAAATGTATTATACGCCATACAGGCTCTATAGATGTGGGCTGAGCGCAGACTCTAGATGTAAGGGCTGCAGGCAGGAAGATGCTGACTTTGTTCACCTGGCATGGCATTGCTCGAAAGTTGCAGACTACTGGGTTCAGGTGACCAAAGCACTCAGCACTATGTTGGAGACACAAATTGAATGCACGTTACGTGTGTGTTTACTAGGCCTGGTACCTCAGGTCAGAGCAAAGAAACGAAAGTTTTGTGCTATTGCCCTGTTGATGGCTAAGCGCAGAGTATCACTCCATTGGAACAGCAGAAGATGCCCAAAGGTACGGCGCTGGTTAGAGGACCTAGTTTATTGCCGAGATAAACTAGCAACATATGAAGAAGAACTCCCGGCCAAATCACGTCCCAAAGACTATTGGTCTTATTTACTTAATTATCTAAATGCACAGTCGCCAGAACAAACTGAGTGAAGTACGGACAATATATATGGCATGTAGTTGAAAGCTTAATGATATCATTACACATGTGATGGGAGGGAGAATGCTGTGGTACAGTGGTTGATGGTATTTTTTCTTCTTGTTATTTCATTTTCATATGAAAATCAAAAGTTTAAGAAAACTGTAAGACGACGACTATTCTACAACAAAAAGTATAACCTGAACATGATACCTTTGTCACGCCGCCGGACCTATGGTTGTCGGCTAAAAGGCTGTGTAACTCCGAACAGTAATGTGTGAAATCTATGTCTGTTGCAGCCGGCCTCCAAGGTTGCAGGCACAATGCTGTGTTCATAAGAATGTATGTGCAATAAAGGTCTTACAAATAAAAATAAAAAAATAAAGAAATTTGCTCCCTCCAGAAAGTTGCAGACTACTGGGTTCAGGTGACCAAAGCACTCAGCACTATGTTGGAGACACAAATTGAATAAGGAGTATATCTCCAGAGTCGCGGAAACAATAGATAACTATTTCACTCAGTCAATCGTGCATGCTTAGTTTCACCAGAAGTGCAGAGAAATAGAGAGACTGGCGTTTTCAATAAAAGTGGTTATTTATTGAACAGTCTTCTTTCTCATGCAAGAAAAGTGAGTTGCCACAATTGCAATACTTGTCATAAAGTAAAGTGCGTACAGTAAAAGGAGTATTATGAAATAATACTGTAAAAGCATGGTACAGTTTCTAAGCCATACCGTGTTTAAAATAGATAAAATATATACACACATAAAATCATTGACTAAACGTACTCAACTGGTGCTTCTAAAATACGCCTACCCCGGTGTACCTAACCTAAGCCTAGTATGTGGGAAGGAGTAAGTGAGCTGCAGTTTGAGTTAAGTTAGTTATTGCCAAGAATCTGAATCAAGAATTCTCTAAGGGTCTAATCAGCTCCATACCTTGTTTATAGAATGAAGGAGGTCTTGTATCTCGTCCTCAGGACTCAATCTCCCAGTAACCCGCAAGGGTGACTGGAAACACTGG
Source organism: Lissotriton helveticus (assembly GCF_964261635.1). NCBI lineage: Eukaryota > Metazoa > Chordata > Amphibia > Caudata > Salamandridae > Lissotriton > Lissotriton helveticus. The sequence continues at coordinate 1,118,925,880 of NC_136070.1, forward strand.
AGCTGGATTTCTCGGCAGGAGAAAAGACAGCGTCTTTCTCAGGGCGTCAATGGGAGGGTCGGCTTCCTTCGGCACTTGCCACAGCAGGGCGTCGGGCAAGTAGATAGTCGATCTGCTCCAAACCACCGTGTGTTTGCTAGGGCAGCTGTTGGTATATTTATACCTGGAACGTGCCAAGTTTGACGTAAGGTTCGACATAAGACGTCACTAAGAACTTACAGTTCTTTCAGGACTCCAGGAGTTCTTGGACAAATCAAAACAGAAGCAGGGGGAAGTCCCGGGCTGCTGGAGGCTTGGTTTGTTTAAAGAACGCGTTGTACTTTCTAGGAGTCTATGGGAGTAGCCTTGCCGTATTTGGACTGCATTGGCTATGACTAAATATGGATATGATTCTTATGCCTTTATAAGGATATGATTTGTTATAACCACATAAGGGCATACATCGGAAATATTTAAATAGGGTCCTAGATACGTTCACAACAACCTCTCCCACCCCCCCAAGCCATCTGCGGAGACCAAAAATTAGTCAATGCGTGTAAGGGAATCGTGAACCCCTGAGTGGAAGGTGTACTGTTTGGCAGTTGGATGTCTGTATCGCCATGCATCTGTAAGTCCCAGGGCCTCGAGCAGCCCACTCATACGGTGACCACCCGGTGCAGGTGGCCTAGCTGCGTGCCTATCTAGCGTGCCGTCCACTATAGCATTAAAATCGCCTCCAATCACCATCATCGCATCTGGCAGTGCCAGCAAGAATGCAGTAAACGCAGGATGTGCCACGTCATGCAGTGCTGGTGGTATGTATACTGAGACTAGATTGAACTGTGTCCCCTCCTATTGGCGGGTAACAGCCGCAAAACGGCCCAGGTCGTCTATTTTCGTCTGCTGTATAGCGAGTGGGAAGTGTTTTTTTATGAGTATGCCCACCCCTCTAGACCCAGAGGAAAACTCAGAGTGCGCCACCATTTTATAACCCCATCTATGAATGGCTTTACATGTTGAGCCCACTAAGTGCGTCTCCTGCAAGACAGCCACCGTGAGTGCGCACCGTTTCATATATTGTAATACTAGACCTCGTTTCACCTTGTCCCCCAACCCCCGCACATTCCAAGTCATCACAGTCAATGGGGAACCCGGGGCTTGCTGTGTCAGTCGCTGATTAGTGTCGTGTTGGCTTCGTGTAGACATAAGTATAATAAAGGTGTGGCAGCGGTGTAGAGCGCAGTCCAGCCATACAGCATTAGTGCGTTAACAGTTATGCGTTTCATCATATATGCCCATATGAACCAACAAAAAACCAAAACAAATCCTTAATAACAATACCCTCTTCCCCACCCCCCTCCCTGCCTGACGGATTTAAAACTACCCGCCACCCCAACCAAGCAGAGCGCTCAACCTCTTTCCCAATTCCCAGCGGACGGGGGTGAACTAGCGTAACCTGTGCCCCCAACCCCACATAACTCAATAGCGTTGCGTACCCCCTCACTTCCCCCCCGATTCAGTCACAGAACACCTTATGGGAGAGACTTATCAAATAGAGCATGCAGCAACAACAACGGTTCATAAAACCTTAGTGCCGCAGGGCCATTATAAACATGCAATAGTCACAAAAACCTTGACAAGGAGTCCATCACGTTTCGTGCCCAGTAAGGATAGTCTCTGGGAACATCTTGCAGCTTAGCATAGTCTATGCGCTGGAACGCCCGCTGCCAGGGCAGTAGCACAGTATACAGAATACAATGGAACCGTCTATACCTTAAGTCACTCCTGTTCCACATCCAGTGCCTGGTCTCTGCGCCAGCTGCCACCGCCTCCATTTCTGCCAGGGTGCCCAGCCTTCCTCCAACCCTCCAGCCAGCCTTGCGCCTCGTCCGGGGAGGCGAAAAACCACATCTTACCTTTGGCCTCAAACCGTAGTTTGGATGGAAAGAGCATAGAATACTTAAGGCCACGGTCGCGAAGCGTCTTTTTTATCTCCAGGAAACTCCTTCGCTGCTTTGTCACCGCTGCAGTGCAAAGTCACTCTTTATTATCCACATTCAAACGGACTTGTCAAACGGATTAGTTATTATAATAATATTCACCATTCAACAACTAGAGCAACACTGTTTGAGCTTTTGTGGAAAAGAGCAGGTTTCTCAAAAGCCTTTCAGCCATGGAGGTCTTCTGGAAAAAATTAAATACTTAAGAATAGTTCAGAGATTAGAATCACTTCACAGAACTTTTAATCAAAAGGGAAGGAGTACTATGATAAGAAATACAGTGTTAAAGGAAATAATTATTTCAGTTGGATATTGGGTACTGATAAAAAATACCTGTTAGGTTCCTTAATGTTTTTCGAAATTCCAGAAAACTCTTCTTGTTGAAAAGGTGGGGAATAATTCAGTGTTGTTGAAAAACAGAGGTTGGTGTAATTTGAACAAAGTAATTTTGATCACAGCTTCTTACACATGCCTTTTGTGTGGTGGGTTAGATAACAAAGCCATTGCAACAAGCCTGTTGCATAGTAATAGCACAACAGGGTTGCAGGAAAAGTCTGGTGAGTAGAGAAGTAGCACCAATTATTTATAGAAATGCGATTAAGGATCAAAGGGCCATATGTATCAAAGAAGTGTTTTGCGATTCTCAAATTGCGATTTTTAGTGAATCGCAATTAGAGAATCGCAAAATGAAATGTATGTAGGACTTGCAAAACTTTTTGCGAATCCTACATATTCCTTATTAGCGAATCGCAAATTGGGATTCGCAAATAAGGAATACCTTCCCATTCATTCCTATGGGCTAGGAGGCCCATAGGAATGAATGGGAAGACATTCTCAATTTGCGATTACCAATTAGAGAATCGCAATTTGAGAATGCAATTTCAAGGTTGCAAGGGTGCCAAATGGACACACTGTTGCACCCCTGAAAAATGCAGGTGTGCACATTTTGCTCACATACATGCCCTAAGGGCATGTATTTGCAACACATGGCACTTTTAAAAAAAGTGCTTTTTTAAAGAAAATCGCAAATTAACACCAACTTGAAGTTGGTGGTAATTTGCAATTCCTTAAGGCCAAATAGCAAATTTCTGGTGCTTCCAGAATTGCATTTAAGGCATCGAAATTTGCAATTCCTTAATTGCTTTCGCAAAATAGAGAATTGCAAATTTTGCAATTCTCTATTTGTAGGGACGGGAGATGTTGTAGACTGAAGTATTTATATGTTATTAACTGTTGATTGAATATGGGAAGAGGTCATCTGTTTAAATTACGGACCTACCATGGACAAACTCTCAACACGGGTAGATCGATGGCTAAAACTCCCCCCTTTCCATGGCAGGCCGCATCGCCATAATTAAAATGACAGTCCTCCCTTGCTTGCCTTTTGTACTTTTTTACGAATATCCCTATTCCTCTGATGAACTCTTTCTTATTCTGCACAGACTACTTTTGAAGTTGGTCTGGGCGGGCCACTGACCCCCAATTGCTTGGGGCACTCTCACTCGCTTATATGAGTGTGGAGACTTTGCCATCCCTGATTTCCATATCTATTTCTTAATTGCCCAAGCTCATTTTGCATATAATTTGGTTCACCCAGATGCCAGACTGCCCTAAGCCAAACTGGAACAAGATTTAGCTGCCCAATACTCTTAAATACGCTACTGCCATGGGATCTTAAGTTTAACCCCCATTAACATCCAAACTCTCTCTACTACCTGCTGGGCATAGCAAAAGCTCAGTGGTGCACCGAGCATCAACTTTCTATATTCTCCCGAGCTTCCCATTCTTCCAACCCCTGGCTACCATTTACAGCTGAAAAGCTTGTACAAATTATTCGTTCTGGGCGTAGTTCGTGGAGTTTTGCTACGCAGAACTCCACATAGTTACATAAAAAAACTCTGCGAAGTTCCGCGAATAGCGGAGTGCAGTGGGAACTGCAGTTTGTGCTGGTATTCCTGTCGCTCAGGTAGAAATTGTACCCGAGCGGCTGCTCGCACTCGTGAACTTATTGTTTGCGAAAGGGGAAAAACACTGCTGCACATCGCAAAGTGGATTTTTCATGCAATCGTGCAGCAGGAATGCCCACTAAACACCAGTGAATTCTTTTCTTTTTTATTTGAAATTCAATTACTGTTTGGGGGAGTGGCCCCTTAGGCAAGGGTTGCTTGCCTTATGGGGGCAATGTTTTTTTTCCCTTTGTCTGCCCCCCTGGGGGGGCAGATTTTGCCATTTTTTTTAAAGTGGCCCACTGGACCATCAGGGAATAATTTGTGGGGAGTGGCCCCTTGGGCAAGAGTCGCTTCCCTTTGAGGGCCATATTTTTGGTTGTTTGCCCCAATTGGGGGGGGGGTTTCAGATCTCGCCATTTTCTTTTTATATCGGGCCCACTAGACAGGGCAAGGGGACCTAAGGTGATGGGAAAAGATAGGTCTTTATTGCCTTACGGAATGCCAAGTAGTTTTTCCAACTGTGAATAGGCAAAGGGAGAGAATTCCATAATTTGGCTGCCCGAGTGCTGAAAGCGCGCCAGCTTGCCCGTACTCCTCTCACCCTCGGCGGGAGAGAATGTAGGGTGAGAGCAAGGTAGCTAAAATACCAGGCAGAGATGAATTCAAGATTTTAAAAGCGAGGCACAGGGACTTGAACTCCACATGTCTGGCAACTGGCAACCAATGTAGTTGCCGGTTGGCAGCAGAGGTGGGGCAGGTTCTCTGGAGGCCAAGGGGAGTTCTGGCCGCTGCATTCTGGACCCTCTGTTGTCTTGAGATCTCTGACTTGTTGGTTCCCAAGTAGAGCTGGCATAATCCAATCCTGACAAAATAGCGGCCTGAATGATAATCTGCCGAGTGAACAGGTCAAAGTATCCTAACAATGGTTTAAGCCCCCCAAAATACGTGGAGAGTGACCCCTTGGGCAAGGCCGTTCTCCTTTGGGGGAGCATTCATTTGGCCATTTCTGCACCCCTGGGGGGCAGATCAGCTGTTTAATTTTTGTTTGTATGGCCACTAGGCCACCAGTGATTTATTTGTGGGGAGTGGTCCATTGGGCAATGGTCGCTCCCCTTTGAGGAGCATTAATTTGGCCATTTCTGCCCCCCTAAGGGGCAGATCGGCCGATTTCTATTTTGTATGGCCAATAGGCCACCAGTTGTTTTTTTATGTTGGGGAGTGGCCCCTTGGACAAGGGTCGCTTCCCTTTATGGGAGGATGATTGTGGCCATTTCTGCCCTCTTTGGGTGGCAGATTAGCAGTATGTCTTTAGGCCCATCTGGGGCAGAAGCCACTAGACAACAGTTTTTTTTTAAAATTTTTGTGTTGGAGAGTGGCCTCAAGAGTAAGGGTTGCTGCCCTTTTATGGGGGTGAATATTTTATTTATACTCTTAGGCCCACCTACCCTTTAGCTTGGCTGGTGGATGGTGTGTTGACTGGTGCATTGTTTGCATATGAGATTGTAATTTAGTGTTCTCCTTTTTATTCTAGTGTAAAGCTTTTAATTCATATTTGTAGTTTCTGCAGTGGTTGTTCTGCAGTTAACGTAGATGCATTCTTTTGGTAAGAAAAACATTTTTGTTGTATTTACTCCAAATGAGTATTATTGTCATGCACGAATGAATTTGTTTGTAAGTGGTATCATAATGGCAGCATATTTAGTTAGTGTTTTGAGCATGAAATTCTTTGTGATGTGTTTTGCATTTACTTATGTGTAATTTTCTTTTCTTTTTACTTTTTAGTGGGATATTGTTGATCCTTACTGTGCCTGTGCAGAGTAGGTGGTGGTGAGTCTAGCTGCTTCTGGTAAGTGAGTGGTATAGTTTTGGAGAATATAGGTCTTTGTGATAAAGACACATTTTGTTTATTACTTATTTTAGAAAGTGTTTGTTGTTGTTGACTTGTTTGACAAGTTACCTTTATTAGTAAGGATTATGGCGAGCCATAGAATTAATGCTCAGTAGGTGGTTGGTATGCTTTTTGAATCTTCATCTGAGCAGGATTATGAGACTGACAGTGCGTCTGAGGTAGAGGAGGAAGGGCAAGATTCTGGCAGTGAGTTTTCTGTCCACGAGGTATCATCTGATGATGAAGCTACTCTCAGTGTAGATGAAACTTCTCAAAGTGCGGATGAAGTGCCTGTTTTAGAGGAGGACACTGATGTGCCGATGGTGCAGCAAGAGACATCAGTATTAGGCTTCCTACTGGAAGTGCTGGACTCTAGGTTGATCCAAACATAAACAGCCGGTCTATCCTGCCTTTAGTGGGGATTCAGGGTGTAGAGTGGATTGGGGAAATTGTTTACCTGTACAGTTTATTAAGTTGTTTATGGATGATGTATTTTTGGCTGAGATTGTTGAGCAGACTAATTTGTACGCTGAACAGTTTTTGAGGGACAACAGCGCCAGACTTGGGCCCCGCTCCAGAGCTATCCGGTGTACTCCCACAATTCTGGATTAGATGAAGAAGTTTTTGGGTTTGACTTTTTTGATGGGCTTGATGAGGAAGCCGTCCATGGCTTCATATTGGTCTACCAGTCCCTTGATGGCAACGGCCATATTTCCTGCAATTAAGAGTCATGATTGGTATTTACTTTTGCTTTGGAAGTTGCATTGTTTTGATAAAGCTCTGATGTTGCCACAAGATCACCCTGACTGTGGCGGTCTTTTTAAGATTCGGCCTGTTTGATCACATTGTAGATCGATTTTCAGAGATCTATACTCCAGGGAAAGAAATAGCTGTTGACGAGTCTTTGGTCCTTTTCAAGGGCCTTTTAGTTTTTAGGCAGTACATTCCTAGCAAGAGGGCACATTATGGAATTAAGATGTACATGTTGTCCGAGAGTAGGACAGACTATGTCTATAATTTCTGGGTGTACACTGGTAGGAATTCCACTATTGACCCGCCTGCTTGTCCATCCACTTTTGGAGTTTCTGAGAAAATTGTGTGGGATCTTGCTAGAGAACTGTTTAACAGAGGCCACCATTTGTACCTTGATAACTTCTACACTGTTGTGCAATTGTTTAAGAATTGTTCAAAGTGGACACTTTTGCTTGTGGCACAATCCACTCTATCCGTAAAGGTTACCCAAAAGAGCTTGTTTGCAAAAAGCTCCAGAGGGGACAGTGCAGTGCCTTGCGTAGTGAGGAACTGTTAGCTGTGAAATTTGTTGACAGGAGGGATGTGTACATGCTGACTACCATTCATGATGAGAGTACTTCACCTGTGACTGTTTGGGGTCAGGATGCTGAAGTGCACAAACATGTGTGCATTGTAGACTACAATAAGCACATGTGTCGTGTCGATAGAGTAGATCAGAGGTTGAAACCTTACACTGCTGTTCGTTGGGCTTACATTTGGTATAAGAAGTTGCCCAGCCATCTCTTCAATATAGCAACTTTCAATGCTTTTGTTGTGTTCAAGGAGTGTTCTCCTGCGCCAAAGATGACTTTTGTTCAATTTCAGGAGTCTGTGATAGACAGCCTTGTTGTTCTGGAACAGGCAAGTGTTCCTAGAGTTGGAGTGGTGGACGATGCGGCTAGATTGAAAGATCTTCAAAATTGTAGGGTGGGTCTTGAGCACACCAGTTGCTTAGTATTTAATAGTTTAGCTTATAGTTTTCGTTGAAATTATTATCCTTCTTTTGCGTGCTGCTTGTTAACTCTGGGCTGCCTGTCCCTGAGCTTGTCAAGACTGTTGGGGATTGGTTGTAACAATATCACAACCATACCAAGCGCACAGCCGATGAATACGTTGTTTCCCCCTCTGCAAAAACTCTTATGATTCAAACTTAGTGCTTAATTCTCATATTTATTCTGAGACCTTATTGCACATAAATTACTCCAAATTATATCATAATACATTCTTCTTTGCTAATTGAGCATAGTGTATTTCATTACACACAATACATGTTTCAGAGAAAATTTTTCTAAGAAATTTTTTTGCGAATATCATAGTACATTCATGACAAATGATCGGCGATTGCTGGTTTAGTTGGCCCGATGCATTTCGGGACCAGCGTCCCTTCTTCAGGGGCCTCTGTGGAAGAAATAATATACCTATTACTGTCTGCTTACTATTTACATTTTAGCCACTACTCAGTAATGAGTGCCATGCTCCTTTGTTACAGTCAATTCCTGTCTTTAAGTACATTGAAACTAACAATGCAGAAAAACACATAATTTATTCATGGTGCATAGGTTAACGAAACGACAAAATTGTATCAGGCATGCTGATTACTTAATGTGCATTTATGCTAGCAGTGCATGCGATTATGTTAATAAAACAGTTTCTCATGTAATCAACACAGTTCACTCACATGTGTGTAGCAACCGTCTCAAGTGGGCCTCACTGTCTGCATGAAAGATGCTCAGCCATGTCACTACTCTGCAATGAACGAGAAACAATGTCCATAAGGGACTCTGTGGTGTCACAGTTATGGTTGGTATGGAGACCAAATGTAATGAAAAGTTACCTGCACTTCAAAGTTGACACGAACGATATGTCTGTAAAAAATAATCGGAAACCCATATTAAAAACCGGGCCTTTGAAAACGCTATAACGAAGTGTTACCTAATGCGAAGATACAGTGTGCTTACCCGTAGTTCAATGGAACGCTTTAAGGGGAGATCCTGCTTAGCCGTGCCTCGCGGTCATAGTGATGTCGATCCCCGGTTTTGTTGAAGTTATGCGATAACTGAGTATCACGGAAAGCAAAAACGGACTATGCACCAGATGCTGAGTGTGTCGGCCATGTTGAACGAGGGTGAATGCGACGGGAATTTCCATGATTACACTGTCGGTGAAGATTAGAGTTTGCTCCTAGTCAGAAGTGATTAAGTAACAATTTAAAGAAGAAAATCTCAAAAGAGTTTTCTCAAGGATTTTTTATTTGGATTGCTAGTTCATCCTATCGCAATCATGGAGAGAGATATGCTAAACGTGTCAAGTAGTCAACAGAAAAGACTGTTGAAACGGTCGACCATATTGGAGTGGGGTTGAAGTGGAGGAACAAGCCCCCGACATTAATGTAAATGCTGATATTTGGTTCATTAAGATCTACAGGGCTGAGTGTGTGAATAGTAAGCTCTGGGCTGGCGAAGCTCCTTTATTCTAAAGCGAATCTGGAATCAATGCAGAAACTGTATTTGTGAAAAAAGAACTTAAAGGTGTCTAACGTAGTTAAGTTCAGGTGAATGCAGTGTTGTAAAGGCCTAACAATGACACTTTTGATAACATGACAATTCAATGTAACTCCTTACACTTGTGCTAACATGACAATTCAATGTAACTCCCTAAGTCTGCCATCCAAATATAAAAAAGTTTTCCAATTCATTGCAAGCATTAATGGTTTAACAAATGTATACACATTCACAGTATCCTGATTATTTACAGTTTGAATTAAATCCTATTTGCACAATCATAGAAAGCATCCTAGATCCAGTTTATCATTCAAACCCATCGGTTCCATTGTTTGGAATTTTTTAATTAACATGATTTCCCTTTGGGATAAAAGTTTCTGACTGTCCGTTCCTTCTCTTTGCTCAATTTTTTCTAGGACCATGAATCGTACTTGGGAGATGTTGTGATTGTGGGTTATCCAGTGGGCTGCCAGATTCGATTTCATATTTTTATTGCGTATCATGCTTTTGTGTTCTCCTATCCTTATTTTCAGCTTTCTCTCTGTTTTGCCTATGTACATTAGGCCACATGGGCATTTTATGCAATACAGTACGAAATTCGAGTTGCAATCGGCTGTTAGTTTGAGTTTGATTTTTTCTCCAGTTCTTGGATGGGTTACAAAATCCTGTTGCATGACATTATTACAGTGAACACAGTTATTACATTTGCGCATCCCCTTATGATTGATGTTGTTTGGCTTAGTCTCCTTTTTTAAGTGTTCTTGTAGGTTACGACTTCTGGTATATGCGAATAGCGGTTTGGACTCAAAGATGTTATGAAAATCCTCATCATTTTCTAAGAGTTCCCATCTTTTGCTGATGATTTTCCTTATGTTAATTGCTCGTGTTGAAAACTTGGATACAAACACGCTACGGTTGGTGTTAGTGGTTTTGTTCTTCTTTATCAACAGATTTTCACGATTAATTGCCTTAATTCGTGTTTCTGCTTTTTCTATACAAGTGGTGGGATAACCACGTTCCATGAATCTTTTCTTAAGTCTTTGCATATCCTCATCATGTGCTTCTGGGGTCGAACAAATTCTTTTGCTCCGTATCATCTGAGAGAACGGCAAATTTTCAATGAGTTTAGGAGAGTGAAAGCTCTGATATGATAGAGTGTTGTTTCTGTCAGTTGGTTTCACATAAGTTTTAGTGGTGAATGTTTCTTCTTTTTTTGTAATTTTAACATCCAGAAATGTTATTTCCGTGGGACTGATTGAATGGGTGAACTGGATTCTCGCATTTTTTTCATTAAGTCTCTTTATGTTTTGCTCCAAGTTTTCACAAGAATCATCCCAGATTAGAACAATGTCATCAATGAAGCGTTTATATAGAATCAAATGATCCGACCATTTGTTGTCTGAGAGAATATGCAACTCCTCAAATTGCGCCATAAAAATATTCGCGTAGGTTGGCGCTCCTCCACGTATATACGTCGATACCTCTTAAAGAAGGCATTGAAGCGACAGAATGGGCACTATTACAGATGGAAAATATTGGTGCCAATCAAATTCTATTACTAGAGCTCTTGACATTCTGTCTTCAACATAGCTATTTCAAGCACAAAGATGACTTCTTTCTACAAATAAGTGGAACCAGTATGGGTTTTGGAGGAGCGCCAACCTACGCGAATATTTTTATGGCGCAATTTGAGGAGTTGCATATTCTCTCAGACAACAAATGGTCGGATCATTTGATTCTATATAAACACTTCATTGATGACATTGTTCTAATCTGGGATGATTCTTGTGAAAACTTGGAGCAAAACATAAAGAGACTTAATGAAAAAAATGCGAGAATCCAGTTCACCCATTCAATCAGTCCCACGGAAATAACATTTCTGGATGTTAAAATTACAAAAAAAGAAGAAACATTCACCACTAAAACTTATGTGAAACCAACTGACAGAAACAACACTCTATCATATCAGAGCTTTCACTCTCCTAAACTCATTGAAAATTTGCCGTTCTCTCAGATGATACGGAGCAAAAGAATTTGTTCGACCCCAGAAGCACATGATGAGGATATGCAAAGACTTAAGAAAAGATTCATGGAACGTGGTTATCCCACCACTTGTATAGAAAAAGCAGAAACACGAATTAAGGCAATTAATCGTGAAAATCTGTTGATAAAGAAGAACAAAACCACTAACACCAACCGTAGCGTGTTTGTATCCAAGCTTTCAACACGAGCAATTAACATAAGAAAAATCATCAGCAAAAGATGGGAACTCTTAGAAAATTTATGAGGATTTTCATAACATCTTTGAGTCCAAACCGCTATTTGCATATACCAGAAGTCGTAACCTACAAGAACACTTAAAAAAGGAGACTAAGCCAAACAACATCAATCATAAGGGGATGCGCAAATGTAATAACTGTGTTCACTGTAATAATGTCATGCAACAGGATTTTGTAACCCATCCAAGAACTGGAGAAAAAATCAAACTCAAACTAACAGCCGATTGCAACTCGAATTTCGTACTGTATTGCATAAAATGCCCATGTGGCCTAATGTACATAGGCAAAACAGAGAGAAAGCTGAAAATAAGGATAGGAGAACACAAAAGCATGATACGCAATAAAAATATGAAATCGAATCTGGCAGCCCACTGGATAACCCACAATCACAACATCTCCCAAGTACGATTCATGGTCTTAGAAAAAATTGAGCAAAGAGAAGGAACGGACAGTCAGAAACTTTTATCCCAAAGGGAAATCATGTTAATTAAAAAATTCCAAACAATGGAACCGATGGGTTTGAATGATAAACTGGATCTAGGATGCTTTCTATGATTGTGCAAATAGGATTTAATTCAAACTGTAAATAATCAGGATACTGTGAATGTGTATACATTTGTTAAACCATTAATGCTTGCAATGAATTGGAAAACTTTTTTATATTTGGATGGCAGACTTAGGGAGTTACATTGAATTGTCATGTTAGCACAAGTGTAAGGAGTTACATTGAATTGTCATGTTATCAAAAGTGTCATTGTTAGGCCTTTACAACACTGCATTCACCTGAACTTAACTACGTTAGACACCTTTAAGTTCTTTTTTCACAAATACAGTTTCTGCATTGATTCCAGATTCGCTTTAGAATAAAGGAGCTTCGCCAGCCCAGAGCTTACTATTCACACACTCAGCCCTGTAGATCTTAATGAACCAAATATCAGCATTTACATTAATGTCGGGGGCTTGTTCCTCCACTTCAACCCCACTTCAATATGGTCGACCGTTTCAACAGTCTTTTCTGTTGACTACTTGACACGTTTAGCATATCTCTCTCCATGATTGCGATAGGATGAACTAGCAATCCAAATAAAAAATCCTTGAGAAAACTCTTTTGAGATTTTCTTCTTTAAATTGTTACTTAATCACTTCTGACTAGGAGCAAACTCTAATCTTCACCGACAGTGTAATCATGGAAATTCCCGTCGCATTCACCCTCGTTCAACATGGCCGACACACTCAGCATCTGGTGCATAGTCCGTTTTTGCTTTCCGTGATACTCAGTTATCGCATAACTTCAACAAAACCGGGGATCGACATCACTATGACCGCGAGGCACGGCTAAGCAGGATCTCCCCTTAAAGCGTTCCATTGAACTACGGGTAAGCACACTGTATCTTCGCATTAGGTAACACTTCGTTATAGCGTTTTCAAAGGCCCGGTTTTTAATATGGGTTTCCGATTATTTTTTACAGACATATCGTTCGTGTCAACTTTGAAGTGCAGGTAACTTTTCATTACATTTGGTCTCCATACCAACCATAACTGTGACACCACAGAGTCCCTTATGGACATTGTTTCTCGTTCATTGCAGAGTATTATTATTATTATTATTATGCGTTCTTATATAGCGCTCGATTACCCGTAGGCATCTCGGCGCTTGCCTTGGGAACCCGTCCTGGTTTTTTCCCTGTGAGATACCCATACTGGGCATCCCCAAGGTGAAAGCCAGGCATCCCGCCGCGGGGGGGCCGTAGTGGAGATTAAGCAAGCTAATGCCCAGAGCTGCAGAGTGTGAACCTGTGACTCGAGTAGGCACCGAAATGAGAATTATCGAGTCCGTGGATATTTGGGCTCAAGACCCTGCCGCGTCGGGAATTGAACCCTGGTCCCGGGTCTGACCTCTGCTTCAGGGTCTGCCGCCTCTAACCAGTGAGCCACACTTCTCCAGAGTAGTGACATGGCTGAGCATCTTTCATGCAGACAGTGAGGCCCACTTGAGACGGTTGCTACACACATGTGAGTGAACTGTGTTGATTACATGAGAAACTGTTTTATTAACATAATCGCATGCACTGCTAGCATAAATGCACATTAAGTAATCAGCATGCCTGATACAATTTTGTCGTTTCGTTAACCTATGCACCATGAATAAATTATGTGTTTTTCTGCATTGTTAGTTTCAATGTACTTAAAGACAGGAATTGACTGTAACAAAGGAGCATGGCACTCATTACTGAGTAGTGGCTAAAATGTAAATAGTAAGCAGACAGTAATAGGTATATTATTTCTTCCACAGAGGCCCCTGAAGAAGGGACTTTGGTCCCGAAATGCATCGGGCCAACTAAACCAGCAATCGCCGATCATTTGTCATGAATGTACTATGATATTCGCAAAAAAATTTCTTAGAAAAATTTTCTCTGAAACATGTATTGTGTGTAATGAAATACACTATGCTCAATTAGCAAAGAAGAATGTATTAAGATATAATTTGGAGTAATTTATGTGCAATAAGGTCTCAGAATAATAAATATGAGAATTAAGCACTAAGTTTGAATCATAAGAGTTTTTGCAAAGGGGGAAACAACGTATTCATCGGCTGTGCGCTTGGTATGGTTGTGATATTGTTACAACCAATCCCCAATAGATTGAAAGATCGACACTTTCCTGATTTAATTCCTCCCATGCTCCAAAAAAACAGTCCCTGTAAGAGATGTAGAGTCTGCTTGTGAAGAGGTATGCGGAAGGAGAGACGTATGCACTGTGCCGATTGTGCCGATTGTCCTTCTAATCCTGGGCTGTGTGTGCCCACATGTGTCAGATTGTATCACACTCAAAGAGTTTTTGGGAGCAACTGTGAGTCTAATAGTGTACTGCCTGGTCTGTATAGTTTTATACAGTTGTTGTTCAGTTTCACGTTTAGCAATAGAATTATGTCTTTTGTTACTGCTGTTGTTTTTGTAGTTATAGTTTTGCATATAGTTGTCATTGGTTTGTGTTCTCTTTATGGTTAAAAAAAATGTAATGACGGTGTGAGTGGACTGGCGATTGGTTGGCAGTATGCGTGGACTGGTGCGTGGCTGGCGATGTGCGTGGACTGGATCTTGGGTGGCAGTGTGCATGGGCTGGCGCTTGGCTGGTAGTGTGTGAGTAGTGACTTGCTGCTGGTCATTAAACACTCTCTTAGTCAACCGCCACTGCAGATACTATGTCAACCACCAGCCGGTGTGATTGCTGTGTCAGTGATGTAGGCGTATGATAGTGATGGGCCCTTGAATGGCGCTGTCTGTTGATGTGAATGTTGTAATGTGCTCGGCCCATTGCTGGCAGTTTGAATGGTCTTGTGTGTCAAGTATGAAAGGTGTGTGAATGACCTGTAAAGAGGTTGGTACCGTGCCGTGGCTTTACAGCTCACAAGCTGTGAGTCAATGTTTCAGTTTTTAAATATTAACAGTGCATTTAGTTTTTGTGAAATCTCTTGTTAATCAAATTTTACGCTCTGATCCTTCATTCACCCACATGCCAAACCCAACCAGTATGTGTGAGAACTTAAGGAATTGTTCATTTTGAAGGAATATTTGTCTTTTTTTGTCTCTCTCTGCAAGGGTGTACATTGTCTCCACATTGTCTGTTAATGTGAGTGTTGTAATGTGCTGGGGCCGCAGTTGGTGGTGTGAAAGTGTGTGTCAAGTATAACAGGTGTGTGAATCGCCTGTAAAGAGGTTGGTGCCTTGTCGTGGCTTTACAGCTCACGAGCTGTGAGTCATTGGTACTGGTTTTTAACCTTTTACTTATTAACAGTGCATTTTGTTTATGTGAATTCTCTTGTTAATAAAATATTAATTTTGAACCGTCCACTCACTCTTGTGCCAAATCCAACCACTATGTGTGTGTACTTGATGAACAGGTGGATAGGCAGTCATACTTGTCTCATTTGTCTTTCTGTGCTAAGGTGCAGTCTGTCTCGAGGGAAAATTTACCAATTTTACATATTTCTGTAAAGTAAAACAAAAAATGGGGAGTGCTGGGTAGTGTGCCTCTCATGGATTCCAACATGTGTTTTTTACGAACCTCAAAATGTGACTATAGTCACTCATTTTCCTTGCATTACTGTGTCATAATATTCTGTTTTCAGAAAAAGCACAATTTTCCTACCACCTTGCATTACCCCAGGTCTCCCGATAAAAATTGTACCTCACTCGCGTGGGAGGGTCAAGTAACCGCGACAGACAAGGGCCCAAAACCTATTGAGGTGACATCCAAATTACCTATCGCAAAACAACCTGGTTGCATTTTGGGCCATTTCCTGTCGCAGGCACTGAGCCTACCAACACAAGTGAGGTACTATTTTTCTTGGAAGACTTTGGGAACACTGGGTGAGTGAAATTTTGTGGATCCATGCAGATTCCAGAACTTTCCACCGCAGAAATGTGAGAAAACTGTGCTTTTTTTTTTACAAAACTTTAGGTTTGTAAGGGTTTCTGGGTAACAGAAGTTGGTGAGAGCTAGTCAAGTCACCCCATCCAGGATTCCCCTGGGTGTCTACTTTTAAAAAATGTATAGGTTTGCTAGGTTTCCCTAGGTGCCGGCACAGCTAGTATACAAACTCTACAGCTAAGCACTTTGCAAAAAACGGTCAGTTTTCACTGTGAAAATGTGGTGTGGCCACGTTGTGTTTTGGGTCATTTCCTGTCACAGGCATAGACCTACCCACACAAGTGAGGTACTATTTTTCTTGGAAGACTTTGAGGAACGTGGGGTGGGTGGAATTTTGTGGATCAATGCAGATTCTAAAACTTTCCACCACAGAAATGTGAGGAAAATGTGTTTTTTTGTATAAATCTTTAGGTTTGCGAGGGATTCTGGGTACCAGAACTTGGTGTGAGCCAGTCAAGTCACCCCATCCTCGATTCCCCTGGAAGTCTAATTTTCAAAAATGTATACGTTTGCTAGGTTTCTCTAGGTGCCGGCAGAGCTAGGGTTCAAAATCTACAGCTAGGCACTTTGCAAAAAAATGTTCAATTTTTGACTGTGAAAATATGGTGTGTCCACGTTGAATTTTGGTCCGTTTCCTGTCACGGGCTCTAGGCCTACCCACACAGGTGAGGTAAAATGTTTCTTGGAAGACTTTGGGGAATGCGGGGTCTGTGGAATTTGGTGGATCCAGGCAGATTCCAGAACTTTCCAGCACAGAAATGTGAGGAAAGTGTGTTTTGTTTTACAAAATGTTAGGTTTGCAAGGGATTCTGAGTAACAGAACCTGATGAGAGCCAGTCAAGTCACCCCATCCTGGATTCCCCTGGGTGTCTAGTTTTCAGAAATGTATAGGTTTGCTACATTTTCCTAGGTGCAGCTACAGCCAAGGCACTTTGCAAAAAAGGGTCAGTTTTCACTGCAAAAATGTGGTGTGTCCACTTTGCATTTTGGGGCTTTTCCTGTCCCGGGCACTAGGCCTACCCGCACAAGTGAGGTACCATTTGTTTCTCTGAAGACTTTGGGGAACGTGGGGTGGGCAGACTTTTGTGAATCGACGCAGATTCCAGAATTTTCTACCACAGAAATGTGAGGAAAATGTGGGTTTTCTTTAACAAAATTGTAAGTTTGCAAGGGAATCTGGGTAACAGAACCTGGTGAGAGCCAGTCAAGTTTCTCCATTCTGGATTCCCCTGGGTGTCTAGTTTTGAAAAATATATTGGTTTGCTAGGTTTCCCTAGGTGCCGGCAGAGCTAGGGTTCAAAATCTACAGCTAGGCACTTTGCAAAAAAAGGGTCTGTTTTCACTGTGAAAATGAGGTGTGTCCACGTTGAGTTTTGGGCCGATTCCTGTTGCGGGCACTAGGCCTACCCACACAAGTGAGGTACCATTTTTCTTGGAAGACTTTGGTGAACCTGGGGTGTGTGGAATTTTGTGGATACCCGCAGATTCCAGAACTTTCCACCACAGAAATGTGAGTAAAATGTGTTTTTTTGGACTTATTTTAGGTTTGCAAGGGATTGGGGTTCCAGAACCCGGTGAGAGCCAGTAAAGGCACCCCATCCTGGATTCTCCTGGGTGTCTAGTATCCAAAAATGTATAGGTTTGCTAGGTTTCCATAGGTGCCGGCAGAGCTCGGGTTCAAAATCTACAGCTAGGCACTTTGCAAAAAAGGGTCAGTTTTCACAGTGAAAATGTGGTGTGACCACGGTGCGTTTTGGGCCGTTTCTTGTTGCAGGCACTAGGCCTACCCACACAAGTGAGGTACCATTTTTTTTGGAAGACTTTGGGGAACACAGGGTTGGTGGAATTTGGTGGATCCACACAGATTCCAGAACTTTCCCCCAAAGAAATTTGAGGAAAATGTGTTTTTTTGAAAGAATTTTAGGTTTGCAAGGGATTCTGGGTAAATGAACCTGGTGAGAGCCAGTGAAGTCACCCTCTCCAAAATCCCCATGTGTGTCTAGGTTTAAAAAAATTACAGGTTTGCTAGTTTTCCCTTGGTGCCAGCAGAGCTAGGGTTCAAAATGTGGTGTGTCCATGTTGCGTTTTGGCCAGTTTCCTGTTGCTGCACTAGGCCTACCCTCACACGTGAGGGTAGGCTTATATATCCCCAGCAGCGAAGGGTTTAAGGGTGAATTGGATGCAGGATTGTGTCCCACTGCAATGTTTGTTTGTCCCATTATGATGATCTACTAAAAGTTTCATAAACTCATTAAATTGTGTCCGGCTGGACACTAAAGAATATAGGACTCATTGTAGACTATATTTTATCTATATGTCTTTATATTTTCTATTAAGGACCACTGTTGTTATTGAAACTACTACCCACGGTCCTTAACTACCCGTAGGGTTCCCTTGTACCCCCCTAAATCACATGATAGTTATAGCACACCATCAGGGGTAGAAGTGTCCCTTATGTAACAGGTTACAGCTGGGCATACACAATGCAAGTTTCCCTCCTTTACAGACAAGTACAACATAGCAGCTTGAGTGCAAGCTTCACTCTCTCACAGAAAAGGTACAGCACATTATTTTCAGTTTTAGTGACTCATACTCACAAAATAGGTACAGCACACGAGCAGAAGAGAAAGCTTCTCCCTCACAGAACAGGTACAGTACACAATCATCAGTGCAAGCAACTCTCACAGGTTCAACTGGGCATCAGCAGTGCAATATTATCTCTTTTATAAACAAGTACAGCATGATAACAGCAGTACAAGCTTTCCTCCCTGACAGAAATGTTCTGGCACGATACCAGCAAAACAGGCCTTCTGTATATAACAGGTACAGCACAGTTTACTTCAACAGTGCAATTTCCCTTACCTTTTTGATGTGTATGCTTCAGTAGGGTTATGTGGATTGGTAAGTCTATGGATGACTGAGTGGGTAAATGGTTAAATGTGTATGGGAAAGTGTGGGGTGTAAATGGCTCTATCATTGTGTGAGTGGATGGTGGAGTGGGTTGAAGGATGGTGTTGTTAGTTGCTGAGCAGTTGGGGGAGTTAGAGGCGCAAAGGCTCATTATTTATTTGGATGAATGTTGAATTTGCGTAGATGTCTGTGAATTAAGTATGTATGTGAAAAGATGTCTGTGGATTGATGGGAATGACCAGTTTGTGTGTTTATAGGTGGATTAACAATCACTTTGTGTATGAAGTATATGTCTATGGTGTGTGGGTGGATGTATGTGTGGACAGGTTAGGTGTGCATGCACATGTACAGATGGATCCATGTACTTTGATGCTGCTGCGCTTGGAGTTGGTCTCTTTGTCACATGTTGAGCTGTTAAAAAAACGGTTTGTGGCCTTTCAGGACACTTTCATTTCATTTCAAAATCTTTATTCGGCTATCAAAGAGAAACAACCATAAAAGTACAGCCAATTAAATACATCTTCATTTCTTAAATTATAACAGAGTACTTTTTCGTGCGTTAAACGAGTTCAGGATGAACAGGGCAACATTACAGGGCACTTTCATCTGTCTGCTGGGCAACAAAGAACTGTTAATCACTGTGATGGTACAGACCTCAATCTAATCCCAGTAGGAATCCTGATACCCTGACTTTGGTGCAGGGTTTTGGGCACTTGTGTCATACTTCAGTGTTAGAAGATTCAAAATGTTACACACATGATGTCTTTCATATGAAGCTGTGACTGACACTACTGGATGCAAGATAGTGACACTACAAAAAAGCTCATAACTTAAAGAACAGAAGTGAGCCATCACAGAATGAGCAGTAACATTTGGTAGCACTGAAAACAAAGGGGTTGCCATGCACATTTCAATTCTAAGATTGTGTACAGACAAATGTGATTCCAACAAGTGTGTTACCCCAGTGACCAGTTATGCAAATGCTTTATTTACATATTTACAGTACTTAGAAATGACATAGCATGAAGAGCTATGAGAACTAATCATCTGTTTGCTATGGAACAGCAAATACCTGTACGACCCTAGATATTAACATCGTGTACAGGACTGAATACCTAGCTTTAACTGCTGGGGCATTGTGCCCCAGTGCCCAAGCACCACTTCCAAGGCTGACAGGGGCACAAAACTCCGACATTGTGCATGGGTCAGATCGTCATCACATGCAGCACACAAGTGGCGTGAGTGACACAAAGGAGCCCATCAGGACCCGACCGGCACTGCTAGGCCCGAGTATTGATATACTTGCGGGGGGGTCCAACCCATACACACACCCCTCAATCCATCAATCAATACATTTGTAGAGCGTGCTACTCACCCGTGAGGGTCTCAAGGCATTGAAGGGAGAGGGGGGTGCCGCTATTGCTCGAATAACCAGGTCTTGAGGTGTTTCCTGAAGGTGAGATGGTCCTGGGTCAGTCGTAGGTGTGAAGGGAGGGAGTTCCATGTTTTGGATGCCAGGTAGGGGAATGATCTCCCTCCGGTGGTGGATCTGAGAATCCGTGGGACGGTGGCGAGGGCGAGGCTGGTGGAGCGGAGCTGGCAGGTGGGGGTGTAAAACGAGAGGCGGTTGTTGAGGTATTCGGGGCCCATGTTGTGGTGCGCTTTGTGTGCGTGGGTGAGCAGCCTGAACGTGATCCTCTCGCTGACGGGGAGCCAGTGCAGGTTTCTCAGGTGGGTGGATATGTGGCTGTGGCGGGGGATGGTGAGGATGAGTAGTGCGGAGGCGTTCTGCATGCGTTGAAGGCGTTTCTAAGGTTTGGCTGTGGTTCCTGCGTATAGGGCGTTCCTGTAGTCCAGTCGGCTGGTGACGAAGGCCTGGGTGACCGTCTTTCTGGTTTTGGTGGGGATCCACCGGAAGATCTTTCGGAGCATGCGCAGGGTGTTGAAACATGAGGACGAGACTGCGTTGACTTGCTTGGTCATCGTAACGGAGGAGTCCAGGATATATCCCAGGTTGCGTGCATGGTCCATGGGTGTCAGTGCGGTGCCCAGTGTCGTGGGCCACCAGGAGTCTTTCCAGGTAGATGGGGATTGTCCGAGGATGAGGAGCTCCGTCTTGTCCGAGTTGAGCTTCAGACGGCTGTGCTTCATCCATTCTGCGACCTCTTTCATTCCGTCCTGGAAGTTAGCTTTGGTGGTGAGAGGGTCTTTGGTGAGGGAGAGTATCAGTTGGGTGTCGTCGGCATAGGAGATGATGTTGATGTTGTGTTTGCGTGCGATGGCGGCGAGGGGGCTCATGTAGATATTGAAGAGGGTTGGGCTGAGTTAGGAGCCCTGGGGTACGCCACAGATGATTTTGGTGGCCTCTGAGCGGAAGGGAGGGAGGCGGACTCTCTGAGTTCTGTCGGAGAGGAATGTTGTGATCCAGTACAGGGCCTTTCCTTGGATCCCAGTGTTGTAGAGGTGGGTTATTAGGGTGCGGTTGCAGACGGTGTCAAAGGCTGCCGAGAGGTCCAGGAGGATGAGAGTGGCTGTCTCTCCGTTGTCCATCAGGGACCTGATGTCATCGGTGGCTGCGATGAGGGCGGTCTCGGTGCTGTGGTTGGCTCGGAATCCGGATTGGGATGGGTCGAGCGAGTTGTTTTCTTCGAGGAATGCAGTCAGCTGTTTATTGACGGTCTTCTCGATTACTTTGGCCGGGAAGGGGAGCAGAGAGATGGGGCGGAAGTTCTTTAGGTCTTTGGGGTCCACTGTTGGTTTCTTCAGAAGGGCGTTGATTACTGCGTGTTTCCAGCTTCCAGGGAAGGTGGCTGACGTGAAGAAGCTGTTAATGACGTTTCGGAGGTGGGGTGCGATGATGGTGTCGGCTTTGTTGAAGATATGATGAGGGCATGGGTCGGAGGGGGAGCCGGAGTGGATGGTGTTCATGACGCGGGTGGTGTCTTCAGTGCTGATGGGGGTCCATGCGCTGAGGCTGGTGGTGGGGGTCGTTGGTTTGGTGGCTGGAGGTGGAGTCTGGGGTCCGAAGCTGTCGTGTATATCTGCGATCTTGCTGTGAAAGAATGTGGCGAGGGAGTTGCAGAGGTCTTGCGACGGTGTGATGTCGTTGGTGCTGGGGTTGGAGAGCTCTTTGACGATGCTGAAGAGTTCCTTGCTGCTGTGGGTGTTGTTGTCCAGCCGCTCTTTGAACGATGTCCTTTTGGTGGTCCGGATCATCTGGTGGTATTCCCGGGTGGCGCTCTTGAGGGCTGTCATGTTTTCGGATGTCCGTTTGTGGCGCCAAGCTTTTTCGAGGGTTCGGCATGATTTCTTTGCGATTTGAGGGCGTCTGTGAACCATGAGGTTTTTCTGTTGGTAGTCTTGCCTGGGGGTTTCTTCAGTGGAGCGTGGTCGTTGGCGCAGTTGGTGATCCACTGTGCGAGATTGTGTGCTGCGTCGTTGGTGTCAGGGGTGTCGACATGTGGGTTCTGGCTCAGCGATGTGGTTAGCTGGTCTGTGCCGACTTTGCTCCTGCATCTGCGGGTGATCTGTAGCGTCTGGTGGTGTGAGGTGGTTTTCTTGAAGGTGAAGTGGATGCAGCTGTGGTCGGTCCAGTGTAATCCGGTGGAGTGGCTGAAGGAGACGTGGTTGCTGGCGGAGAAGATGAGGTCGAGTATGTGGCCGGCGAGGTGGGTGGGCGTGTCAACCAGTTGCTGGAGTCCGAGGTTGTCGAGGTTGTCGAGCAGGGTGGTGGTGTTGTTGTCGTTGTTTTTCTCCAGGTGGAAGTTCAAGTCCCCTAGGATAATGTACTCTGGTGAGGCTAAGGCGTGCGGGCTGATGAAGTCGGCGATGGTTTCGCAGAATTGTGTCCGTGGGCCCAGAGGTCTGTATATGAGTGTACCTCTGAGGGTGGTTTGGGGGTCGGTGTGGATCTGGAAATGTAGATGTTTGGCGGCGGTGAGTGTGTCTTCGGCGTTGGTCGTGACGCTGATGGTGTTCCTGTAGATGATGGCGATTCCTCCTCCGGTTTGGCTGACGCGGTCCTTTCGGGTGATCTTGTAGCCGTCCGGGATGGCTATGGCGATGTCTTGGGCTGAGGAGGCGTTCATCCAGGTTTCCGTGAGGAAGGCGACGTCTGGTGCTGTTGTATCAAGGAGTTCCCAGAGTTCGATGGTGTGTTTGTGGACGGAGCGGGTGTTATGTTATGTTATGTTAAAATGCGTTTATATAGCGCACGGCTACTCTAAAAGAGTGTCCCGGCGCTTTCCACAACAGCTACAGTGTAACACATAACATAAAGAACAAATCCCAAAAGCAGGAAAGAAGAAAATCCACCTAAACAGAAAGATTAAAAAGCCAAGTTTTCAGGTTCCTTCTAAATTGAAACAAATTGGAAGTGCTGCGAAGTACCAGTGGGAGCGAGTTCCACAACTGGGAGGCCTTGAGGCTAAAAGAACGCCCCCCCGTACGAGCCTTCCTCACCCGTGGGACCACAACAGTAAAGAGGGATTCAGAACGAAGAGAGCGGGTAGGACGATAAAAAACCAATCTCTTCTGCAGATATCCCGCACCTGAGCCAAACAGAGCTTTGTGCACCAGCGTCAGGGCTTTAAACATAATCCGTTTACTGATCGGCAACCAATGCAACGGTGTTGAGGAGGATGCACTTGAGGTGGTTGTTGTTGTCGTTGCTGTGTTCGGTGGGTGGGGTGTAGGTTCGGAGGCAGGTGAATTTGCATGCTTGGCAGGTGAAGGGTCCGTGGGTGCGCCTCGGGGTGGCTTGGTGGCAGGCGGCAGGTTGACCTGTGTTGAGTGCGATGAGGGTGGCGGTGTCGTATCTCAGTCGGGTGCCCTGGCATCGGCTGGGGCCAGGGGTTCTGGCGCTGGGTGCAGTCCAGGCGCTGACGCGTGCAGACGGGCTTGCCTTTGGCGCGCTTCGCGGTCTCCATAAGAGGGAACCGGGAGGGAGGAGCAGCTGGGTGGCGGGAGCGGGACGGCGAATGGGCTTGGTGAGGGCGGGGCCGCAGGGAGGCAGCGGCGGGAAAGTGCGGCGAGGATGGAGGGCTCAGCGGCGGCTGGGACCGTCCCGGGTCAGGCAGGGAACCAAGAGACTGGCAGGCAGCAGCGGCGTGGGGGCGACCTAGCCTGAGAGCAGGGTCAGTGGTCGCAGGGTCTGAAGCCTCGCCTCTGCCCTTCCTCGATCCTCCGTTTTATTTCAAGACCCGAGCCCCAACCTTCAACCACCGTGGTGCACCTTGGCCCCTGCCTACATCCTCAGTGCCTATTATGCTCCTCTTCATATCCCTGGCTCCTCCCTCTATATTTGGTGGTGCTTTCCGACCCTGCCTCCGTGCGTAGAACTTATTTCTCTTGCAGCTGACTTTCCCCTAGTAGTGATTCCCAGCCCCAAGCTCCAATAGCGGTGCCTTTTCTCTTCTGCAGCGCCTTCCCTTTGATCCCTTACTTTCCCTCCAGCCAACTCCAGCTTCCTTCTGTCTTGGGGCCTACTTGCATCTTTCACAACACCTCAAAAGGGGCTGCTCTAGAAAAATCTTTTGAACTTTCCTGGCTCTCCACAGCATCAGAATAGAAACATCAATCATATTGGCTTTGTCAGTGCTTGTTTATTTTACATTCAGCACTCCATGGGAGTTGATGTGTTTCCTTTCTCCCTCCTACGGTACAATCTTTTCTTTTCTCTGCTCAACATCAATGCCCGTGTTACATTTATTTTTTATTTGTTTATTCACAAGGGCACCTTTAAAGCGCTCCTTAGCTGTTTGTTTTCTTTGTTGTACTTTGTGCAAGCTTTTTTAACATTGTATTTTACAGTTCTAACGTGGCCATTGGCCACGTTAGAACAGTCAGTTCATAATGGACGACGCTTGCGTCAAGACGAAACATGTACGTATGCACCACAACTCAAATGCTGTTGTGCAGGTATGCGCATTAATCCCGCCACATGTATGCACATTGACAGACAACTTGGAATGGGTTTTCTTTAACAGAGCACAATATTTTCAGACATGCCTCCTGCACTTACATCTTGATGCATGCAACATGTTCAATTGGAGAAATGCTTTGGCAATAGTTCAACTTTTTAGAGCCGAGTACTACTGGGTTTGCCAGTGCTTTTCTCAGTAGTTTTCTCTACATGTGATATCCCCCTTGTCCCATCTCTTTGAATTCAGCAACAAATTTGTGTTTTACTGCATTGTTGCTAAAAAAAAAACTCTTAAGTAAAACAGTGAAAAGTTTTGTTATCAATATTTTTCATTTTCTACCATTCAATTTCATTACTTATTTTGTGGTAGTGAGGATCCGTATCCCTAATTGGTGAAAACCAATATGGATGTTCAAGACAAGCAGTCTTCGATGTTCAATGAATCTACAGGCCAATCAGAGATGCTCAGAATGTTGATGTTGTCCAATCTGTGGAAACCTTGATTTGGCAAGTGACAATATAACAAACAATGGGGTGGCATTGCTAAGTAAACAATGGCCTGCATTGCTAAGTAGCATAATTTGGGGGGCAGTATTTAGGTTAAATTGGGTATGTGCAATATATCAATGTGTTTTAATATATGTTAGTGATGCCTCTTAATGATCTGAAATCATGAAGGCTTGGAAGGAAGTTCTGCGAACATGACACTAATTGAGCACTGATATTGTTGTGAAATCAGCATGCTCTTTCCTTGTTAGAGAGCCTCAGATGTTAATAAGACTGACCTGTTTACTAGGCTGTTTGTGCTGAAATTACACAAATAAGGTCAAACAGCAGCATACTTGCTTTCTTTGAAATGCCAGTGTTTCTTTTGTAAATTGGAATACGGCCCAGGCCAACGAGGTTCCAAATGTAAAAGGGATTTTGTTAAAATGTCACACATAATGTGACATATTTTGAGGCTGCCTCTGCGGCGGAAGGTAAGGGGGAGGGCAGTAAATCTGAGCAGCTAACAGTAAAATCCATGTGCAGGCTGACTTTGAAGAGAAGGCTGCATCGACGCACTTCTTGATCATAACAGCTGTCAAGGATGTAAACTGTCCTCTTTCATGGCGCGTGCAGACTGTATCATTGCCGATGAGTGTTATTGCCTGACAAGAAGGTGTCTGAACAGAGAGATCGTGAAATGATTGATATTCAGCAAACCAAGCCTGGGGAGCAGTGTGTACTCTGAGATGCGGCGTCTCCTACAAATCCTTGTACTGCTTTGACAGTTATAGGCTCAAACAAGAAGTAGTTACATAACCAGGAAAAAAAATGGAATGTGTGAAGACGCTGTTCGCTCGTTCGATGGCAATATTTACCGCTTCCCACATTCGCAAGGTGGAAATTACAACCAGAAATGCCGGAAGGGTAACATTAAAGGAAACGAAACAGAAAAGGAAGGGATGTGCAGCGTTGTTACTATCAAAATAGTAGTGTTAAGAGACAAAGGGCTTCACTACAAGGAGCACAGTAATACCTTTTTTCACGCACACAAAATTATTGGTATCCCTGGGGCCTTATTACAGTAAGTGGCCCAGGGGCGCAATGGGTGTTTGTGCCCTGCTTTGCGTGCCCTCAGGGCACTTTTGTATTACAGAGGGGGCACAAATGTTTGTGCGTCCCCTTCAGTAATACTGATAGCCCTTGCATACTTGAAGCGCCACCGCTACCTTCAGGGGGCGTTCCCTCATTTGCATGTGGGCATGTCATATGCAAATGAGGGACTTCCTTTGCCTTTCGGATATTACAGATGCGGGTTCAGAGGCAAAGAAGCTCTCAGGGGGTGCATTCACAATGTGCCACTTTCTAGGTGGAGTACTGTGAGTGTGTCCCGAGACCAGCCGTCTTGAGGGTAAAAAGGGGGTCCTATGGAGCCCCGCCCAGACATCCCCTTGCAGGCGGGTGCCCCACCTGCAAGGGGATCTCTAGTCCTCTTTAAAAGTGCAGGCAAGTTGCCGCCGGCATTGTGAAAACACTGAGCGGCTGCAAGCAGCTGCTCCGTGTTTTTACATGAATGTGCTGCAACTAAGGCATTTTGAGTTTGCGGCTGCCCTAGGGCAGTTCATTCATGGTAATAGGGCACATTTTCATTGTTTGCGCCTGGTGCAAACAATGAAAATGTGTAATACGACCCCTGGTGTCTTGTTATTTCGGGGAGCGGGATTCCAAATATTCTCCTGAGTAGGGTGACCAACTGGCATTGGTGCAAATTCAGGACGGTGAGTGTAAAAATTCAGGACACAAATTCAGGACAGGAGGTCAAAATTCAGGACGAAACTTCAGGACAATAGGTAAGTTTTACAGACACATCAGAGGTCGCGCAATAGTATATAATTAAGCCCAGCCATTTCCAAACATATTCAACCATTTGCAAACCTATCCATCATGTATCCTTCCATCTATCATCCATCCCTTCATCCATCCTTTCACTCATCCATCCATTATCCATCCATCCACCCTTTCACCCTATCAATATGTACACTTATCCATCCACTCTTCATCCCATCCATCCATTAACTCATCCATCCAGCCATTTACCCTTTCACCAATCCAGCCATCCTTTCACTTACTAATCCTTCCACCCATCCACTCTTTTAGTCATCCATCCATCCTCCCTTTCTCTCTCCATCGACCCTTTCACTTAGCCACCCTTCCATCCATCCATCCACCCACCCGCCCATCCATCCATCTACTCATCCACTCATGAATCCATCCATTGACCCTATCACTCATTCATCTATCATTTCACTCCTTCACACATCTATTCATCCTTTTGTCCATCTACCCTCCCTTTCACTCACTCATCCATCCTTACATCCACCCTTTCACTCATACGTACATTCATTCACCCTTGCACTATCAATCCATCAATCCATCCATCATTTCACTCTCCACCCACCCACCCATCATCCACCCAACCATCCACCCACCCACCCACTCATCCATCCTTTCACCCACCCACCATCCAATCCACTCATCCATCCTTTCACCCACCCACCATCCAACCACCCACTCATCCATCCTTTCACCCACTCATCATCCATCCATCCATCCTTCCCCTCATCATCCATCCATCCTTCCCCTCATCATCCATCCATCCATCCTTTCACCCACCCCCTCATCATCCATCCCCTCATCATCCATCCATCCTTCCCCTCATCATCCATCCTTTCACCCACCCCCTCATCATCCATCCATCCACCCTTTTCCTCATCATCCATCCTTTCACCCACCTCCTCATCATCCATCCATCCTTTCACCCACCCCCTCATCATCCATCCCCTCATCATCCATCCATCCTTCCCCTCATCATCCATCCTTTCACCCACCCCCTCATCATCCATCCATCCATCCTTTCACCCACCCCCTCATCATCCATCCATCCACCCATCCATCCTTTCACCCACCCCCTCATCATCCATCCATCCCCTCATCATCCATCCTTCCCCACATCATTCATCCTTTCACCCACCCCCTCATCATCCATCCATCCACCCTTCTCCTCATCATCCATCCTTTCACCCACCCCCTCATCATCCATCCATCCATCCTTCCCCTCATCATCCATCCTCCCCCTCATCATCCATCCTTCCCCTCATCATCCATCCTTTCACCCACCCCCTCATCATCCATCCTTTCACCCACCCCCTCATCATCCATCCTTTCACCCACCCCCTCATCATCCATCCATCCTTTCACCCACCCCCTCATCATCCATCCCCTCATCATCCATCCTTCCCCTCATCATCCATCCTTTCACCCACTCTCCATCCATCCATCCTTTCACCCACCCACTCATCATCCATCCATCCATCCATCCTTCCCCTCATCATCCATCCATCCATCCTTCCCCTCATCATCCATCCATCCATCCATCCTTTCACCCACCCCCTCATCATCCATCCATCCTTCTCATCATCCATCCTTTCACCCACCCCCTCATCATCTATCCATCCACCCTTCCCCTCATCATCCATCCTTTCACCCACCCCCTCATCATCCATCCATCCATCCATCCTTCCTCTCTTGCTCTCATCATCCATCCATCCTCCCCCTCATCATCCATCCATCCATCCTTCCCCTCATCATCCATCCATCCTTTCACCCACCCATCCTTCCCCTCCATCCTTCCCCTCATCCATCCTTCCCCTCATCCATCCATCCTTCCTTCCTTCCACTCATCCATCCATCCTTCCCCTCATCCATCAATCCATCCTTCCACTCATCCATCCATCCTTTCACCCACCCCCTCATCATCCATCCTTTCACCCACCCCCTCATCATCTATCCATCCACCCTTCCTTCCTTCCTCTCATCATCCATCCATCCTCCCCCTCATCATCCATCCATCCTCCCCCTCATCATCCATCCATCCTTCCCCTCATCCATCCATCATTCCTTCCTTCCACTCATCCATCCATCCATCCATCCATCCATCCTTTCACCCACCCCCTCCTCATCCATCCATCCTTCCCCTCATCATCCATCCTTTCACCCACCCCCTCATCATCCATCCATCCATCCATCCTTCCTTCCTCTCATCATCCATCCATCCTCCCCCTCATCATCCATCCATCCTTCCCCTCATCATACATCCATCCTTTCACCCACTCACCCATCCATCCCCTCCATCCATCCCCTCATCCATCCATCCTTCCCCTCATCCATCCTTCCCCTCATCCATCCATCCTTCCTTCTTTCCACTCATCCATCCTTACTCTCATCCATCCATCCTTCCTTCCTTCCACTCATTCATCCATCCATCCAGCCTTTCACCCACCCCCTCATCATCCATCCATCCTTACCCTCATCATCCATCCTTTCACCCACCCCCTCATCTATCCATCCACCCTTCCCCTCATCATCCATCCTTTCACCCACCCCCTCATCATCCATCCATCCATCCTTCCTCTCATCATCCATTCATCCTCCCCCTCATCATCTATCCATCCATCCTTCCCCTCATCATCCATCCATCCTTTCACCCACCCACCCATCCATCCATCCATCCTTCCCCTCCATCCATCCCCTCATCCATCCATCCTTCCCCTCATCCATCCTTCCCCTCATCCATCCATACTTCCTTCCTTCCACTCATCCATCCATCCTTCCCCTTATCCATCCATCCTTCCCCTTATCCATCCTTCCTTTCATCCATCCTTCCCCTCACCCATCTATCCATCCATCCTTCCCGTCCATCCATCATTCCCCTCATCCATCCTTCCCCTCATCCATCCATCCTTTTTTTTTTTTAAAACCTTTATTTGCATCAATAGGATATACATGCGTGGGCCACACAACCAATCCGGCCGGCCATAGGTTAAAAATGACAAAAATCAGAATAAGCGATACAAGGTCAGCTGGCAGGCAGGCAAACATATTCAAAACAGTGCTAAGGAAAGGACAAGCGACATCAACGGCCCAATATCAGGACCAGTGAGGTCCATTTTATAATAAGGGAACAAGGCTCATGGCAGATTCATAAAATACGGGAAAAACAATAAACAGAAATATACCCACGCCAAAATGGGAAGAGGGGGAGGGGAAGGAGGATGTGAAGACACGAGTCGATCGTAGCACAAAACAAGCGCAAAGTATATTAGAGAAGCATACAAGTACTACCAGCATCTCATGCCCCCCACCCAATAACACGCTAACAAATGCAAGGGGAGCGGATAGACTGCACGATCTAAACCTACTCGCCATACTAGCCTGGGGAAAAAGGGGGGGGGGGAAGGGAGGGGAGGGAAAGGGGGAAAAAACAGGGGGTAGACTGAGGAGAGGAAACCAATAAGGGCAGGAACAGGGTAAGGAGAAGAAGGAGAAACAAAGAAAAAGAAATATAAAAGGAGAGACACAATCGTGCAAGATGGGCGCCACCCCGGGCCAAGCGTCCCGCGGCCAATAATACAGAAGAAAGTGGAGAGCTGGCAAGAAGTAGGGTACGGCAGTCGCGACGGAAACACCGAAGCTGATAAAAGTGGCAGAGCAACAGACCCCAACCCACTATGCCAGAGAAGCGAGGACAGAAGCGGCACCTCTATAAAGGGATAGAAAAGGGCCATAGAACCAAAAAAGAAAACATCTGAAAGACCCCGCCCTCCCGTCCCACCCCGCACCCCTGCAGAAGGCTACGGCCTACCCTCCAAACAGCGTGCCTGTCGCCCTAATCCGAGACCCGAAATATAGTAAAGAAAGAAAGTAGAATAAGGAGACAAAAAGAAGAAGGAAAGGGATTATGAAACAAAAATAAGATGTGAGGGAGGAGCCAAAGGGTACGAACAAACACACTCGGCCACGACCCTCCCCGGACCATCAAATGAATAACTATCAAATCAGTACTACACCTTCACATACAGCAATAACCCGCAGGGGGGGGAGGGGGAAATTTGAACGTTTCACAATGTCGAAAGTACAAGCATCAGTGCAAAGGACAAGTAAACCAGCAGTCTATCAGTGTTGCGCAACTTACCCCCAGCCCTTCCTAACCACGAAACCAACCCAATAAAGTATAACATGGAGCGGACCACCCAGCACAGAATAATCGCAATGTTGACCAGGGTTACGGCAGTGATGTAGATTAGGGAGAGCCACCATACCAATGAAATACAAAAAGTCAATGAAGCCAGTCAATTGTAGCAGCAACGACAGGGCAAGCAAAGGCAAGCCGGAGTCCAGTTTCGCAGTTCGACAATGCAAAGGTACCCCTCCAGGGCAAAAGTTCGAATCCATCGAAGCGGGAGCAAACAGCGGTCCACCATAGTTCCCAGTGGTCCGGGATGGAGCAGATCTCCGCGTCGTGTGCAAGTCCTCGAAGTCCGGACGGTGAAAAAGCGGAGGTTCAAAAGCCACCGGCCCATCAAGCGGCCGAAGAACAGCGGCAGCAACTCCTGGCGCAGCCGAAGGGGGCGAAGCAATGGAGGCATCAGGACGATAGGGGTGCATGAAAGAGCGGCGACCCAAAATGGCGGCGGGCCGCATAGGGTCGGTAGAAGCACCGGGGGCCAAGACAGCGTATAAGGACATCAAGGCGTCTAGGACATATCCGAGCGTGGGCGCTCGAGCACACGCCCAGGCCCCCGCGCAATCCGGCCAGCAAAGTTCTTCGGTGCAGAGCGGAGCACCCCCCGCGTTGTCGGTAGCCATTTTGTGAGTTTCGCCACCCCGCACTCCACCGCGGGCTCCCAAACAGTTCCCAAATGTAGGACTTTACAGACCTCCGGAGGTTCGCAACAACGGCCTCACCGGCACAGAACGGGTAGGCGCTCGATGGGGGGGTGCCCCCTCCGAACAGCGGCGGGCCCCACAAGCAGAGCCAGGCACGGGGTCCAGGGCTGCCGGACAGAACAAAGGCGAAGGGACCCCTTCACACAGTTAGCCCCCAACACATCTCGTCCCCCTCCAGCCGCACGGTCCACAAATCGGGGCCGGTTCAGGATCACCGGGGCATACACACAACGGCTCCCACCAGTGGCTCACTCTCGCGGCCGGGGCCTGCAATCTCAGCACCGCCGGTCGGGTCCCACAGGCGAGGTCCCGGTCTCGAGCGCCCGGAGGCCCCAATCTTTCCGAGGGCACAGCTGCGGACCCACAGCACGCAGGAGCTTCCGGACCAGACGGTGAGTAAGAGTGGGTCGTTAAATTCCAAAATCTGTAGTGAAGTAGCGTCGCAGTACAGGATATATTGCAGGATATTCGAGGTTGGCCGGAGGGCCGACGGAGCCGAGCTAAAAGGCGGCCATTACGCTCTCAGGCTAGGCTCCTCCCTTCCATCCATCCATCCTTGCCCTCCATCCATCCTTCCCCTCATCCATCCATCCTTCCCCTCATCTATCCTTCCTTTCATCCATCCATCCATCCTTCCCCTCATCCATCCATCCTTCCCCTCATCCATCGTTCTCCTCATCCATCATCCAGCTACCCTTCCACCCATATATCCAGCTATTTACATTTTCTCTCATCCATCCTTCCCCTCACTCATCAATCCATTAATCCTCTCATTATCCATTTATTCAATCTTTCATTCATCCTTTCACTAATTCATCCAGCCATCCACCCATCCCTTCACTTACTTACTCGCCCACCTTTCCATATTAATTTGAGCTTAGCCCTTTTGTGAAGAGGCCCATCAGGAACTTCACCCTCGCTGCAGGAGCCGTTCCAGGACTGGGACAGAAGCCACCCAGGGCGGAGACAGGATCCACACAGGGGGGGACAGGAGCCATCACAGGCAGGGGCGGGGGAGGGGGACAGGATCCACCACAGTAGGGGGACAGAAGCATTCACAGGGGGGGGGGACAGCAGCCACTACAGGCGGAGGGGAGGGGGGACAGGAGCCATCACAGGAGGGGTAACAGGATCCACCAGGGTGGACACAGGGGTGGTCATGCAGCTTGTATCATCTTGGGCTCCTCGCCCCCTCCTGCACAAGACTTTGAGATGACAGGCTCTGTGTCCAAAATGCCACCCCCCACTTTGATGTACAGTACTTACAGGAGATACTCTAAAAGAACTGGTTTAACTGATTGTCCTCCATAATTTGTTAATCAGTGTGGGTGCGATTGTGCCATTTCTTAATTGTATTACATTATAGACTGCATGTTTGAAGAACCGAGATTTGCTTACAATTTAGTGACAGTAATTAAGCTTTGTGACGAGAGATAACCACATGCTGCCTCTGTGTAATCTGGCTGAGTCTAGGATGTTTGGGGCCCTGGGTAGAAATGGAATGTGTGAGGCCCCCTCTAAATTGCAGAGACATGACGCATTCAGGGCTGTTTGCATCTGAATAGTGCCCCTGCTCCTGAAGCTGCAGCCCCCCCCTCTCTCAGTCACCTTCAAGCACCTCTTAACAGCTCATCAAGGGCTGAAGTCAAGGGCTGGAGGTGTGAGGGTTGCCATCCCGCTGTGCCTCTCCAATGCTGCGGGGGTATCTGAGCTTTGGAACAGCATCGGTGTCAAGAAGGGAGGTTGGTGGAAGCTGTGCCTGGTTAAAATTACAGACAAATGGCGTCCGTTAAAGAATCCTTCATGGACAACGGACAGACGGCCAAAATTACGGACTGTCCGTGAAATTTACGGACGGTTGGTCACCCTACTCCTGAGCGGCCACAGAGAAATGGAGAATTGCTGTTGCAATTAGGAAATCCATATGTAAATAAGGTAGTGAAACCCTATTTTTAGCCTTTTCCCACCCAGCGATTTCACAAACTTTAAGGTGTCGAATGGCTGGGGTACAAAGCAGTAGGACCGATTACCAGGAATGCGATATTCCTGCTGTATTTGAAAATCTTGATTTGGTCAGAAAAAAAAATTCTGACCCAATCTGGAACACAGGACTTATTTCCACAGGTCTTGTAATGAAGCAGGAAGTGAAATACTCCACACTCTGTCCTTGGTTTGGTTTAAGTGTTGTTAGGAGATTCCCAATTGGTGAACAATTAAGAACAGTATGTTCACTTCTTAAATATGAATTTTAACAAAAAAACGATAATAGAGAATTAATAATTGTGATAAATGTCCTACAGTGTTCAGACCACACGAGACTGCAATTAATAATACAGATTTAATGAATTTGTAAATACATTAAGTGGTGACAGCTTGTGATCCTATCAATGCAATTAATCACAAAGATAATTTAATTCAACTTCATAGACATCCTCCGGAAACATATGTTGTTTCTTTTCTTGTTTTTCTAATGACTGTATAAATGGCAATTAAAAAAAAAACTCCATTCTGAAAATTCAGCAAGCAACATCAAGTACATATTTTGGATCTAGTCGAAGATAAAGAGCAACTGTGATGTAGGAGACTTATGTAAATCTCGTGGTTCTATTAATACAGTACTTAGAAACGTCAGCGTTAAAACTCTGACAAAATACCGCACATATGTTGTACAGTCATTAACTAAAAGGATTAGAGAAGAAGTTTTAGAAAGTTGGGATTAAAATCATTGGTCATGTTAAAAAAACGTTATTTCATGTACTCTTCCCATGTGGAAATTTGGTTGTGTCTGGTGTTCTAATCACTACTGTTAGATATGGGGTTTCTAGTTGGCTAAGGTTTACACCGAAGCCAGGCAGAAGCCCCCCCACCTTTGTCAGGGTAAGTTAGAAACACTACTAGGATACCCTGTGCTTACCCTCCGAAAGCTTGGCACAGAGCAGGGAGCCCTATCTCAAATGTCAATGTGTAAAGTACTTGTTCAACACACACACACACATACACACACAGTAACACAATTAATACACCACAAAAGACTCCATCCTGGTTTAGGAAAATAGCTTTCTGTATTCTGAGCAAGACAAGACCAAAACAATAAAAATCACATGTATACTTTACGAGTTATGCACGTTTAAAAACCACATTAAAATCCAAGTTATCAATATCTTAAATATTTGAGCGAATACTTTGACATCCAGAGGGTTATTTGTTATCACTCGGGACCAGGGTGCCTGACCGGAGACCCTCTACAGAGGCTCTTAATTATATGAGCGTTTAGTCACCCAACAACGAAAGGTAGCAACAGGAATCTTCAAGACCAGTGCGTTTAGTTAATCTCAGCCACTCGTGCACCCACACTCACTAATTATGGGTTTCCCCTGGGCCCGCTGCTCACTGTAACTTGTTGGTGGGGGCACCAAAGCTAGAGGAGAACCCAGCGTTGATGGGGCAGCACAAACACAAGGGGTGGTAGTGTTGGCGGGCCTTGTGAGCTGGGCCCACATCATTGAGTGTGGCTTCCTCTAGGATCTCCTCAGAGATCCAGTACTTATACTCAAAAGTGCCTTTGAAGTTGAGGTGACTTCAGAGCAAAGTCTTTGAAGTGCACAGGTCCCCTTTCAGCCCAGTCTTGTCGGCCAGGCTAACCCTGGAGGATTGATCAGTGCTTTGTGTGAGGGCAGGACACTACCTTGTAAAGTGTTCGTGTCAGTCCCTCCCCTTCCCTCTGCCTAGGAAGACCCATCTGCATGCAGAAGAATGCAGATGTTGCTGAGGATCCTGTGTTTGTGGATGTCTAGAGGGAATGCACAATCAATCAATACATTTATAGAGGGCACAACTTACCCGTGAGGGTCTCAAGGCTCTAGGGGGGGTGCTGCTATTGCTCGAACAGCCAGGTCTTGAGGAATCTCCTGAAGGCCAGCAGGTCCTGGGTCTGTCATAGGTGGATGGGGAGGGTGTTCCAGATCTTTGCAGCGAGGTGAGAGAATGATCTGCCACTGGCAGTCGCTCGACGGATGTGGGGGACGGTGGCGAGGTCAGCGGAGCGAAGCTGGCGGTTCGGGGTGTAGAAGGTGAGTCTTTCGTTGAGGTACGCTGGTCCGGTGTTGTGGAGAGCTTTGTGAGCGTGGGTGAGGAGCTTGAAGGTAATCCTCTTGTTGACGGGGAGCCAGTGTAGGTCTTTCAAGTGGGCTGTGATGTGGCTGTGGCGGGGGATTTCGAGGATGAGGCGTGATGAGGCATTTTGAATGTGTTGTAGTCGTTTCTGGAGTTTGGCTGATGTTCCTGTGTGGCGAGCGCTGCCGTAGTCCAGTCTGCTGCTGACGAGGGCCTGAGTGAGAGTCCTTTGGTACCGGCGGGGATCCATCTGTAGATCTTGCGGAGCACGCATAGGGTTTTGAAGCAGGAGGAGGAGACGGCGTTCCCTTGCTGTAGCTATCTCCCCAAACCCAGACGTGTATTGGAGACAGGCTGAAAGGCACACAACGAGCTAAAAGCAGAGAAATGCCCACTTTCTAAAAAATATATGCTCTTTTTTCCACAGAACTGACCCCAGTCTATGGCCCCCCGTAAAACTAAAAGATTGAGTTTGAGTTCTTGCGCGAACAAGAAATAAACGCAAAGCTTGGATAGAATGACTACCATCAGACCCATGAAATTCGGTATAGGAGCAAAAAAACTGAATAAGATAATTGTCTCTTCCAGAGTACTCAAGTTGTTGGCCGCCATCCATCTGTTGGAATTCACTAAACGCCCACAATTTAAAAATCTTCTAATAGGTATGAAATGTAGCCATCAGACAATGATGGAGGCTGCGTGGGAAGGTCAGAGAGACCATTGCTGATTAGTTTTCAAATGTATTTTTACTTTGCTTCATAGATTGCCCTACTGTGTCCATAATAAGAAGCCCTGATGAAAGCTCGCGAAGAATTTATACGTGGCTGGAAATGCGTCGGCTCATTCTTAAATTGAAAATCTTCTTATTGTTTTACAACTAGGCAACTAACGGCTAGGTTGGTTAGTGTGATGAATCAACTGAGCAACATGTCTTTTTGAGGAATTTGGTCACGCACACATAAATGAAAGATAGTGTGTTACAGTGAATATTGTGATTGTGAAGCAATTTTTTGAATTTTTGGTATTTTCGTGTGTTTACTCCTTGTCAAATTGAATTTGTCCAAAGTTATTTCTATATGTTTGTATGCAAAGTGTTTTTATGGCATAAACTATGTGTTCTTCTGTGAGTAGAAGAGATTTCCTATTTAAAAATATCTAAAACAAAAAACAAGAGGTTGAATAAAAGAACCTAACCACAAAAAGAATATAGTGTGGTTTTTTCAAAAATAAAAAGTGGGAATTCGGGTACCTTTCCGTTTCCTCACTTTCTAAAAGTGGCATTCCTAAACTAGTAATGCCTAATCGCACTTTACCAGTGAAGAGTATTTTTCATTAACAATCCAAAGATATAATACATAAAGCAGCTACTCATCTGCAATCAGGAATTTCAGATTAAAAGTATTGTAAGGAATCCTCATTGTTAACCTATGAGAAGAGCACGCCTCACCGTAGTGAAAATCGAGTTTGAGTGTTTGTCACTACCAGGAAATGTAAAGCACACAGGTACATGTCCTACCTTTTACTTACATAGCACCTTGTCCTTAGGATTACTTAGGGCCTACCTTGGGGGGTGACTTATCTATACTACTATTATAAAGAGAGAACTGTGTCCTTTGAGCCAGGTAAACTCGAAAAGTACACCACCTATCAAAACACCCAAGACATCTTTGAAAACCTCAGGGCAAGCAGAAGGACATAGGCTATTAAAAATAAAAAATATACGTTGTTTAAAAAATGTCGAAATAAAAATAAAGTAGTCCCTTGCAAGTAGCGCCGGCCGCAACGTCTGCGTGATGACATCATTTGCGTTTGCGCTCCCTGGCAACACTTCCTGAAATGGCGCCGAAGATCGCGACCTGCTGGGAGGACTGCCGCGGCCCTGCTTGCTGCTGGGTGAAGTGGCGGCCTGTGCAGGCGGAGCGCCTGGAGTGGGACCGGCGGCTGAGGTAAGGATCAGGGTCTCCGGGACACGGGCGGGAGGGGGCCGGGCCGGAGCCGGGCTGGGGCGGGAGGGGGCGGGAGGGGGCCGGGGCGGGAGTGCACGCAAGCCTCAAATGCTGCCCCCAGCCCCTTTTTGCCCCAGGCAACGCTGGGGCGGGCTGCTAGTATGTAATAAAAGGAGAGTTTACGACTTGGCAAGTAGTTTTAAGGGCCAAGTCGAAGTGGCAGTAAACTGCACACACAGGCACTGCAGGGGCTGGCCTGAGACAGGTTTGAAAGGCTGCTTCTGTGGGTGGCACAATCATCGCCGCAAGCTGACTAGTAGCATTTAATTTACATGCCATGGGTTTGTGGTTTACCACTTTACAAGGTACTCATAAGTAAACTAAATATACCAATCACATATACACCAATTACATGTTTAGGAGAGAAGCACAGGCACTTTAGCACTGGTCGACAGTAGTAAACTGCACAGCGTTCTAGAGCCAACAAGAACAAGGTCAAAAAAAGAGGCAAAGGAAGGCAAACGTTTTGGGGTAACCCTAAAAAAGTGCAGTTTCCAACAACTACTGTATTCACATATTCTATAATAAAAAAAATCTTTAGCTTGTCTAAAAAATCCAAACCAAGTCCAAAAAGGAAACTTGTAGATATAATACCTTAAAAGTGGCTAATGATTTGTACTGTTCAAGAATCAACTTTGAGCAGAAAGCAAATATTTATTTTGTCAAATGCCCACAAAGGTCAGCAGTGCATTCCCTTTTGCAATTAAAAGGAAACAAGCCTTGCGGTCGCTTTTCCAGATTTTTTTTCTTTTAGAAAGGCTTTAATTTTAAAAGGAAAGCATCTACAGATCTGAAGCGGAAAAGTGAAAATGTGTAGGGAGTGTTCTTAACGAAAGCATAACCCAGTAAAAAACCTTGAAGTATGCAGTGTTTCTGTTCAGAAAGGAGTACGGTTTTCACCTGCAGGGGACCTCACAACTCCATTTCAGATCTGCAGCAAAATGTTCATGTAAAATGGATTTTAGGATATCTTCGGAGCTGTTCCAGCTTCCTGTGCCCATAGACTGTTAATTCCCCCATCCACAGGAGGCATGTTCAACAGCAGCACACTGGAGAAATATCCATTTGTAATCGACTAGTTTTCTTCTATGATATCAGCTTCCGGTGCTCCAGGAACTTCTGCACCCTTAAACAACAAGGAAAGTTCCTCATGTGCAAGCAGGATTCCATGGTAGCCGCTACCCTCTCTCATCTTTGAAGGTCAGCAAGAGATAGTGTCAGTAGTCCTGAAGGCAACTTTCTGGACACAGGCAATGCTGGAGACCTCTCTCTACTGTCTTCTATCAGGCCAGCCGGAATTATTCAGTGCAACAGAAGTCTTCTGTTTATTTGTTCTAGGTTACTCTCTCCTGGGAGTGGGGCAAGAATGAGATTTAAACAAAAAAAACAGCCAGATGCTGGTAATGATGAGGTTGTTTATAGCACATAGCCACCCTCAGGGCTTCCCAATGCTCAATGCTGAACCTATAAAAAATGATTGGAGTGACAACAGAAGTGAATAACCAATTCTTGGGCTGTTTCTAAAATGAGAAGTTCTGCTACCTGCTAAATGTCAGCAGAAATACTGTTGCAGGTTTCACACTCATGATTCCTAAATCCATAACCTGCACCATGTAGAGCTGCATAAAACCTTTGCAGGGAGTTGTAAAAAAATTGGTTGTTCTTTTAAACACACCAGGTGTGGCTGAGGCCTGATCAGCATGCCTTAGATGCTTAGGCTAAGGCTGATGCATGTGAATTTGGACAATTACCTGGTCAATATGCTTGGTCTATTGCTCATTCCTTGGTTAAACTTTTTTCTGGGAAGAAGGATTACTTACCCACAGACAGATTCAATAACACAAGGTGTCAGGCCACTATGATACCTGACGAGCAGATCAGTGAGCTGGTAATACATGACTTCAATTAGTTCCACCAAATAAGGATTATGAATCTCTTCTTCGGTACTGAGGATGCGGACATTTCAGACCTTGGTTTTTCCATTCTGAATTTGCTTTTCCTTATTGATTGATTGAACATTGCCTGAAATTCTGAATGTGCAATTTCAATTTGGCTGTAAACCTTCTGCCAGCAAAAGCAGAAATCACAATATTGGATATACTTCTAAAGAATTGGAAAGGAGGACATACCTCAATGTGACATATTTTTAGGTGGTGGCATTGATGAGGTGCTCGTTTAACTGGCCAAAATAGATATGAAACCAATGTATGACAAACTCCAGAAAACATTTCTGACTTGTACTATTAATTTGGGAGAGAAGATTAATTTTCAAATAAAATAGAATTCACAGTTGAGGCGTCCCCTTACTACATCTTACTACATTTCGCTACTGGACACTGTTGTGAGCAGTCCCATTCTCCACAAACCATGAGAATTTATATAGATATTAGTAGTTTCACAAGAACTAGGATAGTTGATGATTTCCTTCAGGGGTTGTATCTGGGTTCAAAAGAACTACGACAAAATGTATAAAGGTTTAGGTTAATATCCGTATGTAAATTGTGCGGCTGAAAATTAGTTCAGACTCCCAATGGAATGAGTAAGGGTTTTTGGAGGTCTGGCCAGGGGCTGCTCCTCCATGTGGACAGAGGAGTGTCGCCCACTGCTTTCTCACAGTTCGAGAAGCAGTAACATAAAATGGTATTATAAATACCATTTTATGTTTCTGCTTCTCGCACTGCTAGAAAGCAGAAGGGTTTGGTTGGGATCAGGTGAGTGGGCAGTCTGCTCCAGGGCAGGGTAGGAGTCGCTTGCCCACTGTTGAGGGCGCTGACTGTTTGGTCGGCCCTAGGGCCGACCAAACCAGCCATAGGCACTCTCCCTTTTCTCCATTTAGGCTGCATGGAGAAAATGGCCTCCCCATAGATGTCTGTTTGGTAGGCATCCCAGCCAACCACAAAGCTGCCATTGCAACTTTGTGATTCATTTAGGGGAGGGGAGGGAGGCTGCCCACTTCCTGAGAGGACTCGGAGCAGTGACGATGTGACACAGGACCAGACGGGCTGGCGAAGGTAAGTTTGTATTTAAAATTAATCCCGCCCGAAACCTGACCTCCGCCCTCCCACCCGACCCCCTGTGAGTCATGCTGCCCGTGACTGGCGGCCTCATGCAGAAATATATCTTTTAAGAGGCCTCCAATCAATATGTTTATTGTTCTGTGCTAAAAGCTAGCACAAGTACATCTCGAAAATGGAAATAAGTGTTGTAGCTTCATTCAGTGCTTTTGAAAATTAGCAAAAAGTGATGCAGAATTGGCAAAATATATGAAATGCTGTAAACTATATGCCTTAAAGAAATAAGTATTTTTTGAGACATCTATCTTGAGGACTGCAACAGGAGGAACTGTTTACA
Organism: Lissotriton helveticus; assembly: GCF_964261635.1. Lineage (NCBI taxonomy): Eukaryota > Metazoa > Chordata > Amphibia > Caudata > Salamandridae > Lissotriton > Lissotriton helveticus. Next base: position 1,118,967,274 of record NC_136070.1, read on the forward strand.
AATTTGATGTTAACATTTATTTAAGGAAATATACTGGTAGGCATATTTGTTATTGTGTGTCTTAACAACATTCATGTTTTCAAAGTTAATTACTGATTACATTTTCCAGGTCAGAAAGAGCTACAGCAAATGTAAAATGCACTCTAAATCGCTTTGGCTTCACAAGCATAGTATATTATTAGGTCTTTGAATGTGTTTATTTAATCATCCATATTATAAATAAGGACAGAACGGTGTAGCTGGGAACCATGTGAGACAGACACACTGTATCTTAGCTCTTCCAGCTACTGGGAACATCATTAGAAATCCTGCTTCACATTACAAATGTGAAAGTGAAAAAAGCCATGCAGAATGAAGACTTGGTCGGAACACTTCATTCAGGACAGAAATTCTAAATTTCCTCCAGTTGTGATCTGAGGCTCAGGAAGATGATGCACCACAAGGAAGGATATGGGATGCACCACAAGGAAGGAAATGGGGTTCTGCAGGCTGATAGAGATCTGCAACTCATGCTGGCAACAGCTGATGAAACGATCCTTGGTCAAGGCTGGGGACAAAAGGTGATTGCTCTGATGAGTGCAAGGGCATCTTAAGGATTTTTGGGGGCCCTTGGCCAAATGTATTTTGGGGCCCCTTTTTCGGAACAGCTTCGAATTTGTGATCTAATTTCAGCTTTTTCATGCAGTCTTTGGTTAGGTCATGGAAAGTGTGCAGGCACACTCATCTAATATTCAGGGATAGTGACGTGTGTTTCTAATATTGTACTACAAATAATCTCTGTGACACCCTCCCATTACTCATATGTGAGACACTGTTTTTGTCTGTTAGATTTGGGGGTCTCTAGTTGGCATAGGTAGGTACTTGTGACAAATAGGGACCCTTGCCTCTAGTCAGGGTAAGGGGGTACACTCCTAAAATAACCCCTGCTCACCCCCTTGATAGCTTGGCACGAGCAGACAGGCTTATCTCAGAGGCAGTGTGTAAAGCATTTGTGAACACATACAGTAATCAAGTGACATCACTACAGATGACACCACCCAAGTTGTATATTAAAAATAAGTATTTTTATATAGATTTAACACGAGACCATAAACGACAAAAATCCACAATACTGTACTTAAACTGGCAGAATTAGCTTAGTTCTCTTTAGATCTTAAAATGCGACAGTTTGAGTCAATGTACTTTCAGATGTGACACGCAGGGCAATGAAAGTGTTGCAGGAAGGATGATGTGATAGTCCCTTACACGCAAGGACGGTGATGCATTGGAGATCTGGTGCAAAGAAACAAAGATGGTGCTTTTCTTCTTGATGCAACACTCTCACAGGTGATGCGGCGCCGTCTGCTGCAACGTTGATCCTCTCATCTGGCAATGTAAGTTGCTTCTACAATGATGCAAGCCGCGACAGGCCCTGCGACACTCTTCTTGGTGATGCGGCGGCGTCTGCTGCGACGTCGATCCTCTTCTCTGGTGATGAGCCGCGACAGGCCCTGCGACACGCTTCTCGGAGATGTGGAGGCGTCTGATGCAACGTCGATCCTCTTCTCCGGCGATGAGCTGCGACAGGCCCTGCGACACGCTTCCCAGTGATGCGGCGGCGTCTGCTGCGACATCGATCCTCTTTTCCTGGCGATGCGAGGCTCTTCCGTGGACATGCGATGACTCAACTATTCTTCTGGAACACGTTTCCCGGAGATGCGGCAGCATTTGCTGTGACGTCGATCCTCTTCTCCGGCGATGAGAGGCGCTTCGTGTTGTGAAGCGGCAGCAGCAGTTCGGCAACACGCTTCCTGTTCTTGAGTTGCTCCCAGCTCCTTGCGACATGCAAGTCCTCAAATAGTCCAGCACAACTGCAGGCACGTCAAGAGAACTCTTGGTGACTGGTGGGTGAAGTCTGTTGTCCCTGAGACTTCAGCAGGAGGCAAGCTTTGTTCTCAAGCCTTTGGAGAACCTTCACAAGTTGAATAAAGTGCACACAAAGTCCTTTCTCCTTTCTTTGGTAGTCAGGCAACCACTGCAGGCCAATCCCCCAAGCAGCACTTCAGCTTAGGGATAGTCTCTCCTCAGTTTCTTCTGGTTCCTCTCCTCAGCAAAGGTTTCTTCCTCTTGTCCAAAAGTGATCTAATTCTCTGGGGTTTGGGTCCCTTCTTTTATACACAGTTTCTCTTTGTCCTATGAAGACAGAGAGGCCTTTGCCTAGTCCAAACCAGTTCTGGTAAGTCCTGGAGCGTTCTGTTTACATGACTCCTTCTTTCCTTTCATAGTGCAGGGCAGAGACATCAGACGCAACACAGGAGGTGGAACCTGCATTGTGGAGGAAAGGCATAGTCCTATTCAAGTCCCAGGTGCCACTCCTCCCTCCCATCTAGATGCAGATCTCTCAATTCACCATTGGGCTGACTCACCCTGTCTCCTGGAATCCCCCAGCCCCTGTCACTTAAACTCCAGACAAGGAATACACAACCTAGCAGAGGCAGGCTCGGACAGTTAGACAAGAAAATACCTACTTTCTAAAAGTGGTATTTTCAAACACAGAATGTTAAAACCAACTTCACTAAAAGATGTATTTTATCATTCTGGCATGCTAAACTCGATTTTCTACCTAGTTCCCTGAGTCAGTTAGGATTATAAGATGTAATAACCTAACTGCCCATTCCGGCCTATGGGGAACAGGCAGCCTTGCAATAGTGAAAAACAAAAATGGCTGTAATTCACTATTAGGACATGCCACACACAGCAGGGCTTGTCCTACCTTATACGTACAATGTACCCTGCCCTTGGGCCTACCATAGTGGTGTCTGACATGAAGAAATTGGAAGGTTTAGTGAATGACAAGTGAGTGCACGTGCTCAGTCAACATGGCAGTACCAGAGTGCACACAGGCTCTGCAATGGCAAGCCTTATACACACTTTTACAGGCTGCTTCTGTGGGTGGCACAACCAGTGCTGCAAGCCCACCAGCAGCATTTGGTTTACAAGCCCTGGGCACTCCTGGTGGACTGTACTAAGGTCTGACAGGTAAACCAAACCAGCCAATCATGGAATCCCTAATCCATACATCAATTTACAATAGGGAGCCCTTGCACTGTGGCACTGGAAAGCAGTAGCACAGTGCCCAAAGCATCTAACACCAGCAAAAACACATGAGGCAACAACAAAAATGGAAGGGAGACCCATGCCAAGGTGCCAGGTCTAACAGTCTAAAATACCTTTTTCATGCATGTTGCATGAAACTAACACATTTCTCTGCAAAATGTGTAATGGACTCTCACATCACCCACAATAAAAATGTACGGTCATCAGGGCAAGACTCTGCAGAATAGAGCTGTCTCTAGATTGGCGTCCCTTGAAACAATGGGGTCCTGGGCTAGAGCCCACTTTGCAAATGCCTTAAAATGTCTCTGGATGAGTGACTGGCTACGGTGCTCTAGGGTCATAGGTGGGAAGACTTACAAGTGCCTTCAAAAAGAATCTCTGACACTCTGAGTATTGGTTAGGGGAGAAGCACAGGTAATAAGAAATAGTGTCTGTGTAAAGCTGGGCTCTGCTGAGGGCCTGGTCTGAAGGGTGGTATCTGCAAGAGTGGGTAAGGAAATCTGAGATTGGTATGGAGGAAAGGAGGCAGCAATGACCCTGAAGGTGTGGAACAGCTTTGCTCAAGGGCCCTTGGTGGTCAATATTAATTGGCATCATGTGTTGCCCTTGGAGCTCTGTGCTGAGACAGCCAGTACAGATTGTCTGAAACACTGTGTGTGTGTTGAAGACTAATGGGATGGTGGTGGATTGACCCAAGTCAAAGCTGAATATGTTGTAGGTAATTTCAACCCTTTCTCCATCTGTAAGCATGGGCTCCTATTCGGTGGTTTTAAAAGGAACCTGTAGCCCCTTCATCAATAATTGCTCTAGGATTGAGTGTGGGTCCTGCAAAATGGAATCCCCTGGGAATAGGGCGCTTGAACCTGAGCAACGTGAATGCAGTCAACACAGAATATTTGAGTGCTATATCTGTTGACTGGTGGCTCACAATTTGTTGTCTGGAACAAGTCTGAATCTACTGTAGATAGGGATTTTATTGTTTGCACTCTTCTCCTTTGTGAGGAAATAGTGTTTATTATATGGTGCAGATGTGTGACCTTACCGTATAATACACCACCAACCCCTTTAGGAGCAGTCCTGTTTTGTTTCTTTTACCACAGCTCATCCCTAGGTAGTTGTGGCTCTAAATAGTCTGGTATACACAAAGGAAAACCAATATGCATTTATACAGCACCAAAGCAACCGATTAGAAATAAACTCAACACTCAAGAAATCTGACACAAAAGTATACCACATAGGGTATATTTTAATGAATTTATGGACACTAAAACAAAAAAGGCCACTGGAGGGTTCCAGAGATATGGTTTCCAGAAAAACACATTAAATCAGGACATTTCAGTTAACTGGTAACAAACATTGAAAATTCAACAAATTTGGCTCTTAGAAACTTTTTAAAGAAAATCTTTGTCAGATTGGAATGTGGTTCCTTAGTGTTAATTTGGATGGCCAACTCCAGCAGGGAGCCAGTCAATGGGAACCAGCAAAGTCCAACAGAACAGTTGCCTCCTTAGGATAAGCAGACTTCAGTCCAGTTCCAGCATCAGCCATATTGCCATTGAACTCTAAGGAGTGGTCCTGATACAATGGATAGAGGATGCTGAAGATGCAGTGCAGTCGACATCTGTCTACCTGGGCTACGCTTCTGTCCAAGATCCTGGTGAGGTGATTCTTACCACAGGGGTCGACATCCCACAAAGTCTTTGGGTTAGCAGAAGACATGCCATTTGGGTAAAAGCCAATCAACCATGTGCATTTTTAAGGGTCAGAGGATATGCATTGAGTCTTTAGAACCATTACACCAGTGCCTACTAGACAAAAAGGGGACAAAAGTAGGATGAAACCCGCAAAAAGCCTGCTTCTTCACATCCCTCCCCTTTGGTTGGATGGATGGTCCTTCAATGAGTTGTTTGAACATACAGTCTGTGGTGGGTGGAGATGTGTGGTTATCCATGGGTCCTCCTTTCCTAGGGGAATTGAGGAAGGGGACTCCAAACAGGAAGCTGTGACTGGGTCTTGTAGCTGACTGTTAGAAAGTGGCTTATTGGCGGGGGTAAGTATGCACTTGCGACTAGTAATAAGGCCACCAACGGGGTATAGGCTCCAGTAAAGATCTCAGTAAACTAGTCCCTAGCTCAAGCCTAGGTAGCTAACAATGAGCAGCCAGGCCTAACTTAGGAGACAGGAGTGTAAAGTATTTAAAAACACCAATATGTTAAATAAGTAAGCCACAAAACACAAAAAAATACCACACCAATATATACAATTGGTTATATTTTCACAAACAAATAGACACCAAAACAACAAAAATCCAATGTAGGGAACCGGAGATATGACTATTTAAAGATTAACCACCTTACAGTGCTTAAAAAACAATAGCACCACCTTGGGACAAAGTCAAAGATTGGGGCTGACCGTGATGGAGCTCTGGTTGGATATACTATGTGGATGGCCTCAGTAAAAATGTTACCTTGTCCCAGGCCTGAACGTATCCTCAGGATCGAACCGATGCTCTAAGGGGTCCACCTCCCAACTGCCCCAAGTCTGGATACAAGTACACACAGACTAAAGGGTGGTTAAGCGGGGGAAGGAAACGATGGGGACAGCAGGGAGGGAGACCTGTAATGAGACACAAAAGAAAGAAAGAGAATAGTAAGTACTACTATCTGACGACTCCCTATGTATATCTACGGTAGTCATTCATACTTTCACTAACCTGTAAAGAAAAATACGCATCTGAGCTTGCATCTCTAAATATCATACATAATTCTGTAACACAGAAAGAGATTTATCAGATCACATTTTCTCATACCAAACTCTACACAGAGTATCATGGTCTTGTGAGTCTACCTGTATTCATGAGGTACTTTCAGTGGCTGAATCAAACACACAGTCTGGACACCCCTGTAGTCAAATAAGAAAAGCAACAGTGCAGTGAATGGGCAGCAGCGTGAAGGGGAATATAAATATGCACATAAGGAATCAATTCTTAAATATCAGCAGAAATCCAAATGCAGAAATTAAAAGTTATATCCAGCAAAACGAGAAGAGTTACGTCACTCTCCCCACGTAATGAAATCATCCAAACTGTAATCAATAGGATCCCCTATTGTCTTTGCTCTAATAACTGAGTGAAAGATTTCCCCTGCATGAACCTGAAGGAAACAAGCTCTCAAACGCGAGGAAATATTCACTCCAAGGTAAGGACAAAACAAATGCAAAGTTAGTCAGGCCAAAAGGAATGTCCGCAAATAATTAACACACACTGTGGCTGAACTGAGGAGTAGCAGCCCAGAACGAAGAAACCACCAAGCTCCGGTAACATCCAAGTCCCCCAAAAGAGCTTGTACCTTCGTCAACGAGTCCGGACCAAATAACAAAAGATTGGTGCCAATGGCACCCTTACCCGACCCGGATAAATGGATCAGCGAACAGCAGCAACACGGAACCCAAAATAATCGTCAGCGTTCTGATTCTCGCCACCTCATTAAATTCTTACTTCCGCATCACGTGTGACGCGCTGCGTCCGACGTGATGCTTCGCTCCAGGATTGCCGGGAATTGTAGTCCTACCAGCTCTCAGCGTCTGCCTGTGCGCATACGGGCTTTGTGTCCCTCAACATACCTTCTGTTGGACTTGGCCCTTCTGGCAGGTTCACCTCTGAACTTTTTGCCTGGTATTATTAAATAATTATAGTGATTTCTTGGTTTCTGCGCACTTTCACTGTGTCCCAGTGGAAAGTGCGTGCGCACTCTGAGTGCGTGTGGTGAGATTGGCCTGCCCTCCCATAGGAATGCATGGAGAATGTATGTGTCCCTGGTAGTTCCTGATGCGTGGGGTGTGCAGGCGCGAGTCTGGTATGTGCGGACTCGTGTGATTGAATGCTGCGCAATGATGCGTGCAGCGTGTTTGTGTCTAATATGGAAGTGCCAATTCTAGAAGTGTGCCTGTCTGTGCAGTGAATGTGCTGGCTTGTGATTGGCTGGAGCTGGCTGGTGTGCCAGGCTCCATGAGTCATGATGGGTCTGCCCCGGTGGTAAGTGTTGAGATTAGCATGTGTGATGTGAGGGAGTGGTGCACCTGGGACCTGAATAGGGCTGGGCTTTCCCCACACAATGCTGGCTCCGCCCCCTGTGGTGCGTCTAATGTCCCTAGCCTGTGAAAGGAAAGGGTGGTTGAGCACATCACAGTGCTCCAAAACCAGCTGCGACTGGTTTTTCCCCCACCCTGCACCCTGAGACAAAGGAATTCACTGTATAAAAAGGGGCTGTGTCCCCTTACAAAATGTACTTGGTTCTGACTGGAATCTACCAGGGGCGTGCTGCTGCTGGGGCCCAGGGGAAGGCTTGCCTCCCTGGGCCCTGACCAGCCCCTGGATGCTGGAGGACTCTTTGGGACCCCTCTGTCTTTCCTAGGATGATTGGAGACTTTGCTTTACCCTGGAAACCTTGTCCTGTGTGGCTGGACCCTTCTTGCTATAGGGGTCATCTCTGGGGCCTGTTGGTGCTATCTATGCCCCCAGCACCTTATGAGTGCTGTATTTTCCTTGCTGGGCAGAGTGCTGTCGTTTTCCCTAGGAGGGAAGCGCTCCTGCCCCTTTTATGCCCCTGAGTGCGCAGGTGCCCACCCTGCGTCTTTATTTGCAACTTTTTATTATACGAGAGCCCACCTCGTTTATGTGCTTCTTAGCGAGTGCCCACCACGCTTCTACGTTTATTTTGCCTACCGAGGGTGCCCACCCCTCATTTGCCGATCTAGAAATCACCACCGCGGCCCTCTCGCGCCGCAAACCGGAAGTTAGGCACCGTAGTACCTGACGATGGGCGGGACTTCCGGTTTGCCGGAGGAAGTCCCGCCCGCTGCCGTGCTGTGATTGGCCGCCGCCGCCGGCAGGAAAGTGAAGCAGGCCGAGTGATGGTCGCCCGGGGCTCCCATGAATTGGGGAGAGCCCCGGGGCAGCCCGCAAAGCGCAGCACCTGTGTTGCGGGGCTCCCATGTAATGGAGGGAGCACCGGCCGAGGAGTCCGCCCGGAGCCACGAGGGTCCGCCTCCTGAAGTCCCGGTCCCGAGATGGGGGACCGGGTGAAGCATGGTGCACCCCCCCAGCCCCAGAGAAGCAGCCGGTGAGTAGAGCTGCCTGGGAGGAGGGCGGGGGAGGAGAGAGCCCGAATTGAGGCCCCACGCGCTGGAGTCCCTGTGTTCTTAAGCAGCCCCCGCTTGACAGTGGGGCTGCTCAACGATGGGGCATTTGTTTGTTTGAGGAGCAGGATGGTTCCAGAGGCGCGCCCCCCCCCCATTATTTTGAGAGCCCGAGGGCTCACACATGCCCATGTTCGTTCCACATTCTTGGGGGGCATGTTTGCATCAGGAGCCACGGTGGCTCCCCCGCACTCCCCTAATTTGTTCAGAGCCTAGAGGGCTCCGGTGTTTGAGGGGCCAGGTGTGTTTCCCGAGCCCAGATGGCTCCAACGAGGCCCCAGTCGATGTCAGAGCCTAGATGGCTCCCAGGAGTAAATTAGTTATTTAGAGAGCCCAGGTCGCTCCAACATTGGCGCATTCCTGATAACGGGATCCAGAGGGGCCCATGTTTGTGCCCACACTTGTGTCTCATTATGCTTTCTGAGCCAGATGGCTCCAGCACCCCCATGCTTCTTTCCAGAGCCCAGAGGGCTCCAACCATTTGCGGGCATGTTTTGTGTCAGAGCCTGTGTGGCTCCAACGTTTGGGCGCAGTTTGGTTTCTAGGGTCAGTGAGGGCCCTGTCGCAGTGTTGTTGTTTCCCAGCTGGCCAGCAATTAGTGGGCAGCTGCACCGTTTAGGTTTTCTTTCCTCCTAGGGACTTGTACTTTGGACTCAGGAGTGAGTCGCACTCCTTCCTCCCTAACCTTGGCCTTCCCCAGCTGCGCAGCACTTAGTGCCAGCTGCAGCGTTTAGGCCCTGTTCTGTCCCTGTCCTCAGCTGCCCAGCAAGTAGTGGGCCGCTGCTACGTTTAGGTTTTGGCGCAGTGGCGCAACCTGGACCTTGATGTGAGTTATGTGCTAAATATGATTTCTGCGCTAAATGTGATTTATATACTATTATGATTCATGCGCTAATGCTTAGGGTGCTAAGAAATGTACTGTGGGTTGTATGTTTTGCGCACCCTGTGTTCTGGTACCTCTGAGGATCACTGACATAATATCGAGGGACACAATATCGACTAGCAAAAATATCGGTGAAAAAATATCGACAGACAGAATATCGACTTTGTATCTACAAACAGGTAAGTACAAAAATATCGAGTAAAAAATATCGTTTACAAAAATATAGTTCATAAAAATATCGACTTTATTAAAAACAATGTTAAATTAAATTAATTTTAAAAATTAATTACTAAAATATACTTAAAAATACTTAAATTACCTTATAATATTTAAATAATTAATTAAAGTAAAAAAAAATTACAATCATATTTGTTAAAACCTATATATATAGTAACATAATATAATTAAAAAATATCCAATATTATTACTGTAGGATAGCGGAAGTGTAAAAATTACTATTCCCACTCCAGAGAGTGCAACAGTAGGTAAGGCGTTGGAAAGCGTAGAGGTAAAAATTACTATTCCCACTCCAGAGAGTGCAACAGTAGGGAAAGCGTTGGATAGCGTAGGGGTAAAAATTAGTATTCCCACTCAAGAGAGTGCAACAGTAGAGAAAGGGTTGGATAGCATAGGGGTAAAAATTACTATTCCCACTCCAGAGAGTGCAACAGTAGGGAAGCGTTGGATAGCGTAGGGGTAAAAATGACTATTCCCACTCCAGAGAGTGCAACAGTAGGGAAAGCATTGGATAGCGTAGGGGTAAAAATTACTATTCCCACTCCAGAGAGTGCAACAGTAGGGAAAGCGTTGGATAGCGTAGGGGTAAAAATTACTATTCCCACTCCAGTGAGTGCAACAGTAGGGAAAGTAGATACTGCATATATTATTTTAAAAATATATATATATTAATATCTATACTTTTTTTATTACAAGTAATTACCAATGTAATATAATATAATACATAATTAATTACAAATACTAATTTAAATTAATCATTACAATTAGTTATACATTAATACTAATTCATTACAAAGTAACAATTAATTAATTAGTAATTAAAAAGTTACTTAACAATTAAAATCTAATAAATACCCCAAAAAATTAACATATTGTAACGGGGTGTACCGGAGGACTCCGGATAGAGACTACTATCGGCCGCCTCCAAGTCCCAGAACCCCTAGGGACGGTCCGAACGGAGGAGAACAGGCTGACATTGAACTTTTACCACCCACCCCTCTCTCTCTTCCCACACCACAGGACGTGGACTCGAGTATAGCTGATGCGACGGACAGGGACTGGCCCTTTAATTCATGGTCCGAGAACGAGTGGGAGGACCCGGCCAGCGACGCTTTCCCGTCAAAGGGAGGAACCACGGATACGCAGGTGTGCTTGTACACCCGGAGGCTGGAGGAGAGGAGCGGTTGGAGTGCGGAGAGAGAGGAGACGTATACAGAGTGCGGAGGAGACGAAGTCGGAAGGAGAGGAACATCGGAGGGAGGATCGTTGAGTAGAAAGGGAGACGGCGAGCGGCGTGAAACATCCAAAGCCGGGGGTGACACGGAGAAGAGGCATCAGAACGAGGCAGCGTCGGCGTCTGCCGAGGACGGAGGAAAGCCAGGAGGCCACCGTTCCTACGAGCCGCCCAGCCACTCACCCAGGGGAGGTGCGTGGCTTGTACAGGTGCGTGACCGGTTGCGGGGGTGGGTCGGAGGTAGGAGTACTCTAGGTACTCGGCCACGGGAAACCTAAATCCCGGTAACCTTTTCCCTGTGCACTTTCCCCACTCCCTCACAAATAGGGCACTTGTAGAAAGCGAGCACCGGTGACTTCCCCTCACTCCCTTCCCCTGTAGTGCGTGACTGAACGGAAGTCTCACACAGCCCTTTTCTTTCTGTTTCCCTCGTTGGGGATCCTGAGCCCAGCCGCAACGGACTCCGAAGAGGAAGAGCCTCCCCATAGAAGTCCGGAAGGGTTTCGCAAGGAGAAGGACCGCCCACGGAGAAGAAGCCGAAGCAGATCCCCACAGAGGCGTGCTCCATTCAGAAAGAGTTGTACTGACCATTTACTCGCCTCAATAAAGCCTCAGTTAACTCGAGCCCGGTTGTTGCCCATCCATGCTGCGTCCTTGCCCGCTACAAGCGTAACACATATGTAATTAGTTATAATTAAATTACTTCCCACCCTATTCCCCTATAAACCCACAACCCACTACAGAAAATAAATTAGTAAAATTAACATAATTATCAATTAATACATTTAATAAAATTAATTGTCAATCAAAATTTTATTAATTACCAAATAACAATTAATTAACAATTAATTATAAATAAATAAAAATACATAAATTAACATATTTAATTAATTATAATTAAATTACTCCCCACCCTATTCCCCTATAAACCCACAACCTGCTACAGATAATACATTTGTTAAATTAACATAATAATCAATTAATCAATTAAATAAAATGAATTGGCAATTAACATTTAATTAATTACCAAATAAAAATTAACAATTAATTATAAACAAATACCAATAAATACATTTACATATTTAATTAATTATAATTAATTTACTTCCCACCCTATACACCTATAAACCCACAACCTGCTACAGAATTAAATTACGCAAAATTTAAATAACATTAAATTCATTAATTAAATTACATTATAACATAAATAAACACTTTTAACACATAAAATACACTATAAAAATTCGATATTATTAAATTTTCGAGATTTTTATTAACCTATATTATGTACTTCGATATTTTGACTATCTATATTTTAAAATTCGATATTATATTACTTCCCTTCAAAACGATATTTTTGATGTCTATATTCTGTCCATTAGATATTTTGTCCCGCCTATATTTTGGACTCGATATTATGTCCATTCGATATTTTTTAGTCGATATTTTGTCTGTTTACCACCTCTGAATGTGTTTTTATGCATCATGTACAAAGTTGCTTTCCTTACACCGCTGAATGTATGTTTATGCATCGTGTTTTCTTCTCCTACACCTCTGAATGTTGTGATGCATCATGTGTAATGTTCTCATGTTTATACCCCTAAATGTATAGTGATACTTAGGTAGTTGTTCTTCCTAGTACAGGTGTTGCTAGTGAGGTCCTGGTTTCCTGCGCGACATTCTCCTAAGGTGGTTAGGGTTGCGTAGGTGGTACTTACCTCTTACCAGTGATTACTGGTTGTGTGCTACATGATTATTTGGTGCTTAACTATCTTCAAGGGCTTGATACTGAGCTTGCCCCTTGACCAGAGTCCCAGGACCAGTGGACTCTATTGTGCCTTCCATGACAAATTGCTGGGACTTGTCTGATCTCCTTGGGCCGCTGGGGCCTCTCCTGAAGTGTGCCTCGCTCACTCCCCTGCAGCTCGTGCCTAGCCGCCACCGCCAAGAGCCGCACCGCTCCTTGTGAAGCCATGCTCTGCTCCGCCTGGGCCGCCCGCATCCTGCACCTTGGCAGCTTGTGCCTGGGCCGCCCTCATGCCTCGAGCTGCGCCACTCTTCTCTGAGCCGCGTCCGCTTCGCTGGGCCGCCCGCACCCTACCTCCCCTCCTCTGAGCCCCACACCTTGGTCGCCCCAACCAAACGCTTGTAGCGCGCGGGTCGCCACTGCCTGCTCAGGCCTACTGAGGAGATCACTCGCATTATCCCGCGCAACCAGAACAGAAGGTACGGTCCGTATCCACCGCCAGTTATTATATGTAATATGTTCTAAAAGTGTTACTTGTACAAAGTGCTAATTTTCCCAACAGCTAGTCCTTAAAATGCTTATTCCTGACAGTGGTCCATGCGGCCCTGTCCTGTACATAATCCCCTGTAAATTCTGCCTGCGTGTTTCTATCTAATGTGTTTTGGTGTAATACAAAGGCTATTTTTACATATAACCTTGTGTGGAGTTTCCTTTGTGGTGGGCCTTGGGTGTTGTTGCTGGGGGTGCGTGCGCAAACACGTAACTCACATTGCCTCCGAGTTTAGCCTAACTGCTCGTGTCACGTTACCAAGGGGGTGAGCAGGGGTTATCTTGTCGTGTAACTCCCTTCCCTGACGTAGAGTGGTGGTTTCTGCCTGGCTTTGGTGCAAGCCTCAGCCAGTCGGAAATCCCATTTCTAACACCTTCGCACTTAGAACGTTTTCTGGATAATTTTTTTCCAACGTTGATTGACAATCCACTGCATGCCAGATTTGGTGCGGGTTCACTGGCTTGACTTTCTGGAAGTCTTGAGCTCTGAAAATTCCAGTGAGACGAACCTGAAATCCTGGCTGGGTCACGGTTGAAGGTAGTCAGCTTGACTCTCGACGTCAGGTCAATCAACTTATGGAATTGTTTCACAAAAGTTCTCCAAATTTCAGTAGTTGAAAACTAGACTCTTTGTAGGTTCAGAACAGAGACGTTTTAAGGCATGGGCAAAGTGGGGTCTGTCCCAGGCCCCAGCCTTTTATGGTACCCCCTGATAGATCCAGATGTACTCTCTACACAGTCCTGCCCTGATGACCTTGAATGATTCTTAAACATAGATTGTTTTAAATAACGTTTGCCTTTGATTTATTTCTAATATGAGTGATGTGTGGGAGTCTATTGCACAAATGTTGCAAAAAAACTTGGTCTTTTTCAGAACCATGCAATATCCATGAAAAATAACCTTTTAGTTCAAAACAGGACCTTTAATATGAGAAAGGTCGCAGAAATTATTTACAATAATATTAGTGAGCTGCTGCTGTATTACAGTATTGAAAACGCACATCACAACCTCTGACTAATAGAAACACGTAGAATTTGAACCAGTGTCGGTCATCTGGTCAAAGAGGGCATGAAAAAGCTGAATTTAGATCACAAAATCAAAACGGTTCTGGACAGGGGCCCCAAAATCCACTGGACCATAGGCCCCCAAAATCCTTAAGATGTCCCTGGTTCAAAGTGCTGAAAACACCAACCCAAAAGTCTGGAATCTCCTAGATGGTTTCTGGGATTTCTGGACTTCAATTCTCTCAATGCACCTGGCCACACCCTTAAACGTCCACTGGACACACTACCGGATGGGTACTTTTTGTGGATATGATGTATGTGGGCTCTGTTAACCTGTAGCTTGCAGGGAGTCCACTCCTTAATCCATCTTGAAGCAAGGTACAGTCACCAGGACTGTAATATCAAATTGTGCAGCAGGCACAGTCAGTCAAAGTGCAGGTCTTTGGGTGAAAATCCAATTTCCAGCAGGACAGTCCTTCTTCTCCTTGTAGTTTCAGGCAGGAAATCTGAGAGATGATGTCACTTTCATATAGATGTTCAGTGTTCTGGGGTGACAAGCAGGGTGCAGCTCTGTTCAATGAGATGCTGGTTGCCACCCAAAAGCCTGACAACTTCCTCCAAAGTGTAGCATCATCGTGTCCCACAAATCACTGCACTTCCAAAATCCAACATTGATAATTTCTCTCCAGAGGAGAAAGAGCCAGCTAAACCAACCCTCAGTGTGGCTCATTTCCATTAGCTCTCCTCTTCCTGACCTCTGCAAATTCCTGTCCTAAGCCTGCAATCTAGCTGGGGGCACAGGATGTGTGGGTAGGTACGCCTAGCATTTGTTACAGATCTGCTCTCTCTTTGAGCTCGTTTTGATTTACCCAGGCCCCTCTTTGACATATCCTCTGCTCCCTCCATGAGATATCCAATTATCACTTAATCAAAGCAGCCTGGCTGACTGATCAGCAGAGAGTATTAGAAGGCTGGATTTTGGACTCATAGAAGAGAAAGTTCTATAACTTCTCTTCTGTACTAGCTATGAAAAATTCAACTGTGACAAGTTGTTGAATTCATCAATATCAATCTTTTAAGTCTTTAATGATATTTGTTCACTTCTTTCCTGGCAATAGTTATACCTAAATAAAATATTGCAATAAGGTGCACCATAAAACATTTCTAAACAGAATCCTGAATCCAAAGACAGATTTCCAATTCGTATGTCAACCTTCATGTTATTTAATTTCTTGTTTCAAAAACTCAAGTTTGTAAGACAGCCAACGCGTTTCGTCCAACAAAGTGGACTTCTGCAGGGCTGAGTACAACGTAATCAGAGTATGGTTTAGTAATATCTATCCGAATGTTATCAACACCATAAATAATGATCTACTCTTTGGATAGATATTACTAAACCATACTCTGAGTATGTTGTACCTAGCCCTGAAGAAGTGCACTGTCTTGGACAAAACAAGTTGGCTGTCTTACAAACTTGAGTTTTTGAAACAGGAAATTAAATAAAAAGAAGATTGACATACAAATTAGAAATCTGTAGTGTTTGGGGTTAACTGCCTGCCGCCAATCACCTGGATGCCTGTGAGGAGATGGACAAAACCTGCCGTGTATGGCCCAAGGCCATGCGCATTATGGGAGGGCTGTTTGCGGGGGTTGGATGCAGGGCCTGACTACGAACCATCCCATGGGGCCACCCCCCAGCTGCACATAGCCATAGGCCGCATGCATCTCGGGGTTGGCTGCCTGCGGTGGGTTGGATGCCGGGCCTGGCTGCCAGCCAGGCCATGGGGCCAAACTCCGCGCTGCGCATGACCAAAGGCTGTGTGCAGCATCGGGTTGGATGACTGTGGAAGGTTGGCAGAGGCTGTGGGCAGCATTGCGTTAGCTGCCTGCTGGGGGTTGGATGAGGGGCCTTGCTGGAGAAAGGGCGCTAGTTATAGTTATCTTAAGGTACAAGTTATAGTTACCGGAGCTAACTATAACTAGTGAATTTCAGTGGTGTTGTGCATTTAAAACATTACATTGTCAATTAAATTCTTACCTAGCTATAACACACATATATATATATATATATATATATATATATATATATATATATATATATATATAGTTAGTCGAGTTTATATTGTGATGACTGACAATTCAAATTAATATGCACTCCGAATGGAGCGCAATTGAAATGTGCAATTTTCAAGAAACATAGCATTTTCGAACATAGCTGTCACTGAATAGTTCCCTTCTTCATCTAATGTAAGATATTGTTTTTACTGCAGTCTCAAGGGAATAGGTTTGCATACGACTGCATAGAACAGAATATAGAGGCTGGAATCACAGATGGAAAGATCATAAGCAACAAATATTCAAAAGAAGAGGGGGTTTTCTGTAGCTCGGCGCCTTCACATCAGATTACCAAATGAGGAACCAGCCCATCTAAATTTAATCAAAATAAGACTATAAATGTAGTAATAGTCATGCATGTGTGATGTCTCAGATAGATGGGGACATCTTTTGTTCAGTGATTTATGGACAAAATAGGATAGAGTTATTGCATTGTTTTTATCAGGGGTTAAGAAATGTACTCGGACAGAGCATTAAATCTTCCAAGGAGGCATGTCTTGTTGGGTCTCTTAAGGGAGACTACATTAGAACTAACACATGGACTACCATGTCCTACATTTACACACTGTAACGTGATTGTATATTGTATGTGTTTGAGGAACACAATAGAATGTGACGCACGGAACATTTAATCCATTTGGTAATAATTGTCCTAGAATTCCACTTGGGTTACCTGTTCAAAAATAATGTCCCCTGAAATTATCATGGTCACATCTGGTAGATTTCTAAAAATGACAGGTGTCTCCAGCAGAGGAATTCTCATCTGAATAAGGATGCTAGCAGTCATACAATCTGTCAGAGAATTGCTCATCTGCAGAATCAATTGAGAAGCCCTGACCGAACCCTGTATGTATACAGACATAGTGGTATTTTACAACACACTAATTTTTATTATGAGCTATTTTCGCACAAATATTAGGAATACGTATGAGTAAGTATTATTGCCATCATTAATAGATTGTTCAGTTTTGAAGAAGCTAATGGAAGCTGCCTTTATTGTATCATTCAGTTCCACTGACACAGGACAGTGTTAGGCTGTTTTCCGATGCCGGATCACCTTGAAAGAAAGTTGCTGCAGAAAAATCCTTTTACTGTGAGGTGGTCCTTGTCAGCTGGTTTTATAACAATGAGGGTGTTTTCTTGGAGGTTACGTATGATAGTTTCTTTAGTAGTCAGATTTTGAAGGGCTTAGGTGGATCAAGAGACAAGGGACATCTGTGCAGGACCCCACCCACCTTGGACACCCCTCACCTACCCCAGGGCTACACTCGCCATCTGCCAGGGGGAAGAACCAGTGGCTGCTGTCTTTCCAAACTGTCGCATCGGGGATCAACAGACTTATGACCCACTTTACCACATGTGAAGCACCTCAGGGGTCCCCTGGGAACAGGTCTACCTGTCAGGCCCCTTGCTTCTTCTCAGGGGGAGGCTAAGGACCTTTCCCTTGGTTCCCTTGGGAATTACTCTGGGGCCCTCTCTGGAACTCCCTCTGTTTACCCTTGTCCCCCCAAATCTTCTGCTGGGGACCCTGCCCACTCTTGGCTGAGACTCCCACATGACCCTTGTGGAACCGGGTGCTCACCCTCCTCAGCAAGCTTCCTAGGGTTAGTCAGCCTGCTATCAATCAGGTGCTGGTATAGCTTTCGAAAACAATTACTTGATAAGTGCTTCCATGCAAATAAACCAAAGAGACCCTCAAAATCATTAACTTTCCTACCCTTCACCCAACCATCCAATGCTCTGCAAAAGAAAGATACATATTCTACCCATGTACTTGACTCCGCTTTCTTCCAATTTCTAAACCTCTGTCTATGCAATTCAGGATTCAACCCATACCTGGCGACAATGCATCTTTCATGTGGCTAGAAGAATTATAGACTTCAGAAGGCAAGTCTAACAGTGTATCCCGCCCCTCACTAAGGAACCGTCCCCACAACCCCACTCCCCAATCCTTCTCAGGGACCCGGTGGGAAGACATGCTACCTCATAGGCCTTAAACCACTTCCCAATGTCAGCATTCTTATAAAACTCTCTCACCACATCTTTAGGAATATACACTCTAGCTTCCTCAGGCATTGACGGTGTGCTGCCACCAGAGAGAGTAATTTCTAAGCCCCTTGCTTTCAATTTCATCTCCCTCAAACTTTTCTCATGATCCAGTTGCATTCTCTTTTCCTCTAGGGCCAATTTCCTATTCTCTAATTCCAGTTGCCCACCCACCTTGAGCTTGGCCAGCTCCATTTCATGCATCCTACACTCCTTCCTGACCTCTAACACTTCTGGGGACAGGCCTTTGGCAGAAACACTGCTACCCACTGGGGAGGTTACTCTCCTCCCCCCTGGGCCAAATGGCTTCTCCAGCTGCTCATCTACATTCTCAGCCCCCTCCTCATTCTCAGGGGTATTCCTCGCTTCGACCCAGGCCCTCAGCGCCTTTTGGAACTCATCCTTCTTGGAGAGACCGGTCATTGCAACTTTAAATTTCCTGCAGAAGTGCTTTAGCTGTTTTACATTGTAGCATTCCAGTTTCTCCTCTTCCCACTCATAATCAACAGATGCTATGGATGCTGCATTCTCCATGGTGGTTAAACTTGTCAGTTCTTTGCAAAAATAGAAAATCCCAGGAAAAACAATCTACCAAAAGTATGTGGTCGCGTTTTGGTCTGCACTCACTAGTAGTGGTCACCAATTACTGTATATGAGTCACAAATGCAAGTCCAAATTCTCACCGCTGACCACCAATGTTAGATTTGGGGGTGTCTAGTTGGCAGAGGTAAGTACCTTTGACTAAATAGGGACCCTTGCGTATAGTCAGGGTAAGGGGGTACACTTCTAAAATAACCCCTGCTCACCCCCTTGGTAGCTTGGCACGAGCAGGCAGGCTTATCTCAGAGGCAGTGTGTAAAGCATTTGTGAACACATAAAGTATCCCAGTGACAACACTACAGATGGACACCACACAAGTTGGAGTATAAAAATAAGTATTTTTATATAGACTTAACACAAGACCACAAACGACAAAAATACACAATACTGTACTTTAAAAATAGTAGAAATAGCTTAGTTCTCTTTAGATGTAAAATACTACACTTTAGGTTCAGTGTACCTTTGGATGCGTAACGCTATACAACGAAAGTGTTGCAGGGAAAGTGATGCGTTGGTTCCTTACACGCAAGAAAGGTGATGCGTCGGGTCCCTACTGATGCCCCAACGCCGTGACGCGAAGAAGATCAGGTGCAATGAAACAAAAATGGTGTCTTTTCCTTGATGCGACACAATGCGTGCATGCCCGACGGCCTTGTGGCGACTCAACATTTCTTCTGAGCCACGACAGGCCCTGCGAGACGCTTCCCGGTGATGCGGCGGCATCTGATGCGACGTCCATCCTCTTCTTTGGCGATGCAAAGTGCTTCGGCAATGATACAACAGCTGCAGCGGCGACACGCTTTCCCAGCAATGCGATGACGGCAGCTGCAGCAGCAACACGATTCTCTGATGATGCAGCGGTGTCTGGTGCGACGTCGATCCTCTTCTCTGACGATGCGAGGCGCTTTCGTGTTGTGAAGCGACAGCTGCAGCAATACATTTCTTCATGAGTCGTGCTTCCAGCTCCTTGCGAGACACAGTCCCTCAGAAAGCCCAACACAACTGCAGGCACTTCCAAAGAACTCTTAAGAAGCTGGTGGGGGAAGTCTATTGTCCCTGAGACTTCAGCAGGAGGCAAGCTCTATCTCAAGCCCTTGGAGATACCTTACAAGTTGAATGAAAGTAGCACAAAGTCCTTTCTCTTCTCTTTGGCAGTCAGGCAACCACTGCAGGCCAATCCCTCACGCTTGGGGATAGTCTCTCCTCAGTCTCTCTGGTTCCTCTCCTCAGCAAAGGTTTCTTCTTGTTCCCCAAAAGTGATCTAAAATTTTTGGGTCTGGATCCCCTCTTTTATACTCATTTTCTCTTTGTTCTCTCAAGGCAGAGAGGCTTTTGCCTAGTCCAAATCAGGTCTGATCAGTCCTAGAGCACTTTGTTGACAAGACTCCTTCTTTCCTTTCACAGTGCAGGCCAGTGACATCAGACGTACCACAGGAGGTGGAGCCAGCATTGCGGAGGGAAGGCACAGCCCTATTCAGGTCCCAGATGCAACTACTTTCACCCATCTGCATGCAGATCTCTCTATTCAGCCCTGTGCTGACTCACTCTGTCTCCTGGAATCCCCCAGCCCCTGTCACTCAAACTCCAGACAAGGGGTACACAACCTAGCAGAGGCCAGCTTGGATGGTTAGACAAGAAAATACCTACTTTCTGAAAGTGGTATTTTCAAACACAGAATGTTAAAACCAACTTGACTAAAAGATGTATTTTGACATTCTGAGTTCAGGCATACTAAACTAGAATTTCTACCTAGTTCTCTCAGTCAGTTAGCATTATAAGATGTAATATTCAAACTGCCCACTCTGGCCTATGGGGAACAGGTAGCCTTGCAATAGTGAAAAACGAAAATGGCTGTAATTCACTATTAGGACATGCAACACACATCATGGCATGTCCTACCTTTTACCTACAACGCACCCTGCCCTTGGGCCTACCATAGGTGTGACTAATATGCATAAAAGGGAAGGTTTAGGGACTGGCAAGTGGGTGCACTTGCCCAGTCAACATGGCAGTACCAGACTGCACACATACTCTTCAATGGCAGACCTGAGACACACTTTTACAGGCTGCTTCTGTGGGTGGCACAACCAGTGCTGCAGGCCCACCAGCAGCATTTTGCTTACAAGCCCTGGGCACACTCAGTACACTGTTATAGGGTCTGACAAGTCAACCAAACCAGCCAATCATGGAGTCACTAATCCATACATCGATTTACCATAGGGAACACTTGCACTGTGGCACTGGACAGCAGTGGCATAGTGCCCAAAGCATCTATAACCAGCAAAATCACATGAGGCAACAGCAATAAATGGAAGAAAGACCCACGCCAAGTTGCCCGGTCTAACAGTTTGACTTGCATGAATCCAGTTGGGTAAACCTGCACACTTCACTGCTGTAGTAGTGACCAGTATACCTTGATGTGGTTCATCCCACCTGGGTGCTAGGCACGACTTTCTGGTGTGTTTCTTCACTACCATCCAGTCGCCAGGGATCAAATCATGCACCTGTGCTGGCGGCATGGCAACTGCATCTTCTCCAACCTGGTGAGAGCAAGAATGCACTTGGCCAGCCAACCCTTTGCAATAGTCCAGTACCAGATTATCAGTTATATTTATCAATTTATATCCAGGAATAAATGCTTGTTTCATTGCCCTTCCCATGAGTATCTCATGGGGACTCAATCCTGTTTTCCTGTCAGGAATACTTCGGAGTCAAGAGGCAATGCGTCTGGCCAACTCAGTGATGTGGATGAACACAACTTTGCTAATCTCGACTTGATTGTGCCATTCAATTGCTCAAACACACCAGAAGCCTGTGGGTGGTATGCATAGTGCAGTTTTTGTTCAATTTTGAATGCTTCACAGATTAATTGAACTATTTCATCATTAAAAGGAGGTCCTCTATCTGATTCCAAAGTAACTGGAAAACCAAAACAAGGAATCAACTCCCTCAACAGCAATTTAGCAACTGTAAGACTGTCGTTTCTCCTAGTGGTTTATGCTTCTACCCATCGTGAAAACAAACACACTATAACAAGGATCTACTTCATTCCACTGCTTGGAGGCAACTCTATGAAGTCAAGCTGCAATCTTGTGAAGGGTCCCTCAGCCTTACCAATTATTCACCATCTGACTACTGTCTTCCTGCCTGGATTTATTGGCTGACAAATTAAGCATCTCTGGCAAAGACTCTCTGTGACTACCCTGAACTTTGGATTATACCAATTTTGTCTAAATAGTCTGATCATAGCATCCCTACCTACATGTGTGTCTCCATGATACATTCTTGCCATTTGAGAGAGCAAGCAGTCTGGCATGACTGGTCTGCCATCAGTGTATATCCATACATCGTCCTCTGCCCTTCTTTCACAACCTGATTTTATCCAATTTTCCTTTTCGTTTACCTCCACTTCATCCTGTAACTGTCTCACATCATCCCATGTTTCTAAAGCTGAGAACAACATAAGTTAGCAGCTGATTTCACTTGTTTTAATTTTTCTGTTTAATGCCACATTATTTCTCGCACAATATTGAGCAATCTGGTCAGCATATCGGTTACCTGCCGCCACATAGTCATTTCCTGACTGGTGAGCAGCACACTTGACCACTGCTATTTCTTTTGGCAATTGTATTGCTTCCAACAATTCTTTCACATTGTTGCCATTTCTAATGGGGGATCCTGAAGAGGTCAGAAATCTCCTCTAAGTCCATAACTGGCCGAAGTCATGCACAACCCCGGACCCATATTGACTGTTTGTAAATATGGTTAATTTCCAATTTTTTCCAATTTTGCATGCCTTTGTTAAGGCCACCAATTCGGCTACTTGTGCAGACTTAACTCCTGCCACACAGGATGCTTCAACAACCCCTGTGTGGCGGGTTCGAAGTAGGGGACCGGAGACTAGGTCAAGGTAAGTACGTTTTTTTTTTTATAAACTGTTTTTATTGACATATGGTGCAAACAGCGCATCCCTCCACAATCCAAAGAGACCACGTAACATTAAATTGCATCAGGTCGTAGAAATACCATACGTCTTTTTACTGAGAGCTATGCCCCTAACAACCCTCCCACCCTCCACCCCCCCCGTGCTGCACGAGATCATCTATTGTACCAAACATCCTTACACATGCTCCAGGAAATAACATCAACCTCCCTTCAGGCCCACTATATCGCCCCATGTAGGTCATCGTCCTGGTCAGTTAGCGGTTCAAGCCACAGTCCTCTGTAGTCCGCCCATCGCTTCCATATTCTAAAATACTTTCATGGGCACCCTCGAGCTTCAAATACAGGACGCTCCAACCCCACACAAAAGCCCAGGCCCTTCTTCCACACCCGTATCGATGGAGCTTGGGGTTTTTTCCAGGCCTGGGTCACATCCCTCTTAGCCATCGTAAGTCCCAGCAACAGTAGATGCCTCTTATACAGGTTCCCCCCTATCCCTTCCATCACGTGCAAGAGGCCCAGCCTTGGAGTTCGAGGCAGCTCCCAACCCAGAACCTCCGACAGACAATTCCACACCCCGTCCCAGAACCTGGCCAAGGACCCACAACTCCAGACAGTGTGCAACAGCGTGCCAGCTTCCTGGCCACATCGCAGGCACACCGGGGACTCAATCAGACCCGCCTTCCACAGCCGTTCTCTCATAAAGTATGCCCTGTGAAGATATTTAAACTGTATAAGCCTCAGTCGTATAGCGATTGCGGTTCCCCTTGGGGCCTCAAGTGCCTCCCGCCAGTCATCCTCATCTAGTGTCCCCACATCCTGTTCCCAGGCGTTCTTCAAGTTGTGTAAATACGGGAAATCTTTTTATCCCCCAGCTCACCCATAAACACTCTAGCTTTAAGGGGGCTGAAATCTGGCAAGGACTCTAAACCCTCCAGGGCCGGCAGCAACGCGTGGCGAAATTGGAGATATTTATAAAATTGAGACCGTGGCATAGCATACTCCTCACTCAGATCTTGGAATGATTTGAGGGTCGTTCCGGACAATACATCTCCTAACCTTGAAATCCCGATATTGTCCCACCCTCGGAACCCCTGTAAGGCCAACATCTCAGGCAGTCGTTCGTTCAGCCAGAGCGGAGTCTCCCCAGTCAGCTTGCCCCACCAGCCCATTTGACGCAGAGCCTGTCGCCACACTTGGAAAACCACTTGTGTCACCTGTGGTAGCCGTTTCCTCAGCCGCACTGAATACAAGATGACATGAATGGTATCCGACCCCATCAGATAACGCTCGAGAGCATAAGCCGGGTCCTGTTGATCACCATACCACCAGTCATTTAGGATCAGTAGGTGGGACGCCTGATAGTAGGAGAGGATATCCGACGTGGCTAGCCCACCACTATAGGTCGACAAAAAGCACGTACGCAGAGCGACCCAAACCGCACCCCCTGCCCACAGAAACCACCCCAAGACCGAATTAACTCGCCGGAACCACTGCGGAGCTATCGCATGTGGGTGATTTTGCAGCTGATACAATAACCGAGGCAGGGCGACCATTTTAAATATGGCAAATCGCCCATAGATATTGAGGGGCATACGCGACCACGTTTTCATTTCCACTTGTACGCGGTCCCAGACCGGAGCCAGATTTCGCTCCCACGCCACCACCGGGTCTTCCGTGAGGAACACCCCTAGATACTTAAGTCCATCCACCGCCGTTTGCAGCGTCGAGGCCCATGGCCCCAGTCCCGAACCATCTCCTATCACCCACAGCGATGACTTGTTCGGGTTCAAATATAACCCGAATGCCTCCCCAAATATTCTCATTATCTCCAAGATACGTGGGCCGGACCTATTTAGAGCTGTAAGAAAGAATAGGACATTGTCCGCATACAGAGCGATCCTGTCCGCAGGTCCGTCTGCCCATTCAAAGCCCCGCAGTTGCGCGTCCATGCGCACCCAGGCCGCCAGCGGCTCCATCGCCAGGGCAAATAAGTACGGGGAGAGGGGACACCCCTGACGCGTGCCCCGGCTTATTGAGAACTCCGCGGACCTCGCTCCGGCCACTCTCACGGAGGCTGTTAAGTCTGTGTATAATAATTTAATATAGGATATGAATCGAGGTCCGAAACCCAGGCGGGGCAGTAACGCGAAAAGATAAACCCAACTTAACGAATCGAAGGCCCTGTCAATGTCTGCCAACAGCAGAGCCGCTTGTTCTCCCGTACCTCGGATCGCAGCCACCGCCACATTCGCTCGACGGATATTATGTCTCGTCGCCCGGTGCGGCATGAACCCAGCCTGATCAGGGTGTACGAGCCCCGCAACATATGGGAGGAGACGGTTAGCCAGCGCCTTCGGCAGAATTTTGGCTTCGATATTTAGTAGGGAGATCGGCCTATAAGATTCATACCGGTCGGGGGGCCTCCCTGGTTTATCGAATACCACCACTTCCGCATGTCTCCAATCCTCCGGCAACCTACCCCTCTCTCTCGCTTCCTCCAATACTGCTCTATAGTGTGGGCCTAGTTGGAGGTTGAACTTCTTAAAAAACTTGCTCGGGAACCCGTTGGGACCCAGAGCTTTACCCGCATTGAGCTCCCCCAGCGCCGTGCCTAACTCTTCTCCGGTCAGCGGTCGATCGAGGCTCTCCCGGATTTCATCCGAGACCGCCCGCAGCGGCAGATCTGCCAGGAATTTGTCGACCCCCTCAGCCGGAAGGCGCTCCTTTTCCTCATATTGCCCTGAAAAGTAGCGAGCAAAGCTATCCGCAAGTTCTTTCGCGTCCACAATCGGGGCTCCCGTCTCATCTTTTATCCCCGGCAGAACCTGCGCCTGAAACGTCTCCTGACATAACCTGTACAACATGCTACTGGACTTATCCCCCCACTGGTAAATTCTACTGCGGGTCGCCAGCCAAATCTGCTTTGCCTCATCCATCAGTAGGGATGCATACCGCTGCTGCTCTAATAGGAGTTGCCCGACCTCTTGGGTTCCGTCCTCCCCAGCGCAACGGTCTTCCAAAGTCGCTACCGCCGCCGCTGCCTCATCCACTTCTGCCCTGCGCTTCCTTTGCTCTGCCGCGCTCTATGCAATGTCGACCCCGCGGAGAGTGGGTTTCATAGCTTCCCACACCGTTGTTGCGTCCGCCACCGACCCCACGTTGGCAGCCAAATAATGTGTGACTGCGTCCCCCATGTGTTTCCTGTAATCCTCCCGCTGAAGGTGCCAAGTAGACATGCACCAGCGAAAGGGTTGTCGGTTCTTGCCCAAACTGACTACCACAACTACTGGTGAATGGTCCGACAACCCCCGAGGCAAAATCGTGGCCAATTCCACCCGTCCTACCACCGCCCGGGGCACAAAGACGTAGTCCAATCTAGAAAAGGACGCGTGCACTGCTGACACATAAGTGTATTCTCGATTATGTGCGTGTAAATACCTCCATGCATCTACCCAGCCCATTCCCCTGGCCATGTCCCCCAATTTAGTGGGCGCCTCCTCAGCTCGGTCCCGACCAGGTAGATATCTATCCACCCCAGCATCCATGACATCGTTCCAGTCACCCCCTACTATTGCCAGCACCTGTGGAAGCTCTGCCCAAAGTGCGAACAGTTTTTCAACCAATGCCCACTGCAGCGGTGGAGGAGCATACACACATCCCAGCAACAGGGGTTCCTCACCAACTTTCCCTTCAATAAATATGTACCTACCCTGCGGGTCCACCCACTGTCTAGAATGAACATATGCTAGCCTGCGGTGTAGTAAAATAGCCACTCCCCTGGATCCCCTGGCGAACCCTGCATGGTAGGCCTGTTGGTAGCCATAGCGCTGTAAGCAGGGCGTCTTAGTGCCCATAAGGTGTGTCTCCTGCAACAACAGAACATCTGCACTCTCCCTTTTCCCCTGCCTCAAAATCGCACCCCGTTTAATTTTATCCAGTAGGCCCCTTACATTCCAACTGAGCACCCTTAGGGACACTGTGGGTCTTGTTGTTTGTGCTTTACCTTCCGTCATCACGGGGCAAACATGTCAGGAGCCCACATCCAGAGCCACGTAAGGACATACTCTGGTAACTTCAACATCCTAGAATCGCCGTGCAGCACAACCCCAAACTCTTTCCCCCGGAACAACCCCCCCATCCCCACGCCCCCACCCCCCCAGGCCCCACCCCCATACCTCAAAACAGCTGAAGTATCTGTCGCGGCTTGGGTATCGTCCACCCCCAAACGCGGGGCCGGGCGACACCCACGCCAATGGATCCCCAAGTGCCCAAAGCCCAACATTCCAACTATTCCCACCCCAACCCCTTATCTGGGGGATGCGACCCGCCCGTATAACTATCCCCCCCATCCCTTCTATTTGCCCTCAATACAAGGCCGCCACCACTCCATACGTAAAATCAACACAACTGAAGGTAGGCCGGCGTCCCCTCCGTGGACCACAAACCAGGATACGCTATCAATCAAGCAAGTAAACAACACATCACATATAGAGCACCCCAGGGAGTCTCAGCTGTCGCTCAAGTCCCATCGCCGTGTTCCACCTGGACCTCCGCCCGTTCCGATGCCTCGCTCTCTGAAGTCGCCCGCTGCCTGGATCGCGAGCTTCTTTGTCCTCTGCGCCTGCTCCCACGGTTCGACCGCTTCGGCGACCCATTTTGGCCCGCACCGGTGGACAGACCCGGCTGTGCATTCACCCTGAGTTGAACCGTCTCGTCCGTCCAGCGAAACACCTCCTCCGGGGTATCGAAAAAGTGGGTGCGGGATTGATGCACCACTCGCAGGCGGGCAGGATACAGCAAGGCATATGGGAGCTGCAATCCACGCAAGCGGGCCTTTGCTGCCGTAAAGGACTGTCTCTGCTGTTGTACTAAGCGCGTATAATCCGGGAATATTAACACCTTATGATTTTCAAACATGAGAGGTTCCTTCTCCCTGGCCATCTTCAATATGGTGTCCCGGTCATGATAATTTAACAGTTTGGCAATGACCGGTCTCGGTCTCGCGCCCTCTGGGGGTTTCTGCATGAGGGCCCTGTGCGCTCTTTCTATGATGAAGCATCGTGACAAGGAGTCCTGCGGGAGCCAGCCCTCCAGCCAGGTCGTGAGGAAGACCTCCATGGCCCCTTTCTTGCAGAACTCCGGCAGGCACACAAAGCGCAGGTGATTCCGCCTGGCGCGCCCTTCTGCATCCTCCACCCTGCGCGCCAGCCCCTTCTGGATGTGTTCCATACTCGCCACTTTTCGTTTTAAGGTCACCATGTCATCCTCCACTCCCGAAATGCGGGTATCCGCCTCCGTAATGCGGCCAACGGCATTGCGTAGATCTTGGCGAAGCAGCATCACATCGGACCCAACAGCCCCAATCTTGGCGTCAAGAGCATCCCTGGATTGCGTGATTGCTGCCATTAACGCTGCGTTGTCAGGGCCAGCATCTTGACTGCCCCCGGCAGCTCCTGCCCCCCCACCGGAGCCTGTATATTTGTCCATAGGGCCTTGCTTGAGTGGTCCCCCACCGTCTCGCGTCATCGTCTTCTGCGACCTGGGGTCTCTGCCTCTATATGGTAGTGAATACGCCTCTCCCCAGATGCCTCACCTCCAGCCCTGTCGCAATCCGCTATATGCCGTTTGCCTCTTCACGTGCCCAGGGCAGGCAAAACAGTCCAGCGGGGCGCACACACCAGCGGAAGCAGGCCGCCCCGGCCACCCGCACGGCCCGATCCGACCGCCGAGGCCCCGTGCCAGGGAAGACCCCCACCGGGAGGGAGGGGGGGAAAGAAGAAAGGGAGGCCCGGGCCCTGCCCCACAATAGCTACTAGTCAAGCACCACACCGGGCACCCCCCCTCTCCTCACCGCCACTGATGTAGGTCTGGGTCCGGCCGCGCCTCTAGGCTAGGCGCTATCCTCCGGCGCTATCCTCCGGCGCTATTCCCTCTTGCGGGATCCGAACTCGGGCCCTCCAGAGACCCCCGGGGTGAAAGAGCTCGGGCCCCTCAGGTCGCCGCCGCGGTCCGACCCGACCGCCGGGATATTCGCACAGGGGAGACCCACCCCAGGAGTGCGCACGGCCCTGCACTGGCTCAAACGTGGTCTTGTCCACCAGGACGCCGACAATTCACCAAGGGCACAGCACACCTCCTCACCTCGGGTTGCTCAGGGCTCCTTCCTCTCTGTAGCAGCCGCCCCCTGGGCCCAGGGCAGCCGAAGCACTCGGAGGACCCCAAACGCCAGCCACCTCCTCTCTGTCCGTGACCTGCGCCCTGGCCCCACTCGGATAGCAAGGATTAGGCCACCAATAAGGGCCGTGTGATGTGGCAGGGGCCGCCACGGCCAATCTCCATCTCCCTCCCAATGTCTGCCAGGCGCGCCAGCCACACTCAGTCCGTCACCGGGCCTCGCGAAAATCGAGGTCCCCGGTCTTCCTAGACTGCACAGGCCGCGCCCCCGTCTGCCACCTCCCGGGGGCCGCGGATCGTCTCTGCGCCTGTGGGCCCCCCGTATGCTGCTCTCTATGCGCTTATGGCCGGCGTGTAGGGGCATACATCAGAGGGCTGCCCTGCACCATCGTAGTCCGCACCCTCTGCAAGCCCGACCCGGCTGCCCTTCCCGGTGACCGCAGGGAGACTCCGATTCAGGAGGCAGTGATCCGGCTAGCAGGCGGGGACTCCAGGCACCCCAGGCCGCTCGTGGATCAGCACGTTTCCCTGCTGCTGCTGTGAGCCCCGGTTCACCAGCCGCGTCCCGAGGCGCCGCCACTCGCCGCCGGCCGGGAGTCCCCAAACTCGAGCTCCCCGGCTTCTGTGAGCCACGCAGGCCCCTCCACTGCCGGCCTCCGTTCCTTGGTCTCCGGATCTTCAAGACGGCCGAAAAACCAGTCGCGTGGGGTCCAGCCACAATCGGAGCAGTTGCCTCCCACAGGATGACTTTGGGATGGGGGGAACCAGGATAATTGTCCGGATAATCGGCCGGCGGGAACGGAGCTTACACAAGCTGCGTCCGCCATGCTGGCCATTTTTTTAAAGGTCTTTTTGTTCCTGGTCGTGAGTCTGTCCCAAGCATATACTGAAGGGTCCGCCATCAGGGGGAGCTTCAGGGCCTCGTCTCTCCGGTCTAGTTCTTCTCCCTCTGTGGTTTCGGTGTCGCTCCCAGGTTTCCTCACCGCAGGATATGTGGAGGGAAAGACACAGAACTTCCAGTCAGTCTTCAGTTTCTTTTCTAAATGCCCGGGGGGGGTGGGGGGGGGCAGGGATTGAGGGGATCACCAATGTTTCAGTGTAGCACACAACACGTTGCTATACAGTGGGTGTGAGGTCGGTGAGGAAAGGGTTTATGAGGAGGGGGAAAAAGAGTGTTTGGGAATGAATATTTACAATGGGGAAGGAAGGCACCAGATCACAGGCCGAGTTATTCTAGCAGGACGAGTTTCCCCGCCTTCCAACCCAGCCCGCCACTCTATGCCATACCTGCTAAAGTCACGCTCCTCCTGGAACGTGGTTCGGCGAATCGCGGGGTCGTTGGCCTCCAGGCTCTGCAACTCCATCAGTCGATATTCCTTTCTCCTCCCGGACTCTCGTCTCTCGTTCCTCGCCTCCAAACGCCACCCGATCTCCTCTCCACGCCAGAAACTCCTCTCCGGTGACATCACACGCCGACTCTTGGACTTCCTTGTTTTTAACAAATCCTATTGCGTTGACGTCAGCAGGGGGTGTCTCTTCTCCATATTCATATGCCCAGTTAAAGGAGCCTTCACCCAATTCGTCCTCCGATGATGAAAACAATGGGTGCCTGTCACTGCTCCACTCATTCTGAGGGGGATGAAGAGAAGGAGATGGGGTAGAGTCAACAACCCACCATTCCTTATCAGAGGAATCCACGTCCACCAGCCGAGTCTCTCGGTCACACCCAGATACCTTGCATACAGCGTATGCTGCACTGAGTCCTTCTGCCTCCATTCTCAGGCATCATCCATCTACAAATAGTTTATGATCTGGCTCTTTCAGGGGCTACTCTTTTATATCAGGGTGGGGCTTAGTACACATCTCAGTCACATCCAAGCAATCATGATCTACTTCAGCTTTCACTTCTTCACAACATGGATCTGGCAATAATGTGGCAGGGTTTACCATTGTACATCTAATCACAGTCACATTTTTTGCTCCAAGAATTACTCTTTCATACTTAGTTATCCGACTAGGGGTAAGATGCTGCATTTGAGTTCTTGTTAAAAGAATCTCGACTGAATGTGGGTCATAAACCTTAACTGGATGTCCCATCACGATTGACTCACTTTGCTCCAGACTCATACAGGTAGCAGCTACTGCTTTTAAGCAGCCAGGCAAACCTGAAGCCACAGGATCCAAAGTAGCAGACAAATATGTTACTGGTCGTCGACTTAGTCCATGCCTCTGGGTCAAAACTGAAAGCGCACAACTTTCTTTCTCGCAACAGAACAATGCAAATTCTTTTGTGTAATCAGGCATTCCTAAAGCAGGGGCCTTGCACAGACAATTTTGCAATTTCACAAATGCTTCCACACATTTATCATTCCAGACAATTGGATCCTTTGCTCTTTTCTGTGTCATCTGAATCAATGGCTTTGCTAGCAGGGAAAATCCTACAATCCACTGCTGACAGTACCCAACCACTCCGCTAAACATTCTTATCTCCCTTTGTGTCTGCGGCAACTGCATTTACTTGATTATTTTTATTCTCTCAGGGGGTCACTTTTCTCAATCCCGTTTCTATTTTGTGGCCCAAGTATCTGACTCCTGTCAGCCAAATGGTTCCGCAACGCAATTAAATCAGTAACACAATCTTCTCATGATTTTGATGCCACAGTTAAATCGTCGATATATTGTACAAGGACTGAATTTCTGGGCATAACTAATTTCTCTGGACACTTTTTCAGTATTTGATTAAAAATTGAGGGACTCTCTGTATACCCTTGAGGAATTCGGCACCATGCCAAGATACGGTCTTCAAATGTAAAAGAAAAAAGATACTGGCTGTCTGGATGCAAAGGAATAGAGAAAACGGCTTGGCATAAATCACTTACTGTAAACCAGCCTGCATTCCAGGGTATCTGATAAGGAATTACTGCTGGATTTGGCACTACAGGACAACAAGACACTACAATTTCATTGATTTTTCTCAAATTCTTTTAGATCCTGTATTTTTCGCTAGGCTTTTTAAGTCCTATTATAGGCGAATTACAAGGACTACTCATTATTTCATTTAAAATCCCCTGTTTAATCATACAGTCAATTTCTGAAGCCACTCCTGCTTTCATCTCTGGACTTATTTTGTATTGTCTGGTGTTGGGATAAACTATACCTTATTTCACTGTCACTTTCACTGGGTCTACAAGCAACATTAGCCCTATTTATTTTCCAGTGAAATCCCATACTTCTGGGTTCATGGTTGTTTTCAGTTCTTCTGGTAAATCATCTATCTCCCTATATCTACTCCCATCTCTGAAGCAAGGTCTGTCAATTTCTCATGAAACAATTTCGCATTTCTGGTTATACTCCTAAATATAAACAACAACTCTTCCTCATTGTAATGGTTCAATCTTTCTATTCCCACATTTCCAGCTATCATCTCTTCAAGCTCTACTTTCAGTTTGTAAATATCTAAAATCTTTGGGGGTGAGCTTTGCTTTTCTATTCCCTGTGCCCATCTCTCCAAATCTTCTGGAGTTACCGCTGTAGAACTTCTTGTTCATGATGGTACCACAGACCTTCTTTCTTTTGAACTACTGGGTGTAACTCTTTTTGGGGTTTCACTTACCAATTCTCTTATCGGTAGATCCATTAATGAAATGACTGAATCACACTCACTGGCTTGATCGTCAGATATTACAATCTCTTTTCTAGGATACTCAAGGGAGTTGTTACAGCTTGTGGTTTTGGGCAACTTATTTTATCTCCATATAATGGAATAACAGGACCTATAGTCACTGGTACAGTCAATGCTTCAGGGTTTAAATGTAATTGGACTATTTTCTATATTAATTGCTCTCTATTTTTACTTAGCGCTTCTTTTTCCCTATCTTGAAGCACCCTATTAACGGATGTATCATGTAAAATTTGTAAAATTAAGGGTGTTCCCATTACTGGTGCACTTGGGGTCCTTCTTGACACTTGCTCCCTGACTGCTCCTCAGCCATCAACACTGGGTGTAACCCTTCTGATACCATTGCTCTTCTCCATTTCTTCATCTGACCCTCGCATGACTCATGTGAATATCGAGAAAATTGTCCCATATATCTCCCACTCCTTTTTTCTCTTGTTCATTTTATCAGTCTCCCATTCTTCTAATGCCTCATACTGCGTTAGCATGGGTCTTGGATCCAAATCATTCATCGTCATTCTCAAATTCTGAGGAATTCTCCCATTAAATGTACCATTTTCAGGGAAAGCTAAAACACCATCACCCTTCGTGTACTCTATCCAATTCTCCATCCACACACAAGTATGATATCCTCTTTTCATCATCATAAATGAAGCAGGAGTTTTGGTGGTGGAATAGGAATTACCTTTCTAGTCAACACAGGCGTATCTTTCTTAAAGAAATTCTTCATTTTCTTTATTAATGACATTTTTCTATTTTCCCCATACATTCTAGATACTCGATGCAGAAAACAATAATCCGCCAATCCTCGAGCTTTTCTGACAGGGCGACTCACACCAAAAGGCAAATCAGAATCGAACATACAAACATTCGTCAACCAATCCTAAAGCAGCTTCTGTTCAATCACCCAATCAGTTTCCGGCTCACGCTTGTGGTCTGACCAATGCCAGTGCGACCCTTTTTGATGTCATCAGTTCTGCTCCTTACTACTGACCCCTCCTTACAATCTGCATCAGTCACACGGCCGCTGTTTCAACCTATCCCAGCGCTGCTCTCTGTGACGTCAGTGCAACTCTGGCAACTGACCCTCCCTTCACAAGGTAATACAAAAACTTATTTCTTTTACTTTTCTTTAATGAAATTCATTAGTAACAACATAAAAACATTCACTACTCTGCCTGTTCCGCTAAACAAAGGATAGAATTCTGACTTGTTCTGGAGTCTAAGAATTGCTCCTTTAGTGTTACCCTTATTACATGATATAAGACAAAAGTTTCATCAGCGAACCCTTTTTGCTACCATTCACACTCAACTTATATACGAAATAGTCCCTAATTTAACACTGCCAGCCCTGCGTAGCTTCTCAGTGCTATTCAAACGACTAACCTCACTGCAGTGTGGCTTCTGTCACCACCCGCTATTCATTCCCCGGGAATTTTCCAGACAACAGAAAAACAAGAGTTTAACTCTTTTTGTTAAACATAAATCAATAATCAATTATATCACCAAAATAGTCAATAATAACCATCCTCTGCTACCAGAAAACGAATCCAGCGGTGTACCAACAACAGATACTCCAATACCATATACTCACCTGGGCCCATAAACACACACTAAGTTCGGTAAAAACCGCTGAAGCCAAAGTTTATGTTTTCTTAAATTGAAGATTAGTTACCTCATATTCCTAACTAACCTTTCAATGATCAAAAAGTTATTTCCTCTGGTCAATGGACCATTAGTTGAACTAGTTGATGGTGAAATTACATAAATTAATCCCCTTAAAATGAAATGACCACAGACTCAGGAAAATTTTAAATCTTTATCTAAATTAATTTCATGTGAACCACTTTCAAATTACAGTACAGTCACCATCACCCATAGGAGAGAAGATTCAATTTAATCAATCATCAAACACATACTTTATACATTTGCAATGACTTATGCTCAGAAAGGAGAGGATAGAGAGAAAAGAACATCCACAAATTCATGAAATAAAAGTTAACTAGGTTGGTGTGAAGACCAACCCCCTGGCCAAAGGGCTGGTAAGGGTTCCCCGGGATAGATCAGGCGACAAAGGCTTCAGGACAGGATTCAAGATAGCATAGATGACTTCTCTAGCACCGACGCTTACGATGCACCCCTCTCTGACACTCTCTTCCTCCTCGAGATTCTTCTGCGATCTTCTTTCTAATTCAATTAACTTAAGATAAATGGTTCTGCATTCGATTCTTCATCAGCATATCTCGTTACTTTGACAGCATCCCGAGCCCTGCAGCATTCAGCAAATCTCCGTCTGACTAACTAACTAAGACTACCTCAAAGATATCCTTCGTAATTCATGTACCACCCATTAAAGTTTCAATATCGTAAAAATACTACTTCTGATTGGTCAGGCAAGGGGGGAAGATCATCACACCATGCTTACATATCACTCTTTTCAGTTAGCCCTTTGTTAGCAAACCCATCCCCTTAACTTTTATTCATATTTTATTTTCCCACTCGCATTCACATTACATCTGTTACAAATGGTTAATTTTAATATGTGGTCTTATTCATTCAGGTCTTGTACTGCCGGTTCTCAGGCTTCAGGCAGGCTGTTGCCTTGTTCTCTTTTTGACCCATTCAACATTCTTCCGGGCTAGGTTTCATTTGTCATGCATAAAAACCCATGTGACTCAGCTCACTCAGGACATACGTGAGAGGCCCAAATGCGCACTAGTGATAAAGTCAGAAAAACAGAAGTTACTCTCAAGAATAAATGGCTTCACTGTATACCACCCGTCCCTACTCTAACCCCGTTTACTCATTTATACTTTCCCCGCATTAGCATTAGTAAAATAGCTTGATTTAGTTTCAGCTAAGCAGGTGCTATGCACGCGCGTCTTCAAGACTCCATATTAGTATATTCTGCTCATGTGCAAGAATTTCCCTCCAAACGACAGCTCTTCAAACTGCGTAGATGCAGTTGACGCATGCGCCATAAAGATTTCCCATTTGCAGCCATTTTAGAAATTTGTTCGAGTTACTCTCATTAGTAAACACATATGTAAGCTTCTCGAACCCTCATTTTTATGTGATGCGCATTAGTTTTACACAATAGGAAATTAATAACATGTTAGGGAGTTAAATGAGAGGTTTGCATCCGAGCAAGTCTCTTTTCTACAAGTCCTTGCTCCATCACCCTGCCCCCAAATATTTTGGCAAATTATTTTTTAGGCCTGGAGACTGACTCCCTAAGTTCTAAAAGGACTGCTACCACATCTTTGTTGATCTTATCTTTAGATTTGTTGGCTCTTTGGATCCTTTGTTGTTGTGATATGACCATACATACGTTTTTAACCTTTATTTCTCAAAAACTATTCAATAGATTTACACCAAATCACAAAAAGCCACCTTTCTGCCAAATTTAGTGTAATTCCCTTCAGTCGTTATGGCTGTAGCTGTATTTAATTTTCCTCTGGAAAATTGAATTGACAAATTGCGGTTTGGACCCTGCCCCCTCCCACACTTATTCTTGGCCCCCTGCTTTCCAGGAAGAAGCTGAGGTGGATATCTTTTTGGAAAGTTTATATATATATATTACTAAGGAGGTTTGAAAACCTCAGAAACAATAATTATAAGTAATATTGATCTGTACCTTGGAATTCCAGGATTTTAATTACAGGGCCATTATGATGTATCCTCTAAGTATTCAGTCAGTAACCACAGAAGTATGTGTTTGAGCATCAACTTTCACAAGCTATTCTCATGTCGGCTAATTTTCACCCTTACATTTCTCCAGGATTCTGCTATTGAAATGTGTGTGAAGGGGATAACAAAGGGAGTGAGATGTTACCACTTTACTTGTATTCTGGATTCTGTCGTCATCTCCCTTTTTTACACTGTATTGGGAGTAGCCCATAATTCAGTTTAAAATGGCTCACTTAGGAACTCAAGGTCCTCGGTTCACATTCTACCTTCAGTACTGTTCAGAGTGCATGTCATTATGGACTGCTGCTATTTGTTGAGTACTTGGAAGACTTCATACTCTACATTTCAGACAGCAGCACAGGGCTCATAGGTGGAGCTGGGATGTGGGCAGTTTGGAAAATATGGACCTATAATGTGAGCAAAGCTCTCCTACCTGGTCCCCATGTTACGTACTGATATCCAATCACAGTTTGAGTTCAGTGAGGCCTTCAGATCCCTGAGACCCAGTCCCAGTGAGCCTGTTGCACTATTGTAACTATGCTCAGTGCTTAATATGAGCTGGTGGGGCCAACCAGCACTTAATTTCCCTTGCCGGATATTTCCAGAGACTATTGGAGGCAAAAACACTATGGCCCAGATGCATGAAAGGAAAATCTGGTCGCAAAGGGGCAGATTCTCAGAATCTGCCCCTTTGCGACCGGTATTTCTGCATTTGGGACGCATCATCCCAAATGCAAAAATCGTAATTTAAGGAATCTCTAAATTGAGATTCCTTAAATTGCGATTGCATTTAAGAAATCCCAAATTGAGATTCCTTAAGTGCAATGTAAAAAAATTAGCGATTTAGCTAATAGGGGGAGCAAATTACCATGAAGTTGAGCTTCATGGTAATTTGCAAAAACTTTGAAAAATGCACTTTTGTGCATTTTTCAAAGTTTCATGTTGCGCACACACATGCCCTTAGGGCATGTGTGTGCGCAACATATGTGCACAGATTAATTTCAGGGGTGCAACAGGGTGTCCTTTGGACACCCCTGCACCCTTGAAATTGCATTCCCAATTTGCGATTCGCTAATTGCTAATCGCAAATTGAGAATGTCTTCCCATTCATTCCTATGGGCCTCTAGGCCCAAAGGAATGAATGGGGAGGTATTCCTTAATTGCGACTCGCAATTTGCGAGTCGCAATTAAGAAATATTAAGAAATCGCAATTTTTTTGCGATTTCTTCATGCATAGCATTTTGCTATTCCTTATTAGCGAATCCTTATTTTTCGCTAATAAGGAATCGCAAAATGGATGCTTGATGCATCTGGGGGTTAGGGCCTTATTACAACTTCAGCGGTCTGACTGCCGGACCGCTGAAACCGCATCCACCACAAGACCGCAATGCCAGTGGTCTTGAGACCCCCCATTACAACTGGACCGCCAGGCTGTCGGTGTGCCGGCTGCGGTCTTGGCTGTCTGCATGCTTCGGCTCACTGAGTGAGCCTGATGTCAATGCAGCAGCCCAGCAGCTCCTGCATTGATGTGCCTGCGATGCATACACCATGTCGTGCATTCCTCACAGTGCACGCGAAACAGTGCAGGCATAAGGGTGCACAACATTTGCCCCAGCAGGGCCGGCTCTAGGCTCACGAAGGCCCTGAGCAGGGAGTGTAGGTAGGGGGCCCGAGGCCGCCAAATCCCTGCCAGGGGCCGCCATGCAAATATGTATCTAAGGATATATATTGGCGTGGCGGCCCCTGGGGTTTGGCGGCCCTGTGCAGGTGCACAGCTTGCACATGCCTTAGGCCGGCCCTGGCCCCAGTCACCTAACAAAAAGGGCAACGATGACCCCTACTTGCTGTTCCACCAGCTTTTTCATGGCAGCTTCTTCGCCATGAAAAGGATTGCATAAAGGCAAGTTGGAATATGGATGGCCGTGCCGGGCTCGGCATTGCCTCCATTCCTTTCTACTCTGAACACCGCCAGCAATGCAGGATCCAGGATCCTGGATTCTGGATCCTTGATTCTGGCGGTGCTGGTGGGGGTGTGGTGGGCTGGTGGCTGTCCAACCACCAGACATGTAATCAGGCAGTCGGACCACTTGGTTACAGCGGTCGGACATCCGGATTCAGCGGTCTCGAGACCGCCGAACTCGTAATAAGCCAATAAAACATGAAAGGAGGAGTAAGAGAAAGACAGAAAAACTGTCACCGAGGGACAAAGCAGGAACCTGCAAAAGTGAGATCAATGGGTACGGAGCGCTGAATTAAAGAGGCCTGGGATGGATTCACGGCTTCGCAACCTTGGTTCTCAGTGTGCTGACTTTTAATAGCGCCAGCTGGGAACTTCTAGGCACTGATTTGGGCACTGCCACTCATTACTTTTCAAATTAAGCAATGACTATGCTTCTGGTGACCTCTTGTTTCTACCTTAAAAAGCCTTTTTTTGAGTTTAGATGAAAACATTCTTATTACTTTCACTTTTCAAAGCAGTACATTGTTTTTATCCTTGCATGGCAAAACTTTTCCAGCACTTATTTCTGGGGCGTAAAACCTCCGCAGCACTTCAGAAGTACATTACATAAAGACATTTTAATGAATGCGTGAGTATCAATAAAGGCATCTTTCTAGCCGCCTGGAACTGTTTTACTGCATAAAGACAGTTTCTCAATTTTACATAAATTTGCTGCGTTTCTTTTCTTCTGTCTCAGACAAACATCAAATGGTTCTTCAAATACTGTTAAGCAGCACAAATAAACCATTCCTGTACCGATTCTATAATATGTAGCAGTTTCACTTCAAATTGGTTTGCAATTTTCAGGATGTTTGCTCAAAAAGATTAATAATGATAAAAGGACTTAAGAAGCGGAACAGAATGTTTTTTCGAGACCGCCACTTCCAGATCTAACTACAGGAGGCCCTTGCTGTGCTAGAATTCAAAGCCTGACATTATCTGCCCTATTGATCACTCTCGAATTATATTTCCTCTTTGCTGCCAATCACTGTCAGTTGCTGTCTCCGTGACCTTATTACGACTTAAGAAACACTGCTGCACAAGCCAGTCTCACTGACATTCAGCATTCAATTATCCAGACAGCACGTGTGATCACTTCAGTCTTACTACCGTACCTATGTTTTAAATCCCCATCGCAGAAGTGTAATTTACTTTCAGTGTATTTGTTTTATTCTGTTGTAAATTGGATCCCAGTTTCAGCATATTTACTTTCCAGGTTGCAATGATGTCTGGGTTCTACAGTGCTCGGGTTGAAAACCTTTTTGTAAAGTTTCAGCTGCCACACTTCTTGTTCATATTTTAATAATTAAATATTGTTAGATTCTGAGGTTTTCTACATTTCTCCAAGGTCAATGATGGATGAAGGAGCTTAAAAATGTTTGTCTACTAAAAGGAGCACTATACAACGTGTAGGTTAGTGTAGCAAAGTGGAGTTTTCTGATGTTCAACAGATAGTAATTGCTTTTTTCTGGAACGTATTTTTTACTGTACTGTGTTACAACACTGCCTGTCAGTGCATTGCGTGATCTAGGCGTAACATGGTGCACTTAAAACTGATTTCAACCAATTGGTGTGTTTAACTATCTTGTAAAACTCTGGTTCAGATAATTCCCCAGCGGCATAGGAATTAAATGTCATATGTGGGATATGATGTGTATTTTCATCAGCCTTAGAAAGGAAACGAATATATAGCTTCTAGGATCACTTCTGTACACGGGCTACCTGCAGTTTAAAAGCATTGCAGTGGTGCACGTAGTGCAAAAGTGTATTTCCCTTTTTAAATATGTTAATGTCACCCCTAAAATGTGTCTTGTAATTCCACAACAGTGGATGTTTGATATATAATAAAGTGTCACACTACTTAATTGATATAGTGTGCCCTCACAATGACTAAATATCCAAAAGTTGTTTTGACTGTGCAGGGTCAGCTACATTTTCCATAAACATGCATAGGTATAACTGGAATCCTTATTTGGAAGCTGTGTGTAGGAAAATAATAGAACAATAAATCAAAGTTATTATCCACCTGGTTTTCAAAATCAGACGTTTCGTAATATTAGAGGAAAAGTAATTTTATTAAAAAAAATACTTGGAGCTGCCTGTGCAATAACTCCACTTTACCACTCATCTCACCTCTAGATGCTCAATACTCATTCCTGACAGGGGTTAAGAACCATGCCCTCCAGGGGACTATGGTTTGTCTTCTGAGCCCGGGGGTTGGCAACAACTCACCACCTAACAGGGATTAGCCATATAGGCATAGGAATAGTTGGTAAAAAAAAGGTTAACTTTCACACTACCTGTTCTGACTTGGAGATGTTAAATGGGGCTGAAAGGGTCTACTCACATTTGTTCCCAGGAACCTTCTAGACTCTGGTTTGATCCCTGCAGGGAACATCAGTTCTTGGCCCTGACTGTGGGAGGAGACATCATCTACATATGGAAGCAGCTTAAGAAGTATCTGGGACCCTTCTGATGGAAGACAGGGTTAGCGATTTAGGGCTTCCAGAAATTGTTAGAGTTTAAGCCAAGAGCAAGTGCTGCAGAATGGCAAGGGCATAGGGTGAGAAAGGTGAGAAAAATCTACCAATCACTGGGTAGCCCACAGGATAAGATTACAATCTCACTACCACTCCTCAGAACATTCTTGGGCCTGGGAACACTCAATACCAGGAAGGCCCTGTTGGAAAAATTAAGGCTCAAGGGCCCCTGACTCTAACAAGGCTCAGCAGCCCACTGAGGACCGCACAGGAGCCTTGGGTGGAAACAGACCTGGTGCCGGGAAGCCTGTTTTGAGAACTTAGGGTCTGCAGGAGGAACCAGGAAGAATTTTACCAGCAATTGGAGAAAAATGTTACTTAGATATTTTTTCCATTACTGCAGGACTGTGATAAGGTTCTGAGGCTTACCCAGTGCTCTTGCATCCTAAACAGTCAATAAAAGCAGGTATGCCCTTTTTGGAGTGATTCAATACTTTATTATTTTAGTTAGTTAAAACCATAAAAATGTCATGAAAGAAATTTAGGTACCAATAATTTGCGAACATATATAGGATTAAAAATATATAAAAGAGAGAAAAAGAAAAACATGTTACTTTTTTGTCCTAAAACCTGAAAGTAATATCCCAATACTGAAACCAGTTAAATAATATGTAATTCTGTTTCATAAAATTGTTTTCAGGATTGCTGTTTCGTCAGATATTGACATTAAAAAGCTTTTTGGCCTTTTACAATTGCAACAGAGTTACTGAACATTACTGGGTTGGGATTTGCAGTGTCTGCTTCCATCAGCCATGTGGTTTTTTCATAATGTAGTTTGAATTTCATCATTTTACAGGTCAACTGAGGGTCTGTTGTACCAAGTCCTCTAAGAATGGCCGCTCTACAAGTTCGGATCCCTCTTATATTAAAAGCCTTTTTTAGGAACAATACACGTTTCGATTTTAAGTTGAGGCAGACACAAATTAGATGGATAAAGTCTTGCCATGCTGCACCACATAAGTTACATGTTTTAACGCCTTTATACTTCCATACAGGTTGATCAGCCAGGCTTGGTAATACACCAAATCTAATTGCTATTAACTTTCGTTTCAAGTGGGGCGAATATGTTGTACCAAGGTATTCCGCTGGTCGCAGTGATGTATAGGATTGGAGAACCATCCAGGCATGGGATCTTTTGGCTAAGGTGCGTTTGTCTTCTAACAATGATTGTAGCTTAGCCGCTTTGTTTGTGATGCTACGGAAGACTTGAAAGGAAGGATTCTGTCCCAAAGTTCGGTTGTCTTGGTTTCCTTCAATGCCATTTTCAGGAATTTGCCATAACTTGAGCTTTGATCATCTTCCTGAGCTTGCCACAAGGCGACATTTAAGATGTTGGATCGATTCTGCCAAAGTTTGTACCAAGTTTTGATTGCGGCGTATTTTCTCCCTATCTCCTGTTTAATAAGGCCGAATTCCAGTTGAACCTGGGCCGGGGATGCGTTCTGAGGTAAACTAAAGGCTTTTTTATAGGCCCTAGTTTGCAGGGAGTCTAGAAGTATTCCATCTTTGCCATTTAACGCTATGCTTGCATAGGTTACTGCTGGTAGTAGTTTGGCGGCCATCACTGCTGTTAGTGGCGTAAATGAAGGACCATGTCGTTTTTTTGCAAGGGTACAGAAGGCGTAAATAAGGCTGTTTCCTTTTTTTTCCCAGATATTGTTTCTGAAATTAGAAGTTTAATCTTTTGTCTATATATACCCCCAGATACTTGTAAGTATTAACTGTTCCAAGGCTCGTCTCTCCCAGCTTGAATTGATACTGATGTCGCGTATAGTTCATGATTGTCATAATTTTTGTTTTGGTGATGTTAATTTCCAGGGCATTGCTATTAGCAAACATTAATAGCTCGTTAAGTGCTCTCTGTAGGCCTGTTCTAGTTAGACTAAGCAAAACTATGTCATCTGCATACAAGACGTGCGTTATGGGCAGTGTTGCCAGGCGTGGAGGATGCGTATTTGCCTGATCCAATATGGACGAGAGATCTGCCATAAAAAGGTTAAACGAGTGGGGGGCTAGTACACAACCTTGTTTCAGTCCAATCTCTGCTTGTATCTTTCTGGAAAATTTTGTACCGTTTGCTATTTTCACACGGACCCACGTGGACGTATGAAATTGTATTATTGGTCGTAAAATCTTTTCAGGGAGGCCCAGGTTCTGTAGTTTTATTCATAACAGACCACGGTTCACACGGTCGAACGCAGCTTTGAAGTCTATAAAACACAGTTGTAGTGCTCTTTGCTGGCGTTTGCACTTATCCGATATTGTGGCAAGGGTTAAAATATTTGTTGTTGTGCTACATCCTTTGAGAAACCCCGTTTGGTTGAATCGAATCAGCCCTTTTGTGTTGGACCATTCTACCAAATCCACCAGGATTAATGAGGCAAAATATTTTGCTTCAACAAATAAGTGCGATTAGCCTGTAGTTTGCCGGGTCTGCCCTGTCACCTCCCTTGAAGATCGGATTAATGTGACCCT
This sequence comes from Lissotriton helveticus, assembly GCF_964261635.1. Taxonomy (NCBI): domain Eukaryota; kingdom Metazoa; phylum Chordata; class Amphibia; order Caudata; family Salamandridae; genus Lissotriton; species Lissotriton helveticus. Next base: position 1,119,010,481 of record NC_136070.1, read on the forward strand.
TTCCAGCTCAGGGGAAGGGTATTTGTTAAACCGATTTCGTTATAGAGACCTATTAATGATTTTGCCCAGTAGTCTGGATCACCCCTGAAAATGGCCAGCGGGATACCATTTGGGCCTGGGGACCCATCGTTACGTCCCAGTTTGATTATTCTTGAGATATCTTCTACTGTGTACTGTTGACTTTCCAGGGCTGGTAGTGAGGCTGTAATAGTACCGAGGTCTTGTGGTCCAGGGGGGTTTTTCCCAGAGAGTTTAGGCTCCAAAGATTTACAATTACTGTCTGTTATACTTTTAGGGTCTGTTGTAAGGTCTTCAAAGATTTTACTAAAATGAACAACCCAGACGGCCTCCGTTACAGATGCATTATTTATTACTTCTTTTGATTATGTCATGCCGTTTACTAATTCCCAGAAGCGCCTGTTATTTTTTGTTTAGCACAAGAAAGTATCTTTGTCCAGAATATCCCCTGTTGTGCTTTCTGGTCCATCCAGATTTGGTTTTTATACTGCTTCTTGATTTACTTTATTTTCTCCCAGGCGTGGTTTGGGACTTTTGGTATATTGTTTTTCCTCACTGCCTTTCTTAGTTCTTTTCTTAGCGAGTAGGCCTTGCTGGAAATGTTTGCATTTGGCTTAAACCTTGTTTTCTGTGCGTAGTTAATTTTGGGTGCTTGGGTTAAAAGTGTATTTGTGAAAGTGAACCAATTTGTTGCTGCATTATTGCCTGAAGCAATTTTGGTTTCAATTATTTCTTTAGCTAGCAATATTAGTTCTGGCAGTGTTTCTACTGACCATCGAATATGTTTCAGATTGGTTGTGGTCACTTGACCCATTTCAATAGGAGCAGGGCGATGTTTTAAGTTGCCTGTTTCCAATTCAAGTACCTGGTATGAATGATCACTTTGGGTTGAATACTATTGTATATTTCACCACACGGGCAAGTAGTGGAAGCGTTAGAATTGTATAGTCTAGAATTGACTGAGCGTGGGCACCCTGATAAGTCCATCACGGAGGAGTGTTATCTTTTGTCCTACCATTTAGAACTCGCAAGCCAAGATGTTCCAGTTCTAGACTCAGCTTTTGCCCGGTCAAATTGTGTCTTTTTATTATAGAAGATGTTTGTTAGGGAACAGACCACAGATCGTTATCTGCTGTTAGTTGCTCGTCATCATCTGGTGTATAGATTAGGTATGAATTGAAGTCGCCAGATATTATTATCTACCACACTGGGTTTTCAAATCTGAGTGAAGCGATTATTGACATCAGTTTTTCAGAATTCGCAACTTTTTTCCTAGTGTTAGAATGAAAATAGAGGTTAATTAATATGACTGTTGTCGTCTGATTTTTAGGCCCTTGGACCATTTTTATTATTTGTAGGCCTGATGTCGTACTAGGTAGCTGTTCAGTTTTAATGTTTAGAGCCGTTGATATATATACTGCCAGGCCACCCTTTGGCCTTTCATATTTATATGTTCTGGTTGCCATTACATGTTGGAGTGTGTATTTAGACACTTCCTTGCACTCCATCAGCCATGTTTCTTGGAGTGCGATAATATCATAATACCCTCAGTATGTCGGGGCAGTGTTGTCCTGTAGTTCTTTTTTTTGCTCCTGCGATGTTCCAGGATAGAAGTTTTACGCTATTAGTATTGCTGCTTTTTTCCTTTGCAGCAAGTCATTCTTTTTTCTGACCGTTTAAGGCTGAGGCAATCCAATTCCATTTGTTAGTGTCTTGATGTGTGGTTTGACTGCCCGTAATATCTTCCTGAGGGCTTGTTTGCCCCCTTGCATTTTGTAGTACTGAGTACACTGGGATAGTGTTTTCCTCTGTTTTAAGTCTCTTTGGCACATTTAGTAGAGGTGAATGATAACGTGGCTAAGTTGGTCTTGCCATTGTAATGCCCCAACCTTCAAACTCTTGTCTGGCATTTATTATTAAAGCCACTATTTCATCATTTTTCCAGCCCGATAGTGTTTTTTCTGCATTGCTGCTTTTTTCTTGAGAAATAAATTGAATCGACAATAAGTGTGTGCAATGAGTCTCAGTATGTTCCCTCTATTAAGGAGACCTTGTTGCCCCCGAGAGATGTAATTGGGGGTTAATATAATCTGCTTCTTCGAAGCGTTTTCTTGATTATTTTCTGCTGTAATTACTGTGGGTACAGACTGTTGTAATACCTCTCTTTGATTGATTCCAGGTCTATCACCTATTTGCATATTGATTTTGATTGTGAACCTTTCCTTCTGTGCATCTTCTTGTGGGGAGCTTCTTTGCTCCATCTCTGCGCTGCCCATTATTTGCACTGGGTTATTCCTGATATCGCTTCACAAGAGTCTACTCCGATACCTCTCTTTGATTGATTCCAGGTCTGTCCCCTGTTTGCTTATTCATTTTAATTGTGAGTTTTCCCTTCTGTGCATCTTCTTTTGGGGGGCTTCTTTGGTCCATCTCTGTGATGCCTTTTGTTTGCACTGGGACATTCCTGATATCAGATGGTCGATTCACCACAGTCAGTTCTGATGCAGATTTTATCTGCTTCAGTCTTCCTTTTTTTCTGGGATGATGTCATCTCGCGATAAATTGACTGCTTCACTTGTTGCTTGATTTACCGTTATTTCATCTTTGTGTGCTTCTCGACTTATACGTCAGGTTATATGGTTTATTTGAGAATCATGTTTGTATTGGGTCTGAGGGTTTATTATATTTACTTCCAGTGGTTTGGTGTTAATGAATGCTATTTGGGTTTGTGTTTGATTTGTCTGGATCCTATTGATTGATTTGTCTGTTTGTTGGTTGTGACTTAATGACGTTGACTATGCATGATGTCCTTGTTTTTGCTCTTCCTCTACTATAGTCCTCTGTGTACTTGACATTTCTTGACATGTTTGTAATTTTTTGGTTTTGAAGATATAAAACCATCTCTTGCTGCTATTGGTATCTTTTGTTGTGCTCTGATTGTTCTTTCGAAATTTCTTCGCTTGTTTCCTCTGTCTCTTGGTTTGCCAGCATATTTCAGTCTTGCCTTGGCCCTCTAATGAGGCCGGGGGCGGATTTACTTCGCCCATGTCTTTGTCTACCATCCTTATCCCATCACTGATTATCTTTTGTCGTTCACCTATGAGTACTGCCTTTGGTTGTTCCTTCCCGAGATTACTGATGTTATTTTTGAGGTCTGTAACACTATCCGAGGTCATTGATGAATCTACTATAATCAATACATCTTGATGACCAGCAAAGGAAGTTTGTTGGTTTGGCTTTGAGGACTTACTGATAAGATTTGTATTTGTTGTCTGACAATCACCAGGCTTTTGCCTTTCCTCTAAGATGCTTGATAGAATTGCTGGTACATTACTTAGCTTGTCAATTATTGGGCCAAATACACAATCTGTGCCTGCTGCTGCATTTTTTTCTCGTTCCTTAATTATCAAGTCTGCTAGCGTTTCCAATATTGTATTGATTCCTACAATATACGAGGTGATTATATTCCTCAAGTCAATCTGTGTGTCTAACTTGTCCGATTGCATATTAAGTACTGTTATTGTGGTTTCTAGCACTTTTAACAGTGATGAATATGCTGACTGATGGATCCCCTCTTTTAATTCAGATGCGGGCCCTGCACCACTTCTATGTCTGCTTCTATCTCGTTCCTTTGCTTTATCTACTGTTATTATGTTATTCTGCAAAAGGCTTGTTGCGGTGGAGCTCATCTGCAACTGTGGTGTCAACTTTTGATCGTTTCTCTTTGCATTATGACTCATTTGGCTCTGCGTTTGAATGGGCAGTTCCAATGTACTTGATATTTCAATTATTGGAAACAAGTGTTCTGTATCCTTTTCATTTATTTCTTTACTTTTTCCGTTCACCGATTGGTTAAGAGTTTTAGCTTCCAATGCCTGCAGGTGGTTAGTGTTACTTGATAATGATAATGAGTGCATCCATGAGTTGTTTTGCTCAATATTTGCAGAATGGGGATTATCTACTGTTTCCAACTGTAGTTCCGCCGACATTTGTTTGAATGGTACTATATTTAATACTGATTTTGGCGTTGAGTGTGGGTAGTCAGAGGCATGGACTTGTGCCTGTATGACTAAGTGATTGCTGTTTTGTTGGTCTTTCACAATAACATTCTCATTAGTTTTGCTGATCTTCTGTGTGCTATTGGTTTCCGTGTTGTTAGACTCAGATCTTAAGAGTTTTTTTTGTGGTGTCAATGGGTTTGGGAGGCCCTCCAGTTGACCTGTTTCTGAGAAGATAGCTTTCGTTGGTTCTTTTAAAAACGTGAATTTGCTATTAGGGATCGGTTTCCCAAATATAGAATACTGTAAAGGAATTAATGGGTTTGGCTTTTCTTGAACTGGTTTTCCGGTTGATTCATTTATCTCCTTCGATTTCTTGGAACCTTGTTTTCCTGTTTTTTGTACCTGTTGCTTTCTGGGTCTCCCTGACCTCATGTTTTGCTTTTGTTGCGAGTAGTTTTACTTTGTGCACAATCTTTGGCTAATTGGCTGGTTGGGGTGGTTACGATGGTTACGATGATTGCTTTACTCCCTAAAGGTACAGGCTGTTTGCCCGAAGTTCTCACTCAATTTGAAACTACCTGCCCCTTTTTTATTTCTCGCCACTTCAGCACCAAAACCAGCCAAGCCTGGTTGTATCTTTGGGATCTTTTGGGTTCTTTTTGCTTAACTCTGTGCTCACTGCACTGCACTATTTCCCAACAGGGGAGGGGATACACACCCCCACACTCCCCGCACGGTGGCTCATGAGAGCCTGCCCTCCTGCACCCCCCACTCCAGACCACAGCCTCTGGTTTAATGTGCTGTCAGCTGTATACTATATGCTGTGTGCAGCAGAGTATAAAGCGTGGGCTACTGGTTGTTATGCAGACATTCAATCGGCACTGAGAAAGATTGATGGATTCTAATGATCAGGGAGGCACAGTTCCAGTTCCAGCTCCAGCTCCAGATCTGAAGGGTCAGGAGAGTCGTAGTCCTCATTCAGCCCCCCGGCCGCCCGTTCATGGAAGCTGGAGGAGCCAAGTCGACAATGTTCGCACCGAGAGCTTTGAGTCTTAGGGCTTAGTGCGTCCTTCCCAATGCACAAACATGGGCAGTATTTAATTTACATTTGCCCCTACTTCATAAGAGGGGGGAGAAATGTTCCGTGCCACTCACCGATGGAGCCCAAAGGAACCCACATCCAGCAGCCACAGCAATCAAACGTCCATGGGCTGTCAGCAATTTACAATCTGCAGTGAGGAGCAGCCTCTGACTGCCTCTAAACCAAGTGTCGCCAGTTACCAGATCCTTCGGGAGCGCGGTTGCTTTTCACTCGTTTTTTTCACTCAACTCCCTGCAATCACTTGCTAACAGCAGGCCCTCAAGGGGAGCGAGGGGGAACAAAAGGAGAGACCAATCCGTTAGCTGGCTCCCGGAATTGCAGTGGTGGCGCCTGCTCTCTCGGCGTTCTCGGCGGTTACTGCTCCAGCTCCTCGGACACAGTCGGCTGAGCGCAAAAACTGGACTTTTTGTAGTGTTTTGCTGTGCTGAACACTGTTCCTGCAGGGAGGCTGATGTTGTAACCTCTGCCATCATAGCAGATGACCACCTGCTATATTAAGAGATCTGTGCCTCAAAGCAGATAATTCTGTGTTATCAGAGGAGCCAATGCTATGTTTAGAAAAACAAACTAATGGCCTTGACAACATAGTACTTTCCTTCAAGCATAGGGGGATAATTTAAATGTTCTCAAGATCAGTACTACAGGGCTCTTTCTTGCAGTCATGAACAGGAAAAAAAAGCAAACATGTCTGAGGTACATAGTCTGTCAGGCTGTTGGTGTAAAGTTTCCACTGGCAGACCCAGAGGAGAGTTCGCTAGAGGATCCATTAGTTTTCATAGACACTTGACAGAGCTATCAGACCAAGAGATTAGCGGACGGGATATTACATTTAATTTGTGGCAGAGTACAGAGGGCATAAGTTAAAGATAAAATTATGACCAGATTAAGATGACATCAAAGATTGCTCTCAGGGGCAGAGTGATCTAGGCAGCTATTACATCTTGCACTGTCCCATTTGAGACTTCTGCATAAAAACCAACAGCTTCATTGGGAGCACGACAAAAACATATATCATTTTAGGAGACCTTGTATCTTGCTCTGCTGGAAAATCTTGATTTCCAAACAGTAGACTAAGCAAGCAATTGAAACATTGACTGGTATCCACTTGGTTCTCAGTCACACCTAAATCCGCTCGAATAGTGGTAGACCTGAAGTCATACCTAGATCCCTTTTAAATAATGCTTTACTTTTTCTAGGTGCTTTTTGACTTAAAACTTCAAAAAATATATTTCTTTTCTCCTGTATCTGATTTGAATCCTTCTAGTGTCTTTTAGTTTATTAAAGTTTACTCTGTTTTCCTAAAGTGGTTGAGGAATTGCATTGTGTTATTTTCTTGATTTAAAATGTTTTGATAATGCTTGAACTTAACATGCACTTCTCTGGGGAAGTGCCAAATGCTTGTGCCATAGCTACCAGGTTGATCGGAGTTTCACTGAGAGTTGAGATCTAACCTAGGTGTGTTTATTAAGTTGGTAGGGGTACATCTTTCCCAAATTAATAATCTACTTTCTGATATTTAATCTTGTCTGGAACAAGCACTGTACAAAAACCAAGCAATTTGTACTCTTACAACAGTGAATATTTGACTGATTTAAGAGGGTGCAGGCTAAGCCAGAAGGAAGAAAGTTGATAGAAAATACCCCTTTTTGTGTGGTCAACCGATTATTTGTGGACTGATGTTACTATTTTTTGCTCTTTGTAAACTGGGGTACTGCTGTCAAGTCTCCAGTGCATGTGCTGTGACCCCTAAGACATAACAAAATTGGCAAATCCCCAAATGACATATTTAACTTTCCAGTAAGGCCATAGTATATGGTGCAGGACGATACACCAATGACATAGAAAATCAAATGTCACTTTAATTGCAGCATATATTGTGTCATTAAATAAGCTGACAAAGAAAACATGGCTTCAGGCCTATATGTATAACCTGACTGCTGCAAGCCTTTAAATCTGAATCATACCTGTCAAAGTAAACCATTCGACAGGAGGGAACCCTTACTTTTAAATATTAAGTAAGACACCCCTATGTAGGTTTTGTTTCCCACAAGGTAGGGTGCTTGGCTTTTGAAAGTGGAACATGTACAAATTAAATGTTTGCTTAATCCTACGGTGACTATCCCCAAAGGCTATGTTCACTGTTAAGGCTATGAAGAAAAAGCAAAATTACAGCTAATGTTCTATTTATGTATCTTTGGTTTTCAATAAGCTACTGAGTTGTTTTAACCATTAGTTTTAACATGTATTGAAATCCAATTTGTAGCAAAGATGGACTATTGATATATATCCACAAGAAAAAACTTTAAAAAAGTTATACCATCCCTGTCTAAAGCACCTGCTGTATATCTGTCAAGAGAGAGAGGAGGGAACAGAAGGGCTTGTTTAGCCCCTTAGGTGGGAACCCAATGATGTAGCATGCCACCAACCAGGTTGGTGGGTGACGGTTCTTTTATAAACCAGTTAGGATTTTTGTAAGGGAGACTCCTTTGATGACCTTAATCTTTTGGTCTATCCAAGTTAAACCTAAGCTTGTTCTTGTTTGTTGAGTAAAGCTCCTGCAGGCCAATTACCATTAGCCAGCCTGTGGCTGGCCTGTCTATACTTGTTTGATGAGGTGTGAAATACTTCTCTCAGATCCGAGACAATGGCTATGGCCTAGCAGAATGGCTTGGGGAGGAGTGTGACAGAGTTTAACCAAAGAAGAACAGGTAAAGAGAGCCCAGGAGCCGTACTAAATGGTAAGGGATAGGATGAGACCTGTAGTTTTGTAGTTCAGTGATAAGCGAAGCCTGGAAAAGAGGGGTCTTTTGATTCCAAGATACACTTTAGCTTCCTGGATTCTATTAATGATAAGGGGTGATGCGGATTGGTCCTGATATGTGGAAATTTAACCGGCTCTGTTGGCCGGGGTGGCAAAATGTAACATTGCCCGGAGCTGGGGGCCACCTACCCCCCGCAGGTAGAGGATTGGAAGCGAGATCTTGACTAGTGTCAGAGAGCTGAAGAGACAGTGTATAAAAGTAGGGGATGTGCCAAAATGTGGGAAAAGGTGTGGACACTGTGGCGAAACTACAGGGAGCTGGGGGAAGGGGATTAATGGGGCGTCAGAAGGTGACAGTGAGGTTTTCTTTCACTTATAGCTATACTATCATAAATTCTCTGTTTCTGAAACCTGATGTACTAATGGTAATGCTTGGGTATGATATGGTCTTTCGAGTTTTGTTAATAAAAAAAAGATTTATAAAAAAAAAATGTTTCAATCAAAGAGAGACCTGGTCTGAGAACCACGCTGGAGTGGTTGAGCAAGTGGGGACTGCTCATTACCTAAAACACAGCCCTTGGTGTGGCTCCAGGGATAGAAATATTCTTCCATATTGTAGTATACTGAGAATGGTGCACTGTGGCACCGTTTGCAGAGAAGCCAACAGGATGCACTGTAAAAGTGGTAAGGTATGACCATGGGAACCTTTTGCCTATTAGTCAGGGTTTGCCTATGAGTCACCCCCACCCACTGGCTAGTGAATTGAACAAAAGTAGCCCCACACACTCCATCCTCTGAACCCTTTCCGGACCTCCTGTCTGTAATGTGTGACGACCTGAAGGTCTGTGTAGCTACAGAGACATCAAAAGTTGCAAGAGGCCTTTTGTCCTGAAGTGACCAGTTGACATTGGACCTGGACTAGAACTTGCCGGTGGCTTTTGCTGGAGTGTTTCCTGGCCTGTAAGGATTGTGCCTGAGGTCCTGGGAGTCTTAGAAGAAGGAAATGCTCCAGAAAGTCTAAAAAACCTTTGACTTCTAAGACCTCAGGAGCTTCAATGGAATCTCAAGGTAAAGGTGTCTTATTTCAAAAGGATTTCATCAGATACAGCTTAAGGTGTGCCCCCCCCCACACTTTGAAGAATGAGAGCTCCAAAAAGAGACCAAAGTTAGAATTCATGACAAGGCAAAAACACATAAAGTATCTGTCTGATGAGAGGACTTCTGCCCCTGTGAAAGTTGAATTTTCCCACTCTGAAGTTTTACTGACAAAACCACTGACTTCGCCGGGACACTACAGGGTAGCGCTGGGACACTCCAGGGAGTAGCCGTGCACTTTATAAGTACCCAGTAACATAGTAACATAGTAACATAGTCCGTCGGTTATCGGCTGCGATTTCAAAGGGCTTTGATGGACACAGTCTTCAACCTTGGCTCAATGGAAGATTATTACTGTTCCATAAAAGATTCTAAGTCTGAAGGTAAAAGGTTTGACCAGTATGACCTGCTTGGAGTATATGACCTCTGCTCCATCGCAGTCAGCCTGAAATAGCACCTAGATTTTAGTCAACTGCAAACAGTGATTTCTGATTGCAGCTGGACTTTTTTTTTTAGCTTTTTGCTGCAAAGATTCTCGTCTTTGATCCACCGTAATAATTTATACTAGGTAACTGTAATTTTTCTTACATCATTTTTAGAAATTGGTTGTGGGATTTTTATTGGGTTATGTTCTGACTCTTTGACTGTTTCAGTGTTGCTAAATACTTTCACATTTTCCTGAATTAAACCTGTTTGTTCTGTACCATAGTTATCAGAGTTTGCGCCTGGGATTAAATTATTAAAACTCTGTGTTTGACATGATAAGACTTTGGACTTATTACTTGGGTTAGACTTGCATCCTCTCCAACAAATGAACCATTTTCTTACAACAGTTTATATAATTTTAGAAAGTGATCAAAACCTGTGGTATCCAAGCCCTGAAATATATAATAAAAAGATGAAAAAGAGAGCATGAAATTAGGTTCTAAGAAATTGAAAGACAGTTTTTCACACATCTTCTACCCTTTTTGAGTCTGTTGTCGTCTTTGAGGTTTTTGTGAGCATGTACAGTCTCATAGGCCCAAGACTGACAAGGCATGTACTTCTAGTTCTCCTCCCTCCTCCTTCCAGTTATTGCTATGTCATCCTGGCTCGACCTGTGATGAATTTAAGCAGAAATGCACTTGACATCTTGGGGTAGGGACATGTTGGGATATAGAGGTCAGATGTTTAAAACAAATGGCATTTTACATGAACTTGCTTGGTGCTCCTGTGAACTCTCAGGCAGTTTATTACCTTTGGTTTGGATCACTTGAAGTACATTTAACAGTTTATTTGGGACTTTATTGTAAAGGGAGATAAAGGAGTCTAATATGAATTCCACAATGCTGTACGCTAGTTTTGCTAGTATGTTTTTTGGGTAAGAAAGGTGAAGTTTTGAAAATCGAATTGTTTGCCCAATAGATATTTGCAACTTGCATTTTGGTAATGTGCATGATCAATGAGTTATCAATAATCGTCAAAGATGGATGTCTTGAACAACATGACTATTATGCTTTAACTTAGTGAGCAAGAGCTTGGGCTTCCATATGATGTAGGTGAAGTCAGCTGTAAAAAATGTGCCTTCTTTCTATCAAATTTGGTTAAGTCCTGTGGAGGGTAAATGTGTATTCAACTACTTATGTGTTAGCTGCGTAACATTTAAGTTCCCTTGTGTTTGTATAAGTAAGTCATGAGGTATGAGTATGAGTAATCACAACTACAATAATGACCTAGGTCTAGGGCATTCAATTTTAATCGAGCTGGGGTATCACATGTCGCAATCAATTACAACGACCTCCCATTTCTTATGTATGTAGGGTAGGGTATACGCCAGTCAATAGCCCACCTTAAAAAGCCCGTCCCCTTATCTAGACAGAGGAGAAACCCACACCAACATGTGGTAGGAAAAAATGTTCACAAGGACGATAGCACCTCACAGGCGCACCACCAATGGGACCCCTGGTAGGTACTCACCAGGACGGCCATGTTGTCATCATTGGTGCTATCGAGTTTAAAGAAAAGTGTCCAAGTGAAAACAACTGTGTTAACAGTGGTAAGTGCAGTGGAAACAATACAAGTAACACATATAGTAGTGTCACACAACATATAACATAAAACTTAAAACAACGCATACAGCACGAACAGATAACTTTATTCTTGTTCCTTTATGCTGATTGCGTACATTAAAAAAGTGAATATGGCTACTACCTATAGAGCCATGTTCTACTTGCCAACATGTTTCATTGCCATGGTACTGGTCAGGCAATTTCTTCAGGGCATATACTTGTTACACCACTGCATAGGACACCAGGGCTTCAAACACTGTCAAAAAATAAAATAAATTCGAGTTTTACTTCCCTGCCAAATGTGCATATTCTAATATACCACTGCGCAGACCGAGTAATTGTTGCCATATTTACCCTCTATCGGCAGTTTTCTCTCCTGCCGGCCGAGAGGTCGTAAAAACAGATTTCGGTTAACTCCTTTTGTGAGTAACGTAACACTTCCTTCCGTTATTCGTAACTGAAAGACACCATCACAATTCTATGAGGACTTCTCACTTACCCTGCTTCTTAGTCTATATATCTACTCCATTTAGGCCCGTTTCTTTACCCCTCTTATTTAACTTTACCCATATTCGGAGTGTTGCCGGCTTTCTCTCGTCCCTCGAACAAACTCCCCATCGGTTACTCTATATTTACGTCCTTACGCGATTGAATAGTCCTCACCGATAGGCTGGGCTAGTCTCGCGCTATTTTGCGGCCATCTTGGATCGGGGTCGACCACATTGAACAGTATTTAGACTGTGGGATACTGTGACATTCTCGCGAGATCACACCACAAAGTGTTCATGGGATTCTTCGAATATTTTTTCTAATGTATTGTTTCATGTGCATTATTATCTTTTTCTGTGTCGAGACTACCTATTTATAGTCTATAGTCTACCAACACCCAAAGTAATGTTACTGAAAGTACAACCACACCGATTAATCCTATAGTCTACATGAATTTCACGGTATAGACAATCCGCGTGCCAATTCAGAGCTCGATCTTGTCAAATAGAAATATGTGCGCTCAGTTCGGAACCCACAGTTGCGCTATACATGATATTCTATATACACTTTTTGTTTATTTATTTATGTTGTTGATCTAGACTTATGATCACTCGCCAGCACAACTCTCTATTTTCAGACGTCTTCGAAGTCAATCTACACTATCCAGTGTGCAGGGTGCATTAGTGTATGCTTCTACTCATTATATATTCGGGACCACCGGGGAAACATAGTTTATAAAGTCCCAATCATTCTTGTCCAATCACATCTAGGGGGTATTACAGTTTTTTCGTTAGGTTATCTCAATACCTAATATGTTAGAGGGGGTAAGCTATCCTCAAGCATTATTGCGAGTTCACCCTCACCAACGGAAAAGAACATCAGAAAGCAGATTCAGTGTAGCTTGTTCCATTCCAGAAGCTCGTTCAATCCTCTTTGTTCACTTCTCTCTTTAAAAATCCTTCTAGCTTCTTTTGTTGTTAATAGTCTGTCCACCGTTTGTGTATTTCCAGTCACTTTTTCCAGTACTACCCATGTGAAGGTATGATTATTCCTGTGACAGTGTTGAACCAGCTTTGTTGTGAGCTTTCCCGCCCTGATGGTACTCAGATGCTCTTGTATTCTCAGTTTTATGTTGCGTGTTGTTAAACCGATGTATTCCAAACCACATTGACATTGGAGTCTGTATACCACATTTGTGGTGTTGCAATTGCTGAATTGTCCCAGCGACCATATTTTTCCAGATTGCAATGTTATGGTCGATGTTTTAGCAGTTAAAGGACATACGGAACAATTTCCACAGGGATAATGGCCTTTAGGGATTGCGTTATTCTTTGAATCAGTGAGTGGCTTAACCCTCGTATGTGCCAACTTGTCTTTCAAATTACAGGCTCTCATGAAAGCAAAACGTGGCGGAGGAATCTTAAATTCATTATTTGATAGTAGCGACCAATGCTTCCTGATGGATTGTCGTACTTTTGTTGCAAGGGGGTCATATGTCATTACGACAGGAATGCATTCATCTTTCTTTTTTGTGTTGGTCTCCAGCAAGGCACTTCTCGGAGTGTTAAGAGCCCTCTTTCTAGCTTGTTTGATCACTTTCACAGGGTACTTCCTGGCTTCCAACTTCTCACTCAGGATTTTGGACTGCTCATTATATCCCGCTGTGGAGGAACAGTTCCTGCGATACCGGAGGAACTGGCCCACCGGCAGATTATCTCTCAGAGCCCTAGGATGGTATGACTCATATGAGAGCAAAGAGTTTCTGTCGGTGGGCTTTTGATGAACACTCGTTTTTAGGCCGTTCTCTGTGGCTTCAATATCCAGATCGAGATATACAGCTTTGTTTTTGCTGTATGACCAGGAAAGGATTGGTGTTAGAATCGATGACGTGCTCCTCGAACTGGCCTACATAAATGCCATGGTAGCGCCCATTGAGGTGCCAATCCTTTCAAGGGCCATCTGCGCCTTTGGAAGAGATAAATCGATGACGTGCTCTGCGTCTGGACTGGAGACGAAACTACTCTCCTTGAATTTTTAAACTGGTTGAACAATCAAGATCACAGTCTCCGGTTTACCTGGTCATACAGCAAAAACAAAGCTGTATATCTCGAAAGTACCCTGTGAAAGTGATCAAACAAGCTAGAAAGAGGGCTCTTAACACTCCGAGAAGTGCCTTGCTGGAGACCAACACAAAAAAGAAAGATGAATGCATTCCTGTTGTAATGACATATGACCCCCTTGCAACAAAAGTACGACAATCCATCAGGAAGCATTGGTCGCTACTATCAAATAATGAATTTAAGATGCCTCCGCCACGTTTTGCTTTCAAGAGAGCCAGTAATTTGAAAGACAAGTTGGTACATACGAGAGTTAAGCCACTCACTGATTCAAAGAATAACGCAATCCCTAAAGGCCATTATCCTTGTGGAAATTGTTCCGTATGTCCTTTAACTGCTAAAACATCGACCATAACATTGCAATCTGGAAAAATATGGTCGCTGGGACAATTCAGCAATTGCAACACCACAAATGTGGTATACGGACTCCAATGTCAATGTGGTTTGGAATACATCGGTTTAACGACACGCAAAATAAAACTGAGAATACAAGAGCATCTGAGTACCATCAGGGCGGGAAAGCTCACAACAAAGCTGGTTCAACACTGTCACAGGAATAATCATACCTTCACATGGGTGGTCCTGGAAAAAGTGACTGGAAATGCACAAACGGTGGAGAGACTTTTAACAACAAAAGAAGCTAGATGGATTTATAAAGAGAGAAGTGAACAAAGAGGATTGAACGAGCTTCTGGAATGGAACAAGCTACACTGAATCTGCTTTCCGATGTTCTTTTCCGTTGGTGAGGGTGAACTCGCGATAATGCTTGAGGATAGCTTACCCCCTCTAACATAGTAGGTATTGAGGTAACCTAACGAAAAAACTGTAATACCTCCTAGATGTGACTTGACAAGAATGATTGGGACTTTATAAACTATGTTTCCTCGGTGGTCCCGAATATATAATGAGTAGAAGCATACACTAATGCACCCTGCACACTGGATAGTGTAGATTGACTTCGAAGACGTCTGAAAATAGAGAGTTGTGCTGGCGAGTGATCATAAGTCTAGATCAACAACATAAATAAATAAACAAAAAGTGTAGATAGAATATCATGTATAGCGCAATTGTGGGTTCCGAACTGAGCGCACATATTTCTACTTGACAAGATCGAGCTCTGAATTGGCACGTGGTATTGTCTATACCGTGAAATTCATGTAGACTATAAGATTTATCGGCGTGGTTGTACTTTCAGTAACATTACTTTGGGTGTTGGTAGACTATAGACTATAAATAGGTAGTCTCGACACAGAAAAAGATAATAATGCACATGAAAGAATACATAAGAAAAAATATTCGAAGAATCCCATGAACACTTTGTGGTGTGATCTCGCGAGAATGTCACAGTATCCCACAGTCTAAATACTGTTCAATGTGGTCGACCCCGATCCAAGATGGCCGCAAAATAGCGCGAGACTAGCCCAGCCTATCGGTGAGGACTATTCAATCGCGTAAGGACGTAAATATAGAGTAACCGATGGGGAGTTTGTTCGAGGGACGAGAGAAAGCCGGCAACACTCTGAATATCGGTAAAGTTAAATAAGAGGGGTAAAGAAACGGGCCTAAATGGAGTAGATATATAGACTAAGAAGCAGGGTAAGTGAGAAGTCCTCATAGAATTGTGATGGTGTCTTTCAGTTACGAATAACGGAAGGAAGTGTTACGTGACTCACAAAAGGAGTTAACCGAAATCTGTTTTTACTACCTCTCGGCCGGTAGGAGAGAAAACTGCCGATAGAGGGTAAATATGGCAATAATTACTCGGTCTGCGCAGTGGTATATTAGAATATGCACGTTTGGCAGGGAAGTAAAACTCGAATTTATTTTATTTTGTTTTGTGACAGTGTTTGAAGCCCTGGTGTCCTATGCAGTGGCGTAAAAAGTATATGCCCTGAAGAAATTGCCTGACCAGTACCATGGCAATGAAACATGTTGGCAAGTAGAACATGGCTCTATAGGTAGTAGCCATATTCACTTTTTTAATGTACACAATCAACATAAAGGAACAAGAATAAAGTTATTTGTTTGTGCGCGGGAAACAACGACATCACCCCATCGCAAGACCTCTGAGACTCCCTCGCTTCCTACTTCCACAACAAGATCGCGGACATACACAACAGCTTCAACAAACAACCAACGCACACCAGGACCGAACAACCACCCCCCACCACCACCCTCCACGCCTGGACCCCGATCAGCACCGAAGACACCATCCGCACGATGAACTCCATCCACTCCGGATCACCGACCGACCCCTGCCCTCACCACGTCTTCAACAAGGCCGACGCTGTCATCGCACCCCACCTGCGAGACATCATCAACACATCCTTCGACACCGCCACCTTCCCTGAGAGCTGGAAGCACGCCGAAATCAGCGCTCTACTCAAGAAACCTCCAGCGGACCCCACCGAACTCAAGAACTACCGCCCCATCTCGCTCCTCCCGTTTCCAGCCAAAGTCATCGAGAAGACCGTCAACAAGCAGATGGCCGCCTTCCTCGAGACGAATGGATCCCTCGACCCCTCACAGTCCGGCTTCCGAGCCAATCACAGCACCGAGACCGCCCTCATCGCCGCCACCGATGACATCCGAGCCCTGATGGACAACGGAGAAACAGCGGCCCTCATCCTCCTAGACCTCTCCGCGGCATTCGACACTGTCTGCCACCGCACCCTAGTACAGCGCCTCAGCAACGTCGGAATCCGGGACAAGGCGCTGGAATGGATCATCTCCTTCCTCGACGGAAGAACACAGAGAGTCCGCCTACCACCGTACAAGTCAGAGGCCTCCAAAGTCATCTGCGGCGTCCCTCAAGGATCCTCTCTGAGCCCCACCCTCTTCAACGTCTACATGAGCCCCCTCGCGGCCATCGCACGCCAACACAACCTCAGCATAATCTCCTACGCCGACGACACCCAGCTGATCCTCTCCCTGACCAACGACCCCGGCACCGCCAGAGCCAGCCTACACGAGGGGATGAGAGAGGTAGCCGAGTGGATGACGACCAGCCGCCTGAAACTGAACTCGGACAAGACGGAGGTCCTCATCCTGGGCTCCTCACCCTCCGCCTGGGACGACTCCTGGTGGCCTCCCGCCCTGGGCACCGCACCCAAACCGACAGACCATGCACGCAACCTGGGCTTCATCCTGGACTCCTCCCTCTCCATGACCAGGCAAGTCAACAACGTCTCCTCGGCGTGCTTCAACATCCTACGCATGCTACGGAAGATCTTCTGGTGGATCCCCACCGAGACCAGGAAGACCGTCACCCAGGCCCTCGTCACTAGCCGACTGGACTACGGCAACGCCCTCTATGCCGGTACCACCGCCAAGCTCCAGAAGAGACTCCAGCGGATCCAGAACGCCTCAGCCAGACTCGTCCTCGACATCCCACGACACAGCCACATCTCCGGACATCTGAGAGACCTCCACTGGCTCCCCGTCAACAAAAGAATCACCTTCCGCCTCCTCACCCACGCACACAAAGCCCTACACGACCAAGGCCCGAGCTACCTCAACAGCCGGATCAACTTCTACGCTCCCAAACGCCACCTCCGGTCAGCCAACCACGCCCTCGCCGCCGTCCCCCGCATCCGAAGAGCAACTACAGGAGGAAGGTCCTTCTCCTACCTGGCCGCCAAGACCTGGAACTCCCTCCCGACCGACCTGCGCCTGACCCAAGACCACCTCTCCTTCAGGAAGAAGCTGAAGACCGGGCTGTTCGAGCAGTAGCGGCACCCCCCCCCCCCCCAAGCGCCTTGAGACCCTACGGGTATGTAGCGCGCTCTATAAGTGTCATTGATTGATTGATTGATTGAGTGCTGTGTGCGTTGTTTTAAGTTTTATGTTATATGTTGTGTGACACTACTATATGTGTTACTTGTATTGTTTCCACTGCACTTACCACTGTTAACACAGTTGTTTTCACTTGGACACTTTTCTTTAAGCTCGATAGCACCAATGATGACAACAGGGCCGTCCTGGTGAGTACCTACCAGGGGTCCCATTGGTGGTGCGCCCGTGAGGTGCTATCGTCCTTGTGCACATTTTTTCCTACCACATGTTGGTGTGGGTTTCTCCTCTGTCTAGATAAGGGGACGGGCTTTTTAAGGTGGGCTATTGACTGGCGTATACCCTACCCTACATACATAAGAAATGGGAGGTCGTTGTAATTGATTGCGACATGTGATACCCCAGCTCGATTAAAATTGAATGCTCTAGACCTATGTCATTATTGTAGTTGTGACTTCTTGAGTGCAGGGCGACCTAGGTCTGTATTTCCCTCTTAGCTCCGTTTTTGGTGTGCATGAGTATGAGTAATGCCTTTGGGTATATTGATGAAAGGAGTTTGTGTATAATCGCTAGAAATACAGGCAGTTATTTCTAAAATAAAGAGAAATCATCTCCCTAGTAATACACGTACAATATTGGTAAGGATGCCCTCACTTATATACAGAAAGGGTTGGTAGTTTATTTTTCTCTTCCTGAGCGGAGTCATAATGCGAGGTAGTATTTCTTGATGTCTTCTTGCAGCTGTGAGATTTGAGGCTATTTAGAATTTCGCAAATATAACTTATGTTGGAAATAGTTCTGTAGTTGGCAGCGTTATAAGCATTTCGTAAAAATAAAACCCATTTTAAAGACCATGCTCATCAGGCAAGGAGTGAGAATAGATTTGGTAGAGGCAGTGGTGAACTGAACTGTTTTGCTATTGTAAGAATGGAAGAAAAAAGGATCGCTTGAGTATGTAGCTTGAGAACTGTCATGATCAGACAGACAGCCTATGCCTAATTGCACAACCAGAGTGGTTGCAGAACACGTTTTATGTTGATGCGTAATATTTATGTCGAAAAATGTAAAAGGTTTCCAGAGCAATGATTAGGAATTTATAGGAATTGCAATAGAATATGGCATTGTTCGTGTTGCTCTTGTAGATTTGAAAGGATCTAACCCCAAATTCTTCTTGGTTCACTGCTTATGTAAAGCACGCCCATACATCTCCATCTGGGTGGGCTGTTCAGATAAAGGTGTCAGCAGTGCCAAAAAAAGTATCGATGTTATCATCTGGCTTGATTTGAGTTAATCCCCTTTGCCTAAGTGGACTCTTAAATTAGTTAAGGCATATGGGTACACTGCTATGGAGTTGTAACGGGAAATGTATCGTGAATAATCTGATTGTCATGCTTAACTAACACGCTGACATCCAGGCCAAAATTAACTGAAGAAAAATTCAATAATTAATAAGCATTATGAGTATACATAATTTAGCACTAGGCATTAATGATGACCTTTTATGACTCACCAACGGTTTGTAAAGTTTCCTTCTTAGAAATCTATGATGTACCATAACTTTAATGAGCTGCTTGCATGACATATTTATTGTCGAGTCGTAAAACCAAATAACACACAGTTGTACATTATAATAACCATTACAACATCGTGTTTTATGATATTGACTGTCGTAAATTAAGTTTAAATTCAAGTAACATATCTGTGTAAAAACAAATTGAGGTTAATTGCATATTCTCTGTTAAATCAATACAAATGCTTATATATTTTAATTTTAAGGGTAAAATAAATAACTAGACACAAAATGTTTACAAGAATCCTCATTTGTAAATAAGTGGCTAAAACGGGAGAGGAAGGATTTTATTTTTTATTTAATCTAAGGTTGTCGGATATAATGCAGTTGTATGTTCCATGTGTAGGTACAAAATGCGTTTGTATAAAGTGTTAGCAGTTTTTACAATTTTATTTTTATTTTTTATATAATCTGTATACGTTTACTGAAAATGTGAAATTGACTGATATAATCATATTCCGAATTTACCTTTTCTGACTCGTAATAATCTCCCTGTTAAAAGAACTTTACAAACTAAGGCCCTTATTTATCATGGTGTTGCCACCCTTGCACCATGGATGAGGGCTCAAGGGCGCCGCAACACTTAAGTCAGATTTATCAAGCCATTCACCATGTGTGGCCCTGCATGCCTTGATAAATCTGGAGTTACTCTGCCCCAGGGAGGCGTTCCATCTGTGATTCACGGGTGTTCCCATACATCCATCCATGGATTTTGGTGCATTTCCAGATTTACCATTAGTAGTTGACCTGGTAATGGGTCAAAATGCTATCCCTCCCCAGGGGAGGCGTAAAATGAGGAGAAATATCTTCATTTCTCCTCATCATGTCCTCTTTCTATGTGTGGCTGCATTCTGTGGTGGGCAAAAGTGTACCAGTGCAAGAAAAGGACAGAAATGCGCCATATGTTAAATGCATCTCATTCCTGCTCTTTCCTTTTCATGCAGCACAGCAAGGATGGAGCGCTGTGTGCATTTGGCAACATGTTCGAATTCGGCCAATTTCCGAAAGTTCATTCAGACCGTAGAGGATGCTGTTGGATTTTGAAATGAAATAGGCTTCCTTCCATGACAGTGTCATTTCAATGTCACCAACTCTGGCATTCTGCTTAATTACACTTAGGATTGTCCATTTATATTCGCGTTCAGTGTGATTAATTTCAATGAAGTGGCTGACCATGGGGCAGTGACCACTTTTGTCGTTATTCTGGATCTGTGTTGAGATAATCTTTGTCTGACCTCCTGGGTGGTTTTGCCGACGGTGATCGGTTGTCATTTGGAACTTACAACTGATCACCGGGCATCATAAATGCGGTAATTGTACGGCATGTGACACCACAATTAAAGACGCAGAATTCACACACCGGAATACTAAATGGATTCAAAAGGAATTTTCCAATTACAAAACCAAAAACATGATCTACGCCATCCTATGCCCCTGCGAAAAACTATCCATCGGCAAAACCACCCAGGAGGTCAGACAAAAATTATCTCAACACAGATCCAGAATAAAGACAAAGGTGGTCACTGCCCCCATGATCAGCCAATGTCCTGAACCCCCAAGAGGTCTCCATCCACTCCTAAACCCTTGGATGTGGTGCCAAAGGTGCACAGCTAGCTAATTTAAAAAACTGAGCACTTTGAGAAAATTTGTCCGGGAGGTTTTCTCTTCCAATTTGGCTACTAAGTCTGAAGGTAAAAGTTTTCACTCTGGCTTTGCTCCATGGTCATCTAACTGCTACTCTCCCATTATCCGACACTCCTGCAGCCTTGCCCTGCTGAACTTGCTACCTTCTCGGACATTTTTCTTTCAAACTTTTTCCAAGATCGAAGGTAAGCGCCCACCGGCCCCAATCCATTCTGTTATCCGAACAGCGATCCTTCATGGTAGACTTAAACTTTCGACTGGACCAGGTGTCCATGGTTGGTGGTTTGATCTTTTGATGCACTAGAATTCCCTTAAATCTTTAAAAACGTATATCTTTGGTTCTACTGATAGGATTTTTGTCGTTTTGGTGTCAAATAGTGTAATAAAATGTATTCTATTTTTCTAAATTGGTTTGCGATTTTCCTTGTTTTGTGTTTTTTCACTTTATTACCAGTTTGTGTCCTGCATCAATACTTTAGTAACAAACAACAATGTCTTAACAGGCAATGTTTAAAAAATAATTAATCAAATGTAAACAAATACATGAGGAAGACAGCAAAAGGGAGAGACACCATGATTGAATATCACAATCTGTATTAGATGGTGTAGCACAAAGGCATTAATTTCAGACAGCAATACCCTTTCTTCAATATAAGTGTAATTACAAAGGTGCACACATAGTGCTCCTCAAAGGGTGAAGGGTGCAAGTAAGGCACGTGATATGGTGACAGCACAAAAGGCGTGATTAAAAATGGTACATAAATGACCATTGAGGCCACAATTAATTTGAAACATGTTATGAGCCAAAAAAGCTGTAGGAACGCTGTACACAAGTTTCTTTTAGACTGCTGTAGGAAGGAAAAGGAAAGGAAAATGGAAATCGAGATGGTGGTACCTGGGGAGCGGCGGCGAAAATGTGAGGCAAGTCAATTTTCCATTGGGTAACTGGCTGGTGTGATAGCAAGTCTGAATCAGGTCATGCAATTATGAAAGGGAAAGTAGGCGGGTCATGAGTCCCATCGAGCTGAGTTGGGGAAGTCCCAAGGAGGGATCATGCAACAATGGGAAAATTAATAAGAAAAGGCCTACAGGGGACAAAATAAGATATTGTCGTGGAGGTGTACCTTTACCGGTGGGGGGGCAAGACGGCTGAGTAGTAACTTGGTGCCCAGAGAAAACCATGCAGTATCAGTGAGAGGTAGATGAACATCAGAGGGTTCAAATAACCCGATTCCTTAAGTATCCTTTACTAGAAACAAAGAGGGTGCAGGTGGGGCACATTTGTAAAAATACATCAATGTAGAATTAATCAAGAGGCCAGTAGGTAGGAAAAACAGGCCAAATATGCACACAGAGATGAGCAGTAACGTAGCCTCTCCACACATCTATAATGAAGGTACTACGTCTGGGAACCCTGCATGAATGCAGGGAGGGATCAAATAACGCCTGCAAAAGGAAGTGAAATTAAAAGTACTGAAGGCAGAAGGGATAAACTGGCCATGCCTGCACGCCACAGTGGGAGGTGAAAAGATATCTAACCTGGCCACAAAACCTTAAAAACTTGCATTGGTGCAAGCTGGGAGCAATGGGCAATGTGGAAAAAACTGGCCCGGTAACGCATGCATTGATGGGAGGTGAGTAATACACACAACTATAAACTTAGAACTTGCTTTAGCATAAGCAGGGAACAGTTGGTGCTTGCACAGGGGGAAGGACAGGGAAGTTGCTCTGCTTAACTTCCGGGCTGGGGTTTGTGAAATACCCAGGAGTGGTGGAGCGAAAGCATAGAGGGAGGGCCGGGGACAAAGACACCAGAAGGTGGGTGTGCCATAACGAAGGTGGCACCTGTATAATCAAAAGACTTATGGGGAAAGATTAGGAGAGGAAGCTTCTCATGGAGGAAGGGGTGCTTCCTGTCAGGAAAATCCTCTGCCGATGCGGTGTGACTCGTGCTCATAGATGTGGGGCTTTACGGGAAAGAAGTAACTGACGCAACGGTCAAAGCAATAGACTGCGCATCACATGGGGTTTAGAGGAAAAGCCAGGTTGCCCCAGGGAATGGTGAAAGGAATGAGGAGGGAAAAAAGAGGGAAAACTTGAGAGCAGTGGACGTCATTGTAGGAGGATAAACAGGAGTTTGATGGGGCTGGAGAAGAATAACTCCAGTTAGCACAAACGCACATGATTACAGTAAAAATATAATCATACTGGCTTATGGACAATACCTCTATTGTTTTTATTCCCAATCTATACGAATTAGGTTGAGGCAGCCCTTGGGGAGCCTACACCAGACGTACCCATCTTTGATAATATTGAAGTTCCAACTCTGGTACATGTGGATGACGCGGTATTAATTGCCAGAACAGGGTTGGCTCTCCAGCGCTAAATGAAGGCATATGCATCCTTTATGTCTTTCATTGACTTAAGGGTAAATGAAGCCAAATCCTTTGTCCTCATTACAGGGGCTCCCACAGCCAAAAGAATACCACAATGTTTTATTGGTCCACGAAGATTGGAGGTGGTAGAGTGAGTCCTATCTTGAGGTCACATTTGACAAAAATCAATCTTGGTGGAGCATGGTAGCGGACAGGGCCCTAAAGATGGAGAGGGGTTTGGGTGCAATTGCGGGCTTTGGTAAGAAGTTGGTTTCAAACCCGCCAGCTCCAATTAAAAAGATTTACCAAGAAAAAACTGTATCTGTTGCCACCTACGGGGCAGGTTTGTGGGGCGTGATCGCGGTAGATCAAATTCAGACATTGGAAGGCAGATTCTTTAAGGGCATAGTCTCCCTTTACCGGTAGTTCTCAAACTACATTGCCATCTAGAGCTGGGATCGCCATACGTGTCAGATTGTATTAAGTTAACTCCGATCATGTTATGGCACTCCATATGGCGCATGGATATGATCAAATTAACACAGACCATTATAAATAATTGCCTGAAACTAGAAACTCTCACAAAATTACCTGGCTACAGTATGTGAAATTAATCTTGACCTCAAAGCAATTCTTTGAGCACCCTAGTTCATGCAGGAAGATCTCAAAGCTCGAACTAAAGAGAATTGTTATCAATAAGGCTGCTTGTGACCTCCACGAAGGTAACCCTTTAAAGAATTCAGTTTTAGCGTATGATTATATACCTGCAATTCCAGCAGGGGAGTTCTCCTATTTAGAAATACCACAGCATAGATATATATTACTGAGGTTTTGTTTGAATCTAATCTCTTTGATGTTAGGCTTTCTGGCACGGAATGTAGCCACTCTGAGCTATTACCATACCCTGTGATAGGTTGTCGAAGCAGTCTGACCTCCACATAGTCTTATTCTGTGTTTTTTTATAAGGAAAAACGTGCAAGATTTATCCTCCTGATTTTAAGACGTTTTAAGTTTAAACAATGTTGTGTAGTAGTTTATTTTTTAAAACGGTTTTCCAATCCATTTGAATGTTATTCATTGGCCTCTTTTTATAGGCTTGCTCTAGAAGAAGGAGACCCCTGCACCTTAGTACTGTATACTTTAGTATTGTGAGGTATCTTTGCCCGCTCTCTGTATTACCCCAACTTATTAATGTTTAAGTTAGACATGGGGAAATGTTTTCCTTGCAGGGTTTCTGCACTCTGGAATGGACTCTGCACCTAGCAATGAATTTTCCGTTAGCATGTTTGCATATTTATTACCATATCTGTTTTTATGTGTATATTTGTACTTTTATGATCTGTATTTTAAATGGATCGAATAAAGAAAGTGATGATGATGACAATAACTCTATTAAGCTGGGTATAAATCACAGATGGTGTGAAATCACACAAAGTAACATTAAAAATTAAGCAGGAAGTCGTAGTGCAGGTGCAAAGAGGAAAAGAACAGCCAGATATTGGCATAGTAGAGAAGGTCGACATTCATATTATGCTGAACATGTACATAATGGCAGTGTAAAAACTCCATTGCTCAAGTCGAGATAATTAAGACTGCTGTGCAGACTTGTGGCATGGAATTTATATAAAATCCAACATATGTACATAAAATAACAATTAGACACACTAGAGATGAGAGCCCCGAGTGCTGGTAGAAGGCAATGTACGTATATGAAGGGAAGGAAGGACTTTATGGTCTAATGAAGACTAATCATAGGGAGGACGGTGATGAATACATAAACAAAGTACCATCTGGTACATGTATTAATGTCATGATGGGGGCATGTATGATGCACAAGTGACCCTACATGTACACTGTATTATCCATTCCTCAAGTGTGTTTAAGCCCTTGATGACGAAATTACAAAGTGTAATCCATCAGCACTCACATCTTTTCAATTACAAGGTGACGTCACCCCATTAAGAGGGAGGGAGGGTTAATCTATTACTTTCCAAGTGAAGTCTGTCTCTAAATGGTTCATGTCAAAGTGGGACACAAGGGGTGCATTCCCAACTTCACATCTCATATGGCTTTTGTGTTGAATGATGCATTGTTTGACTATCTGGGTGGTATGGAGTCCCAGGATTTAGCATGGACCAAATGGTACGCTAGGTTACTGACTCTTTTATAAGAAAAGAGGGGTAGTTCCCTGAAAGGTGTTTGTGTACATAGTATGTCCCAGTTCTTTTTGATGATTTTATTGAGCGTTTTGCTAGACAAGGCTAAAAGCTGACACAAAAGGTCTGCATGCATTAGGGCACTTGGCCTTAGGGGTGAGAAGAGTGTCTCTGGGACACTACCATGCTTGTTTGAGTGTGCGTGAAACTAACCGTTGTGAGTATCCCCGACTGGTGTATTTTTCTGCCAGGATAGCTGCTTCATGAAAGTAGTCTTTTCTCCACTTACAATTTTTTTGAATCCATAGAAATTGGCCATAGGGGAGCCCATTGCGCAAGCCGTGTAGATGATATCTTGAATACAGAAAGAGGGTAATCCTTTCCGTAGGTTTCCAGTATAGGAAAGTCCCAATCTTTCCTTCTTCCATGTGGTGGGCCAAATCTAAGAAGGCCAATTTATCAGTTTTAACTTCCGACATGAACTTCTGATGCATTGGGAAGCTATTGAGCCAGTCAACAAATCGTAGTATGGAATCATTACTACTAAACCAAAGGAGAAGGATATGGTAATTTTACAATTTCCAAAACTCTATTTGATTGTAGAAAGGGTTAGTTTGTGTCAGAATCTTATTTTTCTCAAGGTCATTGACATATAGAATGGCAATATTGGGGGGCAAAACATTCCCTAGTAGAAACTCCTTTTTTGTAGGTAAAACATGTCCCTGTATAGTAAATAGCTGTTAGTGAGTGCAAATTCCAATAGCCTGACTACAAAATCTCTCGGGATCCTGGTCAGGTTGGGACGGGTATTCAGAATGTTGCCTATAGTTTCTAAGTCCTCCAGTTGAGGGATGTTAGTGTACAGTGATCCTCCTGGCCCTAGTACTTTTAATTTGACTGATAGGATAAAGTGAATGACAATGAGGAGGAGGGAGCACAGATAGAAGAGGAGGTGAGGGAGGACCCAATCCAGGGTCCTGAGTTGCTACAAGAACCCAATTCGACCCCAGCAGAGACCTGAATGCCCTGAATGTGTGGAACAGGGAACAGTGTGTGTGTCCGGATCCTGATCCCACAGGAGCTTGAGGACAGGAAAGAGTAGAGGAAGCTCAAACTGGTGCTAGTCAAGTGGAGACCAGAGAAGGAGAAGGTAGAGACTGAAAGAACCTTGGAGTAAAAAAGAGACAGGCCATGGAGGAAAGGGGGATGGCACATGCACTCAGTCTCAGAGAGCTGGACTTGAGAGCCAAGCAGATGGAGTCTAGCAGTAATGGTGTCAGCTGTGTCCAATGGAGAAATGAGGGTCTGCATACCCCAGAACCTGGTGCCCAGTAATGTAGCAGTAGATGAGATAGACAAATGGTTTTTAGCTTATGAAGTCGTTCTGAGGGTACACAAGGTCCTAGAGAAGCCTGGGGTGGGTAGCTTGTGGAGGTACATGCCAACAATGGGGGAGGGACACACTTCTGACACTAGAGGTAGAGGACCAGACCAAGTATGCCCCATGACGGCCATTCTTCTTACTAAATTTGGGCTGGCTCCTGAGAAGAACAGTCAGAGCCTCAAGGCAGTCCTTGGTGGTGTCATGCCACTCACTTGGCTCTTGACCTCAGAGACTATGCTGGACCTCCTATCTCTCCTAGGGTGGCGTCTGATCAGAGAATTGTAACCGTGAATCAACTGCCACCATAGAAGGGGAATCGGTATGGGCCTTCAAGCTCAGCCACAGTCTTCCTGGAGTCCTATGTATGTCCCTTCTCAATCCTGTAGAGCGTCATCGTGATATATGCGTAATGTAGTGTGCAGTGAGCTGTACTGCAAATGTAAGTAGAGAGGTTATTCAACAAATGAACAGTAGTGAAATATTCCTTCCCACCTTTGGCATGTGTACCAACAGTCACTTTCGTGATAATGAATCGATTGCTGCATAGACTTCCAATATTCTACTGTTACTCTTGGAGTTGTGGCACTACCGGCAGAAGATATATCATGTTTTCAAATCACACACCAAGGTACACCTTGTTTGTTCAAAACTAGGCACAAAGTGCAAAAGAGTGTGCTTTTGGATTTATAGACTACAGCACAATAAATGGCACATGAGGATGTCACTGCCACTAATACAATCGCCTCGGTATGCACTTAATTTTTTACAATGTTCAAGTGTTGGCCTATTAACAGCATCATAAAAACAAGTCTTTGGTTGATACGCTTTCCATATGTGCACTAACCTTATGGATGGTACTTAAGCATGTTTTCTCCTACTAGGTGTGGCATTGTAGGGTTGGAGTTCGTTGCATTGCTGGTTTTGCAGGGGAACAAAAATCCACAGTGTCGGAGATTTGCAGGAGAGTCGCAATGCAGAAGAAGCTCGGCCAGCTTGTGGACACCGTCAGGTCAGGGAGATCAATGAAGACGATCTGTCCTCTTCAATCAGTCGGTAAGCCAACCATTGTCTCATTGTTTGAGTGCGATATAAATAGGTCAGCCCAATTATCCCCATAGTCATGTACCTATGAGTCAGCCCAAATACCCCCATGGGCATGTGTCTATGAGTCAGCCCAAATATCACCATAGGCATGATGAGTTAGCCAGATATCACCATAGTCCTGATGAGTCAGCCTGAAGTCCCTGGGGGATGTTACTGTTTGTACTTTGGTGTTTCATGACTTGATGGTTCAGGGCCCGGGGAATAAATACCACGTCAACAACGTTGTCAAGCCCAAGGGGCCCATGAACAGTCAGGGAGGCATTGAGGTGTGTACACGATTCCGCAAGATTCTCACATACAAGGTACAGGAGGAGTGAGAACACAAGGAGACCAGGGTCATGATAGGTGGACTTCTTAGATTACTACAGCAAGACACTAAAGGGCTGTATAAAGGGCAGCAAGGTAGATGATTTCAATGGGCTGTACAGCCTGATGTTGAGGAAGCACATGCTCATACTTGTTTCACAGAGCTGCACCAGCACCTGGTAAATAGCAAGCTGACTGATCCTAGGAAGCTTGCTGAGGAGATGGTGCTCTAGTCGAGCACCTGAGTATCCAAGAAGGTATCTGGGGGGACTCCTAGAAGGGTGAAAGGGTTTCTGAGTTCCCACCAGAATAAAGAGAGGGGGGTAAAAAGGAGTTCTCAAGGGAAAGGGTCCCAAACCCAATCTGACCACCAGAAGGAAAGCTTCTCTGACAAAAATCATAACAAGACTTCCCCCAAGTGCTATGAGTGTTATGGGCATTACAAGGGGGATCCCAAGTGCCCCAAAAGGGCACAGCCTCTCACTGGAGGAAAACCCCCGAGGTTGGCTTGTGCAGTGCTTGGGTAGGAGATGGCCCTAGTTAGCTGGGGGAAGCCAGTGAGGTTAACCCAGTGTCTTTGGGTGATGTGAAAATGGTGCCCATAGCCCAAGCCTTCAAATACTACAAATTATAGGCACCATCCATGAGTAGAAGGTCGAGGCTCTGAGGGACACAGGAGCCAGTATGACTATCGGAAGGTGTCATCTGGTGTCCTCAGAGCATGTGATTCCCAATACATTCTACCAGGTTGAAGTAGCAGACAACCCGGAGGGCCACTACCCTGTGGTTCTAGTTCCTTTTGAGTGGAGGTGGGTCTCAGGTCTTCTCAAAGTTGTTGTGAGCCCTGCTGTGCCTGTGGATTCTTTGCTAGGAAATGATCCTGAGTACACTGATTGGAAGGAAGTAGAGCTCAGCTCACACCTGGAAATGATGGGGTTACCTGAGAGGGTTTGTGTGATCACCATAGGCTGCCCCAGGCTGCCCCAACCTGGACTCTGGAGGAGGCCTCCCGGAGTCCAGGTTTGGGCAGCCTTGCCTCCCTTGGTGACCAACCTAAGGTTGTTGGACGGCAAGCAGGTGGGGTGGGCTCACCAGGGAGAAATTCTTTAAGGCACAGAGGAAGTACCCAACACTGGCGGGCATGAGGCAACAGACTGAAGCCCAGACAGCTTGTGATATCTCTGGAGGTCACCACATCTTTTGGGAGAATGACCTACTGTATAGTGGGCCTAAGGTACCTGTGCATGGGGCAACACAGCCACTGGTAGTTCCCAAGTGCTACAGGGGCTTCCTACTGGGGCTGCTCATGAGGGCACCCCTTGCAGGGCATCTTGGGTAGGACGAGACCTTTGCCAGGCTTGCCTTTACTGGCCCTGGATGAGGATTTCCTCAGATACATTCTGTAGGACTTGCTTGACCTGCCAGGCCAGTGGGGAGGCAGGGAAACAGCTGCAAGCTCCACTAAATCACTTGCCTGTCATTTGCACCTCCTTGGTGGACCATGCCAAAAGATATCCAGAGACCATACAGCTGAAGTCTGAAACTGCACCTGCAGTGTCTAGGGCCCTGATGTTTTTTTCCCAAGAGTGGGTTTCCCCAAGGAGGTGGTGTCGGACGGGCACCAACTTTATGTCTGCATAAATGCAGCCAGTGTGGAAGGAGTGTGAAATTACTTACAGGTTTTCCACACTCTACCATCCACAAACAAATGGGCTTGTTGAGAGGTTCAACAAGACCCTGAAAGGCATGATTCTGGGCCTACCTGAGCTCATGAGGTGGAAGTGGGATGTACTTTTTCCATGCCTGCTCTTTCCTTACAAGGAGGTACCACAAAAGGCGATTGGATTTAGCCCCATTGACCTTCTGTATGGTCACCCTGTGAGGGGACCTCTACGCCTGGTTAAGGAGGGATTGGAGCAAGCTCCCAAGAAGCCTCCCCATGACGTGGTTAGCTACATGCTAGCTGTGTGCAACCTTAAACTCCCCTTTTATTACATGTACATCACCCCTAAGGTAGGTTCAAGGTAGCCCTTAGGGCATGGTGCTGTGTATTTAAAGGGCAGGACATGTACTTTTAAATTTTACATGTCATGGTAGTAAAAAACTCCAAAATTCGTTTTCCTCTACTAAAGGTGCCCAGAAGACCAATTTCCAAAACTGATGAGTTTAACAAAATTTGGCCAAAAAGTGCTCTGAGAACCAGGAAGAGACTCAGACCAGCCTGCTTGCTTATCTGCCCGATGTGCATCGCTGGTCGCATTGACTTGACAGCTTCTCCTGCTACTTTCTTCTCTGCAGCAGCAGGTCTGTTTCAGTGGCCCTTCGCTAAAGGGGTTACTGACCTCTTACAACTGACTACGACTGCAGCCCTCTACTTCTTCCTCTGCCATTTCAGTGACTAAGGGCCTCATTATGATGGAGGATTTTCCGCCTCCTCCGGGCTGGCGGAAGCCACCTCCGGGCCGGAGGAGGCGGAAAATCCTCTGCGGAGTCACCAAAGACCCACCGCCGCATTACGATGGCTGGTGGGTCTTGGTTTCTGTCCGCAGCTTTTCCGCCGCGGTCGGATTACAACCGCGGCGGAAAAGCTCTCATTTGGCTGGCAGTGTCTATCAGACACCGTCAGCCAAATTAGGAAGCATTTGTAAATATGCTTTTCCGCGGCGGTTTTTCCGCCGTGGAAAAGCATGTGTACTTTTGATTTTGGGGGCCCGTTGCGGGCCCCCAGGGTGTAGGCGGGTGGGGGGTGCACATGTGGGGTACCTATGGTACACCCCAGTATTTACATGCACAAAGCGGCAGGCACCGCGCGGTGCTTGCCGCTTTGTGCATGTAAATGTTAAACATGCACTTTTAACATTGCGGCGGGTGCTGCTTGAAGCTGCACTCGCCACAATGTTAAATATCCAGGATGTGACCGCCAGGGTGGCGGTCACATCCTAATTTGCAGGGAGGGACCGACGCTGCCCCTGCGGACGGTCCCTCCACTTCTGGGGTGGCGGACGGACGCAAGTCCGTCCGCCATCCTAATCGGCCCCTATGTCTGAAGGTAAAAATCTTCAAGGCGGATTCACTCCATGGCCATGCAACGATGACGCTCCCTTCTCGGACACTCCTGCAGCCTAGCCTTGCTGAACTTCTACCTTAGCAGACATTTTTCTTTCAAACTTTTTCTAAATCCAAAGGTAAGCACTTATTGGGCCCAATCTACTTCTAATATATGAGCTGCTTTCCATCGCGGTCAGCGTTAACGTTTGACTTTGACCCAGTCTCGCACAACCAGTTATCTGCAGTTGAAGTTATGATGTTTTAGGCGCTAAGCTTCACTCTAAACTTGACAAATTCACAACTCTGGTTCTACTGATAGGAGTTTTGTCATTTTGGTGTCAAATAATACAATAAAATGCACTCTATCTTTCTAAATTGTTTTGGGATTTTTCCTGTGTTGTGTTTTCACTTTATTACTGTTTGTGTGCAGCATAAATACTTTACACATTGCCTATAAATTGAGCCTGACTGCTTTTTCTGATTGGTCACCCTTAAACCAATTTATGTGTTTTGGTAAGTTAGAGGAATTTCTATCTCTTTGTATGGTGCATAAATGTCTTCATTTTGTTTGTAAGTGTGAAATAACCGTGTGGTGCAATTCACAGCTGGGAATGTAACCCAGGAATACAATACCTCTGTCCTAAATGCTTCGTGAGTCTCAACCATGAAGACCACATCTCCGCCCCAAGCTGCAAGACCATGTTATAATAGTTTCTGAGTGACTTCATTTCTGCAGTGCTCAGCGATGTTTAGTGCCAGAGCTGCTATGTCTCCAGACATTACTGGGAATGAATTAAAGAGAGAGTAACACAAATGGTAATAGATCATTTGATGAATTCAAGTATGAACAATCTACAGCCAACAAATAGGATTTACCTACCCAGCTAAAGAGGATAGTCCCTACCACCATGGGCATCTCCGTTTAGGAGGTAATTAGAGGTCTCTGAGAAAGCACAGTAGAACTACTCAAGTCATCCATTAAATAAGAAACCATTCTACCAACACGGGTGGTGTTCTATTATGTAGTTCCCTGCTTCCCAGTAGGAAGTGTGTATTTGTTGGGCAACATAAACGTAGGGATGGTGCCAGGCTGCTTCTATGCATCCCCACAAGATATGTTGTCCTAGAGACCAGCTTGCCCACAATGCCACAATATAGCACCCCTAAACCTAGACAGGTAGCAAATGGATTTGGCAACCCCAGAACATGACAACCCTGAGCTCTCCCAGGGATTGTGGTAACAGATCTAGAAACTTTTTGCTCAGTCACTCGTGCCCTCTATCTCTCAGCGAAGTATACAAGTAATACACAGAGGGGCGTTTTCAGTATTTATTTAACCAACCTGATTCTTGGATAAAATATATGTGCTACAATGATCAATAGAAAGACGCAGATAAAAGTGATTAACAAAAAAAGGTCAGTGAACAGATTGAAAATTTCCACCATCTTGCATCTTGCTAAGACAATGTATCTTTGCAGGCATATAAAACACATGGGGTAGATTTACCAAATCTCAAAGTAATGCAGCACAGCCTTCCGCAAGGCTGCGTTGCATTGCGTGACAGGGAAGGAGTGGGAGAGTGCCATATCGTCAAAGATATGGCTCTCTCCTCCTCTTTTCCTTGTGCCAGCGCTGATTACAACTGCCGCGCGCCACCACCGCCTTAGCGCGTAGCGCTAAGGGGTGTGTGTGAGTCTAGAATAGTTCGCACAGGATGGATACCTTCCTGTAAAATATACTATGCCTAGACACGAGGAAAAACTTTCCCCACTTTGTATGCATGCCTCACAGTGCAGCACGCATGCAGCACACATGCAAAGTGGGAAAAAGAAGGAGAAATATAAGCATTCCTCCTTCATTGCACCTAGTTTAGAGGGGGAAGTTTTCTCACACTAAACTCAATCTACTGTATTTGGTAAATTGGGTTTGGCATGGGAAACCTTGGGTGGTTGCATGGGAACACCAATGCACCACCCTTGGGTAGCCCCCATGGCGCATTTTTATTTTTTCAAGGGAGGGTGGAGCCCCCATGCATTATAATAAAATATAGCCCCGGGGAGGTGGCATTCCCTGGAGCTGCAGGGGGGCTGTGTGGCCCCTGCACTTCAAACAATTATCCCTGTGGATGTCGCTGCCCCTGCACCTTCATTTTTAATTGCCCCCGGGAGCTGCCCCACCCTGGGGCCTAGAGTAAACGAAGTGAGTGAGCCCACGCTTTGTTTTAAAAAAAGTTTCAGCCTGATTCGCAGATCCATTGTGAATCCCACTGAACATAAAAAAAGCGTTTTTTGGGCCCTTGCGGTCCTAGTGGGTTCTCCTGGACAGGCCTAGGGGCTCAGGGTGCTTCTCCTCTGCCCCCCTTTCTTTATTTTTAAACATTTATGCTTGTGACTTGTTTCAACTGAGTCACAAGTTGGCTGCCAACACTTCCTGGTTTAAAGTGTTGGCAGCCAATCAGATCTGAGGCTTGAGATCGGAAGCATTCACTGATGCACCGCAGCCACAGCTGTATATCTGAGAAATCTTTACATTTCTCAAAAACTACTTAACGGATTTACACCATTTAACAAAAAGAGTGATTTCTAAACCAAGAGCTACCTTTTTGCCAAATTTGTGATAATTTGTTCAGCAGTTCAGGCTGCAGCCATGTCTAAAGTTTCCCATGGAAATTCACATGGAGAAAAAATGTTTTTCACGGCCCCTGCTTGATGGATCTTCACCGAAACTTTCAACACAACAGCTGAAGTGAGCATCGTATTAGGTTTGAAAACTCTGTGAAGATTCATGGGCTGAGGTTTCAGTGTGTAGTGACCTCGCAATGAAAGCAAGTGACTCCCTTCCTAAACTCGGAAATGCTTGTATATTTATAACCAAAAGCACCCTTGCTCTTGAGCCGATAACTTAGTCACGCCAACATTGTCATGATCAATTGATAGCTCAATCGCCTTATGGATGAAAACAAAACACAACATTTGCATAATGTGTGTTCAAGGTGTTGTGATCATTTTTAGTTTACATATAATCCCTACCTTGGGCCTGTTACCTAAATGCTATCAGTGGGCTTGCAGCACTGATTGTGTCACCCACAATTGTAGCCTTTCAAACCTGTCAAAAGCCTGCCTTTTCAGGGCCTGATTGTGCAGTTGGCCTTTCGACTTGGCAGTTCAAACTCCTTGTCAAGCCTTAAACTCCCCTTTTCTTACACATAAGCCACCCCTAAGGTAGGCCCAAGGTAGCCCTAAGGGCAGGATGCTGTGTAGGTAGCACATGTACTTTTAAGTTTTACATGTCCTGGTATTAAAAAACAGCTAACAACTATGTCCACTACAGTGAGGCTACTCCGCTCATAGACTGGGAATTTCTTAATATGCTTTTAAGCTGTAATTCCTGATTAGAAAGGAGTGCCTGCATCATGTTTCATGTCTTTGAAATAGTAAAGATAAATCACTTTATCATAAGATTACTATTTTAGAAAGTAGACATTTCTATGCTCTTGCTGCTCTGTGTGCCTTGCAGCCTGTCTCCAATACATGTCTGGGATGGGTGACAGCTACACTTTGTGTATTCCCTCTAGACAGCCACAAACACAATAAGGTGGGTGTGACAGTGAACTCACCTGCATTCTGATAGCGAGAGGGGGAGCTGACACTTACACCTGAGTAGGCAGTGTACTGTTTCTCACATAAAGGGCTGATTACCTCCTACTGATAGTCTAGATCCAGGGCTGGGAAGAAAAAACCTGTGTGTACTTCAAATGTATGTATTGCGACTTATATAGCGCACGTATCACCCGAAGGTATCAAGGCGCTTGCTTAGGAAACCCGTCCTGGTATTCCCCTGTGAGATACCCCGGCAGGGTATCCACAAGGTGAAAGCCAGGCATCCCGCCGCGAGGGGCCGTAGTGGAGATTAAGCAAGCTATTGCCCAGAGTCGCAGAGTGTGACCCCGTGAGTCGAGTAGGCACCGGAGCGAGAATTGTCGAGTCCGTGGAATTTTTGAGCCCGAGACCCGCCGAGGCGGGGAATCGAACCCTGGTCCACGGCCGATCTTCAAAGACCCTTCTTTGAAGTTACCCCCACTTCAAAAGCACACTGGGTGTTAAAAATGGGGTCTTAAAATGACAGTCGGTATGCACTGTGTCTAGTCAGGGTAAGTAGATTACACAGCTAAGTTAACCCCTGCTCACCTTCTTGGTAGCTTGGCACGAGCAATCAGGCTTATCTCAGTTGCAAGGTGTAAAACATTTGGACATACTCACACAGTAACACAGTAAAAACGCTACAAGTGGAGTCTACACCAGTTTAAAAAAAAATAGCCAATATTTATCTAAGTAAAACAAGTCACAAGACAAATCCAACATACACAGGTAAAGATATGAATTTTGCAAAAATAAACTAAAAATGCGGGGCATATTCTCAAGGAGTTATCACTGAGTTAACAACACTTTATCGCAGCCAAAGTCGCGATACATTGATCAACCCATACACAAGCTAACAGCCCATATTACCAGTTTACCCGCGAAAGGTGCCGCAAAAAATATCACCATAGATGATCCTGGCAACTATTGCTAACAAGATGCAGAGTAGGCGTTCCCGTGCAAAAAGCCGCAACAACACCACTCCGCAACATTCTCAACGACCAACCAGATCTGCGAAAAGACCACAAAACATGCAATAAGGCGTGCTGGCTGCAAGAAAGTAACGCCTGACCTGGTGTAAAGTCGTATGGCAGCCTGCACCACAAACAAGAGCCCAGGCCAGAGCCACACCTGAAGAACAGAAGCCATGGAGCCACTGAACATGAGGGCCGGACACCCAAGAGGGCCACAACACCCACCGCCACCACCCCAGGAGCCCCCCAGCCCCCTGGACACCCACCGCCCCCCCAGACCAACACGGAGGCAGCGCAGGCAAAGACAGTGACCCCAGAAAATGCACCAACATCACAGACCCAACACCAGAGAATGTCATTGCCCACTACATGCTCAGAAGGGACAACCCTCCTCCGCATCCTTACCACCATTGGCCACAGGCTGACAGTACCAACACAGCGGACAACCAACATACCACCTCAGACAAAGCTACTGGCGTGATGCACCTGTTGGCTTCTGGTACCCTACAACCAACATCCGTACGAGTCATTGGAGTCACACAGCCAAGCCAATCCAAGTCACTCACAATGGTCATGGATGACACCATCAGCTTGGTACCCCACTATTTATACTTCCCACACACTGCGCAGGAGCAGCCAGAGACCAAGCAAGGTGCCTATGCCACAGCTGACTTCCCGTATGTGTCAGGGGGCAATTGACTGCACACATGTCCTACTAGTGGCTCCTGACAACAATGCACACAATAAGCACAACAGAAAGTGCACGTATCCCACCAATATCCAGGCCTTAGTGGACCACAGAGGCATTTCCGCCAACATCGCGGCCAACCACCCAGGCAGTGTGCATCATTCATACACCTCCGACAGTCCATCATCAACCTGCGCTACCAGGATGGCACCCATGGAAATGCACTGCTCATTGACCAATACCAAATGCACACACCACACTACTTAACTTCTGAATCATGCAACTCACAACACAGGAAATGCACTCGTCACAAGCTCACATACAACATGCACACCCACCAGACACGACAGCACAACTCACTGTGGGAATGTGGCCCAGCCATGTACATTAGCCATCAACAGCATGGAACCTCAGCTACACAATAGCAGAATGTCGGAAGAGGAGGGGACCAGGCATGTGCGAAGGAGGCAAGTGTGGTGTGGATGTGCTGGCCAAACTGCAGTATGCAGACCACACACATTTCCATGTTGACATACACCGCTGGTGTTTGGGGTGTAGTGGACAGTGGACGCAACCATGTCACCCCAGCCAGTGGGGAAGATCGTGGGAATTTAGCTTGATACTTTCCCCTCCCATAAGCATGAGAGGAGTGGGCTGGCTCAACGTATGCCAGGCCAGTGTAGGGGTGTGAATAGAAGGCACGTTACTCTGGGCGTAGTCCTCTTCCGGAATGCCTAACATCTCTGCCAAGCTGGCACCTCTTATCCCGCCATGAGGCCGTCGCCGTGAGCGGGGTTGCCTGCGATCCTGTGCGCCTGCTGCATCCCGGGACGCTGGTCCCCGAACCTTTCTTACAGGCCCCTGCGCACCCAGGCCTCCATGCCCATCTGGCGACACCGGGGTGTGTCGAAGAGGGCCCACCACATGCCGGTGCACGCTCCAAGCCCGCGACCCTGGCAACCTGCTATGACCATCACTGCCTTCGTAAGCAAGGTGAACAGTACTCCTTTCTCATTTACGTACTCTACCGGCTGGCACAGGGGACTAGTAGGTCACACATTTGGAACTGAGTCCTGATTACACCAATTCAGAGAACATTAATTATGGCTCTGTTTATGTCATTATACTCCCTTCGATGTGGTGCCACCAGGTCTTATTAGTGCATCACAACCGTAAGATTCTGTGGGCCCACGCAGACTTCTGCCCTGGACCTATGCTGCACTCGAGTAGGTCACAGATTTGGAAATGAGCATCGATTTTCCAATGGCAGAGTATATATCATTGCACGCACGGAGAGGCGTAAGAGGATGACGCGTTGCAATTGGGAGGAAAAAAGGATCATTGTTACGGAGGTGTTCGAACACTACCGACAACTGCCCTGGTGTCACTAACTCTGTGCATCGCAAGCCTACGACACTTGGCTGTGAGCCACTGCTGACCGCTGCCTCCGGCCTACACTGCAGTCCAGTAGGTCACAGATTCTTGATTTAGCAATGGCGGAGTTCATAACAGTGTACCGGCATTATCGCAGGCTGTATCCCCTCTTAGTCCCGTTGCCATTAAGTCTGTTCCCCGACATTCATGGACACTCTCCAGTCGAACATTGGTGGCGTCTGAGTCTATGGACTAGGGGTAGTTTTCAGCCTCATGTAGCTGATACCGAATTGGTGGCGGCAACGAGGCTGTGCCACTCCACTCCTCCATTTGCTGCTTCCGGATAGCATCTGCCTTCTGCATCATGCCCTCGTGGACACCTTCCACTGTCCCCTGCAACCCTCCACCACATTCACCTTTGACATCAATGAGGACCCGCTCAGTCTACGTGGCCCTACCTCAGTGGACCACAAGTCACCATTCCGTAGGTGGTCCCTGAAGGATAATCGACACCCACGTATGTGATCTACTTTGGCGTTCTGACACTTGTCATTGGGGTGCCATGTGTGTGTCGATGAAGTGTTGTGAGCCAGCCGTGCTTGCGGGTGCTTCCTGCTGTGTGGTCTGTTGCAGGGCCTGTGTTCACCTCTAAGTAGCTTGGCTGCCTAGGTCCTGGTGGTGGGTTGCGTGGGATGTCCATGTGTCGTTGTAGGGCATAGGTGTCGAAGGTGTGGTGGTCCTTTCTGGCATCATTGATGTGTGGTCTTCTATGCCCTGCTGGAGGTGTTGTGTGTCCCTCTGCAATGTGAAGGGGAGATGCATGTTGACATTGTGTTGACATGTATGTAGGCGCATTGTTCTTGTTTACATGCAGACTGTATGACAATGTACATTGTGACAGTTTGGAAGCTGCAGGATCTGGATGCGGGACTGTGTACATTTGGACTACATGATGGATGTGAGGTTGACGCATACATTTCCATTTCACAGTTTCCAGCTCTGTCAAATGTAGAAGGCCTGTTTCTGCATGTGTGCAGAGCCAGTTGTGTCCTCTGTTCTGCAGTGTCGGGTTTGCGCATTGTACCACATTGACGTCAATGTGGGTGTGCTGTTATTGTTATGTGTGTGTGCTGCAGTGTGCCACTGGGATCAGGGACATGATCTAGGGTCATTGTGGGTGTGCAGTGTGCTATACCTTGTTGTGCATATGTGCCACTGTGCCTGTCTACCCCAGTCCCTGGTCGTTACTCACCCTGTTGATTTTGTGTCGGGTCCTCTCGAGCTGTGTCCATACTCCCTACTCCTTGCACCGTCTCCACACTGATGACTGTGGCCTTGGTTTCCTCCAGCTCCTCCTGTGGCGCAGGACTCCCACCTCCTGTCGTTGTTGCTGCCTTCCTGTTGGCAGCGGGTTTGTGCCTGGTTTAGGTTATCACATCCCAGCGCCTCTTGGCCTCCTCAACACTCTGACTGTATTCCTGGTGGTGTACTTGTGGGTCAGTTGATGGAAGTGTTCTGCCACCTCCCTGACGCAGATCTGGATTTGCTGAGAACTGCACCCCATCTTCCTCTCCCTCTTCTCCTTGGCCGTCCCTGTTGTTCCTTGCTTGTGGTCTGTGGGGGTTGAGGGGTTCGCATTGGACTCTGGGCTCGGTCAGGGTGCATCCATGTTGCTGCGTGCTTTGGATTGTTTCTGGAGTGTTGTTTCTGTAGTTTTTATAGTGCATTTTCCCACCAGATGTGTGGGATTTACAGGCATGCCACTGTTTTTCGCTGTTTTTTGTACCATGATTGGCCTCATCGCAAGATTTTTTTGTGTTTGCATTTCACATTTGTGTGGTGTGGCGTTGCTTTTAACGTGGACATTTGACATGTTACCTGGACTCAATCGCATGGTACCGCCGTGTTGAGAATGCTTCGTTAACACGGTATAATTGTCCAGCGGTGACTGCAATATTGGAAGTTGTGTTAAGTTACTTTTGTGATGGTTATCACACGTTCTTGAGAATATGCCCGCAGTTCTTTGAAGTTGATAGCAGCATCCAAGGCTATCACGGGGTTGTGAGCAACGCCAATCCAACAGATCAGTGCTGTTGCATTTAAAGACCCTCATAACAGTACCTTTGGAAATAAAGAGGCCTCGGGACAATACAATTAAATCCAAAGGTAAGGCGTCAGCATGTGTCGGCTCTGAAAGACGGGCAGAAGTCATTGAGGCCATGGTGTCACATGCGTTGCAGGTCGATTTCCATGATGTAGAGGTTAGGAGCACTGGCTTTGGTGGGTCCGTGGTTGTGATGTTGTTGCTTCCCGAGCTGTGACCACTTCTTCGGTGCAGGCAGCGGCACGGCCTCTGTGCTGAAGTGCTCTCATCGAAGACTCGGCCCTGCGATGTGAGATTGGGTGATGCGCCATACTCATCATGAGCGGTGCCTTCAGACACTGTGCAGGCTGCGGCGTCAGAGATGAAATTGGAGTTGATGCCGTTTGTCATAGGAGCATCAGGGGCTGCGATGTTGTCGAGGCGGTGTGTCATGCTCGTCACGATTGGTGCTCTCGGCTTCAGTGTGGACAGCAGCATCCATGATGGCATGAAGCAATGTGGCTGGTGGCATTTTCAAACATGCAATTTATAAACCAACTTCACTAAAATATGTATTTTTAAATTGTGAGTTCAGGGACCCCCAACCCCAAAATGTTTATCTCTTCCCAATTGGAAGTTACACTTGTAAGAGGTTATAAGGCAGCTCCAATGATAACATATGGGAGAGGTAGCCGTTGCAATAGTAAAAAACAAAGTTAGCCGTCTTTCACTATAAGGACATGAAAAACGCACCAGTACATGACCTCCCTTTCAAATACATTGCAACCTGCACATGGGGCTACCTTGAGCCTAACTTAGGGGTGCCTTACATGTAGTAAAAGGAAAGGTTTGGGCCAGGCAAGTTGCTGGACTTGCCAGGTGAACATGGCATTTTGAAACTGCACACACACACACACACACACACTCACACTGCATTTGCAGGTTTGAGACATGTTTGCAGGGCTACTAATGTGGGTGGCAAAACCAGTGCTGCAAGCCCACTAGGTGCATTTGATTTACAGGCCTAGGTCACACCCGGTGCACTTTACTGGGGACTTACTACTAAATCATATATGTCAATCATGGATACACCAATCACCAATACAATTTACACAGGGAGCATCTGGAATTTAGTTCTGGTTAGCATGGGTAAAGTTCCCAGAGTCCTCAGACCACAAACAGGTCAGAAACAGTAGGAAGAAGGTAAAATGTTTGGTATAACCCCACAAAAAGGGCCAGATCCAACAATGTGCTTCAATAAATCAAGGATTTATAAAGTGTGACAAATCATCCATGGGGCCTCAAGGTGCTGGAGTTGCTACCTGCTTCGTGGAGGTCTTGAGTCTTATCCTGAATTGCTGTAGTGATGAGGAGGTCTTGCAGTGTAGGGGAAGGTATTTCCAAGTTGTGGGCACCAGGTGTGAGAAGGAGCATCCTTTGCTATTGCCACGGCTCATCCAGGGGTATGTCCGCAAGGAAGAGCGAAGCGGACTGCACGTGTCTGGTCAGTTTGTGGAAGGTCATATGTTTGTTGATGTATGCCAGTCCTTCATTGTGCAGGCCTTTGTATGCTTGGCTCAGCATTTTCAACTGGAATATCTTCTGGATCGGGAGCCAGTGTAGGTTCTTGAGTTGGAGTATGATGTGGGTCCATCTGGGGAGGTCGAGTATGAGTTTTGGCGCTAAGGCTTGTGTTGCCTGTAGTCTCTTTAGGAGATGTGCAGTTATTCCTACATTGAGTGTGTTTCCATAGTCCAGGCTGCTGTTGTCAAGCGCCTGCATGACGGTCCTTCTGGTGTTGACTGGGAGACACCTTAAGATCTTGAGGAGCATGTACTGGGTTTAAATGAATGCAGATAAGACTGTGTTTACCTCTTTCTTCATAGATAGCTTGTTGTCCAAGATGATTCTGAGGTTGCGAGAGTGGTCTGGCGGGGCAGGGGATGGGCCAAGTAGAGCAGGCCACCATGTGTCGTTCCATGGCAAGGTATTAATCCCAAATATGAGGACTTCTATCTTGTCAGTGTTGAGCTTGAGACAGTTGCCCTTCATCCCGTCTGTGAAGTTCATCATACATCTGTTAAAGTTGGCTCTGGTGGTGGAGGGGTCTTCTGACGACAAGCTCATGAGCTGGATGTCATTGGTGTAGTACTTGATGTTGAATCTGTGCAATCTGACGGTGTTGGTCAGGTGAGTTATGCATGTAGTGAAGAGGGTGGGGCTGAGGGATGATTCTTGGGCGGGAACTCAGCAGATTATCTT
The DNA here is from genome assembly GCF_964261635.1 of Lissotriton helveticus. NCBI lineage: Eukaryota > Metazoa > Chordata > Amphibia > Caudata > Salamandridae > Lissotriton > Lissotriton helveticus. Next base: position 1,119,052,511 of record NC_136070.1, read on the forward strand.
TTTGGGTTCTGAGGTGAATGGTGAAAGACAGAATCTCTGGGCTCTTCCTGTGAAGTTTGAGGTAATCCATTTGAGGGCAACTCCCTGGATTCTGATGTGGTAGAGTCGGTTGATCAAGATGTGATGAGAGGAGGAGGAACATGGCGACCGGGTAAATGCGACTGCCGCCTCTCACCTCTCCGAGTGCACAGCGAAGCGCTCCTAGCCCGTACCCAGGACAGACCCCTTCAGTGGTGCCGGCGTGGGGAGCCGTGCGGTCGCACAGTCTGCCCTTAGACGGCAAGGTCCGTTGGAAGGGAGGGCAATAAGAGCCCTGGAATCGTTCTCCACCATTCCACCCTCGCAGCAGCCTTCCTGCCGTGGTGACCGGTGGTTGCTGGCGGCTCTGCAGCTCCATTGGAATCGGCGAGTGTCACCCCAGCTCCAATTCCAGTTCACGGGGGCAGCTTCAGAACAAGTCCCCGGGCGAGTGCACCATTACTGGAGTTCCAGGCACCCCATCCTATGTGCCCTAAAAGAACCCCCCACACCACTACAAGGGAGAAAGGACAAAAAAGAACAACCAAAGCTGACAAGACAGGACAGACCACAAATCTACCACAGAAACCGCCAGGTACTTCCAGATATACTCTGAGGAATTCAAAGGTAGATTTCTCCTTAGGTTTACCCAGGGAGGAGGAACGAGCAATATCTCCTCCAATAATTTTCCCTATTAATGTACCTTTACATACTGGTGTTAAAACTCCCAGTCTACTTCCTCATAAACAAACTCCAGCACCTAAAGGGACACACTCTGAACATAAGCAGTAAAAGAAAAGTGGGAAAGCACAGGCAACCCCACACGACCCGCCTATTAGGAAAACAAAAATTACTCCCTCATTAAGATCTTACTTTAAGGTTCAGGAAAGGGAGGAACGGGAGGGGCTGCCTATACCACCTTCTACTCACAACACTCCTCTCCAAGTAATCCCCTGTAAGGAAATGGCACATACACTTAAAGAACAGAGAAAATACACGGTACAGGGGGGCGCCCCTCTCTCTAATAAATTCCAAGTGCTTGTGGAGAACTTATTAGATCCTGAGCTCAGATTAGAAGAGGACTCTGAGGCTCCAGCTTCAGAGACAACAGTTGAAACCACAGAAGCAGGGAGTATATCGCAAGATACAGGGGGTCTATTGCGTGCCCTTTCGGAAGAAAGAGGAAATGGCAGATAACTCAAAACAAATAGCAGAGCTAAAAGCGAGCGAGAGACTACTACAGGAGAAAGTGGAGGTGTTAGAAAATCATTCTAGGAGGAATAACTTGATGATCCTAAATATTCCTGAAGGGGAAGAAGGGGGAGACCTAAAGGAATTTGTTATAACCCTGATAAAAGAGTTACTACCGTCTGCTAAGACTCTCAACTTGCACCAAGATATACAACGGGTGCATAGGGATCAGTTCAGGAAGAATCCCAATATATCTAAGCCAAAAAAAATTCTAGTAAACTTTAACACCTACACGATAAAAGAGAACTTACTTGCCGAAGGCTTAAATGCGGGCACTTTTATAGGAGGCGATTGGTCTTTTAGAATTCGGTCAGATCTAGCCAGGGAGACTCAGAATCAACAGTGGGTATTAGGGAAACACATTCTGGAGTTGAAATCTGTAGGTGCTACGGCCCAACTAAAATTCCCTGCCACATTAAGAATAATGTGGAATAACAAGATGTTCTACATAAAGGATCCAGGCGAAGTTGTAAACCTAACAGAAAAAATGAAAAGTTAAAGGGCTAGGAGTAGACGATAAAGTGAATAAACCATGATTAATCCAGCGTGGTGAGGGCAAAGGGCTAATCAGAATGCCCTATTTGGATAAAGGGAGGGTTCCTCAGGGGGGAAAAAGTCAATACACATGCACTAATGTACATAATTCATAGGTTGGGGAGGTCCTCATATGCGGTAAAAAATACATTGTGATCAAAGCATGGCATGGTTGTGTGCCCCCTTTAAAAAATACAAATGATTAATATCAATACTACCCGCACTCTCAAGATACTAAGTTGGAATGTGAATGGGCTACGGGTGCCAGCTAGAAGAAGGAGAATTTGGCTCTTCCTAAAACAGTCAAAAAATAATATTATTATGCTGCAGGAGCCACACCTTCGGTAATTAGCGTGGGAAGGGATAGTCAAAGGCCAGAGCTGGATTCATCAGTATGCATGCACAAATCAAAATTGTAATGTAAAGGGGGTGGCAATTTTAATAAAGAATTCAGCACAAGCCAAAATACTAGAAGTTATTGCAGACCGTAGGGGGAGATGGTTGATAGTGATCATGAACATCAATTCTATAAAATACTCGATGATCACATATTATGGATCACATGTTGATGACCCCTCCCCCCTAAATGACTTAATTCAAGTACTGTTAGAAAATGGTAATATGATCATAATGGCTGGTGATTTTAATGCATTACTGGACCCTGTCTTAGACAAATCCTCCACACGTCCCACAGTATATACACCGAAAATGACTCAGACTATAGAAAATCTAATGAAGACTATGGGTTTGATAGATCCGTGGAGGAGCAAGGCGGGCAACAATAAGGGTTTTACCTTCCATAATAAAAAACATGGGCATGCATCCCGCATCGATTATTTCTTAATCAACATCAGATTGGGAAATAAGGTTGCGATAATCACACACCAACCATGTTACTATCAAACCCTTGCCATCACAATCCCTCTGCGATTCTCTTAATACTTACTTTATTGATAAAATCACCAACATCAAAACTAGTAGCCCCAAGGACACCTCACCCCCTGTTCCTGGTTACGCTCTCCGCAACCCCTCTCTCTTAGCTCACTTCCCTTTGATCACCCAGGAGGTCTTCTTCTTCCTTCTTAAAAAAGTTTGCTCTGGCTCTCATCGGGACAGCTGCCCCCCTCACATTGCCCGGGAGATCTTTCTCAATATCCCCGAACCCCCCTTTCTCTCCTCAATACCTCCCTCACCACGGGCATTGTCCCCAACTCCTTTAAAGCTGCAGAAGTCTTACCTATTCTCAAAAAAGCAGGTGCTAACCCCCAGGTACTCAGCAACTTTCGCCCTTTATCGTTGCTACCCTTCCTGGGCAAAATCCTGGAGGCCTTCGTAGAAAATTGCCTAAGCACTTTTGTGGAAAACTCCCACTTCCTAGACCCCCATCAAGCTGGCTTTAGGTCCCAACACTCCACCGAGTTTATGGCCCTGGTCGTCCATGATAAACTATGAAAGGGGGCTGATCAGAACATCACGCAGGCACTGTTGCTCCTGGATCTGTCGGCGGCTTTCAACACCGCGGACCACAATCTGTTACTCGATCGGGTCGAGAACGCTGGCATCCAGGGGCCACTGTTGGGATGGCTCACCTCTTTCCTCAACGACCGCTATCAAGCGGTTCACCTTTCCAGCTTCTCCTCTGAGAAAAAAAGACTGACCTGCGGAGTCCCTCAGGGCTCCTCCCTCTCTCCCCTTTTGTTTCATTTGTACATTCGCCCCTGATCTCTGAACTCCAGAAGAGAGCAGTAATCATATTTAATTATGCTGATGATCTCCAGCTCCTCTTCAACATCGACTCCTCTCCCTCCTCTATAGAGAACGTTTAATCCACCATGACCTTCATCAGTAACAGGATGAACGCAAACCAGCTAAAGCTTAATCCAGACAAGACAGAGCTGGTCTTTACAGGGCCCCCAGGCAACCCATGAAACTCTAATTTCTGGCCCCACTCCCTGGGCTGCCCGCCATCCCCAGTCAGCTCGGTCAAGAGCCTAGGTGTCATCATTAGCAGTAACCTCTCCATGAAGGCCCAAATCAACTCAGTGGTTTCTGTCTGTTTTTTCCACCTACGTAGAATCAGGAAAAAAAATAGATGTCTATCACATGAGGCTCTCATCCAAGTCACCCTGGCTGTAGTCATGTCTTGCGTCGACTACGCCAACTCACTCTATGCCGGAATTCCCGCATACCAATACCACCGACTTCAACTGGTCCAGAATCAAGCCACTAGGCTTGTCCATGGCCAGCCAAAGTTTAGCCACACCAAACCCCTACTCAAGAGCTTACACTGGCTCCCAGTGACACAGCGCAGCTTCTTAAAACTTGGCTGCCTGATCCACAGAGCCCTGTCCTTCCACGGACTGACCTTTATTGCTTCCAGAATTCATCGTTATGTCCCTTCCCACGACCTACGCTCCTCCAGTTTGAACCTCTTGTCCCCTTGCATATTCAAACGAAAATAACACGGTGGCCTGAGATTCTCGACCCAGGCACCACTACTTTGGAATTCTCTCCCCCCGGAACTGCGCCAAATCCCCTCCTATCCACAATTCAGGAAATCGCTTAAAACTTGGCTTTTCTCCCAGGCCTACAATTAACTTCCACCCACTGCTTCGATCTTAAGCCTCTCCACCTAAGCACCAAGAACCCGCTGGTGAACGTGCGCTCAATATATAATTTTATCATATCATATCTTTTCATATCAACCTGCCCATCTGTCGGATCACTCTGCAGTGAGACTTGTCTTAACATTAGATAGCCCTACTCCAAGTATGAGATGGACTCTAGACAGGTCCATCTTAGAGGATCAGAATATAATTATAAACTTGGAAAAGGATACTTTAGAGTTTTTTTCTATAAACAAAAACTCTGCACAGCCAAGTTTAATTTGGGATACCTACAAGGCCTATCTGTGAGGGAAACTAACAAGTTATGCCACACATAGGAGGAGGGAAGCTAACATAAAAATTACAGAGCAAGAGAAGTTAATGGCTGCTGGATTCGTCAACCTGAATAACGCAACTAATAAAGAAGAGGTCACCAAAATTCAAAAGCAGATCGACGAAGCAAAAAAAACTCTTTCAGAACATGTAGATGAGATTTTATTATAGAAATGGAATGCTAGCCAACTGGCACACTACGAGTATGGGGAGGGATGTGGGAAGCTACTCGCGTGGAAGCCAAGATGGGAACTAAGCAGAAATAACATCAAAGAAGTCACAGTGGAAGAAACAGGGGAACTTTCTCAAAGTGATCAAGTCATAGGGAAAGCCTTCACTGATTTCTTTGAAAATCTCTATAAAGAAGACTGTCCGGCGACAAAATCTCAGATTGAGACTTGGTTAAGCTTAGACTCCACCCCTAAACTTTCAATAGACAGACAACAATGATCATGATGAACAGATGATCAATTGCGAAGCAGGACTTTTTAAAATTACTCGCTCACCACAAATGACCTTTACCGGAATGCTTATCTACCGCCCTCCTGGGGCCGCTGCAGAATGGGCAGCAGCTCTCCCGGAGTTTATAACACCTCTCGTGTTAGAAGCGTCCATCATCTCAATTTCAGGAGATTTTAACTTGCACTTTGATGACCAAAAATGCAATACGGTGGCTAACCTCCTAGCTGATCTAGAATCCATTAATGTACACCTTAGTAATATCGGCCCCACACACACGGCAGGCCACCAATTAGACCCAATCTTTGCCAATTTCGATTATCTTATATGTAAACCGGCTATTCCCTTAACATGGTCAGACCATTATCTTACCGAATTTGAAATCAGATTCCCCGAAACCAGAGTTTCAGATAAGCCTGAGAATGCTTACTTTAGGGATTGGAAAAATCTTAACATAGAGGAGCTTAACGCCCAGCGCTAGCTAACTCAAAACCCAATTTTAACTTAGATGAGCTTAATATTGACGATCAGGTTAAAATCAATAACTGGTTAACCAAAGCAGGGGAAATAGTTATTCCTCTGAAGCTGAAAAAGCGGAAATCATATAGACTTCCTGTACCTTGGTTTTCCGAAAAACTAAAAATAGAAAAGAGCAAATGTAAAAAGTTGGAGAGACAATGGAGGAAGAATTATGATACGGCCACAAAAAATACCTACAAGCAAGCTCTGAACTCATACCATCTGTTATGCAAAATAACTAAAGGATAGTTTATCAAAAACACTATTTTAGAGTCTCAAAACGATTCCAGAACTCTATTCAAAGTGTTAAAAGACTTAGCAGGAGCTACAACGCACCCAGATCCCCCGACGCTGTCCTCAACACAATGCAACTGTCTTGCGAAGTATTTCAATGAGAAAATTGCCAATATCTATGCAGCCCTTGGCGGTGAAGATACCCCTAAGTTAACACCTTTAATAGACGCGAAACCCAATGAGTTAGACGAGTCAGTAGACAATCTTGGGAAATCTCTGACAGTCTGGCAACCTTTCGATCAGAACTCATTTTTAAAAACCCTTAACAGCATTAAGTCAGGATCCCCCAAAGACCCCATGCCAGTGGAGATTTTTAAACAGCTTGACCAGGACACACTTAATGTCATTAGAACACTGTTGAACGCATCACTAAGAGAAGCTGTGGTACCTACCGAATGGAAGCACGCTATGGTAGAACCACTACTAAAAAAAGCTAACGGTGACCCAGAAATCGTTTCTAATTTTAGACCTGTTTCGCTGCTCCCCATATCCTCTAAAATACTAGAAAAACATGTCAACAGACAGTTAGCTGAGTTTGTAAACTCTAACAAACTGCTTCATCCCTCGCAGTTGGGTTTTAGAGTCGGGCACTCTACCGAATCCACCCTACTAGGAGTAACGGAAATGATCCGTCAAAAGCTTGATATCGGTGGCACGGTGGCACTCATTCTTCTAGACTTGAGTGCCGCCTTTGACACCATATCCCATAAAATGCTACTTGAAACCCTGGAGGGAATAGGGGTGAGAGGACCAGCTTTAGATTGGCTTAAAAATGTTCTAACAGATCGATCTTACCAAGTCTTTTCCAGAAATAACATCTCCAACACTCTGTCCTCCCCCTATGGAGTCCCACAAGGGTCAATTCTCAGCCCTTTATTATTTAATATTTACATCGCCCCTTTAGCAAGTATTGCAGAAAAATTTGGCCTTACTATTTTTTCATACGTGGACGATACACAATTGGTGTTCTCTCTATCACCCACTGATAACAATAACATCTCTTCCCTTTGCGCTGGGCTACAGAACATAGCGCAGTGGATGCACCATAAAAAATTTAAATTAAATGGTGACAAAACGGAACTGCTAATCTTTGGAGAACAAAAAGAGCTCTGGGGACAAACACATTGGCCAATAGAAATGGGTCCAACGCCAATAGCAGTTCCCTCAGCCAGAAATCTTGGAATACTGATTGATGACAAACTGACAATGCGGGCTCACATAGCCAAAACAGCATCAGTCTGCTTTGCCATATTAAAGTGGCTAAAGAACATTTTATGGCAACTTCCGGAAGGGGCACAAGGAACTGTAGTGCAGGCCTTGATTGGCTCAAGACTAGACTATGGTAACATTCTGCTCCTCGGTACTAATAAAGGGATCATACGTCGACTACAAATAATCCAAAATGCGGCAGCAAGAGTGCTTTTACGTCTACCTAGGAGGTCACATGTCTCAGAACATTTACGCAATTTACACTGGCTCAAAATGGAAAACAGAACCAAGTTTAAAGCGTTATGTTATATGTTCAAGATAAACATTGGAGAGGCGCCAGCGTACCTGTGTAAATTTGTCCAAAAATACATACCAGCTCGCAATCTTAGATCAGCTCAGTTGGCGAGATTTGTTGTTCCGAGATTTAAACCAGCACGTGTGGGCAGACGCTCCTTTGGATATTTGGCGCCAGTTCTATGGAATGCTATTCCATTAAAACTTCGAATGGAACCCAACTATGTAACATTTAGAAAGGGTATCAAGGCTTGGCTTTTCAACCAAAATTAGAATACTATGATTGTAAATCCACCTGGTTTGATCGGATCCAAGGCGCCGGGAAACCCTCAGGGTAGCTGTTGCACCATACAAATGGAATAAATAAATAAATAATAATAAACAATACTTTAATAGTGAAATAACTCTAGAAGAAGTTCTTAAAGCTGTTAAAGACTCTAAGAGGGGGAAAGCCCCAGGCCCAGATGGCATTCCATCAGAGATTTATAAAGTTTTAGCTCCAGAGTTAGCTCCAGAGTTAACCTCGTTGTAGGCAACAACATTATCCCTGCTACGTGGAATGATGCCATAATCACTTTGATTTAAAAACCAAATAAAAACCCCAAAGCCTGTGAATCCTACAGACCAATTTCATTATTAAACAACAACTATAAGCTATTCACAAACATCCTGATCAAAAGATTGGGGGAGCCATAGGCGAACTAATTCATGTCTCTCAAAAAGGGCTCATGACAGGAAGACATTTACATGAGCTGATCCATGACTTGGTCTGTGCGATTGATCTAGCTACTGCCCAACATCACCCACTAGGTATAATGATGGTGGATGCCGCTAAGGCATTTGACTGGGTAAGTTGGCCTTACCTATATGAAGTACTAAAGTTTAACGGGGTGGGGGAAAATTTCCTGCACGTCATTCAAAATATATATAGTTCCCCATAAGCAAGAATCCTGGTCAATGGTAAATTAACTTCTGTAATGGTGATAGACAGAGGCACCAGGTAGGGCTGCCCCCTTTCACCATTATTGTTCAACTTATACATTGAACCATTGGCCAGGAGAATTAGAAGGGAACAGCAAATCACTCCCTTTCAATATCAAGAACGAGTCAAGAAAGAGGCTCTGTACGGCAATGACCTCATGATATTTACACAAGACCCTGTAGGTGCTTATCCCGTTATTATGGATATGATAACAGACTTTGGGAAAGTGTCTGGATATTTAATTAATGAGGATAAATCTGAGATAATGGCATGGAACATCCCCTTAGACACAACATTGAAAAAGCTAGAGAAGTCTGAAATTAGATACTTAGGTATACAAATCACAAAAGATATAGATATTATGGCAAAGACTAACTGGACAAAAATCACTACAGAAACTAGCAAACTCCTAAAACTCTGGTCCCATCTTCCTCTCTCTATTATTGGTAGAACTAACTTAATAAAAATTAATCTGCTTCCAAAATACACTTTTCTGTTCGACGCGCTCCCCCTATATTTTGAGTCTAAATGGATGAGGACTGCACAGGGCAAGATAAGTAGCTTTTTCTGAAATAATAAAGCTATTCGAATCTCCTGGAAAAAGTTGCGGATAAAGAAATTCGATGGAGTACTAAATTTGCCAGAAATTTAGATATATTGTTGGGCCTTCCACCTAAAACATTTTAAAGCATTATTATCAGACAACTATCATCTAAGTAGGTCCTGCTACGAAGCTCTAACTGGGGGCTTGGCAGACCAGAGCTCTGGTTTTCTTTTCAAGTTTGGGCATCCCAAATATTTTAAAAAGGTGCACCTCAGGGTCTTGATCACAGCATGCAGACTATGGTCACAGGTCAAAAGACTTCTTGGAATTCCCTATTATTGTCAGCTGGCCCCAATCTGGAATTCCCCGGGAAACCCATCATGCCTAATAGACTCATTGTCATCACCTCTTATTCAAGCTGGGATAGAGAAATGGGGGCAACTGTTGGGGGAAAAACATTATCTCTTGGGACTACCTTGCTCAGGAAACAAACAACACGCTATCAAGGTTCAAATATGTACAACTAACAAGTTGGGCCTGTGATCAACCACAGGTAGGACAGGCCATGGATTGGGTCAAAAAACACACACAAAAAAAGAGATCTCAACCTGGTATTGAATGCTGATACAGGCAGAAAACGGCCCCAACACTCTACCAGAAGAAAGATGGAAGAGAGATCTCCCTACTGCAGATATAACATCCCTGTAGCAAGTATCAATGGCTACTTTATGGTCCTTTGTCAGGTACGCTCCATTAAGAAAGAACCATCTGTTTACCTTCTACAGGGTATATTGGTCTCCTCTGAAATTGTCTAAAATAGGAGAAGGGAATAAGCTTTGTCCAAAGTGCGACAATGACAAGGCTGACGACATTCACATGTTTTGGAAATGTCCGGGAGTTCCACTCTTTTGGCAAGAAGTGGGTAAGATACTGTCCACACTATTGAAAAGAAGAATTGAGGTAAGCCTACAACTTATTGTTTTTTTGGGGCTCTAGAAGATAATGACCTTATATGGAGAGCCAGGAAATTCCAAGAGCAACTGTTACTTACTCTAATAATTATAGCACATAGGGAAATCTGTATTAAGTGGGTCTCAATATTACCTCCGGCCTGTGCTGAATGGTTAGCAACCACAGAACGCATAAGTAACTTTGATCGGCTTAGTGGCTCATCAAATAGAATAAAAACCTGGGAGCCGTTAGTTACATATATAAGGGGACTAGCACACATATAGTCGTGGTAAGATCGGGGTCCTATGATTAAGACACTCGCCTCCAGAGAGATCTTAGGTGGGTGACCCTTATATCTCTCGCAATGGAGTAAATCTGTTCTGTAGGATGCGGGCATGGGGCGTTGGTACCACTTAACACCTAATCACATACCTTGCAAGATGTCGCATATGAGGACCACAAAAAAAAAAGATGTGATGGGAGGTGACTGACAGGTCCAGGAGGATGAGGGCTTCCATTTTGCAGTTATCCAGGAGGGCCCTGATGTCATTGGTAGCTGCAATCTGGGCTGCCTCTGTGCTGTGGTTGGCTCAGAATCAGGATTTAAGAGGAATTCAGGAGGCTGTTTTCTTCCAGGTGTTTGGTGAGCTGCTAGTTGATTGCCTTTTCGAGAACTTTTGCTGGAAAGCGGACCAGGGACATGGACCAATAGTTCTCAGTTGTCCTGGGTCAACAGATGGTTTCCTCAAGAGAGGACTCACTTCAGCTTATTTTCAGTCCTCAGGGAAGAAGGCAGAGGTAATGGAGGTGTTCAGGACTTTTTTGAGCTTGTCGCCAATCGACATGATCTGAGGTTTTAATATAAAATTGCAAGTTCAAGAGTAAGTTTGTATTTTTGAATTGCAAACTGCCTTGTGATAGTTTTTGCATAGGAACCCTTGAACATTAGAAGGTCATCACTCAACAGAATCAAACCTTCATATTTCTCAAAAATCATTCCAAGGATCCTGAGAATCGAGATGAATGGAAGAAGAAATCAGGAATCATCTCTCTCTGTTTTCTTCTCTCCAACCCCTGTTCCCCTTGGGAAGAACTGCCATTGATGTTACCATAAAAATGCATGGAGAGCTGTTTTGAAGGGACTGAGGGGTTTGTCATGTTCCTGCAGTAGACTGGTGGATTGCAGATGACTAGCAAAAGCATAGCAATGCATCAATGTTGAGTGTGTAGGGGGTGCCAGACGTGGAAGCCCAACAGACTTAAAATGCACAAGCCAGATGACCTGCACTCCACTGATGTTATATTGTAAGCTATATAATCATCCAGAGATGTAGTGGAAATAAAGATCAGAGAAGTTGGATTGGACATGCTGTTTCTCATTCAACACCTAAAAAATTATGTCATAGCAATGGCTGCAAACAAATCCAGGTTGGCCAGGGCTGAGGAGATACTTAAAGGTATGACCAAAAACTTGCCACCTTGACGGAAGTCATGAAGATACTGGAGATGAGAACCGAGGACAGCAAAAAGAGTTTTGACTTCCATGGATTCCTGGGAAAACATTGCTGTAGAGATATTCAGCCAGTGATCTGTGAGTGTGTCCTGGAGTATAATCTTTCACACTGCTTCATCATAGAACATGCCCACCATGAGCTGGCACCAAAACCATCATCTGGGGTCCCATCATGCTCAGTCCCAGCTCACATTACAAAATACAAGTTCAGGGACAAAATTCTTACCGCGACCAAGAAGGCAGGACACATGAAATTTGACACATGGATAATGATCTTCCTGAATTTTACAGACCATTCACGGGACCTGCCAAGGTCCTACACCTAGGTTAAAAAGAAGTTAAGAGTCCTGTGCTACATGTTTATTTATTCTGCCAAATTGAAGATTATTATTCAAAGGGTTCACCTTCACCTCATGAGGCCAGGGAGTTAGTGGGGAAGTGGCTGAAACTTCATGTCCCTCCTCCCTTCCTCAGTGGAGGGAAGATGCAAATCCACGCCTAGAGGGTCCCAGTGCTCCCGCAGAGGTAGAACTAGATCACAGCAACACACAAAACGAAGATCAGCAACTTCGTTATCCGAGGAGGGTACTGACCATAGAAGGGTGAACCCCCAGGATGGGCAAGATACAGGCTAAGAGCTAGATCCACCATATATGAACTCACGCCCTTAGCTGCTGTAATGGACTAAATGTAAATGCCTGAATCCTATGATGCAAGTGGATATTTTCTCTCCACCCTTCTATCTTACACACTACTTCCCACATAGGAGGGCCATAGTTTATTAGAGCCCATCAAACTCTCTTAGAACCCACATAGTAAAGTATTAATCCATTTACAGATTTATCATCATTGTTGCTGAGATAGGTTTTTCTTTTTGTGTTCTCATTGAGGGATTTAGAGTGACGGGGGGATCATGGGGAGGGAGTATACTTACTTTCCTCTTCCCCAACTGACCCAGCTCGATTGTAGGCTGTAGCTAACAACAGATGCTTCACAGTTTAGGGTAGAGAAGAGGTTTGCCAGTAGCGCGTTAAAGAGGACCCGTCCTGCAAGTGGCCTGTGGAATTGCTGGCAACGTGTCAAAACTTTCTTCCAAGGGATTGGATACCACAGGCCCACATCAAGATCAGTGCAGAGAAGTGGCTTCTTCTAAACGGCAGTCTGTGATTACACGGGGAATTATTGATGACTTCATAGTCAGTTCAAGGCCTGGTCTGACTCTGTAATTGGAGTGGGGTGTTGGGGAACCGGGGGATCCAGGACACTTGAAATCCGGGGTTATCCAGCGGACAAAGGCCCCCCTTTACCAGGCACAACAGCGCTGACCACAAGCAGAATTTGGCCCCACCTGCGGTACTTACCAGAATGATGAATGCTGGGAACTGTGTTCTTCAACACTGGACCGCAGCTGAAAGCAATTGGGTGGGTTCAGCTAAACTCCCACCAATGGGAGAGCCGCAGGATATTTAAAGTTGGGTGAAGGCATAACCCTGTGCAAGCGGCATCTGAGGAAGGCGATTTTCCACCAAAATGCATTATGCCAAGAAGCAGTGAATAAATGGGCTCCTCGAAACTCCCCGCTGTGTCCTCTTGATTATTCAGGAATGGAGTGGTCTCTTTGGTGATATTAACACGTGTTTGCCAGTAGAGCGTTAAAGAGGTCCCGTCCTGCGAGTGGCCGATGGAATTGCTGGCAACGTGGCAAAACTTTCATTCAAGGGATTTGATACCACAGGCCCGCCTCGAGATCAGTGCAGTCAAGTGGCTTCTGCCAAGCGACAGTCCGTGATTACACGGGGAATCATTGAGGACTACATTGTCGGTTCAAGGCCCGGTCTGACTCAGTAATTGGGGTTGGGGCATTGGGGACCCGGGGATCCAGGACACTTGAAATCCGGTGTTATCCAGTGGACAACGGCCCCCCCTTTACCAGGCACAACAGCGCTCACCACAAGCAGAATTTGGCCCCACCAGCGGTACTTACCGGAATGATGAATGCTGGGAACTGAGGTCTTCAACACTGGACCGCAGCTGAAAGCAATTGGGTGGGGTCAGCTAAACTCCCACCAATGGGAGAGCCGCAGGATATTTAAAGGAGGCTGAAGGCATATCCCTGTGCAAGCGGCATCTGAGGAAGGCGATTTTCCACCAAAATGCATTATGCCAAAAAGCTGTGAATAAATAGGCTCCCGGAATCTCCCTGATGTGTCATCTTGATTACTCAGTAATGGAGTGGTCTCTTTGGTGATATTAACAGGCGTTTGCCAGTAGCGCACTAAAGAGGACCTGTCCTGCAAGTGGCCCGTGGAATTGCTGGCAACGTGGCAAAACTTTCTTCCAAGGGATTGGATACCACAGGCCCGCCTCGAGATCAGTGCAGACAAGTTGCTTCTGCCAAGCGGCAGTCCGTGATTACACGGGGAATCATTGATAACTTCATCGTCAGTTCAAGGCCCTGTCTGACTATTTAATTGGGGCTGCGGCATTGGGGACCCGGGGGATCCAGGATACTTGAAATCCGGGGTTATCCAGTGGACAAAGGCCCCCCCCTTTACCAGGCACAACATCGCTCACCACGAGCAGAATTTGGCCCCACCAGCGGTACTTACCGAATGATGAATGCTAGGAACTGTGGTCTTCAACACTGGACCGCAGCTGAAAGCAATTGGGTGGGGTCAGCTAAACTCCCACCAATCGGAGAGCCGCAGGATATTTAAAGTTGGGTGAAAGCATAACCCTGTTCAAGCGGCATCTGAGGAAGCCGATTTTCCGCCAAAATGCATTATGCCAAGAAGCAGTGAATAAATGGGCTCCCCAAAACTCCCCGCTGGGTCCTCCTGATTACTCAGGAATTGAGTGGTCTCTTTGGTGATATATGCATAAACCTTGCGGCAAAGCACCCAAGCGAACAGAGGCAGAGACGGAGGAACGAATGCAGAAAACAAAGGTGCAAATGCAAAAACAAGAAACAACAGGGGCAGATGGTGCAATGCAAGGAAGAAAAATTAAGTACTAGACTGAAACTGGCCTTGGACAACACTGTCATCAATCTAACTAACCTCAACCTTACGGCAGCTGAAACCCAACTTTTGGCACTAGGTTTGTCGTTTGCCCCCCCAATCGATTCAAATATGTTCAAACTAAAATCAACCTCTTTAAATTCATCCAGAAGCTGAAACTTCTTAAACATTTCAAATTGAGTATAGCTACGATCACTGCTACAAATATCAAAGCGTCAGACAAACCGAGTATGCAGCTTCAAGTAGGTGATATTTCCAATCTTAAAACCATGCATGCCCTTGTTGATAACTAAGATGAAAATGATTGGTCTACATAAGTACAGCTGGTAAACCTTGGCACCACTGATAACTTACCCGCCCAAGCCCATTTTGCCTAGCATCTACCTTCATCCCTCTCATGCCTAAAGATGCTATTGATAAGTTTAGCGATTGTGTTGTAAAAAGGGGCGTGTCCTCTGAACACCTCTCTGCAACGCAGCTCCCTGGCGCATACTGGAGGTACCTGGTGGGCTAGTTGGCCCCCAGGGGACCTTAGGATTCAAGGAGACTTAATCCTGCAACTTAAAATGCGCCACAGCGCGTGTTTGCACACATGTCACCTCAGGCCCTGCCCCCTTCCTTCACCATTGTACAAATATTCCTCTAAAATCAGCCGAACTATGAATTCCGATTTACTAACCTGTTATCAGGAGAGAACCCAGTGCGGCATCTTTTAGCCCAGCACTGACCCTGAAAAGTAATTCTAAGCGTACTTACCAGTAACTTGTATTTCCTTCCATAGGAATCCATTGTGTGGTTTTCAGTAGAAAATGTTCTAAGTTCTTTCTTATCCTTTGCTGTTTGCTTCCCCTTTGATGAGTTGGACATTTTATCAGCATTACACTTGCTGAGTTTTTGTCGTTTTTCTTTTACCATAATTCAGACGCCTTATGATTCGACACTTTTGGACCCTGAAACTGGTAGATTGTGCCACAGGTATGCACCTTTTACCCTCGAGTCCATTTGCCTTTTTTTTCATCAGGTGCACCAGAATCTTGCATGCTGTGACTTTTCTCTTTTTTATCACTTCTCCTCACGATTATTCTTTTGTCACTAGTTAATGAGACCTTCAAGTTGTTGGATCTTGTGTTTTGTGTTTTTGTGTACGGCACAGGCTCCTATAGAACACACATCTACATTCAACTTGATACTGGCTGATTGTTTTTCTTGACTGTTTCTGAATTTTATATATGAGGTGGAAATTTTCCCCTCGCTTTCATGATAGTCACTCTATTACACGAGTCACTTCTATGCTTTCCAATTCTATGGGTGATAACGGCACTTTAGAGGTGGATACGTTAGTCACCTTGAGTCACTATCGCTTTCTACTATAATGTGCTGTACACTATGAACAATTCTAGACTCGTTTTATTGTGTTTTTTCTCAGCCCTGAAGAGTCGTGTTGATTACACCCACACGACGAAACACGTGTCGGCTGATTGTGGACTCAATTAAACTACCCTCGTTATAAGATACACCCGGACATCTGCATCTGCTTTCATTGGCTATTACTGTTTTGCTTACGATTTATGTTACCTATGTTATACCTTGTGTTTGTGTGCAAGAGTATTGCTGTTTTCTATTCTGTGAGAGCCGGTTGACTCTCAATTTGGATGGTTAAGGGTTTCTCCGTCCACTCTTACGCACCATCCCCATCTTTGAATTTAACTACCTAAACGGTTACACCGGATAGCGCGCCTACCCTTTCTGAGATTCTCTATAAAAACCTTGGCTGCAGTTATATATTTTGTAATGTAATGTATAATGTAATTATACTGTAATTTAAAAAATAAAATATCTAAAAATAAATAGTTTTAAAAAATTTTGTAATTCAGTATAAAAAAAATAAAAATAACAATACATTTAAAAATTGTCATTTAGAAAACCTTTGAAATTCACTGAAAAAAACATAGGTTTCAGACATGTTTTAGTTAGGAGTTAGCATTTAAAAAACCTTAGAAATTCACTGAAAAAAACATAGGTTTCAGGAGTGTTATAGTTAGCAGGACATTTCATGCGTACAAAACCATTGAAATTCCTCCATTATAGTTAGTTCTACTAACTATAACTTGCGCGCCCGCAATCCACTGCTGATGATGTCACATATTACATCATTCATGACATGGTCAGTGACATTGTACACACAACAACTCATTTATTCAAACACATAGTAACTCAGTTAATATGTTAAAAAATCACCATTAAAATTATACACTCATTCATATAGTTACTCTAACAATCACTGACTCTTACATATACTTATTTATATACAGCAACTCTCACATGCAATGCCTTTTATTTTTTTACTTTGTTGAAGATGAACAACTAAAACATATATTCGCTCACCAACACACAAAAAAAATACACTGAGTCACCCAAACACCCAAACAACTGTTTCCACATGCACTCTTAAACCTATACACCTAGCCAATCAACCATTCACACATCTATGCATAGAGTTACACACACCCCATCCAACCACACACAAACTCAGTGTCCCATACAGATACTCGCCCAACTAATCAATAACTAATATACACACTCATGTTGTTAGTGACCAATTGATGCAGCATGTTATACAACAGAGACAGTGATGCACACATTCACATAGTTTAGTTACTAATGCATGTATTAAGTGAGACACTTTTAATTACTCACTTAAACAGTCAGACAGCTACTAAATCCTCCATCCAGACCGTGATAAATCCACTCAATCTTCAATACAGATTGGTATATATATAATACATATTTAAATTTCAAACTAAACCACATTAACTGGATGATGTCATCAGTGATGTCATTTGAGATGTCATCAGTGATGTTATCAGTGATGTCACTGACCATGTCATGAATGATGTAATATGTGACATCATTAGCAGTGCATTGCGGGCGCGCGAGTTATAGTTAGCAGAATTAACTATAATGGAGGAATTTCCATGGTTTTGCACAAGTGAAATGTCCAGCTAACTATAACACCCCGAAACCTAGGTTTTTTAAATGCTGATTTCTAACCATAACGTCTCTGAAATCTATGGTTTTTTCAGTGAATTTCAATGCTTTTTTAAATGCTGATTTCTAACTATAACGTCTCTGAAACCTATGTTTTTTTTCAGTGAAAAAAATAAATAAAAAAAAATAAAATATATATATATGTTTCAAAAAGGCTCCATTTTCCGGGGGCCCCGAACCCTGCAGGGTGGGCTCTGTTCAGCAGGAACAGAGAATCCTGTAAAGTGGGCTTTGCCGGAAGAACATACAGAGCCCAACTCTGACTTGCTTTCAAATGAGACATTTATTTGTCCGTGCTGCAGCATTTAAAACCACCCATTAATTCCTTACACGTTTCAGCGTGTGCCGCCTTGTTCACAGGTGAGTGGCATTTAAACTCCTAATGGTCACATGGCCCATATCCCGACTACAGGCCCCAGAGTGCACCAGTATTTATATTTCATAACGTGGCATGATACAAAATTCCATTCTGCTCAATAGCGTGTTTAAATTCAAAATGTCACGAAAATTCATTGTCATTATTTAAGTGCATTCTGTTAAAATCATATTGCCAAATGCATTTTGTGCCGCAGCTTTGTATATTTACTTGAAAGGCGAAGTTGCCAAAGAGAGGGAATCACCTCTGTCATCTCCCTTTCTTTACTCCGATACACCATCTCGCCATGGAAATCCTTCGGCTGGTGCAGTCGTAAAGCGGGTCATGCCCCCTCCATTAAATGTTTAAAAAAGCCTCCATTTTCCCGGGGCCCCCAACCCTACAGGGCGGGCTCTGTTCAGCAGGAACGGAGAATCCTGTAAAGCGGGTTTTGCCAGAAGAACATATATATATACATATATATATATATATATATATATATATATATATATATATATATATATACACATATATATATATATATATATATATATATATATATATATATATATATATATATATATATATATATATATATATATATATATATATATATATATATATATATATATACACACACATATAGTCAAACACTCCTAGTTTGCATGGTGCAAAAACAGAGAAACAGACGCTTTATCTTCTTCTTGAAGTGGCAGGTATTTATTCAACAAGATATTTTAAGTGAACTGCATAGTGCTGTAATCCAGACGCGTTTCGGCGAGCACAGTCGCCTTCCTCACTGGAATAAAGTGATTAGAGACCAAACAAAATTTAAAACACCATCTACTAATCCTGTTTATGGGAGTCACATGGCTAGTAGATAAACATGGAAAACAGACTTTATAATCCACGCTATATCAAACAAAGACACTGGTAAAAACCAAATGTGAAATATAAACACCACTCTATCCAGAATTTAAAAACTGAATTATAGAGATGTCAATATTGTTTGAATTTTGTAAATAATATCTGTATAAATAAATTGGGACAAATCGCATCTAAAAATTCCACATTAGCATCATATTACCGCATGTTTATAAAAACACCAATATACAAATTATTTCAAGAACAATGATAATAACTGCATAATACAAAATCTTGATATACAATTGAACTTGAATCAATTAATAATTTACCGCTTTTTCGATTGCATTTATAAACTATGCACAAGCTGTATCCCCTATTTTAGTCTACATAAACGGTCAATACCCTATCTAAAACATGACTTCCAAAAGTTCTAGTACTAAAGTGCATATGAAAAATAATTTATTGATTTTTATTTATCTAAAAAAATCTCTTCTAAATCAACCCCGATAGATATGTATTAACATAGGACAATCCTAAAATGTCCAGCGAACCCAGCCGGGTTCATTGTCAATGGGTTGAAAAGTTGGGCAGAGAGAAAGAAAAACAATTGAATGTAAATGTACATGGGAAGAGCAATTCCTAAAAAAGGCAATTAATCGAAGTGAAAATTGTGAACAAACAAATTAGAATTCATTAGCTATGAACAGAAACCATACTATGATTGAAATACAATGCATGGAATGACCAAACTGATTCTCCTTTGGGTATGTTGAATTTAGTCATTCCAGAGACAGTGAATAAATCCGTGCATGTGCCAATAAATACCATAAAACCAATAATTCATAAACAGGAATTCATAAATTCATGATAAAATGCATATAGATTGACCACAAGACCGAAATAAAAACCATCAGTATAAAATGACTAAAAACAAGTATAGATTAACTACAGTAATTAAAAACATTCATTAAAATTTGAAACCCTAAGAAACCATTAGATCATCAATTTCATTACCTACTGGCGGTCGCCAGTAGGTAGTTATAGTTAGGATTGATTTCCATAGGGAAATCGCAACATTCTATTTGGAATAACTATGGCGCCGGTTGAGGAATCAGCCTGAATTTTTCAGCAACTTTGCCTCGCGGCTCTCTGCTCTTTCCCTGAAAGTTTGGGGGGGATTCGTCAAGCGGGGGCCGAGATAAAAGGGGGGTCCCAAAACGTGTTTTCCCCATGTTAATTTCCATAGGGCGGTCTGTCGCACTTTTAGCTCGAACGGCTGAATGGATTTTCACCAAACTTGGCAAACTTGTAGGGACTGGTAGCCCGATGTGCCTTTGCTATGTCTCAAGATATGTGCTCCAGAGGATTTTGAGTAATTTGGGTTAAAAAAAATGTATATATCTGTAAGCGCGCCCCGGTGCGCGTACCAGGGAGCGCTCCGGGCGCGCCACGCGACCTGCGCACAGGAAGCTGATTGGCTCTCGGGTGTCTGTAAACATTCGAAACAGTTCGCAGCGGCTGCCATCTTGTGTCTCAGTAGTATCGAGACACAAGAGGTGGCAAAAAACAAAGGGGGAAATGAGCAAAAGGGGGCAGGGTACACCCCCCCTGACCCCCTAGGTTTGATGTGGGGGCCATAAAAGGGTCCCTCGGGTAAAAAAAAATGGTAAATTTTTTTTGATTTTCGCGGGGGGAGCGCCCAGTACGCGCACCGGGGAGCGTACCGGGGAGCGTACTTTGGTGAAAAATAGTGAAAATAATAGTGTAAAATAATCATTTTGAGTGATTACAGGTAGGGTAGCTCTGAAAAGAGCTTTTGGGTTCTTTGGCTGTTTTAGGTACCTACAAGTACGTCCCACACACACCCACATGCACACAACCCCACACCCACACACTCCCCACACACACCTCACACACGCACACCTCCACCCACACCCAAACACCCCACACCCCCACACCGACACCTTACACATCCACACCCACAACCACACATCCCACACACCCAGACACACACACACCTCACCTCCCCCAACACACACACACGCACACACAGATACCTCACAGACACACCTCACACATCCCACACACCTCCCCCCACACACACACATGCACACCTCACAGACACATCCACACATCCCACACATACATCCTATACACATACTCCCCACACCCACACACACCCCACACACACCTCACACACCCACACTTCCACCTACACCAAAACACCCCACACACCCACACCCACACCCACACTTTACACACCCACATCCCCACCCACACCCACATACCCCACACAGATATACACCTCATCCCCCCAGACACACACACATACACACCTCACAGACACACCCCGCACATCCCCCACACACACCTCCCCCACCCCCACACATTGGGAAAACTCAGTGAAACACTAAAATAATAATTTAAAGTGCTTAGAGGTAGGGTATCTCTGAATAGAGTTGTTGTGTTGTGTGGGTGATTTAAGTACCAACATGTAGGTACCAATGCAGAGTCTTAAATTCAATGTACACCGTTTACTCTGTAGATAATTTGCATGTTGTTATAGAAGTTATTGTGGTATATGGAATCCATACCATAGTCTGTCAGGAAAACATAAAGAACATGGAGGCAGGAGATGAAAAAGAGATGTCAAATACACTTTGGAGATAATATAGTGGGAGAAAGGAAGTATCTATGAGCAAAATTACTATGTAAAACAAAAAAGTTGCACAGTATACTATAAGTTTGACTTTACATTATAATCAATTTGGTAGTAGTTTAAGATTTACATATAAAAATGAATAGTGTCTCAAACAATTTTAGAATTATTAAATATAAATTTATTTTTGAGATTCATTTTCAAAATTTGATAGAACGTCTAACATTTGACTGTCCGAAATGTCCTCTTTTTGAGCGAACATAACTTCCAACATTTGACTGTCAGAAACGTCCTCATATTGAATTAACAAATCCACAGATTCTACACATTGTAGAAGTTCATGTTCCCGTGATTCATCCATGAATTCCAAGTCATTGGGTTCAATGATTTCCTCATTGTTCATCTCTAGGACAATTTCTAAGGAAACGTTCTGTTCTCCTTCCATTTTTGTGCTGAAATTTGCATTAAAAAAAAAATCAGTAGAAATAAGGCGCTGTTGGGTTTAAGTTCAGACAGGTAGTTTTGATTTTTTAATAGTGAAGTTAACTTTGGGCAATGTATGGTAACAGGCAGGAAGTAGAAATATAAAAAAGTGCCTGTGAAGAAGCGTAAGTAAATTCATAATTATAGCAGAGAAGCCTAAGTCAATCCATAAATATAACAGAGGAGCCTATCTCTATCTATAACTATAGCAGAGGGACAGTAAATAACTATCAGAAAACGTTTTTAAAAAATAACTTAAAGTGCCCCTTACAAATTATCAACTTACTTTACAGAGAGGTGAAGAAGACAAAATGCGAAAATCCTTTCAAGATGAACCTCAGGTAGTTGTAGTCAAAATGGCCGTGTTTCCCTCTCATTTTTCATTTATATTCATGTACATAACCAATCAAATGTCAGGAAAAAAAATAGAAAATGAAAGTAACATTTTAATTGGTTGTCAATTCTAACACTTCAGATGTGTTTTTGTGAAGTAATTTGCCTCAGGGTATTTAGAGAGAGGTCTACAGGCTAAATGGCTCAATGGAATTCCATCGAATTTGGGAAAATGGTAGGGATTGGTATGTAGTATGAGCTATTCTATATTTGGTGAAAGTGTCACCAGTGGTTTTTATGTAAATTAACTTTGAACATTTTTTTAGAGCGCTTCCCGGTGCGCGCCCCGGTACGCGTACTGGCAGCGCTACGGGAGTCCTCCCTTTTGTGTTTCGGTAGATTTAAGACAGAAGATGGAGGACAAACAACGTTGGGAATGGGTATAAGGGGGCATCGTAGGCACTCCTTGATCCTCTAGGTTTTCTGAGGGGGTCTTAGGAGGCCCAAATAGGCAAACAAAAAAAAAGTTTTTATTTTTCGCGGGGGGAGCGCCCAGTACGGGCACCGGGGAGCGTACTATGGTGAAAAATAGTGAAAAAAGTTAGAAAAAGATAATCATTTGGAGTGATCAGAGATAGGGTAGCCCTGAAAAGGGCTTTTGGGTTCTGTGGCTGATATAGGTACCTACAAGTAGGTACCAATGCACAGTCTTAAATTCAGGAGGAATATTCTATTCCCCTCATCTGAAAAGTGCACACCATCTTCCCTGTAGATATCTTGCAAGTTATTATTGTATATTGAACCCATTCCATAGTCTCTCATGTAAGCAGAAACAGATTTATTCACATGTTTCCGTGCTTTCTCAAATTGTGGACAAAATTGATTGGACCACTTCCATTTCTGCCTTTGGCATATATTGGAATATACCAAGGCAGTTTGAGGAAAAAGTGCCATCAATTGATCAAAGCAGTAGGTAGATGCGTCACTTTTTAAACCTCTGCGCCACATTATACTAAAAAATGTAAAAACCATTCATTTTCTCCAAAATCGTTTTTGACATCACATTTAGGAAACACAGCACAGATCCTATTTACAATCATCTGCCTCACAGCAGGGATAAGACTGAGGCAAAATCTTGCACCTGCCTCACAACAGGAATAAGACTATGGCAAACGCTTTCTCGTGGAGCTTCACAATTTTACAAAATACAATTCTATATAACTATATAACTCAATACTTTCTCGGGAAGCATAGGTGGTGAAGCCTGTGATTAAGAGTGCAGTGGACTTAGACATAGGTCTCATCTTCTTTGTACTTGTGGACAGAGCTGTCTTCCACTATACTCTTCAATACAGGCCTCACCTTTTGGGCACCCCTGGAGAATCCTCACCTGATCTGTAACCCTGTATAGATTGTTTGCTTTTTGTCATTGCTTTGTTGTTTGATAATAGTGGTCTATAATGTGCTATTTTTTTATTTAACACAGATTGAAATACACATTTGAAGAGTAAGCAAACATGCCCACTAGGGAAAGGAAAAGAAAAGGATGTAACCGCCAAAAATCAAAAACAGCAATGGAATTACAGCACTCTTCCACAATAAATACTTCAAAAAACAGGATCCAAGCTCCTGGTAAGACAACTAAGTCTTTCTTACATAACATATGTACTTTAAAAAAAAAAATGGACAGCATGTAGAAAAAGAAAATGACAGAGTAAATTTGAAAAGGAAGGAGAGAACCTCAAAGAATCCTACAACTGGAGCAGGAGAGAATAATATGTATAGGAATAGAAGGCAGAATCAGTTTAGAGACATTCGTAAACGAAAGTTTCGCAATAGGGTGGTTTTAAATTTGTTAAAAAACATTAGGAAAGGTAAACAGAGAGCTGCTTTTTATAAGAAAAAGAAAAGTGTAGAGAAGATTGTTGATCAGGCTTTTGAAGTTAAGAAAAAATTATTTCTTTTAATAATCAATAGAATTAGGACACTTAACAAGACAATTGATGTTTTCAAATCAAACAGTAGATGGAAAAGAGTAATTAATCGGACTAATTTTTGTAAAGTTTTTTCGGGAGAATGGATGCACAGTTCAAGTTGTGAGCCATTTTTTAATGAGGAGAGTTACTTCCAGGATAATGATTTAGTGCATGCAGTTGACACCAGTGGTCGAGCGTATGAAGTGAAAGACGGTTGTCTGATTGAAAAAGAGAAACTTGTGCCTAGAGAAGTAGAAGAGGTGTTAACTGATGAAGTTTTAGGGAGACGTACTAAGGGTCCAGTGTACACTTGGAAGTGTAGTAGTATTTGTAGTGTGCGACAGGAATCAATTGATTTGTTTTGTAATTTCTTATGTACATATGGTAAGAAAAGTATAAAGCAGAAAGAGAAGTTGTTGCAAGACTTAGATCCTTGCAGAGTGAGAGGAATCACAGGTTTGCAAGGCTATTCACTGGCTTGTGTTTCTAGAAAAGTCTGTCAGAGTGTTTTTCAACATTTTAGGATGTTAGCAGTGCATCATACCAAAATGAAGAAATTAGTGAGAATGTTGTATTATGCAAAAAGTCCCGCACTTAAGCTTAAACAAATAAACAGTGCTCTTTTGCATGGAACTGAATTAGATGTGAAGAAGATTTGTGAAGAAATTGAGATTTGTTATTTTCGTGAAAAAGAGGACAGTGTAGAAATTGAGACAGCAATTCAAGGTAATGTGGAAGACAATGTACAGATTTTAAATACAGAAAAGTTTGAGAAGGAAATTACCAGGTTTAAGGTGAAATCAAGTGAAAGGCCGAATTTTACTTGTGTGTGTTGTCGACGGACTCATTATAAGATTCAGACTAGGTTAGTTGATTTATATGCAAAAAGTGAAAAGATGGATAATTATGAGTGGAAAGATTTAGCAACTTATTTGTGGGTGGAGAATTGTTTTGATTTGAGTTCTGATCAGCATATTTGTAAATATTGTTATGATAAATTAAATCAAAACAGAATGCCTGCTAGAGCTGTTCATAATAATCTGGAGTTGGTAGACATTCCCCGTGAATTGATGGATTTAAATACATATGAGTCGATTTTGATTCAATGTGTCCATCCTTTTCAGGCAATTGTTCGCATGGAGCCTAAAATAGGGAAATTGCCTCCTACAGATTTGCAGAGAGGATTAAAGGGAAGAGTTGTTTATTTGCCCCTAGATTTGAAAAAAAATATTGATACAATTGGTATAGAAAAAGTAGAAGAGTAACCTTTAGTTATTCTAGTTAATGGGGTTCCAAAAAAGAGTAAAATAATTTGGCAAGATTTAGTGGATGTTAGGAAAGTCAAAAAGGCAACATTGTATTTAGTCAAAAACAATGAGTACTACAAAGATGTATGTGTTGCAGCAGAGGAAAAAGCTGCAGATGAAGACAGTGATTGTTTAGGCGGCCAAATTGAAAAAGTTGATGTGTCTAGAAGTGAAGAAATATATGAACATTATACTGTTCATCCTTTGCATTCCAAAGAAGTAATGGGGAATGCAATTGAATTGTTTCAAATGAAAACAGCAAAAGGAAGTCCCATTAGTGTATGGGAAGAAAGTTTGGAAGCCTGTTGTTTTCCACAGCTATTTCCAACAGGTCGAGGTGGACGATATGACGATCGACCACTTCAAATTCCTGCATCTGAATATCGAACTGTAAGATTATATGCTGAAGATGCAAGGTTTCGTCAATGCATTCCCTATTTGTTTCATCTACTGTATGAAAGTGACTTGTCTGGGATTTCTTATGCAGTAAACCATATTCTGAAAAGTGGAGCACATCTGCAAAATGTTTCGGAGAGGGACTTTATGGAGAAATTGAATCTGCAAGATAATATTTTAGAATCTCATCTAATCAATCTCATGGCATGTCAGCGTGGTACAAATGAGTATTGGTACCGTCGCCATGGGGAATTGAAATGTATGCTAAGAAACGTAGGAACTCCTACATGGTTCCTCACTCTTAGCTGTGCCGAGTATGCATGGGAGGACTTACTTCAATTTCTACGAGAGGCCAATGCTAATATACAAAATATAGAATTCAAAACACCTGGAGAACTGGGTTCTTTGGATCCAGTGAATGTATGCAGATATTTCAATCATAGATTTGAAGCTATCATGTCTTTTATTACCAACAAAAAAAATCCTCCCCTTGGAGAGATTTTGGATTTCTTTTGGAGAAAGGAGTATCAAGCGAGAGGTGCTCCTCACATACATATGTTATTATGGATTAAAGATGCACCCAAATTTGGAACAGATTCAGATGAGACAGTGATGAGCTTCATTGAAAAGTATTCAACATGTGCTTTTCCGAAAACTACAGAAGAAAACAATTTAAGGCAACAAGTTTTACGGTTTCAATCCCATCGTTGTGGAAAGTACTATCGTAAAAAATTCAGAAACAAGGACAAGTTCTACACAAAATGTCGTTTCGCTTTTCCACGACCAGTGATTTCTAAAGGAAGAGTAAATAATTTAATGTCTTCTCTGCGACATACTGTGACGAGAAAATCACCAAAAAATACATACAATTTAAAAAGAAACGAAGAGTCCAAGTACATCAATGACTACAACCCAGTGATTTTGTCCATGTGGAATGCTAACATGGATATTCAATTTGTTGCTGACAACTCTATTGCTGTAGCTCGATATGTGACGTCTTACATCACAAAAAAAGAAAAGACAGAACTGAAGGAAATGTGGGAGGACATTTCACATGAAAAGAGCCTAAGCAAGAAATTGTACAGTTACAGTCTGAAGATGTTGTCGCATCGAGAAATTGGAGCATATGAATGTTCTGATCGATTGTCGTCAGCAAGTCTCTATGCCAAATCTAGAACCATCATTTGGGTGAGTCTAGGTCTTGCTGCAACACGAAATCGAGTTTTGAAATCTGTACAAGAGATAGAGTATTTGGCGGAGAAAGAACCAGAAAGTACAGGTATTTTGAAGACGAACATGTTGGATACATACTATCCAAATAGAAGTCCTCCCCTTGAGAACGTTTGTCTCTATGAAGTTCTGCAAAGATATATTTATAAAAGAAACATCAGAGAAGATATCAATAATGGAATATATGGAATCATTGGATGTGAAGGATGTCTAGTGAAACAGAAAAAAGGTCATTTGATTAATCATCGAAAATTGAGTTGTGAAAATCCAGACAAAAGAGAATTTTACTATTTGGCTCTTTTGCAACTCTTTAAACCATGGCGAGAAGAAGAGGAACTACTTGGAGATTTTCTCTGTTATGAAGACTCTTTTAATGCTACGAAGGATACATCAGAATGTCCTGTTTTTCCAAATTATCTGCAAATGTTGAATGAAGAAATGAAGCAAGAATCAACAATTGCTGCAGAGATTGCGAGAGATAGTTCTCAAGGCAGTCAGAGTTCTGCTTCATTGAGTCAGGATCCACTAGGAGGACCAATTATCCAAAATGAAGCTGCCACTGCCATGGATGAAGTGGTAAGAGCTATGGAGCAAGCTCAAGAGGATGTAATTCATTTAGAAGATTTGGTGAAACAATTAAACCTTGAGCAGAAACTGATATATGACGAAGTCACAGAACAGGTTGAACATGGATTGAGTCATGAGAAGAAAGAGTGCTCATGTACATCATTTAAGCCTGTCCAACTGTACGTGAGTGGAGAAGCGGGAACTGGAAAAAGTTTTCTGATTAAAGCAATTGCATCTTATCTGCAGAAAAGGACTGAATCACCGCTGTCTTGTGTTGTTACCGCTCCAACTGGGCTGGCAGCACATAATATTAAAGGGATTACTTTACATCGTTTACTGATGCTGCCAGTGGAGCATGATAACAAATTGCAATATCACAAGCTATCTGGAGATGCGTGTTTCGAAGTTTCGAGAGTCCTGAAGAAAATGAAACTTCTTATCATTGATGAATTAAGCATGGTGTCAAATATAATGCTTGCTTTTGTGCATTTGAGAATGCAAGAAATTCTTAGAACAGACTATGATGTTTTATTTGGAGGAAAACATATTATTGTTTTTGGAGATCTTCTGCAGTTGACTCCAGTGAAAGGACAACCTGTGTTCAAAATGCTCACACATGAAGATACCAGGAAGTGCCTAGGAAGCATTGGAAACGTTAATATATGGTTAAACTTCAAATATGCAGAACTGCTTCAAAATATGCGGCAGGCAAAGGATGAAGATTATAAAAATATTTTACAAGATGTAAGAGTAGGAAAAATAAGTCAACAAGGGAAAGAAGCTTTACATGGACGGTTAATTTCTAATTTGTACCCAAATGAAAACATTCTTCCAGAGAATATTTTTAAGAAAATTAACGAGAAGAAATTTGCCATATGTTTGATGCCTACTCTGAAAGAATGTTCCATGTTCAACAACAAAATGCTGAAGTTAGAAAATGAAGAGATAGTGAAACTGGAAGCTATAGATAAAATAGAGCATATGGGAGCAACAATTATTTTGTAAGAACATTTGAAATCAAAATTGGATTAATTGGAGAAGACTATATCTAAAACTGCTGGTTTTGAAAAGACTCTGAATGTGTGTTTAAATTGTCGTATTATTTTTAGAAGGAATTTAAATGTTGAAAGAGGTCTGGTAAATAGAGCAATGGGTCATGTTGTTGGTTTTGTGAATTACAAAAATAGAGATGGAATTGAAATGTTAAAAATTAAATTTGATGGCATTGACGAAATAGAACAAATTTGTCGTTGTTCAGCTAGATTTTTGCTTGTGAAAGACTTATATGTTCGCCGAAAACAGTTTCCTGTTTGTTTGGCATATGCAGTGACAATTCATAAATCTCAAGGTTTAAGTGTAGATAGTGCTTTGGTGAACATTGGAAGTTCTGTGTTTAAAGAGGGTATGGCATATGTGGCATTATCACGAGTGAGAACTTTATCAGGATTGTACTTGATTGAGTGTGATGAAACAAAGATTTGTGCTGATCTAGATTGTGTTAAAGAATACAATAGGTTAAGAAGAGAGTATGCTCCACATTTGCCTCAATATCCTCTGATTGAAAAACGTGTGGTAGGCCGAAAAAGAAGAAATGAGAGTAATTGCAGTAAGGTAGTAGCAAAAAGACAAAAAATAGATGAAACTGTAATTGTAAGCAGAAAGAAAAATGATTCTGTTGAAGATGTTGTTGGATTTCAGTTTGAAAACAGTTCTGGTGTCAACTGCTATGCTAATGTAGTAGTTAATGTTGTTTTTTTTCTTCAAAATTTACAAAAACAGATTGTCGAAAATGGGGAACAAACATTGTGCTGTTTATTGAATTCTGTGTTAGAGAAATGTAGTAGTGATAGAGGAAAAATAGAAAGTGTTTCAGAAATTAGGAATCTTGTAGACATATGTTCAGGTCAAAATCAATTTTCACAGATAATTCAGCAGGATTGTCAGGAATTTTTAATGTATATGTTTGATGTATTGGAAGATGAAGGAGTAGATATAAAAAATCTTTTTAATCTTTCTTATCAATGGCAACATGACTGTGATAACTGTGCTTCATCAAGTACTACTAGAATAGACAGTGAAAGATTTATATATTTGACTTTACCAGACTGCAAATCAGTGCCTTTTAATAATCTAGTTAAAGCAGCTGATCACAATATGGTGTGTACCCAATGTAAGTCTACAATGCTGTCCACATTATTTCTACAAAATTATGGTCACTATGTCATTTTAATGTTCCAACGATGTAGACCTGATGGAACTAAATTGACAACTTCTATTAGAAATTTTGTGGCTTCTCAGTTATCGATATCAGGAAGAACCTTTGCAACTGTAGCTATTATTTTTCATGATGGTCCTTCTACAACATCAGGGCATTGCACATGCTATTTAAAAACTTCTAAAGGTTGGACCCAATGTAACAACACTCATTTGACTTTCAAACAATGTTTGCCTTTTGGCTTTATAAATTCATACCTAGTGTTTTTACAGCCAAAATTTAGATAAAAGTAATTGGCATATGAAGACGGGAGTAGTTTATAAAGGTTATTTTGCTGTTTAAAAATATATTCTGAGTAAAAGTGTTCCAGGCAATATAAAAAATTGACTTGTCATATAGGTACTGTAATTGTATCTCATAATAAGTGAGGTTAATATTATACAAAATGATGAACATGAATGAGTCAGAGATGGTTTTACAAATATTTAAATGTTGTGAAAATGTTGTAGAGCCTTTCTTTCAGAACGTCGGGAAAAAGATCTTTTCAGAGTGCCTTAGAATTAATTTGAACAAATACTCATACATCTGACACTATTTGGCCAAATGGAAAGGTGCAGGAATGAGTAAAGAGTCATGACTGAAAAAAGGAGTATATGAAAATATTGAAAATATTTCAGATGTTCTTGGAGCTTTTCTTCTAGAAAGTCGATGAAATGGATTTTTAAGTGAACAGCAAAGTACTTTCCAACGCGAAAAGGACCACTATGATACAGTATTTGGCCTCAAGGAAAAGTAAGTCAATCTAAGATTAGCGTATATTTGTGATTTGTCAGTATCTAAGGTTTTTTTTAAAACACAATCTTTTAGATTGTGTTTTTTTTCCCGCTGTCATATGATGAGTAATTTGAACTCACTCTTTTAAGTGAAATTCAATATATTCTGAGAACAGCAAAAATAAACTTTGTAACATGTTGTACAAGTTATTTTATACTTTGGATTGTGTAAATTAAATTGTATTCCATTCTCTGACATTTACTTTCCTTTTTCCATCCTCTTTCACCTTTTTTTACTCACTTATAATGTCTTTCTCTCACTCTTTGTAACCCCCGTTCCCTTACTCCACTTCTTTGACAATCCCTCATTTTCATTTCAACTGTGTGTATCCCGTCTCTCCCTTGCATAACTTTTCAGCTTTCAGTCTTTCCTTTTCTTTTCCGTATTTTCCTCCTTTGCTCTTTTAGTAATTCCTGTTTACTCACTCAGCAGTATTATTGTACTCTATCACTATAAATCACCCACTCTCCTTAGCTTATCTTTGTTTGCTCCTTACTTTTGACCTCTTCTCTCTGTTTTTCGTTCACTACTTCTATGTCCTCAGTGCCTCACTCTACTTGTGTTATGTTCACTTGTGCTTATATACCTTCTATCACTTCTTTTACAACAACTTCACTGCTCCTTTCTCATCGTTCTTCATCCCATTTCTTTTACTCTGGTTCCATTACTATCCTTCATTTCCTTTCTTTCAATGTCCTTCTCTTTACTTTCATCACCAAATAATTTTTTCTCAGTACCACTGTTTTAGTCGTCTTCTCCTCTCTTTCCTTCTTTTTACTCACTTACTCATTTCCTTTTCTCACTCATTGTACTCCACCTCACTCAGTTTTTCTCTTAGTGTGTCTACCTTATAACTTCCTCAGTCCATTTCCTTCAATCGTTGTATATTATCCTGTCTCCCTTCATCCTTTCACTCTATGACTGTTCTTCACTTACTCTCAGTTATCTTCTATTCCTCATTCTTCTAAATGCATCCTTAATTAGACTGTTTTCTGTCTCAGTCATTATCTTTTTACTTACTTCTGTTTCCTGATTTAGTTTTGCTAACTCACATTGTTTTAGTATCTTTCTTACCTTCAGTTCATTTCTCTGTTCTTCTCTCTCTTTTTCTCAGTGAATCTATATGCCTTACTCTTTGTAATTTGCTCTTCTTCTATTTCTTTTTCCCTCTTTTTGTCCTTCTACCTTAGTTTATTTCCCTTTCTGTGTTCTTCACTCTAACTTTATTTCTAAATAGAGTGTTATGATTTTTAACCTCTTCATTTGTATCTTTTAATTTAAAATACATATTTTGCTAATTATAACTTATTTTTTCTTCTCTCTTTCACAGATACCAACTGTAGTAAAAAAAATTAAAGTTACATTTATTATATGGTAAGTATGACTAAAAAAATGTAGTTTGTTACCACCCTTTGCTTTAAGGTCACTAACATTTTCTCAATCTACCTCACTCCTGTGTTTTTACTCTGCTTCTCTCACTTATTCTTATTCTCCATGTTTACTCCCCTTTCCCTATTTACCCTCTCATATTCAACTTCTTTTGATCCCTATTCTTTACTTCACTTACCCTCTGTTCCCTTCCTTTGCTTCTTCACTCATTCTCTTTTTCTTAATTATTTACCTTACTCCTACACATATACCTCATCCCCCTCCCAACACATACACACACCTGTAACATACACCCCACACACACACCACACACACACCTCATACACACAAAAAAACCTCCCACACACACTCCTCAAAAACACACACATTCCATACACACACATACATCGAACACATATACACCCCACACTCATACACTTCTCACACATATTTCACACACCCTCATCTCTACCCACACCAAAACACTCCACACAACCACACCCACAGACACACCTTACACACCCACACTCCGACCTACACCCACTGACTCCCTGTAAGTCACACACACTGCATTACTTATCTTTTTTTGCTGTTTTACTCAAGCCCATTCAGGTACTGTTTCATTTACTCTCTTTGTCCTCTCTCTTTGTCACTCCCCATGTGTTATCCTAATTCAATATTTCTCCCTCTTTCACCCCTCTTTACTTATACTATGGGTAGCGCACCGGGGAGCGTAACAAGGGGAAAACCAAGAGAAACAGTAAAATAATATTTTAGAGTGCTTTGAGGTAGGGTAGCTGTTGTGTTGTGTGGGTGATTTACTTACTGCACTCCTTCCACTCCTTTTCTCAGTCCCTCTGTTCTCACAGTTCCTCACCCCCGTTCACTCAGTCCGTCTCTCTTACTGTAATTGTCTCTGTCTCTTCACTCTTTCACTACTTGTTCATTATGCTTTCTCCCTGAAGTTCAAGCACACTACGTTATTTAAATTTCTTTGCTGCTTCAATTATTCCCTTTCTGTTACTTCTTCTTTTCTTCTTTCAGTTTTTTCTCTCTGTCAATCCACATGTTTTAACTTTAGTCGATTTTATCCATCTTATTTCATCCCTCTTTAGTTATGCACACTACTTTTTTCTCTCTCTCCCTCAGCAGTGTTATTTAAATCTGGTTCCGTTATTACCTTTTATTTGTACATCATTTTTTCTCTTTCCTTTTACTCTTTACAGCCACTCACATTCTTCATGTGCCTCTGCTTTAGTATTCTTCTTCTCTCTTTCTTTGTTTCACAGCCTTATATTTGTTTCATTTTCTCTCTTATACTTTCTTATATCTTTTACACTGTTTTACTATGTATTACACAGTACCTCTGTGTTGCTCCCTCTTGCTGTCTGTCTCTTAACATTACTCTCTCTTTCTCTTTCTCTTATGCTCTCCTTCTCTTGGTTTTTTTTTATTTTTTTTTTTAATTGCGCTAGCGGGGCGCTCACCGGTGCGCGCACCGGGAAGCGAACCCATGAGAAAAATAAAGTCAAGAGTGCTAAAAATTTTAGTAATTTTTTAAAAATGGGAGGTAGTTCTGAAAAGAACTTTTTAAAATGTTTTTGTTGTTTTATATTTTTTTATTATTTTTCTGAACATTTTTTTTTTGTTGATTTTTTGAACACTTTTATAATTTTTTTGGTGTTTTTTGGGGGGAACAACAAAAAAAGGAATTACAAATGGCTCAACAGGAGCAAAAAAAAAAAAGATTTATTGCTTCTTCTTTTGGTTACATTGATGGTTTTCCACCGCATTGCTTATTAAGATCACGCTTAGTTCCCCATAGCACAGTGTCTTGCCACAGAAGACACATACAAATTTGATACTGCCAAAATTTTTTGGAACATTGGGCACCTTTTGCCGTCCTTCAGGTGCTGCATGTGATACTTTGGCAGAGGAGGTGCTGGGCTGTGGATTCTTCTGATTTTGCGCCATGGCACGAACCTCTGCTTGAGCAAGATTATTAGAATGCAACATTTGCATGTGGCGCATCATAGTATAATTGCCGAATGAATATTTCTTCTTGGAATTACCCCTGGAAATAATATCTCCGCAAATAAGGCACTTAACCTTAGGGGCATTCACTTTCTTCTGCCCAGGTGGGTGGGAGAAGAAGTCCCAAATAAAATGCACTTTTATGTGACTCTGTCTTGGCTCTTCAGGCAAAAATTGCCTGGGTTGTTCCTCCTCCTCCTGTTCTTCCTCCTCATCCTCTTCTTGTTCAGGGACAAGGAACTGGGATGGTGGTCCTTCCTTTCTAGGTGGTTGTGGTGGTGGAGGGGGTCTACCAGCTGCAGCTACTAATGATGCCATTGTCAGAATCAGATACAGGTCTTCCTCTCTCAAAGTAGAAAGTCAGAGTGAGGAAAAAGGTGGGGGCTTTCATCATTTGAAAAAAAAAGTGTTCTGGACCAATGAAAAGTGTTATTTTCAAGTCACATGATCCAAGCTTTCATCATTTGGAAACCAAAACTGATCTGCACCAATGAAAAATGTTATTTTCAGATCACATGACCCGATGCGCTTACGCTACGCACCCCGGGGCACGCCCCGGGGCGCGTCGCGTAAGCGCATCATGACGTTGCGTGATCGTATGCGATCGTGTGATTCCAGGTGCGCTTACGCAGTGCGTCATATGACGCATCACGCGACTACGCGAAACGTCATGATGTTGTTTTCGTTCACGGGAATAGCGCTCTCGGGACGCTCCCCGGTACGCGCCCCGGGGCGCGCCGTAACATTGCGCTTACCCGTGCGTTCACCGGTACGCGCCCCGGGAGCGCTCCGGGGCGCGTACCAGGGCAAACAATAAAAAAAAAAAAATATTTACACTATTTAAAATTTGTTATAAAAATTATTACTTTCTTACCTATAGATATTTGCTATTAAAAAAACCTATGAAATTCACTGAAAAAACCATAGGTTTCACCCCAGTTATAGTTAGGAATTAGCATTTAAAAAACCTATTAAATTCACTGAAAAAACCATAGGTTTGACACCAGTTATAGTTAGCTGGAAATTTTACTCGCATAAAACCATCGAAATTCCGACGTTATAGTTAGTTGGACTCACTATAACTTGCGCGTGCAATGCACTGCTGATGACGTCACATATTACATCACTCATGACATGGTCAGTGACATCACTCATGACATCACTGATGACACCATCCTTGTGACAGAGTGACAGACCTCCTTTCACTGTAATGTAACCCTTGAAACACATATTCAAAAATAGAAACTAAAATTTTCAAAAAAATGGAGATACCCATACCAGTTACAACAACCAATTCAATAATTCCACCATCTATATATACATCCACTCATTCACCAACAGTTCTATATAGTCACTCATACATATACTCACTCATCATATGTAGTGATACACCTATACATCCTGTTACACACTGACAGGCATCCAAACGTTACTCACACACATATTCACACATGCAAATAAACTATTGAACATCCATTCATTAGCATATACAGCTATACACACACTACCACTTTACTTCTAAGGAAACTTACACATACTTACTCTCTTAAACAATCACTTATAGAAACACATACTAATTTAAACAGGAACTCTTAGAATCCCTCACTCTCACATATACTCACTTATATACATCAATATTCACATATACTAGATTAAAACATATGTAGTTACTGATAAAGACACTAGTGAGACAGTCATTCACTCACAAACACACACATATACACACTCATCCACCCATACAGTCCTGCACATATGCTGTCTTCAAAACACATACAAAGAGAGAGTCAGTCATTCATGCATCTATGTGCTAAGTAACACCCCCACCAAACATATAGACACTCATATTGATATTATAAAAAAATCTAATAACCCATATACCTACACATGTAGCTACTCACCAACCCATGCAGCCACTTATACACAAAGTGAAACATTAATACATATATTTAAATATTTAAACATTACTCACTAATATTTATTTTTCAAAAAGACACACATTCACTGGATGGTGTCATCAGTGATGTCATGAGTGATGTCACTGACCATGTCATGAGTGATGTAATATGTGACGTCATCAGCAGTGCATTGCACGCGCAAGTTATAGTGAGTCCAACTAACTATAACGTGGGAATTTCAATGGTTTTATGCAGGTAAAATTTCCAGCTAACTATAACTGGTGTATAACCTATGGTTTTTTCAGTGAATTTAATAGGTTTTTTAAATGCTAATTCCTAACTATAACTGGGGTGAAACCTATGGTTTTTTCAGTGAATATATATACATATACATAACTACTGACAAGCAAAGCCAAAATATTTAAATGCCCTATAGATAATAATACAGATCCTCACAAATGTTCAGACCCCTCGGGTTCTTAGTATCTAACTCATATATATATATACTAGCAGCCCACCCCGGCCTTGCCCAGGGCAGAAAGGGGCTGGGGGCAGCATCGCAGTAGGAGAGGCGCAGCAGAGCGGCCGTTTTGTTGGTCCTGGCCGCTTCTGCCCACGCTTTGTTTCCCCCGACGTCCCATCACTCACTGTTCATGGCCCCCGCCCATCCCTTGCTGCTCACCCGCAGCTGCTTAACTTACCTCATCCGCCGCTCCTCCCCGCGGTGTTGTGTTTACCGCTCCACTGCTCCTCCGCTTCTCGCCGCTCCTGACCGCTTGTCCGCTACCTCATCCGCCGCTCCTCCCCGCGCTGCCACTGTTTCTCCGCTTCTCGCCGCTCCTTTCCGCTTGTCCTCCGCAGCTCCTCTCCGCGCTCATGTCCTCCGCTCTTCCTGTTGCTCCTGAATGCCGCTCCTCCCCGCGCTCCCGATGTCATCCCGCAGACATCGCGGCCGGCGCTACTTTCTAGGGACTACTTTATTTTTTTCGTAAATGTTTTAAATAATGTATATTTTTTATTTTTATATCGCCTATGTCCTTCTGCTTGCCCTGAGGTTTTCATCGATGTCTTGGGTGTTTAGATTGGTGGTGTACTTTTCGAGTTTACCTGGCTCAAAGGACAGACTTCTCTCTTTATAATAGTAGTATAGATATATATATCCATTCACCTCATAGCACCACCCATTCTGTCCGGGTAAGAACGAGTGCAGACCACATGATTTCTTTATTTAGCCTCCGCCATAATGCGTTTCAGCCGTACACACGGCCTTGATCACATGACAGCTCTTTGACCATTTCTCCCACTTTTTAAAGTGCTAGTGCATAACACAAATCATAAATATAGAAGACAGATCAGTTCTTCACATTTTTTTGAAAATAATAACAGCATAAATGCATACATTCTGTTTCAGGGACAATTCTCCTTTTGCAACATATATAATATATAATATAGTTAGCAATGTAATTTTGATCTAATATATATTTTTTAAATTGTGTACATTGTCAAAAACCTGAAACAATGCTGGCCTAAAAATGCCACTCGGGGTCGAACCCAACTTCCTATTAATGAAGTTTCCATAATGTGCAAATCGAAAAAGTGCTCCCTAACCGTGGAAATGAAACTACATAAAATCATGTAATTGCAAGGGATCCTACAGCTTAATACAAAACATCACATATAACACATTTATATATTTAAACTGCGCCATTTCCAATTTGAAACCATGTACTAATAGACATATTTCTTTTCTGGAGGCATAATGCCTCTATTTGGCACACTTTGACCACAGTAAATATCTCTATACGGTGGTCTGACTGATAACTCTAAAGTGACTATGTGCTCCAGTACCCTTATTTGTAATAAAGTGATTCAATGCCATAAAGTGCTTCATGCCATATAGTGCAAAAAACATACTGGGGATTACGTCGTTGAGGACGTGCAAATAGGCGATGTTCATAGTTGATAATATTCATTAGAGATCTTGTTAATAAAAAGAGACAATCAATATTAATACAAATATTCCAAACAAACACATCATGAAAACCCTGCTTAAAAATGACCGGAAATAAAACCATGCCTAAGACCAATCATTAAAACCAGGATCAATATAAAACTGCTTGCACAATATTAAATAATAAATAAATCTCCTTTTTTAAAAAAAACACATTTTAAGTTCGCAATACTATTACTCCGCAAGCTAAATTATGAAGTTGCCAATTTTTTTAACAAGCTGCATGTTTAAATTGGTAACTAGACTTAAAATTTGCTGATTTTCCATCCAGGGGGTTTGCTGTAAAGGTTTCTTAAGGGTTGAATTAATTATTAATTAAATGCGAATAAAATGTAAAGATTTCGTCCGTGTTAGAATTAATTTAAAAAATAATATTTAAAGAAGATGACATTTCACATATATTATTTTTTAAAAAGTGACTTACCAAATGTATGTTCTCTGTATTGGTCGGTTCCTAATCACCGCGCACATCCTTGGTCTTGATTATTATTTTATAAAATAAAAAATGACGAAACTATATTTTAGTAATAAAAAAGGACGAAGAGAATAAATAATAATGTGGAGTGGCAGTAGAGTATTCGTTTAGGTGAAGCTGATAGAAAGGTATGTGTTCTGTAAAGTTTGAAAAATTGTCTTTCTTTTATGTTTATAAATACATTTGATGAAAGCGGTAAACCGTTTTAACAATAGGTTTACTTTGCAGCGTGTGTTCATCGGGAACGGTTGCTGGAAAAAATTCGTAAACGTACGTTTGATTTAATTTTTTTTAAATTGATATAATTTAAAGATGCAGTTGTTTGAAATTTTTAAATAATTCGAAATAGAAGAATTATCCTTGTATTGCAGCAGTTTATCATGAATTAGTACTTGCTATCAAAAGTAAGAATAGCAGGGTGGCATAAGGGAATAGAAGAATTTATTTTCGTTGCCTCAAGCATTCGAACTAATGACATGCGTTATATATGTACTTTTTCATATTAAAATCGTTTTTTAGTTCTGATTGATTCGTTATAAAAAATTGCGGTGTAATGGTATTTGCGGAATGGTAAATGCATTGTAATGGTATGCGGGAAGATAACATGCGGGATTACATCATATATTCATCCAGTAGCATTTGTGTATGTTGTGCAAACATCATTGGTCTCGAACACAGAAAATACTCCACAGCCCTTAAGCCATCTTTGTTCCTTATGCAAGTATATAGTGCACATATATCTAATGTTATAAGAAGCATATTGGACTCCTATCTCAAATCCTTGATCTTATTCCAGAAATCTGCTGTATCTTGTACATAGAATTTCAGTTGCTTCATGCGTATCTGCAAAAAATAATCTATATGCCTAGATACATTTTCTAACGGCCCATCACATGCAGCAATGATGGTCCTGCCCGGAGGTTTCTCAAAGTTTTTATTAACTTTTTGTATAGAGTATATAGTTGGGACCAATAGATATTCTTTTTTAATAAATCTATACTCGTCCCAACTAAGAAGCCCCATACTCTTCCAGGCTAAAAGATATTTGAACAAAGAGTCCTCAGTGTTTTTGTATTTTAGTGGAGTACTTTTTCTGTAGCACTGGACGTCATTTAATTAGCTACATGCCTCTTTCTTGTAGTCTTCCATTAGCCAAAGAACAATCTTTCCTCCTTTGTCGGAGGGTCTTATTACCACATTTTCTTTTTGCAATTTAACAATCAATTGGTTGTATTTCCTTTCCTGGTTTGTGTAAGTTTTACGTGATCTTTTAACAGCAAAATTAAGTTTTTTGTTTCGGCTCACCACGTGCTCACTGAACCTATCCAGGCCATCTCTGGATTTCAATTTGAACGGAGTCTCAGGTCTGGCATGAGTTCCCACAGGAAGTAAATCCTGGCTGCTGGTTTGCTCACCACTTTGCAACTGACACAGGTCCTGGTATAAATCTATGTCAGATACCGTTAGCCCAGGAGAATCTTTGCTGGGAGCAGTAATCACCGTGCTAACTGTAGGGTCAGCAGAAGACCTTTGTTAGTGAAATCTTTTCAGTTTTAATTTTCTAATAAACTGATAAACATCCGCTCGAGTTCTTGTACATTGGAAGTTGGGCTCTGGACAGTAGGACAGTCCCAGGGATAACAATTGCGTTTCAGCTAATGACAGATCTACATTGGCCAAATTGACGATGGTGTTGTCGTCAACATTGTTGGTTCTTTCACCTGTAGATAGCAAACCCTCATTGGGGGTACACACTAGCGTCGGGCCCGCCCGCGCCCCCTCTTTTTGGGCTCTCCACTTCCTGCGGGCCTGGCATCTCCCACTTCTCCTTTGGCATTTTGTTTTGCCACAAATCCCTGTTTTCGTGGCCATAAGGTGTCCCGTCTGCCCTGTTTTAAAATGTCCAATTCTTCCCCCAAGGACAGTTTGATGCCCCCGTGCTCAATAATTCTCCTGGCATTTTCATTGTCCGATTCGCTTTCTGGTATAGAACTCATATCTGAAAGTGAAGAAGCTTCAATACACTGATTCTGTACTTGATTGCCCCCTTGAGTACGTCTGCTTGCTGTGGCAGCCCTTAGTGAGTTCTAGCGCCTGGCATACGTGAAAATTTGGCCATTGGCATGGTCTTTACGGTCTCTTTTAAATGTATATGCCTTGCGCACTTTTATTTTTTTCTCTTCCTTTGCTAATCTTGTGGTTATGTCTTCTCGCATTTTGTGTCCGAGCCGGGAATCACCTTCCTGCTGTTTTATTTCTTCTTCAAGTGCTTCAATCCTGGTTTGTATGTGTGTGTGTATATATATATATATATATATATATATATATATATATATATATATATATATATATATATAGTAGCATTTTTTATTGTATTGCTTTTTGGTTTGTTAAGTTACCCATATCTACCGCAACTCCGGAGATTTACATCTCTGAAAGTTCGTTTTTCAACCCCGTTACACTTCGCAATATGGTTAATTTCACTGACGGCATGCCAGAACGATTATCTCATGACTCATTTATAACTGAATATCAAATCCCTCATCCTTCCACATGAGGCCATCACTTTGATATCTTTTCAACTGTGACAATACCTTTTTTGTGAAGTAGTAGCTCAGCATGATAATGAAACACAAAGTTTGGTGTCGATACTTTGAGCCTTTGCAGGAAACACACTCAAGGCAATGAAAATCCCATGCTTAGGCTGCTCGCACTGAACACTTTAAAAGTCTCTGGCTTTAAAATAAATATACACATTTTGAGGAGAAGGGCGGACAGCAGAAAGTCAATTAGATTTCGCATGTAAAATTCTTCTTTATTTTATAATTGCGCAAATTAATTCAGCAAAACTTGTAGCAGGGTTTGCACTAGATAATTATGTATGTACGAAATTAATTAAATACTTTTAACAAGCTAATTAATCAGCTTCAAGTTGCTTTTTTTTTAAAACTTAATAAAATGTAATGATTTTACAAACCCGACGAATGATAACAGTTGATCTTGCTGTGTAAATTTGTACACGATGTAAATGTTTTGTAGACATTTGAGAACAAGGGGTGCAAACCTGTAGTTAAAGTATTTGTGGTGAATGTTCAGATCACACCTGCAACATACAAACAGGCATATTGTTAAGAGGGTGGTTTGAAACAAAACAGGACTTCTGGGATATTTTTGGAAGTATTAATAACACTGTTGCACTGCCATTCACTTCAATGGGCAAAGCAGCAAGGAGATTATTTCGGAGGCATGCGAGTCAAGATTTCATGATAAATAACACATTTTCTGTTTATGTTTCAAAGACTGCCTTAGTGACTCTGTTTTCTTCTGTTTCATGACTTCGTAATAGTATTGCACCTGACATTACAAATGCCTTTTCCCCATTGTTAGCTAGCAAACCCCTGTTTAATTACCATTTATACATGGTGATAATGCAAGGCGTTGTCTTTAAATCTAAGCTACACAGTTTTTTGGCAAGACCCTTAGTTTACAATATATACCATACACCTAAGAGTCAGATTTGGGTTACTTCCTTGCTCATGATTGGATAACTATTTTGTCTCTCCCACGTCCCTGCTTATGATTCAGCAGCTTTCATTTATGTGCTTGTGTTTGTTCTTCCTACAAACATTTCGGCCTCACAGCATTTTGAATGGACGATATTTCCTTCAACGGTTGATGTCAGTCGTTAGTTATTTGGAGTACATGTGATGAACTATTTCCTCTCCCACTATCTTTCCTTGCTGCCCCTCCTCCCTATTCGCCTTTCTTCTCCACATTGACCATCAACTTCTTTCCCCCTTTTCCACCACCAAGCCAGAATCCTCTGGTTCCCTCGCCCTCCTTTTTATTTCGGTTTTTTGTCAGCCTCTGGTTTGTAGGCAGGCAGCGTTCTTCTATTGGTTTCTAACTCTTCCAAATTGGCTGATCGATGCATCTATAAGTGTTTTTTATTTTATTTTAACAAATCCTATTCAACAATGTTTTCTACGGATACGCATGCATCCCCGGTGGCAATCTTTGAATGGCACTGGTTAAAACAACATGCAGTGCTTCATTTGTAAAAAATAAATCGATGCCAGACCCCTTCATCAGGAGGGCACTGAAGCTTTCACCAACTGCTGTCGATTCCAGTGCAGCCAGTACCAGCAACAACACAATCATTAACCATCACATTCTAACAGGTGTGACAGTTCAGAGAATTCCAGACACCCGAAGTTATAAGAACGGCTTGGTCGGCATGTTTTAGTCGTTTTTAATGTATATTGAACTAATAAACAACTGTAGTTGTTATCATCTCTAAATTACACATACAGTGCCACCATGTGGCAGGCTGTCATAAGTGCTAGTGTTGACAATTAATTGAGGGTGCTGAACACCGGAAACCACTGGCTCAAATTAAGCACTAACAAGTTGTATAGCGAAATGTAAATTGTCAGATTGCAGAAATGCTCCTAAGGTTTACAGTCTATATCCAGATTGTGTAGTGACAATAGGACAGGAGTAGTAACACTGTGTATTAGCTATCTGAAGAGCACCTAGCCTGAACCCATGCAAAGGAAGCCACATCTTAATACTCCTGAGTCAATAATGTGAAAGACATGGTAAAAGTCTAGTCTTTATCCACATAAGATGTCCCTACCTGTGGCTTCTTGTGATTCCATCCACTCACAGAAAGGTTGCTGCTGGGTCCACAGGCTTAGAGTGTTTTCCGATTTGTGTTTTTTTAGGTAAAGTAATTGGTGCGTTTAATTTTTGGTTACCATAGTAGTGGGAGGGGAAGAGGCTGAGGAGCTCCCAAGATTAACATGGGCTCACGTTGCATTCTACACATTAAGCTTGGCAGCAGCTCATGTGGTATGCTTTTAGTAATGGTTTTACCTCAAAGTATAACACTTTTTTATACTGATTAAAAAGCCACCCTGTAAATATTTGGAACGCTATTCAATAGAGTGCAGCATAAAGCACTGTATATTGTAAAAATAAATAAAAAATGTGCAGTCTGAACACTTCTAGGATGTAGAGTGAGCAAAGCGTGAATGTAATGACTTTATAAAAACAAGCATTGGTAATGCATCGGTTTCACTTATGTGATGAATAAAGAGCTGTTGTTATCAATCATCGTCTGGGAGAAGGAAAGAGATCCCTGACAAATAGCAAAGGAGTGTAGAGGATGTCGTGCAGTGGCCAGAGCTGCTGACTCCAGAGGTGGGGATCCAGGCTTGAGTCTCCGCAGCGCAACATCCTGAGATTCTATCCAAATAACTTAAGGGCTTATTATGATGTTGGTCGGAGTTGCCACCAACTGACACCGTCGCAGAATCAGGACCGACCGACCGACCTCCAGTCACGGTCCCAACTGCATGATTATGATGCAACCGCACACTGTGCGGTCGCATACTCCCATTTCTCTATGTGAGCTTGTGTTATGGCCATAAACCGTCCGTAACACAAGCTCCCATAGAGAAATGGGAGATTGTGTTCATCCCTGCTCCCCATGGCAGACACCTCAAGGTGCCCGCCACAAGGTGCAGGGAACAACAAAGGGGCA
The DNA here is from genome assembly GCF_964261635.1 of Lissotriton helveticus. Taxonomy (NCBI): domain Eukaryota; kingdom Metazoa; phylum Chordata; class Amphibia; order Caudata; family Salamandridae; genus Lissotriton; species Lissotriton helveticus. Next base: position 1,119,096,639 of record NC_136070.1, read on the forward strand.
CCTTAGATGCCCCCTTGGCCCCCAATCGGAGGTCACATACAGATCGGGCCCTGCTAGGGGCCCCCAGACATGCTTTCCGATAGGCTTTCCATGTCAGAAAGCCTGGCATGGAAAGCCTGTCAAAAACCATGCATTGTAATCTGGACAGCGTAAAACATCGTCCATATGGATTATGGCTGGTTTCCGACTTGCTGACCGGCTCCTTGAGCCAGCCAAAATCGGGCCTGAAGATGGGTTTGGGGGCAAGACAGATCATGTTGGGGTTCATTTAGAGATTAGCATATGCAGGACATTCCTCCCATGTTCATGGTTGCTCCACCCCATTTAGAGGTGTAAGAACCTCAGGATTTCTGATGGCAGAACTACCAGGCCAGGTCCTTCCCGAACGGGGCCACAAGCAAACCAGGACTGATTTCATCCTAGTTAGCGCTCATGAGCCAGGTATAGCTTGGTTCCAGTGAGACAGTGTGCATCCCACTTAGGGTGACACACTAAAGCAGTGGCGACTGGTGGAATTTGCGATTGGTGAGACATAAGAGCAATGAATGAATTTTTGTGAAGCAAGCAAGGCTGACGTTTATGAAGGAAGTAAAAACAAAATGGTGCCGTTTTAGCACTATTTCTGTGATAAATGGACCAAAAATACAGTTCTTATATGCATTTATAAAGGAAAATTCATAAAATATTTAATAGAATTTCTAGTTTATCAAGCAAGTCTGGAATCTAAAGGGGCCTGGAGTACCGGGCAAGACTGCTTGGGCTCTACCCTTTTCAATATAAAAAAACATAACATAAGATCATACATTCACAAAGAAACACACTTGGCCCTGTCTGCTCTCCCTCGGTAAGTTTTAGCCGAGCCCCAGGTGAAGTTCAGAATGGGCATGCAAGGGGACACTTCAGGGGGCACTAAACATAGTGCAGGGACCGTTATTGTTCTTGCGGAACGCCAGGGGTCTTGCTGTTTCCACCACGGCATCCTGGAGAGTTTTCTCAGCACTTCTTGGATGCCTGGTCTTTTCATGCAGGAAGGCGGGGACAGAACTGTCTAATTTGTAAAACCTACGCCTGGTCATAGCGATCGTTCCTGTTGGTTAGTAACACAACGAATGTTTGAAGGCACAAAAAATACCAGCTAATGTATTGCTGATATGCAGACATTACCAACGCCAGCAATAAAATGATTTGTTTACAAGGCTGTGTTTGTGTTTTCAAGAACAGAACCTCTCACTAGTATTCAATAAGATCTAGGTAATATATCCTACATAGATTCAAATAATAACATTGTCCCAAAACAGAAGTTATTGAAAGAACATATTTTTCTTTTTTATTCAAATAGTTTTTTGATAGGCGCTTCAATTTTGTGGTGTTGTGTTGTATATATTTTTTATGTTTGTATAATGCTTTAAGTCTCTTTTGTGTGTTTTAATGCTCTTCTTGTTATTTGATTTATATGTTGAGAGTCTGTGAGATTGGTAGGACAGTGTGTTTGGATGAACTGTGTGGTTGTTGTGATTGGGCCTATATGTGTTATTTTCCTTTTTGGGGGTATTGTATATAGTATAAATATATGTGTATACAATGTACATACAAAATTGGTACCATGATTAAGATATATTGTTATTTTTATGTTCTTGCTTATCAAAAAACTATTTGAATAAAAAAGAAAAATATGTTCTTTCAATAACTTCTGTTTTGGTACAATGTTATTATTTGAATCTATGTAGGATATATTACCTAGATCTTATTGAATACTAGTGAGAGGTTCTGTTCTTGTTTTTGCCTTTTTTCCCTGCCTCCCTCTCCTAGTATCAGTTTTCAGGGACCCTCTGTTGTAATTTTGATGTGTTTGTGTTTTCAACCTCATCCTACAGTTTCAGAGATTCAAGCAATCAGTGATAATTTTTTTAATGTTAGATTGGCAATTTCACCATAGTTTATCCACCATCTGCAGCAGTTGGGATTTTCTATAAGATGGTAGCAACAACAGGAAGTGAGTTAATGTCAGGTTGCTGCTTCTATCTATTACTTCAGTCTTCCCAATAGTGCAGCTTCATAGTTGTCATGAAAGGCAAAGGGTTGTATAAACGGTTCAAATCACTATTGGTTAAACAATGCAAGGTGATAGCTTGTCAGGATTTTGCCAAACCAGTTACATTACACAAATTCATTTTCCAGCTACATGGTGATTTACCCAGAATCACAGGATGTTGAGCCAACACCGAGAATTTAATTAGTCAACTTGTTTTCTAGATTGTGTACATCCTGGATAAATGACTACTTTTCTGTAGCATCTGGTCTTTGTTGCTTCTAAGGCAGAGAGAATTTAGAATAGTGTCAACTGCCTAACATCAGTGCATACTTTGAGTCTGTAGTTTCTGGTGGTGAGGGCACTCAATGGCACTTTTCATGTGCACCAGATAAGGACACATTCATTTATGGTAGGTAGGGAGAGTAAGTGATTTGCCCAGAATCAAATGTTGAGCCGACACCGAGACCTGAACCTCGTTCCCTAGCTACGACGTCGGCAGCTCTGGCCATAACGCCACATCCTCTCCCCACTTTCCCAGTTAGTAGTTAGTTCTGCTTCGGCCGGTGATAACAGGAGAAATGGGCTGATGTAAGCTGCCTCATGACAAGAGCCACTACACTTATTTTGTTTACAAATTAACCACCTAATTTATTGCCTCATAATGCTACAAATCAGAAAACGAAGGACAGTGAATAGAAGGAAAAGGAGAAGAGAGTGGCAGAATTCTCAAGAGGAAAGTGAGAAAAAGGTAGAAAAGGAAGAAAAAGAGAGAGAGCAGGGGAGAGAAAGAGAGATCATTCAACACTTTTTTGTGCTAGTTTTAAATTAAAGTTTGCTGGGTAGTCTGCGATTGAAGTGGTACATGATTTTCGTATATTTTCTGCCATTTATGCATTCATTAGTTTTTTGTTGAAGCTAATATGAGGAATTCTGGTTTTGTTTGAGTTTCATTTCTCTTTGGGTCATCCAGACTAGGAAACGGTCACAGCAGTGATAGACCTTGGTGTTGTGACATACTTTCAATCGCTTTCAAGCTTCAACTGGCACGTGGCCCTGTTCCATGTAAGACCCCTTTAATCGCTTCTGGCTCTTTAGCATCTTGGGACTTGTAGTCTTAGACTCCCATCCCGAGTTCTGCCATAAAGCTATATAGTGCAGCTTTTCTTTACTAAAAGTTGAAGACAGCCTGAAGGTGTAGGAGCCAATATTAGGGTGCTGTGCAGATAGGACTCTATCCATAGCCAAAATTTGGACTCAGACCTTTAAGTGGGCTGGGTTTTTATCGGTTTCAGACCCAAGGGTGACTAGTGACATTTGAAAGTGGTGAGGCGTAAACGTTAAGGCAGTAGTACACTGATTATGGGAGTGATTGACAGTGTTTGGTCAGGTCAGGTGTAACAATCAGAGATAGCTCCAATCTGGGCATGTTCTGGCCACAGTCAGTCTTTCTAATGAAGTTCAGAGTTAAAGTCAGTATTTTCAAGGGAGTAACTTACTTACTGTTTTGCTGTGCCCAGAATTCACTCTAGTAAGATCCACCCTTCGGTTATTCCTCCCAAGTTATTTCTGCTTGCAAAAATCAGATCATTGGCTGAGCAGTGTTAGCATCCACACCGCTGTCATGTGTTTTTGAAAGTGGCCTCTGCTACATTTTGGGTGCTGATTACTTACACTGACAATTGGCTAATCAATGTAATTACCAGAGACTTGCTAGTGAGACTGCCACCTGTGGAGGGAAATTAAATATCAGTACTTAGGGACACAATACATAAGATGACTTGTTTGGTGCAAATGTGCTGTTTAACACCATATCTGTGACCAGGGAAAGGGCCAGGACCTGTATAGTTTTTGGCATCTTAAATTACCGCTAGACCAAACTATTTATTTTTATCTGATCTGGTACTTTATTTATACCTTTTCTTTCAATCTTTTTTAAGTCTTCATAGTGTATTCAAAGCAGAAGAGACATTGAAGTCTATATGCAGACAATACTAATGTGCTTATAGTTCACAAAACATTAAACAACAAAAATAAGTATGCGATACACAATATAAACATACATGAGTGAAAAAATCATAAACAATACATCCTGTTATCTTAATACCTTCTGTGGCCTTTAGCATCACAACCCAAATATTGTTTCCAATATACATATTATGTAGACATTCAAAAGATGTTACATGCTTAAACATTTCAATTAAGGAAGAATGAGGGAACACGGGGAAAACACTTAAAGTTATTATCGTTTTAGTTTTCCTTTATTTCACTATTGCAAAGCAGTGGGGCAGCACTCCTCCACCTTACACAGGGCACTGTCTGGAGACGTATCCCTTTCTGCAGTTGAGATCGAAGACAAAAGGCCCCAATGAGAAAACAAAGCCAAGTAAGAAAACAAACATCGCATAATGTTTTTTCTCACTGAAAGTAAAATTGGTGCTGGTTTCTCGCGATCTGTTTATATTACAGATAGTCAGAGGCTGAATATACAAATTTCGAAAGTAAACTGCCTATAAAGCAAAAGCTTCTGCAGAGCCTTTTTTTCACTAAAGCTCTCTAGTGGGATGTACTATTTGCTTTTTTTTTTTAACGTAAGACTTTATTTTCATTTGCCAATATTACACAGCTTTATGTCTACAACCCTGAGGCCGGCAGCGATACGTAATGTTCGTAGAGGATAAGTGGTACACAGCTTTTCAGCCGACAACCATCGGTCCGGCAGCAAAGTTTAACTTAATGGCAGTACATACGATAACAAGTTCTTGTCAAAATCATAGATTGTCTTACTTTTATATTTTTAGAAACATAACTCAACTTGTGACTCAATAGTTCAGGTAGATATCTCACGGTATCGCAACCATTCAGTCATTGCCCACACCAATAATTCAGTCTATACGGTTACAGTACTTCTCTCCATTCCCAGGGTGCCTGTAAGGCAACCGTCCGGGCAGCCTAGGGGTCCCTAGTGTACCCTTCCAGCACCGTTGTCAGTCCACGATCAGAGCCATTCAGTCTACCTCTTCCTCATCCTCTGAGCTTTCATTGCCCTCCTCCAACAGAGATTCACACAGGTCCCCCGGTATCTATTCCAAGGGAGCCAGATCTTGTTCCACTTGCGAGGATTGGCTCTCATTTTGTAAACCGCGCGTTCAGTCACCATAAGCATGTCCATATTTCGGCACCATTGCGCCAAAGTCGGTGAGTCCACTGCCCCCCATCTCTGTGCTATATCTCGCTTGGCGACCATGATACCTATGATGGCCCATAGTTGTCCCTGGCGCGTTAGGTCATTCTGGCCCCATACATTCAGCAGGCACACACGTGGGTCGGGTGTAAGTGATACCTCTAGAGTTTGGGAGACGGTGCGCAGCACCTACCGCCAGTAGTCAGCGATAATCGGGCAGTCCCAGAGTGTATGTAAGAAAGTACCTTCCTCTCTACAGCCCCTGAGGCAATATGGGTGGTCGACCCTGTGCAATTTATGTAGTATGGTCCTCGTGAAGTATACCCGGTGTAGAATCTTAAGCTGCACCAGTCGGAATCAAGCCGAAATGCCCGCTTCCCTCGGGGACCCAAGTGCAGCGTTCCAGTCTGTCTCGTCCATATCACCTAGTTCGCCCACCCATTTTTCCCGCAGCTTGCCCAGTGGGTCTGACAGGTTATTCAGCAGCTTACGGTATGTGAGGGAGGTGGCGTTAGCTTGCATGTAATCAGTAAGTAGGCGATCCTCCAGTGGAGAGGATTCCGGGACCTCCGTACCTGCCTCAATTGCTGTCATCAATGCATGTCTAATTTGGACATAACGGTAGGTTTCGTTGGGGCTCAGGTTGTATTGTTGCTGGAGGTGTGAAAACGGGACTACCCCTTCCTTTGTCCACATGTCCCCCACCGTGAAGATTCCTATATTGTCCCATTGAGTGAATCCCTTACTGTGTCGTAGGTGACCCAATGCCTTAGTGTCCCATAAGGGTGTTAGTTTCGTTATGACTCCCCCCCACTTAAGCCTCGCCTGCGCTTTGTGCCACAATGTCACTGTGTGTTTAGTTGGACCCATTAGTTTGGATGCCAGTCCCTTGTGGTATAGTGGTGCCAACAGGCTGTGTGTACCCACTGTGTTCTGTCTGCGAGGTAGGCCGGGTCGTTCTGTGGGGCGTGCAACCATTGGTTGAGAACCTTAAGGTGTGCCGCCCAGTAGTACAATTGCATATTTGGCAGGGCTATCCCACCGTCGTACCAGCTTCTATTGAGCTTCAGATGTGCTATCCGGGCTGGGTGTTCGCCCCACAATAAACCAGTCACCATGGCTGTCACTTTTTGGAAATATCGTGGAGGCACCAGGGTTGGTGTATTTTCGAGCACATAAAGGAAACGGGGTAACGCCATCATTTTAAACAGCGCTGCTCGCCCTAACAGCGTCAGGGGAATGGTTTTCCAGTGTCTCACATCATTTCGCAATCGAGCAAGTGGTGGCAGCAAGTTTTGCTCATAGAAGTCCGTGGGGCTATGCGTGACGTGAATCCCCAAGTATTTAAAGGAGGTGCCCGCTATTGCTAGTGGGCAGTCACTGGGGAGACTCGGAGAAGGACCCCTCAATTCGTAAATCACTGATTTTGTCCAATTAATCGTTTATCCAGATACCCGCCCGTGTGCGTCACACAGTGCCAAAAGCTCCGGGATACCCTTCTCCGGGTCCGTCAAGTATATCAGCATGTCATCAGCATAGAGGGAGATTCTGTCTTCCCAGTTATCCCCCCAGTGTACCCCCTTCAATAACGGGGTCGTTCTGATTACAGTGGCCAGTGGCTCTAGGACTAACGCGAATAGCAGAGGTGAGAGTGGGCATCCCTGCCTCGTCCCTCTAGCCAACGGTATGTCACGGGAAATGTGGCCATTCGCCGCCACGTGTGTCATGGGTCTCGCATATAGGAGTCATATCCAGGAAAGGAACTTGGGGCCAAAGCCCATGTGGGCAAGCACTGCAAAGAGATACTGCCACTCCACCATATCGAACGCTATCCTGGCATCCAAGGACAGGATGGCTGCCGGTTCCGTCAAAAGCGGCGCGCGCGCCACCGCTCCGTGTACTTTACGGAGGTTTAACGCCGTATTCCTGTGCGGCATAAAGCCCGATTGGTCTGGGTGAATCAGGTGAGCGAGGTGTGGCATTAGTCTGGTAGCCAGCAGTTTCGCCAGAATCTTGGCCTCCGCGTTGAGGAGTGATATCGGGCGATATGACGCACACTCAGTGGGCGGCTTGCCTGGTTTCGTAATTGCCACAATGGCCGCCATACGCTGCTTGAGGGGCAGGATCCCTCATTGTAGGCTCTCCATGTACATACCCAGCAGGGGCGTACTTAGCGTTTCCGACATCGCCTTGTACCATTCGATAGGGATTCTGTTAGGGCCAAGTGCCTTCCCGCAATGTATCGCATTAATGGCCAATTGCACCTCCTCTGTCGACAATTCGGCTTCAAGGTCATCCACCGCCTCCTGTGATAGGGTCGGTGTTGGTATGTCGTGAAGCGCCATCATTGCCGCTTCCGCCTGTTTGCTTTTTTTTAATTGTGCTTCTTGTTGTTTATGTTTTACTTTCAAGTTCATACAGTGTCCAGTGCATGGTAGAGACTTTTACCCACATAACATTGATAAGCTTGTGTGCGTACTGAGAGAAGGTCTGACGGGGAAGACAGTGAATAGCAAAATAGTTACAAAGGCCCTCACTTCAAATCATAGCCTTTGCTGCAGTATTTGCAATAAATTCACCACTCGTTTTGAAGTTCACATTTTAACATCCCCTGCATGACTCAAGAATGGATGAATAACAAGTACTGCTCCATTCACGCTGACACTCCCAATAAGATGATTTCCCTAATTTGCACCACCCCATATGCACTTTGTTACAACGAGAATTTCCTTATCTGACTTAATTCTTGTACATGCCTTCTGCTGTTGGTAATAACTCTTCCATTCACCCAGCACAGCATAGTCAAACTTCTCTTTTTGACTCCTCCTGGCCAGGAAAAATAAGCTCAAGCTCCCCAGCCAGTGCAAGCACTGATCTTATGCTGCATATAATACTAAGCAGCATAAAAGCAGAGCTACGATTGGCTGGGGCATGCGAGCACAATGGTCCATTGAAGACCGATGGGGCGGTGTCTTTGCTGATGCAGCTCCATGGTATCCTTCAATGTGGAAGCCTGAACTGCGCATGTCATGTTGGTCGCAGCAAAAATATCGGCCAATCTGAAATGAGCAGCTCAGTTTTTGCCTCAGCTGCTCGTCCCACCCTCTGAGAGCTCCGTAGCCCCATAACATAATGAAATAAAATGAATGGTGGATATTCAGGGCTAATTTAAATAGCCAATTCAGCCTGGGAACCTAGTAGTGACTTGCAGCAGGGGGTCAACACCCCTGCACCCCCAAGAACACACCACCACTGTCAGACCCATTAGTAATTAAAAACCGAAATTGAAACGGGTTCTTATTGGGCCCTATATTCCTGTCCTTAATGTTACTGGCACAAACTCTGATTGATTTCATAACAGTGAATGTAAAAAACTTTAAGGTGATCCATGTCAGCGATTTAGTTTCTGCTTATATTTCACATGTTCTACTTAATCTTGTATTTCTTAAGTGTTTTAGGTATTTCCTGGATAATGTGTTTCTCTTTTTTTGTGTAGTATATGACTCACATAATGAATACTTTGAACTATGTCACCTCCAGGTATTTATAAAAACCAAGATTGAGATCTCTGGACTTGAGGCTGAAGGCAGTGCGCGTTTCTCACTGTGCCTGTCAGTGGGTGAAAAACATGTTCAGAATACATGGTCATCCAATCCTTGGCCTCTCTCCAGAGCGCATAGAGCAATGATCATGTATTCCAATTACACTTGGGATTTTGTGCAAATATGTGTGAAGGAGGTACACAGGTGTCAAAATACTGAGAAGGCAATTGCAAAAGAATAGGACTGCTTTCAGGTGAGTGGGTGCATTGTGTGCTGGCGGGGAAGTGTAGGAGATGCAAGGAAGTGCATTCAGGAGAGATTGAAAAGAAGGTGCTGAAGAGGAAAGACATCAGGTTTAACTTATGTAAATGTGCGAAATATGGAGAGAAAAAGGAGTTCATGTCTAACATGGAGTGAACATAACTGTAGTGGTTTGGACGCTCTACAGTCCACTACTTATCCATGCGTCTCGGTAATGTTTAATTCACAGTTTCACAAATTCAGAGTTCAAACATTTTCAACAGTATTAATTATTTACATCAACATCATTGTTGTTATGCAAAACCAATAGACCTGGCAGGTTTATGGCATATACACATTGTCTGGATGCAACAGAAAGCTCAGAGATGCATCAAAATACCAGACAGATGGCACACTATGGAAATCATGGAAATTCAGTTTACGTGTTTAAGCCACACCCTTCATTACATAGCCCACGCCACTTTCTAGTTACCCCCGCCTCGTTTCTTATCCTACATAAAGCCCTGGTTGAACTTAGTGTGTTTCCAAACAATACCCTCTCCAAAGTTCTGTGCCTTCTTAAAAAGGTGTGAATGTTGACAGAGTGCAGTGGGGATTGTGAAGGGAAATGCTTTCACCTAGGAGCAGACAACTGTCCTGCTGGATGGGGAGGCACAGCTGACTCCAGAGGGATGGCGACTAAACCCCCCTCCCCCCAGTGGGCATCTCCAAAAGGGCACAGAAGTGGATGGCATGAAAGAAGCGCATCAAAAACAAGGGTTGGAGAAGTGGCCCAAAGCATACTCAGATTTGAAAGCCTCAATCAACGAGAGGGGATGTGGCTACAAAGGTGGATAAAGGGGCGACTGAAGGAAGCAGTCGGCATTCCCTGGTAATGATTTGGGCTCTTGGTAAGCTGATGATCACCTCCAAAAGGATTTATTGCCTCCAAAGGAAGAAGGTAGTGATGGAGCGGTAATTTCTTCTTGTAATTTCTCAATGCAACACCCTCATGCTACCTCTAATTTACCGCAGAAAAGGTGTTGAGCCCTTCACACCATGTATTACCTTCAGGAGATTTTAAATAAAGATGCACAGTCAAAAATGCAATTAATATTTTAAGCCAATAAAGAGAGTTGTTGAGTATTTTAAAGGGTTTTATTTTCTAGTCAACAGTTAAGTTTTTCTCTGACCCTTTATTCATTAGTAAAATATCAATCAGGTTACAGAATTTGGAAAACAGGAAAAATAGCATTAATACAGAACAGTCTGCATATAAGCATTACATTTAGGAAAGAAAAATGTGGCGCAAAATATCAGTCAAAATTCTTAAAGAGTTTCTAAGAAAAATAGTCTTGCAAAGCTAATCAATAATTAAATAGTTCGCAAAAATCTCCCATTAAGAGAAATAAAATGCATAAGTCAAATAAATCTTTTTAGACCTAATTAATTAGTCAAAGCATAAACTTAAAGTTTAGCATCTAATTCTATCCTGATCCACTGCATTCTCTGCCTGTCTGTGTCTAAAGAGGAAAACAGCCCACCCTTCACAAGGCCTCAAAGGAATGTGGCCTGCAGTGCCAAAATATGATGTGCAAGGACTTTGGAAAAAAATCACCAGGGAACCCCCCACCTGACTCTCCTCGGACGCCCAAGGCTGCACCCGTGACGATCTCGTACCTAACCCATGTGAATGAAGCAAAGCCTAAGCCAAAATGAGCAAGAAGCCAGCTGAGCTAAGAAAGCCAACCACGCCTCCAGAGAGGTCATTATTTATACTCTAATTCTTGGCAGACTACACAAAAATATTTCATCTTCAGGAAAACTTGTACTTGATTGGTCAGTCATGATGGCATAAGGTCTCACTATCCTAACTCATTCTAAAATCCTGACTATACCAGTTTTAACAAAAGAAGCATACATGAGTAAATACATTTATATACGTTTGCAACATTTACTAGGAAAAATGTTTCATTCTAATTTGTCCTTCCTTCCACAGCGCAGTCTAGAAGGATTCTTTATCTAACTTGTACATTGGCACAATCACAAGAATGTCCAGTTCAAAATGGCCTTGACTCCTTCCGCAGTTTGAGTCAAGCTGGTGTCTGCGCATGCTCTCTTCTCTTTTAATGCAAGCCATAGCTTTGCTGGATTCACAGGCAGCCAGTTAATGGTAGGTCCAAAAATAAAACAGACACAAAAGAGAATATTAATTTCATGTAAATCAGCCCATTATGTTTCCCAACTCCATACTAATACCCCTTATAAATGTTTACTCGGCCACGCTATTAGTGTAAAGCAGCTTTTCTAATATTTATGACAACATGCAAAATAAATGTGCAATGTGCAACATAGCATTTTCATGCTTTAGTGTAAATTTTAAAAGCACACACAGTTAATACAGCGCACACAGCAACATACTTTAGTGTTTTAGATAGCTTTTCATGCAAAAAACATTTAGCCCCATGTGTAGTGTTTGATGCATTTGTTAATTCACACACATTATAAAAAGAGGTGTTTTTAACTGAAAATATTTATCAAAATATGCAACAAGTCAAAGTCTTTTAAGACAGAAATAGTGAATTTAGATTGCAAGGGATGAGCTGGGAAGAGAAAAACACATTCTATTAATATTCAAAGCCAAAAAGGCCACTTTCTTTACACTACAAAAAAACACATGTTAATTCAGCAAAAGCATTTCAGACTGAATTAGGCCTCACTTTCATATTTTTCATGTGTCATGTTTTTAACTTGCACCAAAATGTGCGTGGCAATTTAAATACAGTCTGCCTGAAGCACAAAAATAAAACAATGCCTGACTGCAGATGAAATCTGCTCCATCAGTAGCATTAGGCAGGACCGGACTGACGGCGGCAATCAGAGGCGACCCAGCGACCTCAGTGCAGTTGCGGGGAACAATAAACACGCTGGCTCGAGGACCAGAAAAGCAGTACCATCCCTGAGAGACAAGTACCTGCAACAGGTACCGCCACTGCACCCCAATCCGAAGGCAGGGGAGGCATCACCGCACCAGTTTCAAGGGCCAGGAGAAGGGCCACAACTCCCCCTTGGGACAAAGTCCAGCAACCAGCCTCACAGCTGAACCGGGGGCCTGGCAAACAGAGGCAGCCTTGGTGGTAGCGGTGAATACTCACCAGCAGCACCTGATGGGGAAACAACCATTACGACGCGGTCATAACACCGCAGTACCATTACAACGTGGATTTTAGAACGCAAGTTGTTACTACGACTTGCGCTGGAGGGCGCTCTAGACTAAGAAATAGTGTGGTTTACTATTCAAACACCTTCCCTACTGTACGTAGGCTGGAGTTGGAATAGTAAATCATACTAAGTCCAGCACCCTACAGCGCAAGTCATGGTAATGACTTGCGTTGTAAAAGCTGCGTTGTGATGGTACTGCGGTGTTATGTACCGCGTAGTACCATCATACATCCACCTGACGCAAGCGATGAGAAGCGGGAGCCAGCCATCCTGAACGTGCCGATCCAGTTGTCAGGCATTGGGTGCATTCTGGTGTGTGGATCGCACTGAGGGCCCATCACCAAATTGGACATGCATTGCAGGGGCAGGGCGGAGTCAAATATCTTAAAGAGGAAGCACCAGGAAATTAAAAGGCAAGTGCAAACAACGCAAATTTACATGGACGGTTGTCCTTTGGAATGCAATCTGGATTACTTGGCTACACAAACCAAAGCAATTGACTGACCAAAGCAAAAAGTGATCAAAGGGCAGTGTAGCAGCGTGACTGGGAAAACTGGCTGGATTGAATGAGGAGCAAGCTGTAACCTGACTCAGTGGCTAAAGGAGCTAAATAACTGCAAGGAACTACAATTCTTTGTTAAAAGGGCATTTCGTTGCAATTATGGCAAAAGGCAACAAAAAAGCCATGGACGGGAGCACTGAGCAAGCCAAGCAGCCTGACTAGAGGGAGAAGAAGGGGGTCAGAACTGTGGGGCCCCCCGTAATAAGCCTGCAAGGTTCTGAGAAGGGGCCTGAGATGAGGTGCAAGAGGCAGTGTGTGGGCAAATAAATCTGCCCCCCACGTGGCAGGGAAAGCAGCAATGGCACCTCAAGCCCCAGAGAACCAGGGTGCCATGGAAGTGGAGCAACTCCTGTGACAGATGAGGCAAGCAGCTGATCTGTATGGGGCGAGCGGCTGATTTAGCAAGTATAGGGCTCACGGGGCATGCTGGGAAGAAGGAAGGCGCATTTGCCTAGGGGCATGAGGTGCAGGAGTAGCAGCAGCAACCCAGGAGAAAGTCACCCAAGAGGCCACAGAAAAGTGCTGATGCCGGAGTACCGCAGGGGGAGTCTAGCGCCAGCGGAAGCTTGAGGAGGAGCGGGCCCAGGGAGAAGTGACGGCAGAGAGGCCACTGGAGGGGACACCACAGACACAGAAGCAGCAGTGTCTGTTGCATATATTCAGGGCTCGAGTCAGGGTACCACGCGGGTGGACGGCGTCCCCCCACTTATTTTACCGGGTGGACGCCGTCCTCCCTGCCAAACAGCTGGACTTCACTCTTTGGCCTCTCTGGGAGGAGGAGTTTGCCACCTTTTGTGACGTCACTTCCTGTTGTTACGTCGCTTCCGATGACAGCGTCCCCCCACTTCTTTTTTTAGGACTTGTGCCCTGCATATATTCACATGAGGACATAAAAGGACAATTGCCTGAAAGAGATCGTTGGGATGCCTCACGGCAGGGACACTTGAGGGGAGAGGTGTGGCGCCGCGGCCAGGGCGACTGACGCTGGAATCTGGGGACCACGGTTCGATCCCCGGCTCCGGCGGCAGGTTAGCCCAGCACCATGTGACTCTGGGCAATAGCTCGCTTAATCTTCCCGACGGCCCCCAGCGCCTAGAGACCCTTACGGGTGATTGTGCGCTATACAAATGTGGACTTTACTTTACTTTACTTTACTTGAGGGAACATAAAAGGGGTAAGAAATGGACAGCGCTGGGCAAACAGAGCACTTGCATCCCAAGCATGGCCCGCTAGGCCTCGACCGCTGGACATTCGGCAACAAGGGAAGTTTCCAAGCAGCGACCTGCTGTACCAAAAATAATCAACGGAAGGTGAGCTGTCACAGCAGCTGACAAGCATTGACTTATACCACCAGGTCAAGAGACTTTTAATTTACAGGATACTGCATTGCAGATTTTGCATGTTATATTTTGATATGCAATAAGAACAAGGTTATACTGTGGACCGATTGTGAACTATAGACTGTATAGATTTGAACATATTAATGATCGGAGCAATCTTTATAACTTACGTACCAGCTTACGATGTGAATAAACTGTGGCCGGTCTAACACCACAAATGTCTTGGTGTTCATAATTGAGGGGAAAATAGAACAGCAGAAGGGCCTGTGGGATGCTCGCACAGCTGGGGGGTTAACATGCAAAGTGGAATGAGCCCTGTTATAAACATGCATTGCAATAAGCTGGTATTCACATCCCACAGATAAACGTGTGTGCCGGAGAGGAATGTGCTATGGAGTTTTCTGGCATAGCTCAGGCCTGGGCTGATAAAGACTGCTTAGTGCTTACCACTCCTCCCTGGAGCACGTCCCACTGCCTGTTCTGCCTCAAAGTATGACAGAGGATGGAATGGAAAACCTAACATGCGGGACTGTGACAACAAGCAAGAGCATTAAAGAGCGTTAGACACTCTATGTTGTGCCTGTTTTAAATCTTAGTTTGCTGTATGTTAGACAGCAAACTAGGATTTAAAACGAGCACAAAAAGAGCGAAAGCGAGAGGAGAGGTAAAGAGACAAGATTGACTTAACAAATTTGTAATTCTTGCCCTGCGCTCCATCCAGTTGGTGCTGCAGATGGAGTTAGTACACACCATCAGTAGTTTCCAAAAGCTGCTAAAATGCTCTAAAAGATACACGAGGCACAAATGTATGCGAGTGTATCTGTTTACAGCATGTAATCCTCCCTTTCCCAATTTGTCACTGGGTTGAGTGGGGTCAGTTATATTTGCTGACTGCACACCATCCCGTGACGACTTGGGAAAGGGAGCGGTAGTGAGAGGCAGCTCTGACACTGACAAGCAGCCCTGGAAAGTACAGGACTGATGAAAATATTGTACTGCATTGTGTCATTACTGAGCTGTCCCTGGGGACCCCAAGTATTGCAGACCGAGCTGGCACCATGTCAGCTCATAGCCTGCTTACAATCCACCCCTGCCACGACACATGCGCACTAATTTCGGCGAGCGTCATTCCAGGCAGGCAAAGGCATTGTATATTAATGGAAATATGGATGGTAATTACTTTTTGGAATCACCATCAATCAGGCTTGTAAAGTTAGAGGGCCAGGGACCTCCCGCCCATCATCAGGAACCGCCCCTGCGCTAAAGTGTACAAAAAGTGATGGATGGAATGCTTGAATGAATCTCAGACACTGGTAATTACTCATAATTACATGGGCCACATCCCAGTCCATCGTTATTTTGCAAACCACAGTCCACAGACCACACTCCTGCTAGCATAGAGGAAACAGAGAGTACTGACTGACACCTCTGTTGGCTGACCAGGCAGAGGTAAAGTAGGAGCAGATTACTGTAGTAAAGATTAAAGAAGGTGGTTCTTTCAGCACTGGTCCGAGTGAGAAATGCAGAGTCAGAGAAAATAGAGAAATTAAAAAAGAGAAATCAGAAATGTGTGTTGTTTAAGGGAATGATTTGCAGTCATTTCACTGCAAGGCAAACACCGACTCACTCTCGGCGCCTGTTTTCGCCCTGCAGTGATTTCCGCTTTTTTTTGTAACAGGAGTGCCCCGCGTACCTTTTCTCCCTTTTGCAACCTGCTGACGGTCATTTCCCCACCTACAACTGTAGTGCTTTTAATTAGGTGCCGCAGTGCATGTGGCGAAATGTCCGTTGATAGGAGCAAGGCAGCACAAAATCCACATAGCGAAGGTAATCACGTTTGAAGTAAATAATCTTCAAGCTTAACTAGCAGCAAGGAAATCTGTTATTTTGTGTGCAAAGCATGGCAAGAGTTACAGTAGCAGGAGCGATATATTGTTTACTTTGCAACGGAAACTAACCCGCTATTAGTACTATGCACTGAAAGATCTGTGCTTCATGAGAAACAGCAGCAAGGAAATGTGAATCGAATAAAAATCACACATTATATGTACAGCGTGATGATAAAGTACCGCAACTGAAATGTTACAAAACAAAGATGAATGCTGGATTGTTCAGAAGCTTTACTGTTTGGTTGTTGCATTTTGTCTGTGCACTTTATCTTGAAATTGCTGTATAATGTCAGTGGGGAAAAGTATTAGTTTAAGTGAACTTAGTCACACAAAAGAACGAGATAATTTTAAAGGGATTGCAGAAGCAGAGATCCTTCTTTTTTAGGAAACCAATTCCATCCAAGTGTAGTGATTTGCTTTTCTTGAAAGAGATGGCGGGGATGCACATGGTGCAGGGAGTTGCAGAGACCATCACATGAAAGCATCAAGTGCCTATGCAGACACACATTCCCCTGCCAGATTGGGAGAATGAAGAAAGGGGAGCAAGCCTACTCTTGTGAAATGGAAAGTGCATAAGAGAGTGAAGAATGGATTTGAGATTGTGTCTGTACTCCAAGAAGATATTGTGAGGGCAGTGGTCTTACAAGCAATAACATCACTACAAGACGCGAGCCAGCTGGTGACATTTTAGTACATAACTGACCCAACGTTGTATCAAAATGCAGATGTATGGGGGCAAATTTACAAGAAAGTGACCTATCTGTAGAGATGCGTCACTTTCCCTGCGCCACCATGAGAAACCTTTGCGCCCCCCATGGATGCACCGTATTTACAATACGACGCACCATGGTGCAATATTGACAGACGTGTCAGAAATTCTGACGCATCTGTTGGGGCAAAAGCCACGCATTACTGGAGTCGTGCTTCAAGCTGGTGTAAGGTTTAGATGCAGTGGCGTCCTAGAAGTGACGCAGTGAAATCTTGTCGATTTCACTGCGTCACTTTCATGAGGCTTTCCTGCGTGGGAACCGTTTTCCAACACCATAAGATTATGCTTTCAAATTAGTATATTGCAAATAGGCATAAAATAGGTTATTTAATTCAAAGTTAAACCTCTATGGTGTTTCCTCCCCCCAGTAATCTATTTTGTGACATTCTAAATTGTAAATATTGATTTTTGTATGTATAGTTTGTCTGAGAGAGTGAGTTTTGAATGTGAATGTTGATCAACTACGTATGAGTTTTGTTATTCCACTAATGTGTATTTTTATGAAAATGTCATTTTTATGAATATTGTATCCTGTATTGTTTGTCTTTGCTAATCGTTTTGAATCCTTGGTGAACTTTAACCAACGAATTTATCAAAAAAAACTTTCTTAAAAATAAAAGTGATTTAATCTGTGAAATCCCTTTTCAATTCGCACTTAGTTTAATTCTTTGCGCGTAGGAAATTGAAGCTAAATAGAAGTCACAGTACTGGCTTTTGTGTTGTTTTATAGTACGTTGTAAATTGGGCAAATTTTTTACACAGCCGCTGCAGCGGACGAAGTGTCGCAAGGGTCTTGTAAATCTGCCCCAAGATTTTGAGAGGAAACATGATTAGGAGAGGAAGTAAAGGTGGATGCAATCCAACTAGTGTTTCAGACAGTGCTGCTGAAAGAAGAAGCAATGAAGTTGAGCAAGTTTTATAAAAAGCCAGAGGGGCGATGGTAATCCAAAAGATGAAGCTAGTCATTAATGGAGAGAAACCTGTTATGTGATTGATCAACGACTAGTGAGTTGGGACCAAGGCACCCTAATGCATGTTGAGTAGGAGCAAGAGAACCAAAGCCCAGTGCACACAGATGAAGTGAAACAGATTGGGATATAGCGTCCATTTTGCAAAAATATGAACAACTGCTCTTACTGAAGAAACCAAATAGACACAATAAAAGAGGAAATGTTGCAATAACTGCTAGAGGCAAATTGTCTAAAGAACTTCATCCTCCTAGGACAGGAAAAGTGGGTCAAAAAGATCACACTGCTGCTGGATTGTATTGCTGATGATGGTGAACTCCTACAAGCACTGCGAAGCTGCAGAGCAGAAACTCACTTTGCAAGCGCTAAACTTAGGTACTTTAAAAATTAGGGAAAAGTGAGACTGAATGCAGGAATAAATTTATATTTTGCGAACATGGGTAGGGAGGGCAACAAGACATAAATATGAAGGAAGTGCTTACATTTTATATACACTGGGAGAGAGTTATACTTAGTATGATTAAAGTATTTTATTTCTGTGATATAATAAGATTGATTGTGATTGGGGGTAACCTTTACATGAGAAGCACATATTTAGATTAAGGAATAGAAGAAGCATTGCTGCCAGGATAGAGCCAATCATTGCAGGAATTGGATCATGATTGATTAGGAATGCTTCCTCGGATGAAAGGAACACTGTTAGTCCTTCTAAGACCAGCTTTAAGGCAAGTCTGCGGGAGTGATAATAATATTGATATTACTGCTACAAGGATTATTCAAGCAGAAGGCAGTCAGAGTGGTGGGGCATGGCAATAGGGAGAAAGGGAAGAAGTGAATCATAGTGGTGACTGGCCAGCTGCTGGGGTAGATCTTTTAGAAGCTAGGGTAGTCAAGAAGAAAACAGACACTAACTACTGTCCAGCTGAGGAAAGTGAAAGGTGTCAATTTATTATGATGAGTACATTCCAAGATACACAAATGATGTATGGAGCCTGTTAAAACTATAAGACTTTTTTTATTGATTGTTGTGCTTGTGAAATACAGGAGTAAAACGTGCTGTGTAAATATCCATGCTGGGATGGAAAAGTCATCTGAATGTTAATGGACATGCACTCCTGCCCTGAGTGCCATGCCTACTCTACAGATGTGTGGATCCCTAATGCTGACTTTTGTTGTCATAGGCAAAGATGGATCATGCTTGTGCACCATGACATAGGCCTGTCACATAGACTGAGGTCTTGTTGGACTGAGAGGGGTGCCCAAAGAGCTTCCCTCATAACTGTGTAAGGCTTCACCAATTGTTAAGCAGCACAAGCTCTGTGGTGGCAGCATTCTCTGAAGTTATCAATAGGAGTAAGGAGGTTTTAGGTTTCACATGCACAGCACTTGCGCTGTGCTTGTGAAATCAGTTTTTTTTTTTCATATAATATAAATCGTACAAGGAGCTCACATTCCGCCTCCTTGATTTCCTAGCTTTTCATTGGTTTCTGAACTTTCCATTTACTTCTCCTCCATTTCTATTGCCTGTACCATATTTTCCTGCATTTACCAATGCTATTTTCTCATCTGCTTCTCTTATCAGTTTCCCATGCCTGAAATACTGTTAACATCTGCTTTGGTGGAACTATTTTTTCAAAGTAAAGTTTTGCCTCTCTGCTTGTAAGTCTTGCAGTAGATTTATATAGCGCAAATTATCACACATAGAGATTAAATGATTTGCCCAGAATCACTGGATGTTGTGCCTCTGAGACTCGAACCGGGATCCTCTTTCTTTGATTCAGCAGCTCTGACTGCTGCACCACATCCTTTTCACTCCAATAGTACTTGTTTCCTGTGGTATTTTTTTACGGACTGTGTTGATGTACATATTGTTTACATGCATTCGGGGGACACATCCTTCTTATTGTTTCTTTTTAATTTCTGCACTTTGTTTACTTTTCTTATAAAGCTTGTATGGAAATGTGTTATTCTGCACTTAAGGCAGATTATTATGATGTGAGACTTCATTTAAATATTCTGCGAAAGCACAGTGCTAAACTCTTTTCTTTTTTTAATTAAAAGGAGCTTGCCTTACAATGTGCGTCATGTATTACTGACAACCCTTTGTGAGATTGCTTTAGCATAATTGCAGCTCAAATTTTATCTCACTGTTCCTTTCGACAACCCTCACTGCTTTTAAATGTCACTTTCATCCTTTCCCAGCTCTCTTGCAAGTTTGGTGAGAGCATGTGGCTGACTATGTCTAGTTTTGGCACGGCACCAATGTCTTTCTAGCTGTTCCCTTGTGTAACCCTCCCTGCTTTCTAATGCCACTTCAGCTTTTTCCAGCTCTCTTGCATGTTTGGAGAGAGCATGGGTCCAGTCCGTCTAGCATCTGCATGGCACTGATGTTGTTAAAGCTTTATTACAGTTCATGTTTTTCCCTCACTGTTTTCAAATGTTACCTACATTTTTCCTGGGTCTCTTCAACAGCGGCAATATTTGTACCCAGTGCATATATATATGATCGAGATGACATTCTATGATATATCGAATTGTACATAGTCTTTCTTACCCAGTGTAAGATGTGCTTTTATTGATTTCACATAGCGAAACCAATGCATTTCCAGGGCTTGTTAACCGTTGTCACTGTAGGGAGGCCTATACGCTCACTCATGGTTAAAGTTTATCTGCTGTGCTCTTAACTCACCTTTGGCCTACATCAATTTGGTGTGTAGTGCTGCGTAGCACGAGTGGTGTATCTGGGCTCGTTGGACGTGTGGCTCGGAAGGGTATAACACAGGGAGAATGCAGTACTGAGCATTGTGTGCATGGTAAATGCATGTGCTGAATGTACGTGTGCCTAAGAATGGTACAGTACATGAAGGATACATGGCTGTGCAGTGTGTGTAGGTTCTATACATGCACTGGGTGTATGGATGCCTGTGGATGGTGCAATACATGAAGGGCCCTTGGTTCTATTTTGGTAGACCAAGGCCTGCATGGTGAAACATGAAGAGGACGTAGAGAAATCCCCTAGACACATTTGTGGATTGCTGCTTCCCTGTAAGCTTGGCATGACACACCCTGTGGAGGGGAGAGCCAGGCTTCTCCTGTACACTTCAAAGGTTTCCCTTTGATTCAGGGAGAGGATGGGGCTGATAAGAGAATCATAAAGAGCAGGGCTAGAGCCCTGGGCTTACCTTTTGATACACATATCATTGTGGGTGACATCCAGGTGAGAACTTTAGTTACTCCCATGTCCTTTGTTGTGGTGTTATCAGCTTTGAGGTCACCCCTGCTGTGACAGACTGCTTTCAAGAGTAAGAATTTAGCAAAGGAGTGGGCAATTCAATAGAAGCACACACCCAACATAAACTTCAAAGACTCAGACTCTAAATCACATTTGGTGACTGGAAATGGACTATAAGAAGAGGAGCATGACATTTTTATCTGCCAAGCCAGAGGGGCTGTGTGAGGAGGGGAATCTCTGAAGGCTTTTGCTTGTGAGCAGGTTTGGGACCATGGCCTGCTAGTCTCCCTGCTGAGTGAGGGGAAATCACTCAGGGTATCCAAGACCGCCTGGACTGGAGCACCAGCGCATCGTTGTTTGCCAAGACCAGTGTGCCATGAGAGGAAGAGCAGGGCATTGAAGGGAATGTGGGGAGTCCTGTGGCGTGGACTCCATTTGCAAGGTGTGCTGCACTGATCAGGTCACTTCCCATGTGCAGTGCGAAGTTGGGGACTCTTGTGTGCCAAAGGAAGGCTGCTGTGAATTGAATCATGTGCATCACTGCGCAGATCGGGTCCGAGACCAGTACACAGTGGGAAGCGGATATCCTGTGGGCCACTGTCAGTAGAATGCCATGTGGTAAGGGCTGTAGCCTGTGTGCATATGCCAGGAGGGGGAGCCACACATGACTTCACTGTGCTGAACAGGCTGATCAGGCTGAAGCCCATGTACTATGAGGTTACAGTGATCCTGAGTGCCAGACGGGGCCATCAGGACCAGCAAGTCATGTGACCTGGTCAGAGTCACCACCGAAAGGAGTGAGGCTGCTGTGGGACCCTCCGCACATGCCCGGGATGAAGGATTTGTACCAAGAGCTTCATACCACCACTGCCCCTTCCATTGCAGGAGAAACCAGTGACTTACCTGTCACGAGGAGCCACCAAGAACCCATGTGAGGACTCTTCAACCACTGACTGTAGCCCACGTGAGCTACATGCAGCAAAATCATCTGAATTGGCTGCTGCTGATCCATCGTCTATGGAAAAGGCATGGTCAGGAACTGTGGTTGCTCCGATCCTGCGAGGTGGGTGTAAAAATAATTTTGGGCTAGTCTGCCCTGGTGGAATTTGCTGCTAGTTAACTTTAAAATACAGTCATAGTGGAGTCATGAGGCTCAGACTACTTGTGGAGCTTACTCTGAATGTTGCCTCTAGTGACTGGGGAATACCACTATCCCTAGACGCACAAAAGTAGTGAGATCAGGGGAATACCTAACAAAACGCTAGAGCTCTTATCCCAGGGGGACTGTGTAGTTGTTTGTGAATGTCTGATATTTCCTTTTTGAGAAATAAAGTACTTCTCGTATACTTCAATTTTTTTTTAAATTAAAGTGAGTATTTGCCTGGACAATGATTTATTGCTGCTGCACTAATTTTCAGTTGTGAGCTTGTGTTCACTCTCCTGTATATACACCTACCCTAGCCCTGAGGAAACATTGGACTGCTCTACTTCACTACCACATTACTACTGAGAGTCAGGTGCAGAAGGGGTAGTTGGCCCAGTTGCTCAGATTCCATAGTAATTAAGGCCTGGGACATCAGGATCAAACGACCTCAACCCCCACGGTTGGACCCAGTAACCCCTGCTTGCCCTGTGGCCCTTTGAAGGGGTTTCTAAGAGTTTATTAATGTACTGAAAATAGAAATGCAACAATTAGGGAATAGTGGGACAGGAGCTAGGGGGAAAGGAGGAGAACATTTGTAATTTATACAACAGTGGAATCTAAATGTATTCATTCTATCGCAGCCAACCACTTTGGATTTGGGAGATAGTTGAAGTAGCAAGTGCCAATGCATAGTGATAAGAGAATGAAGTGCAAATAGTCCAGTATAATCAGAATTTATGGGTGAGTGAGTGAAATGTTTTTGGCATCAATTGTTCTTTCAGTGGTCCACTGGGCAAGCTTGGTCCCCATAGTTTTCCCAAATATCAGGGTAGCTGGGCTTTCCCTGCTTGTAGAATGAGGGGTTGATCTTCAGGCACAAAGAGTAGAATGAAGAAATGACTTGCGCTCAAGTTCCACTACTGCAGTGCACTGAACAGCCTTCTTACGAGGGCTCATAAAATGCTTAACTATGCCATTTGCTGTGGCCATCAAGATACACTTCTCTGATGCTTGATCTTCAAATGAATAAGAACATCTTTGAATTCCCCACCATTGAATGGTGGGCCATTATCAGATTTTAAAATAGATGGAACTTCCCAGGTTGCACATATACCTTCTAGTTTTTCAATTACTCGATCTTGAGTGATTGACAAAAGTAGTCATCTACAAGTACCATAAGGTAATGACCATTTTTAAGGAGCTAAAAAAGTCAACTGTACTTTTCTCCCAGACATGTTTTGGAAGATCTGGCATGATCAAAGGACAAATGACAAGCCTAGAGTTCTCTCTCAATTCACTCATCAAGATGAGGAAACCAAACACGGTCCCAGAGGGCTCTCTTTGTGACGACAATTCCACAATGAAATTCATGTGCCACTTCAATGACAGGCTGTCATAGAGTTTCATGAATGACAATTCTCCACCCACGCAAAATAATCCCTTCTTATGTAACTGACAGTTCATCACGAACATTCCTCAGTTTCTGATATTCACCTTCGTTATCAGGAGATTGAGAATGTGTTCCCAAGGACTGATGCATAGTAATGTCTTTGAGAATGAGCATATTCCTATCTGCATTGTGGCAGCACTTATCTGCTCCACGGACACAGCTGCAAGAGTGCTGGATCTCACAATGAAGTTAACATAGGCCTAATCCAATTCAGAAGGGGTACTCTGACACTGTATCTGCACTCGAGAAAAGTAGTGGGCAGGGTTTTGATCTTTTTCTGCCCGGTGCACCATGGTGTAGTTATACTTTTGCATTTGCAGCCTTCATCTCACAACGTAGTGAGCAGTGCTTGTTGAGCAGTAAAAAGCATAACATGTTTCCCATACAGAAATACATGAAAGTGTTTGCAAGCCCACACAACAGCTAGGCTTTCTTTCCTAGGCTGAGAGTTAGCTCATTCAGTCTGTGATAAACTTCGGCTAGCATAAGCTACAATACACCTTCATGCATTCGCATGTCAACTATGTTGGGCAAGAATCGAGCCCAAACTCACTGGATTGACATCCCCAACAATCTCTGTATGCAATTTAGGATCAAAATAATCCATTTCTGTAGCATTTTCCATAGCATGGTTAGTCATCTTGAAACTTTAATCACGCTCCTGTGACCACTGAAATGAAACATTCCATTTCATTAACTCTCTCCATGGGGCACTCACAGTGGCAAAGTCACAGATGTACCTGGAAAAGTAGCTGGCCAAACCACAAAAATAACGCAGCATGGTTAAATCTCTTGAAGGAGATATTGTTATATGGCCGTTAGGGTCCTTCTTAACATTGCTTAGTTAGCATGAGCTCTGCTGCCATGATGCTGCTTTTGCACACGTTACTACATGACTTTATTTTGCAAGACTCTGTTTGTGCCTTTCACATGAGAACCATCTGCTTTCTTCATTCTCTGCTGTTCCTGGAGTTTAGTCTGAACACAATGTGCAAGGTCGATAAATATATCCCTTGTTATTCTGTTCTGCTCAGTCCCTAGCTCCTAGACAAAACATGCTAAACACAGCTGCACTGTTGGAAAGCTTGTGCTTTGATATTACGGGGATGCATGTTGTTCACACACACTTAGAGAGGGACCTTTGCCTGAAGAAGAGCTATGCTGTTCCTATGATGTAAACCTACCATCTAGGCTCTAAGGTATGGGGTCTGCTGACAAAGCCCAGATATTTTCCTTTACATAATAACCCTAAACTTACTAAGGGGAGGGGGGTTAAGCCTTATAGTATTTATTTCACTGTCTGTATATGATGACATCCCCCTTTTTATTCTATGGTATTGTAACAATGCTAACTGTTCTAGGTTTATGCTTTTTACTGCTGGTAGTGGCTCGTGCACTTCATTATAGAGCACAGTAGTTAAAATACGCATTTTGAACTATACAGTGACTCTGACAATCCTTATTGTGGACAAGTGCGAGTGAGTGAGTGAAAGGGTATGTCTTGCTACCGCAATTCCTGACAGAGTCGAGAGTGTTGTGTTCTGAGTTGTCTAATCATTTGTAGCTTTGTGATTATGTAGGAGAACAAATGAGACACTATAGCGAGTCGGTTTTGGGATTTTGGTGCTAATGTGGTAGGAAGGTACAACCCCTATACATGAAGGTCCTGTTTTCCTGCGCATAGTTCTGTGTATGTGCAGAGTTCCCGCAACATGGCCCGCCAACGTTTGGTCTGGTTCTTATCTGTGAGACTCCTGAGTAGTGCTTGTGCTTGTCCACAATCCCCTCACTTCTGTTTCCGGAGACAGCTGTGATGGTGTAGCCCCCTAAATTGTGATATTTATTAGGTTTTTCAAGCTTGAATTTTAAAAGGCTTTCTCTTTCTTTTAACCCTTTGTTGCACTGCCACGCATAGGTTGTTATTTTCTGTTATTCATTATGGCAGTTGTTATTGTGCCTCCTAACCCTGCACCGCTCAGGGCTTATCTAACTCAATATGGAGTACCTGATGCAGGTATAGCGCTAATCTTTATTGTAGATGCGGATCCAGCTTTCCGCTTCGAGGTATTTTATTCTTGGGTCACCTTTCTGGCAGTCGATGGGACAGACAATTTGTTTCATGAGTATACTGCCACCGCTACTCTGCTGTAATAAAGACCTTATAGATCTCTTGAGGTTCCGCTAACAGCTTGGCAACACCAAATATGGTTTAATGGCACCCTTCCACACCCAATGACTCTGGTCCGTTTAGGCCCCTTATCAATAGATAGGCCACTTGGCCCATTTTGGCTGGGTACACCCTGCACCCAACTTATCTCACTGCTACAGTTGTAGAGCTATGCGTATTACATACTTCATTAATACGTAAACATAGGGCTGTTATTCAGTTCATGACGCGCAGCTTCCAGGTGGGATCACCTGGCACTGCTTCACAGCCACCTGCACCTAGTGGTGTGACCATCAGTCGTTTGATGGTTAATTCCGTAATGGGCAAGCATCCCCAGAATAAGGATTAACTCCCTTATTCACTTAGCGAGAAATTTGGGCAACTCGAAGTTGTTTTTCCAAATACCACACCTGTGGAGAAGCACAGGATTTTGACAATAAGTCTACCAAAAAACCTTGTGCCCGAATTAGCTGATTGTAGCATTTGGGGTAAAGTGTTTGCAGCGGTATATTCGATGTGTTTTGGCACCCCCTCATTGACCATTCTCCGATCCGTAATTAATCATGATCAGGAGGAACATGGGGCCGAGGCGGTCCTGGAATTGGGAATGAGACTGGTGGGGGTGTTCGACATTGTTTGCAAAATGATTCGTACAAATGTTAAGGGTGATGCTGTAAGCTTACAAGTGGTGCAACTCTTGGAGGCTGTGGCAGACGCAAACAAGCAACGTAAATTGCCAAAGATTATTTCTAAAGCTTATAAAACCATAGGGAGCAATAGTCTGGGAATCGAGCCTTTTACTCAACCACAAACTCAAACTTAAACACAAAGTCAACTAAAGGCACAGACTGATAAAGATGGGCGCCTGTTCTTTCCTAAAAGGAACAGGAGAAATAAAACAGGGGCAGCAACAACCAAAGAAGGGTTCGCGTGCTGGTTTACCAACACCTGAGTCTTCTGAGCGTACTTATGACTGGCACGACTGCATGAAAATGTAGACTCCTGATAGATTTCAAGTCCCTAATGAGGGCTCTCCTCGTTCTTTACAGGACACATCAGACTCTCAAGTTGTTGGTGGGGAATGCCAGGTCTTGACAAAAGTCCGACTACACAACATGGACGAGATCAACCTTGACAGTTTGACATTAAAGCCAAACAAGAGGATCTGCCTCATTTTAGATCACTGTATCAGAAGAAGAAAGTTGCTGCTTTACCAGCAAAACATGCCTCAGACGGTGAGAACACATCTCCTAGAATGAACATGGGCAGTAACTCTGCTCAACAGCGAGGCAGAGGTTACCATAGTGGGGGAGGCACTGCATCCCTGTCTGGAGGCGAGAGCAACTGCTACATTAATTACAGTAGAAACAGCAGATACACAAGTTGCCCCCCCCAGATAGACTCCATGAAATAGTCTTCCAAATTGAAGGTGATATGCAGCGTACAATCAAAGCGGTTTTCTGGGAAAATCCCACCTCTACATATGACATTTTGTTAGCAGAGGCAGATTGGCCACCTCCATTTGTGCTAGCCACTCCCATAGGGGAAGACATGATACTTCCGGGTTTTTTCCGTTATGTCCCTGAGGAACATGCAAAGACTTTTGCAGCTGAGTTGGCTTTGGCACTTGCCCCAGCGGTGTACCGTAATCAGGGATGAAATAGAGATTTCCCAGCACAGGAGATCCCGTTACGGTTTAAGCCACAGCCACAATATCCATTCAAACAAGAAACTAAGGCTCCTGTTTGTGATATTCTGACTCAGTTGGAGTATCAAGGAGGGATTGAATCCTGCGTATCACTGATGAATAATCCTCATTTTACGGTATCAAAACCGGACGGATTGTATCGCATTGTCTTAGATTATAAATTTGAATAGTCATTGTCGTACATTTGCCGCACAAAACACACACAGCTCTACGTTAGTGAACAGTCTAATTCCTAAAAAATACAAAACTACTGGATGTATCCAATGGTTTCTATAGTCCCAACTTGGCTCCTGAGGGCAGTGACTTGAAAGCATTCCCCGCCGTCGGAAGTCAGAAAAAATTTACACGCTTGCCTATGGGGTATTAGAATAGCGCCGGGGCTTTTGCTGCACGTGTTGTGTCTTTGCTACATAGCATAGACCCTGATGCGTCCTCATACGTTGATGATATTTATTTGACGGATGATGAACTGATGGCACATCTTGACCGAGTCGACCGCATTATGTTGTTGTTTGCCGACTATGGATATGAATTCAATTTCACAAAATCACACATCGCACATTTTGCGGTGCTCTTTTTGGGCTATGAGCTCAACAATGAAGGTAGGGGGTTAGCCCCCCACTTTCTGGGTAAATGTGCACAATTGCGACCTTCTTCTACACTGATAAAGCTTTGGTCTCTGCTGGGATTTTTTAATTTCGGGATGACATACATTCCCAATTATGCCCAGTGTATCAAACCGTTATATGCATTGATACAACCTACATTTTTTCAGACAGCTGGCTTCCGGAACATACCTCAATTCTGCACTCTTTACAATCAGATTTCCTTGCTTATAACTACTTGTTGACATGTGATAATACCACAAACCTGGTAATACTTATAGTACCAGGGACGGTGGGTTTCACTTCCTTGACGTTCAATGAGGGTGACATAGTACCTATTGCATACAAATCACATTTATATACATCAGCTGAAATGCGATTTTCCAATGTTGAAAAAGTTTTGACAGCAGTCCAAATGGCGAATCTGAAAAAATGCTCGCTGGCGCAGGGAAAACGCATCTACCTTCTTTAGAAACAGTGACTAAGGTGAGTGTATCAAACTCTAAGGTTTTACATCCCAGTTGGATACAATGGGCTACTTCTTTGACATCAGCTGATGTCACGTTTATCTTTGATACTGCTCTTCAGACAAAGGAATTTTTACAGTATGCACATGTTCATCCTCCTCCACTGCCGTCGTTTCCTTTGGATGAGTACAAATGTATAATCTACACCGATGGATCGGCTCAACCGGCCGTAATTTCCAAACACGCTTTTTCAGCGGCTTGCGCTCTTGTGACTGGTTAAATTGTCAGTGGAGAATTTAAGTCTTCCATAGTGCATACGTAGGCACTTGGGGACTGGACAGCACAATTGGTGGAGTTGCATGCTCTTGTTCTTGCCCTTGAGTTTGCTCAATGAATGCCTTCCTTAATGTGAAGCTGCGCTTTCATTGTTTTAGGTTTTCCTAGCCATGGCACAGCAATGGAAACTGATTCACTATGCCATGATGATCCTTTATATTGTAATTCACAGAGATTAGTCCCGTGTCATCAGCAGGGCTGAAGCTGAGCAAACATGCAGTCGACAAAGTACCCAGAAGGACATGGACAGGGGCTTGTACCTTTGTCTTTTTGTGTTTAATGGTCACCATGAATTAATCTTGACTTTGTAATATCTTTGAGGCTGCTCAATTGTATATCTTAGTTTTCAAGGGTGTGAGAAGGGGCACTGGAGACAGTCCATGATACTTTTCGACTGGCATGATGTTTATAGATGTACCACTGTCTTTGACATAGCAACCATTAACCTTCAGTTTTATTTTGGGCCAATGCCCAAAGAAATTTCATGATTTCACTTGTCGATCCTTTTCCAACTTGTACTCTTCTTTACAAGAAGTCAAACCTTCATGCACACATCTTTCAGTAGTCAGCATTGACATCACACACCCATCTTCTTCAGTTCATTATCGCTCAACCCCTCAACAAGGAGTTACATGACAATCATCCTTTTTCAGTTTCTACTTGCCTTAACTGATATTGCTGTTTGCTTCAGTGGCCGTGACTGGAACGCTTCTGGAACATTCTGGCAGCCATTTTATCTTCATGACATGATCCACTGGCAGCCATTTTGTCTTCACGGCGTGCCAAAGTCTCTTTTTCCTCCAATATGCAAACTGTTACAAAATGGGACTCTTTACTGCAGCCTTTACATATCTGTCCAATGGATATTTACCTTCATGCAGAAAGGAAAATCCACATCGATAACACAACTTCATTTTTCTTGAAGACATCTTCTCTTCACATTCAACGCCGATTCACTCTGGGCCCCTCCAGTCTGTAGGTCAGCGGATTGTTTGCCAGCACAATCTTCTGCTCTGGCCGACATGGGCACATGCTCCAAACTGAGTGGCATGTGTACAAGGAAGTGACGGAGTGGGGCGTTATCCTTCTTGGTTTAACACCGTGTTCCGCCACTTCTGAAATGCTGGGTTGCACCGTATTTATAACAATACGGTGCAGCCCGGCGTTTCATCCTGCGCTGGTGCTAAATTTAGCTGCCTAGCACCAACGCAGGCACTCTTGCACCATTGTGTAAGATTGTTTACGTACAGGAAGGTGTCCCTTCCTGTACATAAATAGTCAGTAATGGCATTTTGTAACTTCTATGTGTGCTGCAGAATGCTGCACACATAGAAGTTGCAACTCATCAATTTGTTTTATGGATTGTTTATGTGCAGGAAGGGTCACCTTCCTGTACATCATCAATCAATGGCATTTTGCTGTTTCTATGTATGCTGCACAACACAGCACACATAGAAACAGCAATAACGAGGAGAAATAAAGCATTTCTCTCCGTTTCACCAGGGTAAGACCAGGTTTTCCTTGGTCTTAATTTTGGAGCTGCCCCATATTTATGCTACCCTTGTAAATATGGGGCAGCATCAAAATCAATGGGTGTTGCGGTGGAACACCCACAGCAACATCCATTGCCTACCCCTTTTATGCTAAGTATAGCTTGAAAGGGCACCTTATTTACAAGGCAGCATTAAGCCACTTAACATGGCTTAATGCTGCCTTGTAAATAAGGCAAAGCCTGTGTTGCTCCCACAATGTCAATAAAAGTTGTTATGGTGGTGTTAGGGACTTGTAAATATGCCCCATAGCATTTCTCTCAACATTTGACGTCTGAAGGAATCGAAAAGGCAACCATTTATGCTTCTGAGGTGAATGGCTTCTTCGGCGAAGAATATGTTGAACTATGTTGAACTGTTTTGTGATTGAAGATGTAGCTTTCATAGTCAATATTCTGTATTGGATTGAATTTGGCGCTCAATACTTCTTTAATCTGATGGTATGAGGTTTTGTCACCTCTTGGTATTTTCTTTATCTTTTCCTACACTCGGTCACCTGCTACGTTTTTTAGATATTTGATTATCTTTTTGTCATCTGCTTTCTCCAGTGCATCAATGAAATCATCGAAAGCTTCGATCCAGGCAGTCCATCTATTGACAATACTCTGCTTCTTGGCAAAATCGAAAATGGACAGGGGTTTTAGGGAGGCGGGAGCTTCGTATTGGGCCCTCTCTTCGACAGCCGTGGAAGAGCTGAAAAATGTTACTATTCTGACCGCTGCTTATGGCCTCTTTTTTGGTTTGGCAGGATACGACGACCTCATAAGCACAGCCTCCATTCTTATGCTTGGGTCCCTGTGCCTGGTGCTGAGGTCAGATGACCCTCGTTACTCTAGATGTTTGGTAAGGAGATGCTCTTTTCTTGTATCTGAGGCGCACTGCCCTTGGCGTTTCTACACCCTTTCTTACACCTGGTTGACCTCCGCATCTTAGTGTTAATTTTGGGATTATCCAGTTCAGCCCACAGCGTTCTCCTACATCTGGCGGTTGCCACTTGGGGCACTTTTGTACCTCGTTGACACTGATTTTGTCGCTTCCCCACTGTACGAATGACAGCTCTGTGTTAAGTTGTGTCATCACACTTCTTGTCCAGGTCGTATTAGCAACTTTCTGACTGACAATAAATGATCTTTCAGTAGGGCCTTCGCTTTCTTCAAAGGTATCATAACGGCAGGAGTTGTGCTTTGACTCCACATATGCCAACTGTTGATTCTTCACTTCGACTGAGGCACAGGTGGCATGCAAGAGCATTTTGCTGGTCCTCAGCAAAGTCTCTGGGAGAGTACTCTTGACTCTTCGGGTTGCAGGGTTTATGGATCCCCTATCTCGTCGCCAGTTGTAAAGTTCCCCTCGGCCTGGTAGCATGTAAATAAAATATGCCATACACAGAGTTCCCTATTACATGTCTTTACTCTAGAGTGTAAGTGGTAACTGACATGTACTGCATAATGAATTGTATTAACCACACCCAATCACTTAAGTCACTAGACTACGGAGTCCATGAGAGACCATAGGAGTATTTGGACAACGTGTTTTTTTTCCAATGTATTATTCAAAGTCTCCACTTCTAGACATTTAATCCAGTGGGTCAAGAAACAAAGCTCTCTGCCTGAGTCAATACTCGTACCGAGCCGTATAATTACTCAGTGGAAAACTTGAACATCTCAGTGTCCAATCAGCTTTCTGGGTGACCACACTCTACTAATTACTCATAAAGAGGATCATCGTACCAGACCAATGCCGTTTACTGGTGAGGATTATTTATTCTTTTTATCACTCTGTCTTAATTTGTGGGTCATTTTCTGCTGCAGATTCATTGATTTACAAATAGGGCGCCTGCCCATTTATATGGCTTATTCTTCAGACTATACCGCCTGTATTTATCCGTATGTATGTTTTGCTAGCATTTACCTGTATTTACCCAGATTGTTTTTGTACTTTGTGAAAAAATGAAGCTTCAGCTAGTATACTTAGACTTTTATTTAACTGATAAAGAATAAAGATACATTCGCACTTCAATGGCTGATTGGTTTGAGTACTATAGGAAGACAGGTATGATGCCTCACTCATGTGTAATACGCTTATATGAAAACATTAGCCTTGTGGTATAAAAACATGCACATCTGCAGCTGTTTAAAGGTTTATTAGAGAAACGTGTGCTTTTAAACTCGCCTGTCAGACTGCACATCAGTTGGCCTTGCAGCCATGATTGACAGCACTGAGAATAACGTAAAAGATTTATTTTCAGTTATAGCCACATTTAAAAATAAACTCAGACAGTCCACTTCGAGCACTCATTACCAGTTTCATGCTGTGTAACATACCTCCACGGAAAGTGGAACCAAATAACTTCGGATCCTTATCTGATCTTCAAAAGACACAAATTGTATAGCACTTTTTTAAAAACCGTTTTTTCGTGAGGATACCTGTATACTTATTGGAGACTAATACAGACAATGTCTTTGATTTAACGTCTGTGTCCAATTAAAAATGGTAGTTCATTGTTATCAAAAAAGATCCATCCACAAACACAGCATGGGCTAATTTAGGCTCATCATTAAAACAATATAAAAAATGTGAATAATCGCTTGGCACTGTTAATAACCAGATGATTGTAAAGAAGTGTACGTTTTTCACTTTGAAGTGCATTCAAGAAGCTTTTGTTTACCAATCTAAAAGGCCATCAACCGAGTTAATCAAATATGGTGACAAAATTGTGTAAGGGAAAAATAATCATATGAAAAATGAAAATGTAAGTGAACTGCAATGAATAGCAATATGCTGCCCGACAGTGCCATCTGCGGGCTGAACTGATATTTGAAATAAAAAGAAAGGATAGATTGCTTTTGAACAGTCTTATTAAATGTAAGTGAAAAATGAGGACACAAAATATATGGAAGCCCAAAGATTGTAAGGAAAATATTCAAGATGTTTTCGATAGCAATTTGGAAAGGATAAAACAAGGAGAAGGTTTTGCAATAAGTGTTTGGTGCAAACATTATGCAACAATTTCTTAATGCCCTCTCCCCTGTTTTATAGCCTTAATAAATATAATTAGAAATAAGAAAACAAACAGCAATGTTTATTTTTTTAAACACCTGAATAAGTTGAAAATAGACGGTGGTGTCTCATAAGAAAATGAGTTGTTAAGCTATCACTAGCGTATGGCATTTATATTTAATAGAAATAGACGGGCAAAGGTGAATGATAATTGCATACTTTTGTTCCATGTGACCTCACAGCAATGGTAAGTAAGAAAAGCTTCCAATATACACCGGGAGCGAACTGTGAGAAAATTGCATCCGATTAACTGAGAAAACAGGACATCGTTTTAGCCTGCACTTTGAAACTCATACAATTAAGGACTATGTATGAGTCGTCAATGTCTTGATCCATCCAGCAGTTGCTGATGAGTTTAATATTTTCATATTTTCACAAATAATTAGATCTTATGTCTAAATCTACCCCCATAACATACCTATTAATTATAATGAGGACCGGCAATTGACTGAATTGAAGTGTTTAATTACCAGGCTAATTCCACGCGCGTTTTTTTTTTTAGTAGAGTCGGTTATAAAGTGGACCGAGGCAAATCTAACTGTGCTTTTATTTTTTGATGCAGTCATTTGAAAGTACCTGAGCACGCTACGTGAACAGGTCCTCACAACACTCTTGTCCTCACAATGATGATGCTTGTCTGGTCCCGACATGGTTAACCCACGCTATGAGGACCGAGCTGATCCCCACAGCATGGGTTATACATTCCAACACACACACAAACACGCATATTATTAATGAGTTGAAGCCTCGACTAATGAAAGGTGAAGCCTCTAGTAATTTATGAGGCCCCTCCTTCAACAGTGATAAAAAATAGAATGTTAGACTATGCACATCTGTGTATATAGTCTTTCATCCAACTACTATGATCAATTCATTGCACTTCATAAGATATTTTTCAAGGAGCTAAAAATATGTTTGACAAAAATGCCAAAAAAAAGCAACAAAATGCAAGGATTGGGTGTCATGGTAAATTATGGTACGACCATTCATGTAGGTCGGCCAAGAGGGAGCTCTTGTTTGCTATCAAAAACAAAACGAAAGATGATGTCAAAGTTGCCAGGGAGACATATAAGCACATCCAAAGGACATCAAAAAAGATATGGGAGGAGACAAACTGGGCGGATATGCTAGCTGCTGCCAAATCTAAGGACAATGTTGGGTTTTGGAGGCTGGTCGCTAATGGGTGCCATGCAGGTAGAGCTGTGAAGGACGTCTTTTTAAATGAACTGACCTGGGTGACGCACTTCACAACTCTTTACAAACAATATGATAGTGGTTTTGATGAGACTCCATGGTCACCACCCCCGATTGAGTGTCTTGATTTCTCAATTGGTGAAACCAAAAGGGCAATCGCTGAACTGAAAAGTAGCAAAGCTCCTGGCCCTGACAAAATACCGGGTGACCTGTATAAGCATGATATTGAAGTCTGGGCTCCATATATAAACCACTTGTTTAATGCTCTATCTAGCAATTGTCAGTTTCCAGATAGTTGGCGTGCCGCAGAAGTTGTTTTAATATTTAAAAAGGGTAGCAGGTTTGTTCCATCAAACTATAGACCGATTAGTTTGATGGACATCTTGCAAAAATTCTATGCTAAGCATTTACTATTTCGGATAAATGACTGGCTGGAGGAAAAAACTATACTCACCAAACTTCAGGCCGGGTTCAGGGGTAAGGTCAGCACCATAGACCAGGTCTTCAGATTTTGCTGCCTATATTGGAAATATGTACTTATTAGAAAGGGACACTTGTATGTCGCCTTCGTAGATTTGAGAGCGGCATTTGACCTCGTTCCTCGTAACTTGCTTTGGAGGTCCCTAAGTGAAGTCGGATTGCCAGGGTGCCTCCTGGCTCAAATAGTTGAGCTGCATGCTAGGAATTATGCCAACATCAGGTGGGGTCCAAATGGGGAATTGACGCGCAACATCCCCATAGAGCGTGGCGTCCGCCAAGGATGCGTTTTGGCCCCTACCTTATTTTCATTATTTGTTAATGATATCCCTAATCATTTGAACGGTTGTACTAGTGATTCACCACAACTTAACGGGGAAAGGGTGCCTGCGTTACTTTTCGCGGATGATACCATCTTGATATCCCAAACTAAGATAGGTCTCCAGGCACTCTTGAACTCCTTTAGCACGTACTGTGTGAAGAAAGGATTGGAGATAAATGTTAACAAAACTAAGTGTATGGCATTGAATCCTTGTAGGCCGGATAGGGGGACCTTAAGTCTGGACGGCCAAGTGTTAGAAATGGTTGATAATTTTTCCTATTTGGGGGTGGTGCTAGATTCAAACCTGACATGGAAGGCCCAAATTGAGAAAAGTAAGGTGTCTTATGCCCATAACGTTAAGCCAATTATTAGTAAATTAAATACCAGTACAAGCAAAAGTGTGACTCCTGTGCTTGAGCTCTTTAAATTTAAAATTCAATCTGCTGCCCTTTATGGGGCTGAAATATGGGGGCCTTGGGCAAGGGATAGTTTTCATGGACTGGATAATAAATGTATGAGATCCATTGTGAAGGTTCCTACTAGTACACCATTGACCCCTCTCCAATTTGATTTGAACCTCAAAAGAACTGACAACCGTACTATCATTAGACCATTAATGTTTTGGGTAAGAATATGGTCTACTCCAGAACTGATTGACTATAGGAAATGTCTTCAGGAGATATTGGGCCTAGACTCTCTACATTCTGTTCTATGGCTAAAACATGTTAAAAAATGGTTCTCAATCCTGGGCCTGCCTCAGCTATGGGAGAATCCAGAAAGGCAACCGCATTACGCGAAATCTATGGTAAAACGAGCCTTCTGGTCCTTCATAACTAATCAGTTAGTAAATGGAAATAGAATTGGGTCTCTAACCAAAAGATGAACCCTTTTTCGAGGTTTTCCTAGATGAGATAGAGCCTCCCCTTGCGAAGTCCTTATTTTTGAAGTTCAGGTATGGGAATCTTATGACAAACTCCAACCTGGAACGTTGGTCCAAGATAAAATTGGAAGGGCACAACGCTACACAGGGGAAGTGTTTAATGTGCTAAGGTTTTCACACGGAGGATGAGGTCCATATACTGTTCTTTTGCCAAGCTTATACTAAAGCAAGAAAAAGGTGGATCAAACCTGTGTGTAACCTTTTAGGAATAAGATCTTGTATTATGGCATATAGAATTATTAAAACAAACACTTCCCAATCTATTGTAT
Source organism: Lissotriton helveticus (assembly GCF_964261635.1). Classification (NCBI taxonomy): domain Eukaryota; kingdom Metazoa; phylum Chordata; class Amphibia; order Caudata; family Salamandridae; genus Lissotriton; species Lissotriton helveticus. The sequence goes on from NC_136070.1 coordinate 1,119,133,305, forward strand.
TCAGCATTAGTAGATTTTCTTTATTCTGTGTATATTGCTCGTAGGAAGATTGGTGAATTACTTTGAGCTGATAAACTTTTGTTGGCTTTTTCATGTTATAGTTGATCTTTATGATAATGGTGTATGATTTCCCCTCCGATTATAGTACATGTCTAGTCCTCAGATGTTATTTGTGATGAAGTTTTTGTGTTCTTAAAGCATCTCTGTATGTATTAGGTTTGAGGATGCTTATAATGAATTTTGTAACTTATGGATACGTTTTTTACTGTTTTTAGAATTGCTTTGCATTTTTATGTATGTATCTTTTATGGCTAACACAGCTGAAATAAAGATAATAATAAAGAATAAAGAATATAGTGTATGGCATTATACTTCGTCAAATTCCCATTTATGACAGTCTAGCATTCAATCAAAATATACTATCAATCAATAAATCAGTGATTTATAGAGCGCACTACTCACATGTGACAGTCTCAAGGCACTGGGGGGGAGGGTAGGGCATCTCTGAGGTCATCCAAAAAGCCAGGTCTTGAGGTCATTTCTGAATATTTGCAGTGTTGGGCTTCGTCTGATGCTGAGTGGAGTTTGTTCCAGGTCTTAGCTGCGATGTAGGAGAAGGATCTGCCCCCCGTTATGGCTCTGTGGATGTGGGAGCCTTGGCCAGGGCTAGGTCAGTAGAGAGGAGGTATCTCTTGGGGGCGTGGAAGGAGATTCTATAGTTGAAGTATTGGGGGTGGGGTGGTATGGAGTGCTTTATGGGCGTGCATGAGCAATTTGAAGGTTATTCTCTCTCTGTTGGGGAGCCGGTGGAAGTCGAGTAGGTGCTGGGTGATGCAGTCGTGGGATGCGAAGGATGAATCTGGCTGCAGTGTTCTGGGTGGTCTGAAGTTTGCGAAGGAGTGTTTTGTTGAATCCGGCATAGAGCGCGTTTCTGTAGTCCAGCCTGCTGGTGATGAGTGCGTGGGTAACGGTCTTCCTGGAGTTAGGGGGATCCATTTGAAGGTCTTGCAGAGTGTGCGGAGGGTGTTGAAGCATGTGGGGGACACAGCATTGATCGGGCGGTTTAGGGTGAGTGAGGGGTTGAGTATGATGCCAAGGTTGCAGGTGTGTCTGTGGGGGTGGGTGGGTTTCCGAGGGCCAGAGGCCACCAGATGTTGTCCCATGTGGAGGGAGTGAGTCTGAGTATGAGGACTTAACGTTTTCTCTGAGTTGAGCTTCAGGCAGCTGCTGTTCATCCTGGATGCGACGTTCTTCATTCCTTCCTGGAAGCTGAGCATGGTGATGTTGGATTCCTTGGTGAGGAAAAGGATGAGTTGGGTGTCATCGGTGCATGATACCATGTTGAGTCCATGTTTTCTGACGATGGTTGTGAGGGGGGCCAAAAAGGCTCTATTACTTGGCCAGGACGCTTTGTGTACTCTAAATGATATTTATTCAGAGCCAAACTGCAGGGGGGTTTAATTTGTTCAGTTTAGTAAAAGTACACCCAAGAGCCCTCTTTGGAGACCTACTGCCTTCTGTAAAGTGATTATTACATGTAATCTGTGAGGCTGTAAAGAGTGTTTATCTCATGTCAATTTACCTGTACTACGGTAATAAACTCAAACTTGACATTTTCACTGTAGTACTACTATGTGTGTGTTTAAGTACTGTTGCTCTAAATAAGATGTAATATTGAGCCACATTTGTTTTGACTGTCATGGTATAAATATATTTAACACCTTAAGGTATGTTTAAAAAGCTTAGAAATTCACTTAAAATAAAGTTTCTGTACAGTTATTATTACAAACCCAAACTGTAAAACTCACAAGTCATGGTTAGCTCCACAACCTAAAACGTGTGTAACAACTGTCCAAAACACAATACACATGATCTCAGCCTTGAGCAAGGCTTGGTGTGACCGATTTTCTGTTGAGTAAATGATAAGTCTGTAATTGATTTAATACAAAATAAATAAAAGTGTGGCACAAGTTAAAGTTGTATAGGAATAGAAGGGGGTTCCCCAGGGGGACTTAATGATGCTGGCAGGGAATGAGGGGAAGAAACAGCTGAATAGAAAAACAAAAAACCCCTGCCAGGGCAGATTGGGAGGTCCCGCGAGGGGATCCTTTTATAGGAATAACAAGTGACTGGGAACCTGTCTGAGCGGAACGAGTATGAATTTAGGATTCAGGCCACTTTCTAGAGAAATATATATATTTTATTTACAGTACAAAAAAGTTTCATTCAAAGTAGGCATGAGATCATGACATTTCCTAGATGCAGAGGTTTATATAGAAAAACATAGTAGCGGGTCCCACATACTCCCTCAGTCACCCAAAGCAATCATTCACTTTCACCACTTCAGGCATTCAGCTCATTCATACTCCAATCTTACATAGACACATGGCAGTCCAGGGAAATGTGATCTTAAACAATGACCACTGGAGACTGCAAAACAGGTATGGAGGCAAACAGTAGTAGATGGTAATGGAACTTGTGCTGCATAGGTGCCATCCAAATAGGTTATGCCGACGCGCGTTTCGATGCTGGGCCTAAAGAGGCTGCATCTTCATCAGGGCGAGGGTGACCAGGAGGGACAAGGGCTGAGCAGTGATGGATGCACTGAAAGGGGACATGGGCTGACAGGAGACTTCCTATTTCACTAGTTGACATCTGTTTACTCGGACCAATCGAATAAGGTCCTGGACGGTCCTGATAAACAAAGGGGCGCACTCCGCTGCGTAGTATTCAATATATAGAAATGGGGGGGGGGTTTCTGAATTATCGGGTGGCCCAGAGGAGTCCTGAAACGGGGGATATGGGCGCCAACCACCAGATGGGGTCTTCTCTAAGGTCACGGAGTTTCAGAGGATCCTGGTGGAAGGGGCGACAGAAGGTGCCACGGGGCGGAGTCTCTGCGGCAACCAAAACTGACGTAATGGGTCAAAGATATGAGGATTAGGCTCGGATCCTGAGGATCCTGAACGGGGCAGGGAATTCTAGGGCTGACGTGGAGGGTTCGCGGGGTCACGGATGGAATCCTCCTACGATGGCAGACATCTCGGACCGCAGGGCGGCGTCTTCTGGTAGTCCCGGGATAACAGGTTAAAGGTTAAAGTTGTGGTAAATACAGAGGTATATAGAGAGTGCCATGCAAAATAGTTTGGGTTGGGCCTGGACTGTTGCTATTGAAGTAGGCCCATATACACATGGTTGGTTCAGTTATTGGGAGCAAAAAACAATAAACTGAATTGCGGACCAATATAACTATCAGTGGTTGATGTTAATTCAAGCAATTCTACCCAACATTTCTTTCTTTTTCTCGTGGAAAATACGTATGGCCCTACTCGAGGCCAGGGAATGAACTGGGCAACTATCAAGCGTTTTGGGACATCATCACTGATGGACAGATTTAGTTGGAACTGTGTAACATTCAAGATGCAACCGGAATACAGATGTAGGTCAAACAGAACAAAGGTCATGATGAACAAAGGTAATACAGAAGAGGAACTAACCTTATCCATAGAAATGAACTGACCAATGGGGATATGTTACAAATATATTCTGTTACTGCACATGCAAATATATAGCATGCCGTTGCAATGCGGTTGTTACAATGTCCGCGTTGTTACCATGCATACAATTACATTGCTAGTCATTACCACGACTTGCTGTAGGGGGCACACTGGACTTAGGAATAGTATTATGTACTATTCCTACTCCAGTATGTGCAACAGCAGGGAAGGTGTTGGATTCTAAAACCAACACCAGTGCGGCCCCTGGAGCAAGTTGTAGTAATGACTTGCGATGTAATTGTATGCATGGTAACAACGCGGTCGCTGTAACGACCGCGTTGTAATGGTACCGCGTTGTGGAGATATCGTTGCAAACGCAGTTTCACATATTTTTGCGTTTGAGTGACTACATGGGAGGTAGAGGCTATGAGGAAAAATGGTAAAGTGAGAATTGAGGAGGGATGCAATTTCCTACTTAGAGGATTTCCTGTTGGAGGGAGAAGGATTAGTCCATCAATAAGGGGCAGGAAGTTGTGTAGCAGAAACATTGATTTTCACTAGCTCAATACTGTTAAAATGAATGTTGCTTTTTAGTACATTTTAAATAGATTTACAACGAACCGCTCATTAAAGAAATTATGTTAGAGTATAGATGACCTGAGTGAGATTCACAAGGTCATTAGCTGTATTAAATCGCAAGAACTAGAGTTTGGAATCAATCTCTGGTGCATTTTTCGAAGAAATAGCAGTGATTTTGATGAGCAATTCTGTGACACAAATGGGACACTTACTTTGTATATTTAAATGTCAATGGTCTGACTACTTTTATGAAGCGTAAATTGTACTCAGTTAGTTGGCAATGTAGGGCCCTGATGAAATCCTGCACAAGGAATAGCATTTTAAGCGCAGAACGCGTGAATCTCGGATTTGGCAGAGTTTGGAAGTGAAACCCGGGTGGGACGTGACAGTCCTAAAGACATTTCTGCATGATAGAAAATCTAAAAATAATTTGGAAAGGGAGAGACGACCACGTATGAGAAGAATACACATACAACCCGATTTTGAGTTGATTTATGACTTGTAGAGTGTACTACAACCTACTGCTTCGTAGCTCTGTATTAAGCTTCCAGAGTATTAGATTTTAGGAGCAGGTTTTGTGATAGATGAAAGCCGATAACAGCACTTGCTTCCAGATCGGGCAAGAGGGAGGCGAGGAGAATGAGTGATTTGTTTTTATTTGCATACACACCTCATCACGTTTGTTTCACCATGTGACCCCCTCTTCTTGAGCGCTCTGTAGCATCTAGCTACAAAGAACCACAGACACAGGTTCTTATATCTAGGAGCTTTATTACTTACAACTTGTCTCGACCCTGTCCCTACACTAACTGCCCTCATCCTGTCCCTACTCCACCTCTTCCTGTCCCTGACCACCTAGCCCCTCCCACCCAGCTACTAGACTGCTAATATATAACATCTCCCCCTTTCTTAACAAAACTGATGACATAATCGATCATATCTCTGTAATGAGTCTCTTTGGTGGCTGAGCATTGCGGTGCGGCCTTACGTTCAGTTCGACAGTGTCCTCTTCAGTCTGGGGTACATCCAATTGATTCAGAGCCTCTAGATCATCTCGATCAGGAGTACCAGGATCTGGTGCCACAGTGGGGTCAAGCAATGAGCCAGTCGAGTCCTGGGAGCACTTCTTAAAGTGAGACACGTTTCTCGGAACTCGGCGGTGGTCAGACTCCGCCGTCAGCATGGTGCCTTTCTGCCGAGTGACCAGTAGTGGTCCATCGCGAAAACGACAGTCTGTTTTCTTCTGTTGGTCTTGTTTCACTAGCACATAGTCTCCTTCGTGCACAGAAGGTGACCTTGCTCTTCGCTTGGTGTCGGCATACGACTTCATCTTGTCCTTCTTTCTCTTGTCCATCTCTGCCATCTCTAGATGGTTGTGGGTGGGTGATATAGCTCGCAGTGCTCCATCCCAGGTTGGAATTCGGTTTCTCATGGGGCGACCTAACATCAGCGTAGCAGGACACTTGCCAGTGGTCGAATGGGGAGTTGTCCTGTAAGCCCTGAGGACCTCGTTGAGAGCAATATGTAGGTCCTTCTTTTCGGCACAGGCCTGCTGAAATGTTTTCTTGATTGTGGCCATGAAGCGTTCAACGGTGCCATTTGCTTGTGGCCAAAGGGGTGTGACTTTCCTATGATGGAAGTCCAAGTGTCGGGCATATGCTTCAAAGTCATGTCCATTGAAGGGAGGACCATTGTCTGTCTTTACTTCTCTAGGGACACCCCAGGTGGCAAACAATTCGTCCAGCACCTTAAGAGTACTGGAGGCACCGGTGGAGGGTACGAACTGTGCAAATGGGAAGCGAGAGTACTCATCAACTATGTCTATCACGTACTTGCCGGAAGACAATGGTCCGTAGAAGTCCACAGCAATTTCTTGCCATACTCCCGCCGGTAAGGGGGTCATTTGCAGTAGGGCCGGGGGATCACCTTTGCTTGTCAGTTGGCACGGGTGACAGTCTTTCAGGGTGGATTCCACCATTTGGTCTAGTAGAGGAAACCACACACGCTCCCTGAGCGCTCGCTTCGTGGACACAACTCCCCGGTGACCTTCATGAGCAAGATCAATGACACCTTGCTGTAGAGTTCTGGGGATCACGATTCGCTGTCCCCGCAGTATGATTCCGTCTGAGGTTACTGACAGTTCATCATGGACATGCCGGAATGCTTGCAGCTCGTGTTTGGTGTCCAGCTCACTGTCTTCATCCTGAGGGTCATGCCTCCACCTGTTGGCTCGAATCTTGCTGAGAACCTTTTGCAGGATGGTGTCCTGCGCGGTGGCGTCTCGGATCACATTCATTGGAATGGCAGGAGGTAGCGCCTGGTCAGCTACGAAGTGGATGTATTCCTCTGCAATCGAAGGGCGAGAGTTGGTTGACGCAGGCGGATGTCGAGACATGTAGTCTGCTGGATTTTCAGACTTTCCCGGCTTATGTACAATCGTGAAGGTATACTCCTGAAGCCTCAGGCCCCACCTCTCAATTCTGGGGGGCATTTTGGCACGGGGGTTGCCGTAGATGGTGACTAGCGCCTGGTGATCCGTGATCAGGGTAAAGTGCTTGCCGTAGAGGAAGACATGAAAATGTTCACATGCCCAGACCACTGCAAGGCTCTCCTTCTCAGGCTGTGAGTACGCCTTCTCGGGGTCAGACAGGCTGCGGCTAGCATAAGCAACAATACGTCTCTGGTCAGAGTCATGGTCATATTGCGCTAAGATAGCCCCCAACCCTACGGGGCTGGCATCCACGGTGACTTCAGTCATGTGTCTGGGGTTGAAGTAGGAAAGGTTATCGGCCGACTCCACGGCCCTCTTGATCTCTGTGAATGCTTGCTCACACTGAGGAGTGCATTCAAAGGGTTGCCCTTGCTTGGTCAAGGTGCGGAGCGGGTGGCTGATGGTCGCGTAGTCCCGGATATACCGGGTGCAATAGCTGGCCATTCCCAGGAAAGATCGTAGATCGCTGACGTCCTGCGGACACTTGGCGTTGTTCAAGGATGCCACTTTTTCCGGGTCAGGTTTCATTCCCGCTCCTGAGAAGATGTGACCGAAGAACTTTAGTGTAGATTGGTGAAATTCGCACTTGTCTTTGTTCAGAGTCAAGTTCGCGTCAAGCAGGGCATGACAGACACGGTTGAGTGCAATGTCGTGTTCACGGGTGTCGGAGCCATAGACAAGGATGTCATCGCTGTAATTGAGCGTATTGGGGATGTTGTGGATGATCTGTCTGATAGCCTCTTGAAAAATTTCAGCAGCTGAAGACACCCCAAAGCTTAGTCTCTTAGATCGAAAGAGTCCCAGGTGTGTAGCAAAAGTTGTGATGGGGCGTGACTGGGCGTCCAGTTCCAGCTGGTGATAGCCCTTGTTTAGTTCCAATTTAGAGAATATCTTGGCGCCGTTTAATGCTGAGATCATGTCACATAGAAGTGGCCCTGGATGGCGTTCACGTTCTATCGCAGTGTTGGGAATGCGCATGTCGACGCAGAGTCTCACTTTGCTGGTGTTGCCCTTTTTTGGTACCACGACTACTGGTGAAACCCACGGGGTCGGACCATCCGTGCGTTCAATGATGTCGGCAGACAGGAGGTCATTGATCTCTTCTTCGACAGCCTTTTGAAGGTGGAAAGGAACACGTCGGGGGTGTTGAGCAACAGGCCTGATTTGCTTGTTGACATGTAGGTGTATCTGACGGCCCTTCAGCTTCCCTAGCCCAACGAAAAGGCGAGGAAAACGGTTGACGATGTTCTGGTCATCACAGACTTTGAAGAGGATCTCCACGAGACGGAGACGCTCCGCTGTCGGCAAGCTGAGCAAACAGTGAGCTTCGGGTCCTTTGATGACATGAATGACTGCATCAATAGTGACATTGTCATGTGCAAGTGTAGTCGGGAATTTGCCAAGACATTGCAGGGGTTTCTTTGACATCCAGGTGTAGACGCGTACAGGTGCATGCGCAAGCGACGGCTTGGGGCGCATCCTCTCATACTCGGTGACAGGGATGTAGTTCAGCGAAGCTCCGCTGTCCATCACGAATTTGGTGTCGTGATTCCCTACTTTGATGTGCAACCGAGGGTACTTCTTCAATTGATCTGGGTCTGCGATCATGTTTGCATGGTGCTTCGTGTATTCGGAGCCTCGAGATGAAGATCTGGAGCTCCGGGACGGAGACCTGCGGTCCCATCGCGATCTGTGCGACTCCCTGCTGGAATGAGGTGAGCTGGAGGACCCTGCGTCTGTGTCATTGACGGCTCTAACATGGTGCTTTCTGGTGTCCGATCGGGACGACCTCCCAGTTCCACTTCGCCTTTCTTTGTTGTATTCGCCACAAATTGCTTCGAAGTGGTTTGTACGACCACACTTTCTGCACCGCTGGCCCATGGCAGGGCAGACATCCACGTCATATCCGCACCTGAAGCACCTCCTTGCCCTCTCTGGTCTCTTCTCTCTTCGGCCGTTTTCCCGCCTCCTGTGATCTGAACGCCTCGAGCGAGACGACGGTCGCGATGTCCACTGATTGTCTCTCGAGCGTCTTCGCCCGCCACCCCGGTCTTGAACTCGATGTGCTTGCTCATGGCTCACTTTGCGTCCCGATTCAATGGTGGCAGCATGCTCTTCAGCCTGATCGTAGACACGAGTCAGTTCCTCAATGTCGTCCAGTTCTTGCGGCTTTCTCAGCAGTCGTCTCCTGAGCGATTCTGAGTGGCACCCCTCAGATCTGATCTGAGACTTGATGGCGGCGTCGGTTGAAAAGTTGTCGAAGTCGCAGTGTCGCAGTGTCTCGATAGCCGCCGCAGTCGAGTGATGAATGTGCTCATTGCCTCGTCTTTTCCTTGACGTGCCTGATGGAAGGCATGGCGCTCGTAGTCCAGCTAGAACAGAGGAACCTAGATGAAAACGGGTGGTACATTCACTAAGTTTTGACAAATATCCCTTAACCATTCTTTCTAAATGATCATGTTTTCTTAATTAACACAACATTGCTGTAGCCCCCACAGGGGCCCTATGAGTAAGTGGGGTAAGGAGCTAAGGGCTATGTAAAGTAAATGTAAATGTATAGTATTTATATAGAGCACTTCTACCCGGAGGTCTCGTAGCGCTGTATTCATACCGCTGTGGAACCCCTCCTGGCTTTCCTGTGAAATGTCCACTCCTGGGCACCCCCAAGGTGAAGCCAGGCATCCAAGCGCTGCTGGGGCCGTTGTGTAGATTAAGCAAGCTATTGCCCAGAGTCACACGTCCCGAGGCGAGAATTATCAGGTCCGGGGAAATTGAGTCCAAGAGCCGCCGAGGCAGGAATTGAACCCTGGTCCTGGGCCAGACTTCTGCATCAGGGTCTGCCGCTCTAACCATTGAGCCACGCTTCTCCACAAGGGACTACACATACAAGATTCATTGCAGGGAGTAGGGGATAGATCAGTACAAAAAGATGTAGAGGGAGAGGACAAACAGCCAACATCATAAGTCATGGATTAGGTTAATGTCAAATGCCAAGTATGATTTTAAGGGAGTATTAAAATAAGGAAAAAGCTGCAAAACCAACGCAAGCAAGGAGAGAAGGTGAGTTATATTATGCAGATTTATACGGTGAACCATCACCCAGGAGAGTATCCTGACGCTGAGCAGATGTGAGTCTAGCCAATCCTAGTGTCTAGTGGGACTACTCGAAAAGCCAGGTGTCTTGATCTTCTTGTGGAATTCAAGAAGTGAGATGGACACTCTTATGTGCGGTGACAGGTCATTCCAAGCTTCCAAGCTTTAAGAGCAATGTAGGAGAAGGCTTAGCTTCTAAATCTGGTTTTCCAAATGCATGAGATATACGCAAGTAGAAGTCTGGATGAGCAAGATGTCTGGAAGGTTTGTGAAATTAGACGCAATTAGTGAGGTATTCTGGGTCAGTGTTATATTGTGCTTTAAGAGTGTGGATGAGGAGTTTAATTTGTGCTTGTTTGTGTATGGCCAGCCATAGGAGCTTCTTTAGGTGTGGTTTGATGTGGGTGTATTGTGGGAGGCCGAGAGAGATTTTGGCATGATGGTTTTCTGGGTGCCGATTAAGAACCATTAATTGCACTTAACCCCTCCTGTGCTCATGACGAGGTCAGCTCGTCATGAGCCATGGCGCTCCGGTGCTCATGACGAGCTGAGCTCATCATGACCGCGCCCGTTACATGGAACGCTCGCATGCTGGGCTGATTCCCCTGCTGTGCTGAGCGTTCCAGTGGAACGGGCGTGGTCATGACGAGCTCAGCTCGTCATGAGCACCGGAGCGCCGTGGCTCATGACCAGCTGAACTCGTCATGTGCCCCGGGGCGCTGTGCGCACCCCCTGCCCCCCAGCACAGCGGGGGAAACAGCCTCGCAGTGAAGGGGTGAAAAATCTTCCTCAGCATTTTCAGGGTATGGAAACATGAGGTGGTGGCAGCTTTGACTTGGGCGGTCATGTCAAGTTTGGTATCGATGATGATCCCGAGGTTCTTGGTGTATGTCCATCCTAGCTCTGTTGGCCACAAGGTGGAGTACCATGGTGAAATGCTCTTCCCAAAGATTACTATTACAATTTTGTTGGTGGTCTGTTGGTCTTCATCCAGTGGGTGATTTTAGTCACTAAGGCATTGCACTTGTTCTGGGTACTGGGCGTCTTAACCATGAGGGAGAGAATGAGTTGCGCATCATTGGCATGGGAGAGGACTTTGATGTTGTGAAAGTGGATGATGCTGGCTAGAGGGATCATGTATGTGTGGAAAAGGATTAGGCTCAGGGTGGATAGTAGTAGAACTCCACATATGAGGTCATGTGCATTTGAGGTGTACGGTGCCAGGGAAAATGACTGGGTCCCTTCAATCAGGAAGGACTGGATCCACCAGAGTGCATGTCCTTGGATTCTAATGCTGTGTAGGCTTTGGATAATGATGGGGTAGTAAACCATGTCAGATGCTGCTGTAAGCTCCAGGAGGATTAGGGCTGCTGTGTCTCCTCTATCTATAGTCATGTGAATGCCATCGAGGGCAGCGATGAGGCAGTTTCTGTGCTGTGTTTGGGTCTAAAATCAGAGTGAGTGATGTCAAGGAGTTGGTGGTCATTGAGGTATTCAGTGAACCATCTGTTGATGTTCTTCTCTCATACCTTAGTGGGAAATGATAGTAAATTAGGTTATGTTATGTGTATTCGTAATGTGCAGTATAACCAGAGAGGGTATCTTGCACCCAAACAGGTGTGTGTGTCTAGCCCTGTCAATGGTAGGTTGGTTAATTGAAAAGTTGGGTCTTCAGCTTCTGGTGGAATTCAAGAAGAGTGATGGAGCATTAGATGTGGAGTGGGATGCCATTCCACACTTTAGGAGCAACATAAGAAAACACCTGTCCCCTTATCTGGTTCTGTGGATGTGTGGAAATTGTGCGAGTTGGACTCCTACAGAGAGGAGGTGTTTGGTGGAAGGAGATGCGACTCCGGTAGGTGGGGGCCTGAGTTGTGCAATGCCTTGTGTAGTGTGAGGAGTTTGAATTGAGCATGTGTGTGTATTGGGAGCCAGTGGAGTTCCCTGGGGTGTGGTGTGATGTGAGTTCTATGTAGGAGGTTGAGAATGCGTCTGGCTGCTGAGTTCTGGATAGCTTGTAGTCTTGTAGTGAGTTGCTTGGTGATCCAGGCATAGAGGATGTTCCGATAGTCCAACTTGCTGGTGACTAGGGTGTGAGTAACACTTTTTCTAGTGTTACTTAGGAGCCATTTGAAGACCTTCCCCAACATCTTCGGGGTGTTGAAGTAGGATGCAGTGACAGCGATGAATTGTGCGGTCATGTCCTGTTTGGTGATCAATGTCCTGTGCACACGTATACAATGTAATAAGGGTTGATAAGTTAAACAAGCGTATCATTCACAGTTCGTATTCGTAAAAATGACGGAGATCGACATCCATTGTTTCATGTGAAAAGCGATATATTTCAACTTGATCAGTACATCAATAAATTAAATCAGCCGACACGTGTTTCGTCACACCATGTCTAGATGTGACTCTTCAGGGCTGTTTGAAAATGTGGTGGGATCGGGAAGTTATCATGACTGTTGTTTTCTCCTCTGGGTTTGTTTTCCCCTGACCTGCCTGCACCGTAGTCTCAATACATTCTGTTTTTTGACCCATGTATGTACACGCTAGAGCGCCATTCCTTCCTGCACCCAATTCAAACCCATTACATTGACTCATGTCCAGTTTGGTGTTGTTGATTATTCTGTGGTTCCTGGCTTGGGTTCAGGGTGTGGGTCTGAGTTTGGTTGACCACCAGCTGGAGTCTCATAGTGAGGTGTTCTTGCTGAAGATCACTATTTCCTTCTTGTCAGTGCTGAGCTTCAGACATTGGCTTTCAGTCATTCAGGCAGTGAACTTGTTTTTTGTGTTGTGGTCTTTATCAAGAGGGAGAGTATAAGTTTCATGTTGTTGGCATAGGAGAAGTTGTTGATGTTGTGTGCGCAGATAACATTGGCCAAAGAGATCATGCATGCATTGAAGAGGGCTGTGCTGAGCGATGAACCTTGAGGCACTCTGCAGATGAGTTTGGTGGCTTCCAGGCAGTAAGGTGCTAGGCTGACAGCTTGCATTCAATTCAAGAGGATGTACGTCGTTACAACGCAATGTTTTACATCGCAGTACTTTACGACACATGTTTTACAACGCAAGTCGTTACCACGACTTGCGTTGTCGGGGGCTAAATAGTGAATAGTTTAATTTACTATTCCAACTCCAGTCCCCATGGATAGTAGGGAAGGAGTTGGATAGTAAATTAAAATATTTACTATCCTGGAGCGCCCCCCAGCGCAATTTGTTGTTACAACTTGCGTTGTAAAAGTTGCGTCGTCAGGGAACTGCGGTGTAACATCCGCATTGTAAAGGATGTTCCCCATTCAAGACCTTGCCAGTGAGTTCAAGCTCCTTTGGGCTCCATGGAGATCGATCTGTAGTTGGTGATAAAGGGTTAGCTAAGTATTTCTTCAGCAATGAGAGTACTACTGTGTGTGTCTCAGCATCTTGAAGATTTGTGTAAGAGGTGGAGGCATTCAAAATGGATGTGAGCATGGTCCTTATGGGTTGCAGTCCTCTGGAGTAGACGTTGTTGGGGCAATGGTCCGATGGGGCCCCTGAGTATATGGACTTCATGGTGGTGTTGGTCTCCTCTGGAGTGATTATGGGCTTTGTAGGGATCTTTGGTTCTTTGGATAAGATCAGGATAAGTGTTAGAACTGGGTGTTTGGTTGGCAGAGGTAGGCACCCTGCCCAAGCAGGAACCACCTCTCAGGTTATATTAAGGAAGACACTAAAATACTCCTTACTCTCTGGTAGCTTGGCACAGAGCAGTCAGGCTTATCTAAAGAGGCAATGTGTAAAGTATCGTCTCAGGAATAGGTTCCCTTTTGGAACCACTTTCCAAATACTGTGACTTTTTCCTCAGGCCCATAGTTCAATCAACAAGTACTTACCTGAAAGATACGAAGAGTCTTTTACACCTATTGAGAACAGTCAAGACACCCACCGAACCATGTTTTCTTGTCACAATGGACATTGAAAGCCTCTACACCTGTATCCCACAGGATGATACTATCAGGGTGTTGAGGGAGGCTCTGGACAGAGCCCCGTGGGAATATGAGACAACTCGTGAATTTGTGGTTGACTGTGCCACCCTGGCACTGAAAAGGAACTGTTTCGAATATGAAGGCAACATCTTTCTCCAAATCACGGGCACTTCAATGGGCAGCACTTTTGCCCCTTCGGTAGCAGGCCTCTATGTTTACGATTTCGAAAGCCATCATATTTTGAGCCCTACCAATCCCTTTTCATCTAATATCATCTTATGGCAACGCTATATTGATGATGTCCTTATGATCTGGCAGGGAGAAGAAAACCTTTTACTCAACTTCTTTACCTGGATCAACTTGTGTGATCAATACCTTGAATTCACACATGAATACTCACCAAAGTCCATTACATTCTTGGATGTCACTATTACCAAACAGGGAGACCATCTGGAGACTAAAACTTATCACAAGCCTACAGCAAAGAACAATTAATTACATTTCAAAAGTTACCATCCTCGCGCCTTGCGGGAGAATCTCCCATATGGACAATTCCTCCGTCTACGCCGAAACTGTAGCAGCCTATCTGACTACAAACAGTAGGCCGGCGAATTAACCACTAAATTAGAACTGAGAGGATACCCAAAAGGCATCATAGAGAAAAGCCAAAAAAGAGCCAGGAACCAGCAGAGAGATACCCTCCTGGATGATTATACTAAGGCTACGAACAATGAGTTACCCTTGACATGTGTGACAACTTACAATCCCCTTTCGAATGCTGTCAGTAAATGTATATCAAGAAATTGGAAAATCCTAACAAGCCACAAATTCAAATGGGACAAACCTCTCTTTTCTTATAAAAGAGCGCTAAGCCTAAAAGACTCATTAGTGCATACACGTCCACAAGCAACACCAACAGGAAGACGTGAAACGAATGTCCTGAATGCTTGGGGTTTGCCTGCTGTTACTGGGCATTTTCCTTGCAGGAATTGTAATGTATGCCATCTTACTTCTCATACTAAAACCCTAAAACTGACAACTGGTGAAATATGGGAACAGCGCAAACATACAAATTGCAATACCAGCAATGTTGTGTATCTAATCACATGTCCCTGCAGCCTACAGTATGTGGGAATGACTGCCAGGCGTATCAAAACAAGGATATGTGAACACCGTAGTAACATCCGGTGCCAGAGAACTGCAACAAAAATGTCAGCTCACTTTGTAGAGAAGAATCACAACCCCAATGATCTACATTGGACTATTCTTGAACATGTGGATTCTACTTCTGAAACATTGCTATTTGAAAAAGAGCAACGCTGGGTATACCATCTAGCCACTAACATCAAAGGGCTGAATGATGATATCCCGTGGGGCTCTGTCCTACGGCGTTAAGGAATCGGTACCCAGAATTCCCTTGAAATCTGTTCAACTAGGTAATGCTCTGCATACAAACTGTCTGATCCCTCTGAACATTTGATCATGAGCAAAGAGGAATAGCAACACCTTATCACTGTTCCCTTTCTGGTCTAATCCCCCCTTTTTACGTTGCATTTCCATTCGAGCAATGCAAAATAGGAACTTTTCTAACCTTATGTGACTACTTGATTGAGTTTTCTCCCTGAACAGTATCTCTACAGAGAAACACCCACTACAATTGCTTTTGCCTATGACTGGGTCGGCTTTTTATTTTTATTTTTATTTTTTGTCTCTATTATTTGTGAGTACTTCTTTCGCCCTAATTTTTTCCCCGCAGTAATTGGGGAAATATTTAAGCGCATGATTTACTGCAATAGCCCTCGCGGGATTCGAACTCTGACTTTCATAAACAGAATGAGTTGGTATCCCTTTAAGACACCAGCTTTCACCGAGTCTCAAGGGAACCACGTGATCGGCTGCACAGCCAACAAAAATACACGCCCCCGCCCTTGACCTGCACTTCCGGACTGACGATATCCGAAGGTGTAGGTTCCTGGCGGGGAGTCGCGTGTGTCAGAGTAAGTTTACCATCGTTGCGCCGACAATCACGGGAACTAGCCGTGTTAATTTCGAAGGTGAGAGCTTAAACAACAATTTATTTCCTTCCCGCCCAGATCTGACACCGCGTGAAGGTGTTCCCGCATCGTCAGATCCGAAGGAGAAACTCTCTCCCTTTTCGAAAGTGAGTTTACCTATTTACTCGCGATTACTACTTACGGGCGATTGCAGTTTTAACTAAGGCGCTATCAATGTTTATAAAACTATGAGGTATGCACTATCATTCACCAGACCTATTCACAACTGCTACGCATTCGATAATTTCTTCTTTTTATAAATATGGTCACATACTGTGATTAGCATGGCCAATTCGCATGGTCAACAATTTAAAATGATACTTCCAAAAAGAGCATTTTTGGGACCAGAATGTGAAGGGATCAATTCTCTACAAGCAGAGATTTGGATTCCAACATAATTAATATACCTAAGTCTCCACAGATGACGTTTTTTGGAGTCTGGACAGTAGACCAATATCACATATCTACTGATAAAGACAAAATATGTTTTTGCAGCTACAATATGTGTTTGTTTGTCACTATATGTCATTGTGTTTTGTCCCTTTCCCCCCATTTTTCTACAGGTTTTCTCTGCTCCTGTGAAGTTCAGAGAGTGATCACGGGCAGTAACCGTGAGTTGATCTAATTTTTCACATTTAGTGCCCCACGGGAGGGTGCGCCTTAGAGCGCGCACACCACCGGAGGCCTGCCTTTTTTTCTATTTTCTTGGTCCTGACGAATGCTGAGCGTAATAGCATTTAATAACAGCAGAAACATGTTGACCGTTTATCTCTATTAAAGGACACAGGTTTCCTAACATAGAACCTAGTTGGTCCATACACACTGTTTTTTATTTAATACGGGTTGACCCTAATTAAATATTTTTTGGGTTCCAACTTTGTATTTTTTAACCAGCACTCACATATCAATACACTTTTTTGTTTGAGCACTGTTGCACTCAACACCAACCCGCTCCGCTGTAACTGGTGTTTTCTTTTAGGGATCACTCTGACACCTCGTTTGCCAACTTTCGTCAGTGTCTTAATAACATCTGCAACTGGATGACCACTAACCACCTCAGGCTTAATACGGATAAAACAGAGGTAATGTTTTTTAATCAGAAAACGTCCATTCCCTCTAGCCTATGGTGGCCAACGGTCCTTGATCCCCCCCCGATTCCAGCCATTACAGTTCGCAATCTGGGTTTCCAGTTCGACAATACCCTCTCTTGTGCTCCTCACATTAACAAAACTACATCTGCTTGTTTTGCGAAACTGGGTATGATTAAAAAAATTCTGCCTTTCCTCCCTTTGAATGCTCGCAGAACTGTGGTTCAATCTTTGATTACGTCCCACTTAGACTATGCCAACAGTCTCTACGTAGGTGCTCCCCTGTATCAGATTGAACGCCTACAAATCGTGCAGAATGCCGCGGCCAGATTGATTGGTAACATTCCTTACCGTCAATCCGTAGCACTCTATCGTAAACAACTGCACTGGCTCCCTATCATTAAACGTATCCACTTCAAGATACTGATACTTGCTTTCCGAGCCCTGAACAACCTCGGCCCAGGCTATCTGAAAAAAAGGCTTGTTCTCTCACATTCAGTGAGATCCTTACGCTCTAATAGTCTGCGTCTTCTGGTTGTTCCGCGCTTCCGCCTATCTAGAGTAGGCGGCAGAGGTTTTGGAGTAGCTGCAGCCAGACTGTGGAACAATCTCCCTTTGGAGCTAAGATTTGTCCCCACGGAACCCATCTTTCGCCGCAAACTAAAGACTTGGTTGTTCTCCTCTTAATTCTCTGCTCTCTTTCTTGTCTCTGGGCTCATTGGTTGTTAGCGCCGGGACACCCCTTCGGGGGTAGCCGTGCGCTCTATAAATTCCAAAAATAATAATAATAATAATAACTCAGGCGTCGTAGCACGCTGGGGGGGCATTCGGCCACCCCAGCGGGGACCCGATGATGAAGCATGTCACCAACTAGTAGTGAGTGAGGGTCCTTCTTTACAAGGAAAGAATTCCCCTCTTTCCCTGTTTGGCATTACTGGGCTTATTTTGTCCCCAGTTGCCACAACCGCCAAAAAAAACCTTTTTTTGGGTTTCACTTGTGTGGGTTAATGGGACTTTAACAATAACCACTCATCTAAGGTGGTTTTTTGTTAATTCTTTTTTCACACTTAGTCACTCCTTAGTTGTTTATAAAAACTCAATTGGGGTATAGGAGTGTCTACTCTGGCCCTTCCTCTCCTGTTGATTCTTGATCTGTTGTGCAGCGTGCAGCTGTGAGAGTAGTACAATATATATAAAAAAAATTGTAGCATTTTTTCTGGTCTGTTTAATAGTGCACCATGGAAGACCAGGGGCTTTCTTTCTCTAAAGAAGAAGTGGACGCACTACTTAGTGATAATACTTTATTTGCTGACCCTTTACTAGCAAACGCCATTTCACAAACTGGTGATTGGGAGAAATTAGGGGAACTCAAACGTAGTAGGATCAGGGCCATCCTACATGGAACGATGATCAAGGAGTACTTGAATAATAATGCAGCACCAAAAGGGCTGCTAGTTACTAATGCCCCTAGGATATTCTTAGATGATGCAGTATTCCGCAAAGAGTGGGCACAAATTGCGTGGCACTGCATACGGGACTGGGGCATCTTGATTATAAAAACTGCCTTACGATTATCAGAGGCTCTCCTAGTAGAGATTCAAACTATGGAAACCCATTTTAAGGCCACCATAACTGGGTATAAGAAAAGACTTGAAGAACTTAATAAAGAGCAGAATGAATTCAAGGAAAATCTTGCCCAATCGAAATCTCAAAAATTACAAAAAGATCTGAAGCGCTGGTCTTATGCTAAAGTCTACCCCTACTCTTGCCCTGATTATACCGCATCATCAGGTTCAGGGTATAATTCAGACACCTCTGCGGATTCCAACACCAGTGGTTCAAGCAATGAAAGTGTGAGCAAGAGAGGAAGAGGTAGGGGTCGTGGAAGAGGACGGGGACATTTTCCACAGCAGCAGTATCCGTTCCAAAGTTGGCAACCCCCTTTTCCCCAACCAGGAATGGGAGCATATCAACAACCAGGCTTCCAACCTCCTTTCCCTCCGATGATGGGCTGGAACCCACATTTCATGCCACACCCACAATTCAATCAACCCCCTTACGCACCTCCTTTTTTAGACAGAGGCAGACGGGGCAGGGGGAAACAGAAGAATACCAACCAAGTACATTGGGAGCAACCCGAAGTAGTGGGGGACAACACCCGGAGCAAGACGGGGGACCAGAGACCGGGCCCAAGCAATGCGAAACCCTAATCACCAATTTATCCTCACATAGCCCGTCTGCAGCTGAAAAGGATGTACTTGAAAAAGGCCTAGGATTTATACCTACCCCACGCCTTGACAAATTTAAATTACAATGCAAACTAAATGGGTTCTTCAGGAAACTGCGACTCAGAAGTTTTTTCAAAAACAGACATGATGAAGAAACCAACACTACCATGAGTGATACAGATTTCAGGTTAAAATCATCTTTTACGCCTCCGCCCAACACTGTCCCTCCCGAAATCCTTGCTTTCGAGCAAGCAGTTTTCCACAAAGTTGAACAATTACAGGAACCGGTTCCCTTCAAGAATCTAACTGCTGAAGAATTTCGAGCCATTCAAACTTTGAAACAAAATAATGGCATAATCATAAAAAGTGCGGACAAAGGTGGGGGGTTGGTAATCCAGGATAAAACGGATTATGATATGGAATGCAGACGCCTACTGAACAACACTACCAACTATAGACCTCTGCCAGTGGATACGTCCAGCGACCTGAAGGACGAGATCTGTGAACTGGTTTCTACTGCAGAAAGAGATGGAATTATCTCTAAGAAAGAAGCTGATTTCCTGACTACATCAGAGGGCAAGATGCCGTATTTCTACATTTTACCGAAAACACATAAAAATGTGTTACCACCCCCTGGACGACCTATCGTCTCAGGAATAGGTTCCCTTTTGGAACCACTTTCCAAATAATGTGACTTTTTCCTCAGGCCCATAGTTCAATCAACAAGTACTTACCTGAAAGATACGAAGAGTCTCTTACACCTATTGAGAACAGTCAAGACACCCACCGAACCATGTTTTCTTGTCATAATGGACATTGAAAGCCTCTACACCTGTATCCCACAGGATGATACTATCAGGGTGTTGAGGGAGGCTCTGGACAGAGCCCCGTGGGAATATGAGACAACTCGTGAATTTGTGGTTGACTGTGCCACCCTGGCACTGAAAAGGAACTGTTTCGAATATGAAGACAACATCTTTCTCCAAATCACGGGCACTTCAATGGGCAGCACTTTTGCCCCTTCGGTAGCAGGCCTCTATGTTTACGATTTCGAAAGCCATCATATTTTGAGCCCTACCAATCCCTTTTCATCTAATATCATCTTATGGCAACGCTATATTGATGATGTCCTTATGATCTGGCAGGGAGAAGAAAACCTTTTACTCAACTTCTTTACCTAGATCAACTTGTGTGATCAATACCTTAAATTCACACATGAATACTCACCAAAGTCCATTACATTCTTGGATGTCACTATTACCAAAGAGGGAGACCATCTGGAGACTAAAACTTATCACAAGCCTACAGCCAAGAACAACTTATTACATTTCAAAAGTTACCATCCTCGCGCCTTGCGGGAGAATCTCCCATATGGACAATTCCTCCATCTACGCCGAAACTGTAGCAGCCTATCTGACTACAAACAGCAGGCCGGCGAATTAACCACTAAATTTTAACTGAGAGGATACCCAAAAGGCATCATGGAGAAAAGCCAAAAAAGAGTCAGGAACCAGCAGAGAGATACCCTCCTGGATGATTATCCTAAGGCTACGAACAATGAGTTACCCTTGACATGTGTGACAACTTACAATCCCCTTTCGAATGATGTCAGTAAATGTATATCAAGAAATTGGAAAATCCTAACAAGCCAACAATTCAAATGGGACAAACCTCTCTTTTCTTATAAAAGAGCGCTAAGCCTAAAAGACTCATTAGTGCATACACGTCCACAAGCAACACCAACAGGAAGACGTGAAACGAATGTCCTGAATGCTTGGGGTTTGCCTGCTGTTACTGGGCATTTTCCTTGCGGGAATTGTAATGTATGCCATCTTACTTCTCATACTAAAACCCTAAAACTGACAACTGGTGAAATATGGGAACAGCGCAAACATACAAATTGCAATACCAGCAATGTTGTGTATCTAATCACATGTCTCTGCAGCCTACAGTATGTGGGAATGACTGCCTGGCGTATCAAAACAAGGATATGTGAACACCGTAGTAACATCCGGTGCCAGAGAACTGCAACAAAAATGTTAGCTCACTTTGTAGAGAAGAATCACAACCCCAATGATCTACATTGGATTATTCTTGAACATGTGGATTCTACTTCTGAAACATTGCTATTTGAAAAAGAGCAACGCTGGGTATACCGTCTAGCCACTAACATCAAAGGGCTGAATGATGATATCCCGTGGGGCTCTGTCCTACGGCGTTAAGGAATCGGTACCCAGAATTCCCTTGAAATCTGTTAAACTAGGTAATGCTCTGCATACAAACTGTCTGATCCCTCTGAACATTTGATCATGTGCAAAGAGGAATAGCAACACCTTATCACTGTTCCCTTTCTGGTCTAATCCCCCCTTTTTACGTTGCATTTCCATTCGAGCAATGCAAAATAGGAACTTTTCTAACCTTATGTGACTACTTGATTGAGTTTTCTCCCTGAACAGTATCTCTATAGAGAAATACCCACTACAATTGCTTTTGCCTATGACTGGGTCGGCTTTTTATTTTTATTTTTTGTCTCTATTATTTGTGAGTACTTCTTTCGCCCTAATATTTTCCCCGCAGTAATTGGGGAAATATTTAAGCACATGATTTACTGCAATAGCCCTCGCGGGATTCGAACCCTGACTTTCATAAACAGAATGAGTTGGTATCCCTTTAAGACACCAGCTTTCACCGAGTCTCAAGGGAACCACGTGATCGGCTGCACAGCCAACAAAAATACACGCCCCCGCCCTTGACCTGCACTTCTGGACTGACGATATCCGAAGGTGTAGGTTCCTGGCGGGGAGTCGCGTGTGTCTGAGTAAGTTTACCATCGTTGCGCCGACAATCACGGGAACTAGCCGTGTTAATTTCGAAGGTGAGAGCTTAAACAACAATTTTTTTCCTTCCCGCCCAGATCTGACACCGCGTGAAGGTGTTCCCGCATCGTCAGATCCGAAGGAGAAACTCTCTCCCTTTTCGAAAGTGAGTTTACCTATTTACTCGCGATTACTACTTACGGGCGATTGCAGTTTTAACTAAGGCGCTATCAATGTTTATAAAACTATGAGGTATGCACTATCATTCACCAGACCTATTCACAACTGCTACGCATTCGATAATTTCTTCTTTTTATAAATATGGTCACACACTGTGATTAGAATGGCCAATTCGCATGGACAACAATTTAAAATGATACTTCCAAAAAGAGCATTTTTGGGACCAGAATGTGAAGGGATCAATTCTCTACAAGCAGAGATTTGGATTCCAACATAATTAATATACCTAAGTCTCCACAGATGACGTTTTTTGGAGTCTGGACAGTAGACCAATATCACATATCTACTGATAAAGACAAAATATGTTTTTGCAGCAACAATATGTGTTTGTTTGTCACTATATGTCATTGTGTTTTGTCCCTTTGTCCCTTTCCCCCCATTTTTCTACAGGTTTTCTCTGCTCCTGTGAAGTTCAGAGAGTGATCACGGGCAGTAACCGTGAGTTGATCTAATTTTTCACATTTAGTGCCCCACGGGAGGGTGCGCCTTAGAGCACGCACACCACCGGAGTCCTGCCTTTTTATCTATTTTCTTGGTCCTGACGAATGCTGAGCGTAATAGCATTTAATAACAGCAGAAACATGTTGACCGTTTATCTCTATTAAAGGACACAGGTTTCCTAACATAGACCCTAGTTGGTCCATACACACTGTTTTTATTTAATACGGGTTGACCCTAATTAAATATTTTTTGGGTTCCAACTTTGTATTTTTAAACCAGCACTCACATATCAATACACTTTTTTGTTTGAGCACTGTTGCACTCAACACCAACCCGTTCCGCTGTAACTCAGGCGTCGTAGCACGCTGGGGTGTCCTTCTTTACAAGGAAAGAATTCCCCTCTTTCCCTGTTTGGCTTTACTGGGCTTATTTTGTCCCCAGTTGCCACAACCCCCCAAAAAAACCTTTTTTTTGGGTTTCACTTGTGTGAGTTAATGGGACTTTAACAATAACCACTCATCTAAGGTGTTTTTTTGTTAATTCTTTTTTCACACTTAGTCACTCCTTAGTTGTTTATAAAAACTCAATTGGGGTATAGGAGTGTCTACTCTGGCCCTTCCTCTCCTGTTGATTCTTGATCTAAAGTATTTGTGCAACACACAGACATACAGTAACACCATGAAAACACCATGAAAATACTTCACACAGGCTTAGAAAATAGAAAATAATGTTATTATTATTAAAACAAGACCAGAACAATAACAATCCAATAAGTAGAACCTGAGTTATGAATTGTTAAAGATTAAATCAAAATGTAGTACTTAGAAGCAATTAGCCCTTACTCAGAATACCATTTTGAATATAATCCTCAGTAAATGAAAGTGTGCCATTCTCTGACATATTCAGAAGGAATAAGGTCTATGTGACCCAGACCTTCCACAATCTAACTTTGTTTGAAGTTTAATATTATCACTTACTGTGATTAACCCTTGCGGGATAGTGCCGCTCTCAACTAGTAGCTATAAAGAGGGATGGACCCTAATTCACACAGCTAGATTGGGCCGGTAAATATTATAAAAATAAGATATCTAGCTGACCGTTTTCAATGTGCCAATTATTTAAACAGACTCAGCCCAAAATCTTTAAGTATGATGGTCTTCATCATTTAGTTATTCAATGTTTACAATTAATACTCTTTTTGTAAGTTCACAAGACAGATTTAGACTACACTTCACAATTACGTAACATCAAGACAAAAATAACATAAAACATCAAAATAATGTTCAAATGGGAAATCAATGTAAACTGTTACCAGTCAAGAGAAACAAGGTAACCCATATTTCACTCAATTACAATTTTAATGAAACAAGCCAGGGCTACCAACCATCAGAAGTAAATCATTTGGCACAGCAGAGGGATTGTAAATTTTAAACACATTAATCCCCTTTGTTGCTATACATACTTTTGTGAAAAACTCTTCCCCTGTTGGTTAAGTATGCCGACGCATTTCAAATCCCACTATATTTACAGGGATTCTCTTTAGGGCTGTGACTGTATTGAGCAACCAGCATCGACCCTGTAAACCGGAAGTTGTGTACCGGAGATTTAAACAACATACACAACAGCTTCAGCAACCAACCAACGCAAGCCACAACCGCATCAACGCCACCCACCACCACCCTCCGCACCTGGACTCCGATCAGCACTGAAGACACCATCCGCACAATGAACTCCATCCACTCCGGATCTCCGACTGACCCCTGCCCTCACCACGTCTTCAACAAGGCCTACGCTGTCATCGCACCCCACCTGCGGGACATCATCAACACCTCCTTCGACACCGCCACCTTCCCTGAGAGCTGGAAGCACGCCGAACTCAGCGCTCTTCTCAAGAAACCCACAGCAGACCCCACCGACCTCAAGAACTACCGTCCCATCTCGCTCCTCCCGTTCCCGGCCAAAGTCATCGAGAAGACCGTCAACAAACAGCTGGCCGCCTTCCTCGAGACGAATGGATCCCTCGACCCCTCACAGTCTGGCTTCCGAGCGAACCACAGCACCGAGACCGCCCTCATCGCTGCCACCGATGACATACGAACTCTGATGGACAACGAAGAAACAGCGGCCCTCATCCTCCTGGACCTCTCCGCGGCTTTCGACACTGTCTGCCATCGCACCCTAGTACAGCGCCTCGGCAACATCGGAATCCAGGACAAGGCACTGGAATGGATCACTTCCTTCCTCGACGGAAGAACACAGAGAGTCCGCCTACCACCGTACAAGTCAGAGGCCACCAAAGTCATCTGCGGCGTCCCTCAAGGATCCTCACTGAGCCCCACCCTCTTCAACGTCTACATGAGCCCCCTCGCGGTCATCGCACGCCAACACAACCTCAACATAATCTCCTACGCCGACGACACCCAGCTGATCCTCTCCCTGACCAACGACCCCGCCACCGCCAGAGCCAACCTGCACGAAGGGATGAGAGATGTAGCCGAATGGATGACGACCAGCCGCCTGAAACTGAACTCGGACAAGACGGAGGTCCTCATCCTGGGCTCCTCGCCCTCCGCCTGGGACGACTCCTGGTGGCCCCCCGCCCTGGGCACCGCACCCAAACCAACGGACCACGCACGCAACCTGGGCTTCATCCTGGACTCCTCCCTCTCCATGACCAGACAAGTAAACGCCATCTCCTCGTCTTGCTTCAACATCCTGCGCATGCTACGTAAGATCTTCCGGTGGATCCCCACCGAAACGAGGAAGACGGTCACCCAGGCCCTCGTCACCAGCCGACTGGACTACGGCAACGCCCTCTACGCCGGAACCACCGCCAAGCTCCAGAAGAGACTCCAGCGGATCCAGAACGCCTCGGCCGGACTCATCCTCGACATCCCCCGACGCAGCCACATCTCCGGACACCTGAGAGATCTGCATTGGCTCCCGGTCAACAAGAGAATCACCTTCCGTCTCCTCACCCACGCGCACAAAGCCCTACACGACCAAGGCCCGAGCTACCTCAACAACCGGATCAACTTCTACACCCCCAAGCGCCGCCTCAGATCAACCAGCCACGCCCTCGCCGCCGTCCCCCGCATCCGAAGAGCGACAACAGGAGGAAGGTCCTTCTCCCACCTGGCCGCCAAGACCTGGAACTCACTCCCGACCGACCTGCGCCTGACCCAAGACCACCTCTCCTTCAGGAAGAAGCTCAAGACCTGGCTGTTCGAGCAGTAACGGCACCCCCCCCCCCCCACCCCAGAGCCTTGAGACCCTACGGGTGAGTAGTGCGCTCTATAAATGACCTGATTGATTGATTGATTGATTGACATCTGACATTTCAGGCAAGAACAGCTGAGCTGGCACAACTCAGCGTGGCAGACAGAAGCTGCAGGAATCATCAATGTTATCATTTGCAGGTTTAAGTTGCGTCCTCCCCCTACAGTTGAGGATAGTGCACTCCAAATAGGGGTAGCCTACTTGGTGGCAGAAGGAGAGATGCCAAATTCTGAACAGGGTGTGATAACTTGAGAATTAACTTAGTGGGTGAATCCAAATATCTGGCATGTTCACATCTGACACAAGCAAGCATAGATGATATCAAAAGGTTAGAAACAAATATTGGAGCAAGAGACCCGAGATGCAGTCAACACAATGTGTACAGGATACTATCTTAAAGAAGTTGTATTCTGGGTCATAACAAGTAGGAGAAACAGATACATTGTTGGCCAGACTTTACATGAGGCCAGATGGATACATGAGAGAAGAGTTAAACAGAGCACTGATCAGTGTCAATCTCAAACTGGGAAGACCTAGCCTATTATGCAAGCATTACTGGCTCAGTTAGTAGATGCATGTGGATCTTAAGAATTTGTTTAAATATCCTTGTTTAAAGCCGTAATAAAGTAATCAAAAAGTGCCACAGGTTTATGGGGGGCATATCAGGCAATACTGCAAAATTGGTGACACACGCAACCTGGGGTTCATCCTGGAATCATCACTGTCAATGACCCAGCAAATCAACGCCGTCTCCTCCTCCTGCTTCAACACCCTCCGCATACTTCGCAAGATCTACAGATGGATCCCCACTGGAACCAGAAAGACGGTCGCCTAGGCCCTCGTCAGCAGCAGGCTGGACTACTGCAATGACCTCTAAGCGGGAATCATGGCCAAACTCCAGAAAAGACTCCATCGCATACAGAATGCCTCCACGTGACACATCCTCGACATCCCCCACCACTGCCACATCAATGCCCACCTGAGAAACCTGCACTGGCTCCCCGTCAACAAGAGGAACACCATCAAGCTCCTTGCCCACAAAGCACTCCACAACACCGGACCAACATACCTTAACAAACGACACACCTACTACACCCGAACCGCCAGCTTTGCTATGCCAACATCACCCTTGTCACCATTCCACACATCCACTGAACAACCGCTGGTGGCAGATCATTCTCCCAACTCACAGCCAAGACATGGAACACCCTTCCCATCCACTTGCGACAGGCCCAGGACCTGACCTTCAGGAGACTTCTCAAGACCCCCCTCAGCGCCTTGGGACCCTCACGGGTGAGTAGTGCGCTTTACAAATGATTCCCCTCCTCTGCTTTACAAATGATTGATCATGGCAAGAACAGAATATGATAGAACAAAATCAATCAGTATCCTTTAATATGGAAGAGTGTGCTACATGCTAGAGTTTGGATGCCTCATTAAAACCATGAATGTTTCCCTTTTCTCCATTAGTAGGCTATTATATGCTTGGGTTAGGCCCATGTAGCAACGCTGCACATTTCTGACATTGTTCTCTTTCTGCACAAATAACATTTTACTGTGACGTTTGGCACATGTTTGCGTGCGTGTTGGATTCGTTTCTCTGAAACTGCTTTGCTTACACATCTGAATTCACGCAACATTATCATGATGCCTTGAACACTGAGTACAAGGCCTTTAAGCACACTGTTCAAATGTCATTCTATCTTCATCCATGGGCAACAGGGCTATCTGCATACCCATAGCAACACTAATCTGCATATACATTGCAGGGATTCTTTTTTATTATAAATAAAGAAGCATTTCCTGGGGTTAGCAGATGAGACACTCCAGCTGAAGTCGAGGGGTCCCTGCATGCTGAGGCTTGGCCCAGCTGCTGCCTAACATATCCGTGAAGGGTGTCCAGTTCGTTACCAAGATAGGGTCCTACATTCTTTCCCACCAGGTAATGGGGTTGGATCATACCTTGGGTGGGATTTGTGATGATACACCTGCATACACTTTAGACACACAGAGTATGATTTGCAGAGTGGCCTGATTACCACCTTGTTTTATATGCCTGCATATATCCACTGTTTTAACACCATGGTAGAACTATATATGCTATTTACTCTTCTGGTGCTTGTAATAACTTTCATATGCTTCTGTCTACCGATTTTTGTTCAGCACGTCTTCTACACCAGAATAATGTTGGTTCAATAAATGTATTGAAAACGTTGCATTGTGAATTCTCGGTATACTTCTCTGAGAACACGAGTGAATGAGTGACTGAGTGAAAGGGTTTAAGACCCGTTACCACAAACCTTAAGGGGGTCAGGGTTGTCATGTTTAGTGGTTGCAAAAAAACATTCACTCCTTGTTAAGGTTAGAGGGGTTAATGGTGGCACTATGAGCTAGCTGATCTCCAGGCCAACATATACTACGAGGGTGCATGGAATCAGTCTAAGGACTTCACCCAAAGTTTATGTTGTCCACAAATGTGCAGATCCTGCTGTTTAGTGAGAACTACACAACATGGCTCCACCAATGTTGGTTAGGTTCTTATTTAACGCGTCACCTGAGTAATTCAATTGTGCCTTCTCAGAAACTCCTTCTTACCTCCAAACCGGAGTTGTCCGTGGTGGTAGGGTAATCTGTCGCAGCTGTGTAGGTATATCTTATGTATGGGCTGTAGGTTGTTCAAACTTGAAGGATAACATTTCCCACATTGTGTTTAACCCTCTCGATAATCTTACGCCTGGTCTTAACTATAACTGAAGCACTTATTGGACATTTTAGGGAGTCACCCGCCCTCTCAATATTTTGCCTGTCTAGGGTCTAAGCTTTCAGTGCCATCTTTTTGTACTCATGCCACAGTGTCTAATGTAGACTTAAATAACCAGACATTAACTTACATCAACAGGGCTACACATAGATACTTTTTAAGATCATGTAGTCCTAAGCCCCCATACCAGGTAGATCTATATTGCCTATTTGTTGCCACTGTTGCTTCCACCTATCATCTCTTCTTCTACTCTTTGGAAAAATGAGTACTGGATCATATACTGATTATTATGTATGATATATGATATTTCGAAAATTAAAATGACTTTATAATGGACTACATTATTCTATTTGTGTCAGGGTGATATGTGGTAGGTGAGGTTTATCAACTATCAGATACTAGAAAGCAGGGTCTAATTAATGTCTCATAGTAACTTCTTCCAAATTATTAGCATGTACCCCTAGGTACTTATATTATTGGACTTCAATCAGAAGAGGGAAGCTCAGTTGGTCAGCTTCACGTCCTCAAGATGTATAAAATAATATTTTTGCCAGTTTCACATGAAACTACTCTGAAAACCAAACATATGTTTTATAACTACCACACCTGAGCCTGAGACCTGGGGGTGCCCAATACTTACTCAAAGGTCATTCATGTATAGCGAGATCTGACATCTCATCTCCAGTCAAATGAATAATTTCAAGATCTCGTTCGTCCTTAACATTGAACCAGAGGCTTATCTGGCCTCGCAAACCTTATCATGGTCATGGTTGTTTTTGTCATTGTGTTCTTAATCTATGAGAAGTACCTTGATATGAGGCCATTTATGCAAACTTGGGCTGTTTAATCAAGACCATTTTGTTTAGGTCCCCCACATTCTTCTGGAGCACTTCATGCAGAAAAGGAGACTTGACGACTCAAAGACCTTTTCTATTTTGAGAAACATGAAAGTCAGCAGTGCTCCCATTTTCCCATGTTATTATTATTATTATTATTATATAAAATTTGTATCGCGCGCAGTTACCCAGGGGCATCCCGGCGCTGTGAACACAGGAAAGGAAGGCTCTCACTCAGTCCTACACCGGAAACAAGTGTGTTTTCAATAGTTTCCTAAAGTGCAGGATATTGGGCTCAGCGCGGATCTTGAGGGGCAAGGAGTTCCAGTGTGCCGCCACTTGCACCGAGAAACGTCGGCCCCCAGAGCGAGCTCTTTTTACTCTTGTAGTCTGCATCAGATGTCTTTGATCTGAGCGCAATGGACGTGTGGGCTTGTAGGGGCGTGCCATAGCGGACAGAATAGAAGGACCCCTACCATGCAAAATTTTATGGGCCGTACATAGCGCCTTAAATTTCACCCGCTCCTTAACAGGGAGCCAGTGAAGCGCTTTATCTAATACATATATTCATATATACATATATATATCCAGGAGTTTTGCCTCTTGGGAATGGTTGCAATCATAATTAGCTTTGGGCCTGAAAGCAAACACCTTCACCTTTACAATAATAGAACATCTACAGTTTGCCAGCTAACCTGAGTTTTTCATTTTTTGAGGATTCGCATGATAGTAATCCTGAACTCCAAAACCGGGCCACTGCTATTCAGTGCCCAGTGTATGTGCTCTGTCCCTTACAATATGTTAAAATTGGCGTAAAACCTGATTGGTGACTTAATTTTCCTATAAGGCCATAGCATATGGTGCCGAAATACACCGATGCATGGAAAATAAATGCTGCTTGTGTACTACAGCACCTATTGTGCCATGCACTAAGTGACAGCGAAAACATGGCTTCATGCCTGCTCTTTGTAGCCTGACTGCAGCAGATGGATATTTGCCACATTGACTTGTCAAAATCAAATTTTTGACAGACAGAAACACCTGTTTTTAAATATAAAATAAGTCACCACTAAGCGCATCTTGCTGCCCATAAAGTAGGGTGCATGCATAATATTTAAGAGTGGAACAGGCATGCCATTAGAAAAGGCATCATACCCCACTGACTATGCCCAAAATTTCATTGTCACTGGTCAAGCAGTAGCAGGTTCATAGGGAAAATCATTGTATAGATCATACTCTTTAATCTATAGCTTTTTTCCCCAAAATGGGTTTCATGCGTATAACCTGAGTCCTCTATGGTGATGATCGGATCCACTTGGGTTAATTGGTTTACAGAAAAGACGTGCCATCCCAGGATTATGCTGTAATGAAAATTACTTGAAGGTAAACCTTATATCCTGACCCTGCTCCATCATGGTCAGCCTGAACTTGTGACTTTCCTTCAGTCTAGCATGACCACAAAATCACGTGAGGCTTTGAGTGCTTTTAGGCGCTATTTTTACAGAAAGTTTGAAAATTGCAAATCTCCTATGGATTGTTGTCATTCTGGTATCATTTTATTTATTACAATTAAATACATTGGTTTGGAATTTTTCTTATGTTGTTTTCTCACTTTACTACTATTTGTGTGCTGCATAAATACATTGCACATTGTCTCAAAGTGAAGCCTGACTGCTTTGTGCCAAGCTATCAGAGGGTTGCGCACAGGTTGGTTTAGTAGATTTTGTGGTACACCCTGACAAGATTTGTGGTTGGTGCCTGGGTGTGGCGTCCACCCCCCTCAATTATTAACCCAATTTCTTACAACCCTCAAAGTAGAGACATCTAAATTAAAAATGGTGCTAAAATACCAGTTTAGGCAAAACTCAATGTTAGGATTTAGATACTGCACACTCTTTTGGAGATTACTATTGAGCATTATATGTATTTTAAATGAAATGTCAAATGGGAACAGCAGTGAAGATTTTCTACGGAGCATGGCTGTTGTAGGAATGTGGATTAAATAACCTCAAAGGATAAGGTCACCTCCTGCTAGATGGCACACAAATTAAATGAAAAAAACTTTACTCAGTCCCTTGTAATGTGACACAAAGCAGTCAGTCTTTAATCAAAGGCAATGTATACAGTATTTAAGCAGCATATACACAGTAGAACATGTCACAAAACACAATAACATTCTACAACCAATTTTAAAATAAAGACCAAAAAGACAAAAATCCAAAAAGTGGGGCTCAAGTTATATATTTTTAAAGATTTAAGTTAAAATAGCACAGGAAGCAAAAAAACACAGAATGCCAATGATAGTCTCTGGAAGCAGTAGACCGGGATATATGCCTGATTCTGAGTGGACCGTGATGAAGCCCGGATGTACACCAAGTAGATTGGTCCTGGTGAATGTCTAGATCAAAAAAGTTTGAAAAGATTCAAAACCCAATTCCAAAATGGGCTTTGTATTTTCTTTTTGAAGAAAAGGTTGCCTCTCCATGGTACAGATCTAAAATTGTAGCTGCTGGTCACGGCAGGCACTGCCTAACAGTGGCAGTAAAGCATGCATGGTATTGCCCTTAGGACGAACCGCTCATGCTCGAAAGAAAAAGGGAAACTGATATCAGCATGGTATGTGTTACAACATTTTGTACTAAAAGCCAAAAAATAAAAAAAATGATAATAAAAAAGCCCTGAAACCTTGTACAGAATGAGCTGGGTGTGTCTGCGAAACATCTCTTTGCCATTTAAGAGAAAAGGTAACATGAGAGTCTGTGCAGTGACATTGATGTTCAGGAACTACCCTATATTCATTCGCAGGAGGGTTCGATCCCCTGCTTTAGGGCATTTCAAATGTGGGGCTGTAAGCTTGCACTGTATGCATAGATACCAAAACATTTGCATATCTTGACAAACAATTTGCACTTAAGAATTTCATGAAAAGCAATATTGTGAGGGTTGTCCAGGCTACATAGTTCCCCTATAATATACTTTACATAGGACAAATAAAACAAAAGGTAAAGACCTGCATTCTGCAACATTGTAGCAGAATATTTTCTGGCATGATTAGAGCACCTTTGAGGGAATCACATCAAAACCCACAATCACATTCCGGAGGCTCTACTTGGTAGGTGATAGAGAAAGCCCACTGAATCCTTTGGAAGGGGATCAGAACTTCATTTTGAACGCTTGTGAGTGTAAATGGATGGACATTATATACACAATGATAAATGGATTAAATGAATATGAGGCGTAGGGAGAGCTTTTGGTGGCAGCTCTTTAACCAGGCTAAAGTTTTATACTATCATGTCAGTTTGTTAATCTGCTTCTTTTATCACATTTATTGTGTACGCAAGAGAATCCTTTCTCAAGTCGAAGTGTATTATAAATGCCCATACCTTAGCAACATTTTATAGAAGCATTATTATTGAATCCCAATCATACACTTTACCCCTGTAAAATGTCTTTTCCCATGTAAGATTGAAAAGGTTGTTAATATAGTGAGGTCGAGCATTGCTCACACAAGTCTTCCTAATAGGTTTTTTATTAGTATTTTGTATTTTTTTTAAACTTTTTATTAATTATGTTTTATGTTGCTGGCCTTGCCCACCTAACCGGCCCACCATCCCGAACAACCCAGAAGCTACTTAATGCCAGCTGCTGCATGGCCGTGTGCAGCGGGCATGCCAGTGGTGCGCGAAAGGCCAGCACGTCTGCGCCCGACCGCGCACAACACCAGAATCCGTGGCCGACCGACCATCCACCGCTAGTCCAGCTCTGTCCTCTGAGGATTGGACCCAGGGTGCCACAGGACCATCTGATGCACCACCTCTTCCACAGACACCTAACGAGCTTTCAACTGCCACCACTTCACAAAAACCACTGACCACCAGCCAAAAGTTAGATGCATGCTACTTAAAATCTGCTACCTGACCAAACATGCCATCGAACGCTGGGACACCATCACCACTATCATCCCGATGTAGTATTCCTCAAAGAGACCTGGCTTAAGACTCCTCAAACCCGACATAGCCACCGCCACTCCAACCAGCTACAAAATGATCCACAGGGACCGACCAGTTAGATCGACCCCTCTCACCCAACATGGAGCACCTCAACTTTCACCTCCAAGCCAACACCCGCTCAACCGTCAGAGGTACCCTTGCCTACAGACTACCTGGACCCCAACCCCCGTTCTGCAACACCATCCCAGAAATGATTGCCCCCCTCACCTTGGAAACAACACACTACCTCTTCCTCAGTGACCTTAACTTCCACCTCGAAGAGCCCTCAGACACCAACTCAGCCACCCTGCTAGACTCCATGGACAACCTCGACCTCAAACAGATCATCAACAATCCCACACATACTGATGGCCACACCCTCCACCCCATCTTCATATCCAGTGACAAAATCTGATTCAGCCACACAATCAAGCTCACCCGGATGGACCACAGCATTGTCTATTTCACCATCGCTATCAACCGACAGGCCCCTGTCTATCCACCCCCCCATTACCCTCCGCAGCTGGAACACCATTACAGAATCCCAACGGATGACCACTCTCCACACCACCACCCTTCACACATCTGAATATGTCAGTCAAGCCGCCGCCCACCTATCGGAATGGATCACCTCTAGAGCCTACTCCATCGCACCGTCAAAAGTCTCTGCAACAGAAGAAACACCAAACAAACCAAGTGGTTCACCCCCAAACTCAAAACAGAAAAACGCAAATGCAAACCTCTGGATAGACGCTAGTGCACTGGCAAAGACCCAGGTGACCGCACAGCCTTCAAGAACTTCAAACCACCACAACTGGACCTCTCTGCTCCTTCCACCATCCTCCCGCCCCACTTCCTGACTGACTGGACACCCCTCAACCCACTCTCCAGCATCATCAACTCAGCACTCAGATCTGCCACATTCCAGGAAACCTGGAAGCACGCTGAAGTAAAACCACTTTTAAAGAAACCCACAGTGGAGCCATCCAACCACCAGAACTACAGCCCCATCTCACTCCTTCCCTTAGCAGCCAAGGTACTGGAGAAAGTTGTCAACCAGCAACTTACAGACTACCTGGAATCCTACCTCCTGCTCGACCCCTCCCAATCCAACTACCGCTCGAACCACAGCACAGAAACTGCCCTCATAGCTGCCACGTGCGACATCAGAGCCATTCTTGACCGCGGCGAGTCAGCAGCCCTGATCCTCCTCCACATGTCAGTGCCTTCAACACAGTCTCCCACCACCTCCTCATCCAAAGACTCCACCACATCGGCATCTTTCACAACGCCCTCAAACTACTAACCTTGTTTCTCACCAGACGCCTTCAAACATCCTTCTCCCGTCATACATCTCAGACCCGCAAGAGTATCATCTGTGGCATACTCCAGGGCTCCTCACTCAGCCCCACACTGTTCAACAACTACATGAGCTGCTGGCTATGATCGCTCACAGCCACAGTCTCAATATCATCTCCTATGCCGACGACATCCAATTCATTCTCTCCCTCACCGCAGACATAGACACCAATGTAGAAAACCTCCAGAATGCCACGACCGACGTTGCCGACTGGATGAGAGTCAACTGCCTCAAACTCAACACCGAGAAAAGTGAAGTTCTCCTCTTTGGAAGACCCCCTCACGGTGGGACGACTCCTGGTGGGCCTCCACCCTCGTACCAGCACCCACCATCACCACCCATGCCCGCAATCTTGGTATCATACTCGACAGCAAGCTCTCAATGAGGATCCACCTACTTCAGCACCCCCAGAATGCTCCACAAAGTCTTCAGATGGATCCCAGCTGGTACCAGAAGAAACGTCACACAGGCCCTCATCACCAGTCGACTGGACTACAATAACGCCCTGTATGCCGTAACCGCCACCCTCCTATTCAAGCGCATCCAAGCATTCCAGAATGGAGCAGCAAGCATCATCCTGGACCTGCCCCCAGACGATCCCACATCACCCCCCACCTTTGTAGCCTGCACTGCCTCCCAGGCAAGTAGAGATACCACTTCAAGCTGCTCACGCACACCTACAAAGCCCTCCACAACACAGGACCAGAATACCTAAACAACCGCTTGACCTTCCACCAGCCCACCAGATACCTGCAGTCCACTTTCCTCGCCCTCGCCACCATCCTTAGCATCCATCGTACTCTAGCCAGAGGCCGCTCCTTCTCCCACCTCGCAGATAAAGCTTGGAACGACCTCCCCATCCACCTCCAAACCTCTACCTCCCTTGCTGAATTCAAGAGTGGCCTCAAGACCTGTCTGTTCGACTAGCCCCAACCCACGTAGAGGCTGGATAACCCTTGTTGTGATTAGTACGCTCTGCAAATGCTGATTGATTGATGTATTTCAATTACACTTGAAGTATTTCATATTTATTATGCATCTTTGTGAAATATAGTTTTCACCTCTTTATTATAGTCCTTAATATTTTCAGGCTGGTGGATAACTATATGCACACTTACTGGACCCTAATGACAGGCCTACATATACTCTTTCCGCATGCATGTTGCACATCATATTCCTTAGTGTTTGTGAATGTGGCGAGGTTAGTCTAACACTCCAATGCTTGTGGCAATTTCGACCTTGTTTTATGAGACTGATTTATTTACTGTTTTTGTCTAAACTGCTTTTTCTTTATAGAATGCTCTGGGGTGTTTTAAGCCTGTTGCTTCTTTGTGGGGATCTTTGGTACCTTACGTAACTTGACTGATGAGTTTTTCTTTGTTTTTAATGAATTAACATCACATTTTCCCCAACTGAAAGGGTTGGTCATGATTTAATAACTGCATGGCTCTTTTATATTTTTCCTACAGAGGTGAAGTCCTCACTTTCTGTATTACCCTTGGTGAGAACTAATTTCAATGAGGGCCATGTGGGCATACTAAACAGTTGCTGGCTTGCTGTTATGTTTTAATAATGTTTTAATTTTTTCTCTAGTGTTAATGGCATACAGTTCTGTTAAGGAGGTGAGATTCTTATAGACTGGCTAGTACTGCCCACTCTGTTCTATACAACTTTTTAAAATCTTCATTATATTATCCCTCAGGGTGCATCCTAATATATGCTGATAAAGACTCTTGTAAATTATTTGAGGGTCACAAAATTGATGATCTATCTTGATGTGCTGAAACTTCTTCTACAAACTCTTGACCGAGGATAATACACTGACTGATCCCTTTATTCTATGTGATTTTGTTTTATATGTTTGTCCGTCAATAATTTGTTTAGCTTATTTCACTTGATCACCATTCACATGCACTGCGCCATCTCATGTTTTACTCTTTTTAGTAGAATATGAAGAAATATACAACAGCATTGTCTACTAATAGGTATAATTTTCCAAACAAACTTAAAATTGGAGTACAGTTTGTTGACTCAACAAAGTGAAAGACACCACCACAACAAGAAACAGTTTCGGAAAAACTTCTCATTGTAGCGGCAATTTCCCAATAGCGCCATTTCTTGCAGTGGCCCAACACAGATCTGTGACAGTTTGTGCAGTTTATACATTGATTACTGGATTCACTTCATGTCCAAATGCTGAGGGATTGTCTTCTTAAAGATTGTTTCCTGTTTACCTCTTTACCTTGAAGATCACTATTCATTTTGTCCTGATAAAGACCCTGGTAACTATTTATAAGGGTCCAAACTGTCAATGTACTCACCTGTTGTCTATAAAACATTGATGAGTCCACAAACTGTACTCCAATTTTGAGTGTTGTTAGGAAATTTGATCTATTACTTAGTCGAGTAATGCTATCTATGTAAATAGCACTGGTGCATAATTGTTCACATTTTTTACCACTTACGAGCACTGCTCTGTTTCCTTGGAGCACCTGTGCCAAGAACATTTGACTTTTTGTTTATATCAACACATATATGAAATAAAAATAACTGTTTATTTATAGGTTGTTTTTTTGAGTAGTGCATATCTGGGTTCCCAGGAATATAGAGAGTTTCATTTATGAGAAGTGTTGCATCGCTGCATGAAAGCAGCGATGCAATACTTGCCAGTGCGCCCTCCTTGCGACACCATCGAAGTCTCATATTTACTGTATGATGCATCATGTCCCATGAAATGACAGCTACATCAGTATTACTGACGCATCTGTCAGCACACAACTGACACATTGCTGGAGTTGTGTCGGAAGCGTGACGTAACACCAGCGATGTTCCTTTCACATGAGGCAAGCCCCATTTGAAAGGGCCTGTGTCAACCTTACGCCTGGTATGAGGCAGGTGTAAGATTTTGATGCATTGGCGTCCTAGAAGTGGCACAGTGAAATCTTATAGATTCTTGTGGGAGAACGCCCACCCTTCATACATTATACCTGACGCAGGTATAATGTAGCGCAGAGTTGTACGAAGCGATACATCTGCCTAGATGCGTCACTTCGTAAATAGGGCGTAACATGGTACATTATTTAAGCCACCGCTGCATCACAAAAGTGACGCAACGGCAGCGCAAAAGTGACGCAAAATAAGAACCAGAATTTCTCCTTGCCAATTTGCTAGTGCTCCACAATGAGGCAAAGATTGGATTCAATACACACTTCTGGGATTACAATCATTTGCCTTAATAAAGAATAAAGATGTTCATTCCTGGAAATAGTGATTGGGACTCCTATTTTATATTTCATTAGCAATTAGGCAGAGACTACTGCTCTTAAAATGGATGAGGTGAGTGGCAGTGGTGTATGGGCCTTAATTAAAAAAAGATATTGCCCCATGCCCTGGTTTGGTCAAAGAAAGCATCACTAAATGGGATGAGGACGGCCCCTCACATCCCTAAGTCCTGGAGCCAGCTGCAGCCGCTGCAGTTAAGAGCGGTGGAGCTGGCTGAGGGCGATTTCGAGAGATGACGAGGGGAAAATAATTATTTATTTAATTTTCCCTCGTGGTCATCTCTCGAAATCCCCCTCCCCCGGCCTCACAGCCCCACCGCTCTTACCTGCAGAGGCCGCAGCTGCTTGGTGCCACTGCAGCTGTTGCATTATTGTTTACTACCCTCTATGGCATATGCCACTTAAACCAGTCAGAGAAGTCTGCTTTAAGAGACCACATTCTAATTTTTATTTTATTATAGAATCTCCAATGACAGTTTAGAATAAGGTGTTCTTCATTAGACTGCATTCTTTAGGAGTGTTTTAGATATAAAAGATTTCGTGCAAACTTGTGCTTGAGTTTTGTTCCATCCCAAAGAAGACTTTCCGGTTAAACAAAGACAGATGTGATATATTTTAGTTTTATTGTGACATAAAAGGATGTTTAACAAACAGGTGAAGCATAACGCTGAAAAAATATGGTTAGCAAAAAAAATATATCATCAAATGCAATAAGCCCCACAAGATGTTATCACGGGTTATAGAAATAAAATGCAGTGATAATTAATGTTCTGTCTTTTTATCGCTCAGAATGATTATTTGCAATTAAAAATGACTAACACTCTGGTAAGATATTTCCACCATTTTATCTGGCTGCTCGGATATTAAATTCAAAAAGCAGGAAAGGCATCTCAGTTTCTGAATATTTCTGTGCTTCCTGGTGAGGGCTGCTTCCCCTCTCTAAGAAGTGCAAAGATCGCACTGGAAGCTGGGTCCTGGCAGAAACTAAAAATTGATGTGAGGGGATGAGGAGCAGCGAGGCAGTTGAACACGATACACCTCCTCATTATCAGGCCTGATCCTGGTGTCAATCTGCTTGACAGCTCTAGAATAAATTAAACATTTCTCTTGAAAGGCAAAGAGATAAGTCAGGGTAAGCCAGGTGTCTAACCTAGATTTCCATTACGCTTAAGCACCTGTAGGAGATATTTCTACCTGAAAAAATGTTCCTGCATTTTTCATGTTAAGGTCTGTATTTGCTGTTGCTATGTCGTACAACAGCTACTTTACACTTAACCTCGTCCACTCACTTGGTTATTATTATCCTTCAAATCTGTGTGCTGTGCTGTGTAGTTCTGTTGTAATTTTTTACAACACGTTCATCACGAGCACAATGGCTAGTTTACTGCATAGGATCCTTTAAAAACACAACTGGCATCTCCACAATTTGCCATTTGTAGCTGGTAACAGTAGCGGCTCTTCCGCAATGGCGGAGAAGCATCGCCCCACTACATGGCAGAGCCAGCAAATGTAAAATAAAACTGTTGGGAATGCTCCATCCTGGCAGCAAGTTGCAGCAGGGGCGGAGCCTTGTAAGCTTAAAAGTACTCATCAGGATGGAAGGAGTGCTTCATGATCACGTTCTTACAAGCGTTTCCTTCACGTCCTGGGTCACTCACCTGCTTCCGGGTCTTCCCGATACTCTCAGCTCCTGACTCCTCACGTCGGGTTCTCGGCATGCGGCTCTCCATCTATTTGGTGTCATCTGTGGAAATTCCTCCTGCATAAAGACAAAGAAAATATCCTGTAAAGCATTTTGTGGTGAAGGCGGTAACACGCTTGAGCTCCAGATGCATATCTAAGAATGTCCACAGTTAATATCTAGAAATACTTATCAGATTGGATTTCATGTCTGAAATGGGCATCTGTATTCCTTTTGTTGCATTGTTCTTGGCTGCCCTGAAGTATAGCAGGCAATCATTAAGGTTCCTGAAATTAAGGAGTCAAGAAATACGTTAGCCTGCACAATTTATTGTTGCTTACTCATACCTTTCATTGGGATTGGAGACTAGGCTACCATTTTGGGCTATATTTCTTTTTCTATGTTCATGTTCATGGTGAGCACATTACCTAGTAAATTTAAATTGCATAAAACGGAATAGGGTACACATTGTGACATTCTCTGTTTTGCTATTCTCCTTGCAGAATTACTTACTGACTCCTGAAACAATTCTTTTGGATGCTAGTGGAAGAGGGTAATGAATCAGGTAGACAAAACTGACATATGTTTAATTATTGTTTACAAACTTGTTTCTCTCTATCCTGAGTATAGTCTTATTTTTGTTCGTTGCTTAGAGGATCACATACATTTCTACTGACGAAACTTTGCTTCCCGGGTCATACTGAGGGACCGTCTTCATTTTTCCTTCCCTTGTTTCCCCTCTTCCCCCTGTACACTGGTTTTGCTTTGACTTTGTTGGGCGGACTAGGTGATAGCGGGAAATAGAGATCTACTTTTCAGTCTCTTGCCTCTTGTTCCAGTGGAAACTTCAGGTGAGCCTTGATAAAAACAATGTTCTTGCATTGTTTTATTTTACATTTAGCAGCTCTTAGCCAGCGGTTTTGGGAGGGCCGTGGCCGAGTGGTGGGAAGGGGAGGAGGAGTGCTAATGCAATGCACTCCCTAAGTGCTCATGTGTGTTTGGCCTGCCGTCTCAGGCCGACCAAAACACACCTACGCACTTTGGTTTCTCCAACCCGGCTGCATTGAGCAGCTGGGCTGGAGAAACCCCACAGACTCCCTGGTCTGAGCAGGGCGTTTTTCCTGCCCTCTCAGACCAATCCCCACGCTGTTCTGCAGTGCAGGATTGGACAGGGAGTCTGTCTGAGAGGCTGCTGGGTCCCAGGAAGAAGAAGAGATATTGTATTCCCCCACACCCTGCTCGACACATCCCGCACAACCTCACCCAACCACCCTTTATTTATCACGGCCGCCGCTGGCTGGTAAACATCTTAAATTGAACACCTGGTGCTGTATTAAAGAAATATCCCTGGGGCACAACAGGAATATGATCCCTGTTTTTGCACATCTGGGGCACTTTGGTATTACAGAAATGGGTGTAGGAGTTTGTGCAATATCTTCTCTAATATAGATCTCACCAGTATGCTTTTGAGGTATCATTCCCTCATGTGCAAGGTGGCTTGGCCCACTGCAAATGAGGTGTTATATTACCTTTGCGCTACACTGTATTTCAGACCTTGACAAAGAGACAAGGATTGTTAGGAGGGGCTTTTTGTGGCCCACAGTCAGTGTGACCACCAAGGTTTCCCCTTGGAAGGGGGCTCCAGGGACCCCCAAGCATCTCCCTACAGGTAGGTCTGTATGCTGGTCACAAACTTGTGTATGCTGCGGTGCAGAGTAAGATAGTGTACTCTATCCATGATTCGATCCACGTAGCTCACAGAGTGAGGACCAGAAATATTTATTAGACATGTCTACGAGTGTAAACGAACTCCTGACATGAAAATCATAATTTACTCCCTTGCTGCAGAGAACATGATATTCTTGTTCTCCGCACTAGCTCTGCAGTGAGGGGAACATGAATATCATGTTATCACAACCAACTAACCCATAGGTATTTAACAAAACAGATTGGGCCACACCCCACAACTCTACAGCACAACAGTTTTCTGCACTACCCTGTGGGGGCAGATTGGGGCATTTACCCAAAATTGAAGACCTATAGGGTGGTTGAAAGCCCACTAGTTACCAGCTCAGTTGTTCTGCCCCATGGGTGGGAAGATTGTGGGATTTACCCCCAATCAATTCTCCTCAGTGGCTAGAAACACTCTACTCATCAGTTATGCTTCTAAATTAAAAATGAATATGGTGTGGCCTGGCCCAACTGTACATCAAGCCACCCCAAACCAAAAGTATAACAGTTTTCTGCCCCCCCATCTCCCCTTGGGGGTAGATTGTGAGTTTTACCCCAAACTACCCTCCCTGGCGGAGCAGAAGGTGCAGTAGATTCCACAGGGGGTATCACAAAAGGTGCTCTCAGGGCACAAAAGGCATCTGTTCACACTCTTTATGCCCCGGGGTCACTTTTGTATTATAGAAGGTTCCGTAAATGCTTCTATACTATGGGTGACGCCGGGACACATCTCACCTTCATTACATCGAGCATGACCCCAGAAACACTTTGCCTTTGGGCCTATGGCTTACTGGCAGAAAGAGGCAGGAATCGTGTGGGAGGCACACTGACTGCCCTTTACACAAAGGTGGCAAAGAGGCCCATGATGACACCCATTCGGAGAGGACGCAGCAATCACAGAAATTCTCCAGTCATACCCCTCTTCAAAGAGAGGTCGTCTTCCTCTGCTAAAAGATGGAGCTGTAGCAGTTTTTAATCTACAACCTTGTTTTTCACTAATATGTTTACCATCAGTGCAAGGGCCAAGTGTTAGAGATCACACATACGCTGAAGTCTGCGTTTTTATTTTGAAATCAGGCTCAGAGTCGGCAGTGAAGGGTGCACCATTGAGCAAACAGGGACAGAATATCCAATATGTAATTCGAGCTGAGATTTATTTTTTAAATGGAGTGGGTACTGGTCTGTACTGGAATATGGCATCAACACACCCCCAGCCCCCCACCCCATGAGCCCAAACAATCCCCCCCTCCCCTGCCCTCAGACCCCACGGTCCAACTACTGCAGCCATCTCCATGGCAAGTGAAAGAAAAATTCGATTATTTTGGGCATAGTTTTTACATATGGGTGGGGAAAAATCCCAGTTCTGCTTCCCCAAGCAATTTTCCGTTGCTTGGGGGTTTGGGGTTGCAGTCCATTGCTATGGCACCTTCTGTTTCTCACTTTTTTCACCTGATGGTCCGGTGGGCTTTTTGACCCTGCACTCCTCCCGGGATGTGCCTATATGTGCAAATCTGCCCACAAGACTTAAATAAAAGTGCGAGAAGGAATGGACTTGCATGCTGAACCATGTTGGACTGGGCTTGAGTCCTGGGCACCAGACAATATTTCTGCCCACAGAAGAAGGCAGAATGGAGAGTTTACCCCCTCTCTGCCAGCCCATATTTCAAAACTATGCCCAAAGAAATACCAATTTCCTCTCACTTGCCATGGGGAATGTGACTTTAGCCTATGTTTGTTATCTACTGGGCATTCTGGGAATGAAAAAGTGATATCATCCTCACAAGCCAAGCCACCCTCGACACTCCCAGGTGTCTAAGTTACAGAAATGTCAGGCCTTGGTATTTACTTCCTTGGTGATGATAGACCCTGGGCCCAGCTTGACTCAGAGCAGTTAGGCTTAACTTGGAGTCAATTTCTAAAGTATCTGTGCAACACTTTAAACAGTAGCACAGTGAACATATACAACAGAGTTAGAAACATAGAGTAGCGTTTAGTAAATAAAATAAGACCAAAATTATTAAAGATTACACTGTAAAATAACCCCTAAAAGCAGAAAGCAGCAGCTGTGGCTATCTGGTCGCATTAGACCAACTGAAGGTCAAACGTGGGTCCGATACAGTCTCAGATTAGTCCCGCTGAAGTGTTACCTTTTGTGCCAAGAGTCCCATTTGGATTGGAAGGGGTTGCAGGGAGAAAGGAGAGCATTGTTGGTGTGGCGTGAGGAGCATGCTGGGTGTCACAGATGGGTGGGCTTGTGCTTTCAGTTGGTAGTCCTCCATAGGTGATCAAATTTTGCTGTGTGACGAGATGGGCTGGTAGTGGCTCGCTCAGAGTTTTGGCGTGAGCGGCACAGTTCCCATTCAAAGTCACAAACAGCCCAAAAAGCTTACTGCCAGGAGCTCATGAGCCACACCATGGGTTCAGGGACACCAATTAAGGGTATGGAATGTGCTGCAGCTGAGTTCAGGAGGTGGAATGGGAGCCTTTTTATGTCCCCAAGGCTCAGATCAGGAAGCAAGCTGAATAGTCCTTTGAGTTACTCTCGCATCCTGGATACAAGATGAAGTGCAAATCCAGTTCTTGTTCCCCAGGCAAGAGGGCAGCAGGTCAGCACAGCAAGGGAGTACTCCCTTTAGAGCAGCAGCCCAGTACAGTGGCAGTCCTTGTAGCAGCATAGCAGTTCTTCTTCCTGGGGTATCCACAGTCCAGAAGTGGACTCATGAGTTGGTGTCTGAGGTCCAGTATTTATAACCAGGTTTGCCTTTGAAGAGGGGGAGAAGCTCCTAGAGGTTTCCCTTTGAGGTCCCCAGGCAACCTGCCTTCTCTGCCCTGGCTCCAGACTAACTACAGGGGGTAGCAGACCTTTGTGTGGAGGCAGGACACAGCATATTCAGGTG
The DNA here is from genome assembly GCF_964261635.1 of Lissotriton helveticus. Lineage (NCBI taxonomy): Eukaryota > Metazoa > Chordata > Amphibia > Caudata > Salamandridae > Lissotriton > Lissotriton helveticus. Next base: position 1,119,177,612 of record NC_136070.1, read on the forward strand.
TAAGTGGGGCTGTGCCCAGCTTCTTCCTCCCATCCTGCCTGTGATAGCCCATCCAAGCACACATGAGCTCCCTATTGTGTGTGGCTATCTAGAAGGAATACGCAAAGCTCAACTGTCAGCTACACCCAGTCATGTGACCAGAGACCGGCTACAGGCACTAAATGGCTAACTTTCTAAAAGTGGCATTTTCAGAAATGTAATTTAAAATCTGACTTCATCATAAGTTGGTATTTTAAATTGGGATTCCATAGACATAAAAAAAATCAGTAAAACGAGGGGGAGGAAGGCAAAAGGTTTGGGGAGAACCCTTTGGAGAGAGCCAGGCCCAACTCCTGTCAAAGGAAATAGGTCCACCAACACATGAGGGGAACAATTTAATTGTGATATGTGGGAACACTGGATGGTGAACTTTTGCCAATATCCAGAGATTTCAGAACTTTCCCTCTCAGAAGAATTAGGATATAAGTTTATTTTAGCCATAGTTCAATGTTTGCAATGCTTTCTCTGTAAGAAAAATTGGTGGGATCCACATAAGCCACACCACCCTGCACTCCTGCGGTGTCTAGTTTTTAAAAATGTCTAGGGTTGGTAGGTTACCCTGGGTGTAGGCACAAACCACAGCTACCTATATTCACAGAATGATTGTAATTCAAAGGAAATCATTTTGTTTTCTCCACATTGCTTTTTGGAGGGTGTTTCCTGTCATGGGTAATAGGCCCATCAACAGAAAGAAGGTATCATACAAATAACCATATTTCTTACATTGATAATACATTTACTTATGATTGGGACCTTGTGTACCAGAGAACATAGAAAGACTGGCTTTCTAACTCTCGGCTCATACTAATATGGCTGTATATTATATAATCAGGTGATCACTGGCTATACTTGGTAATGATGAACCCTGCGACATCTGAAACATCTGTACATGAAAGAATGAAAACATGGCTTCGTGAAAAATAGACTTCAATTTAGGTCAAAGATAGAGAGAGATCAGATAGGAATGGTCAAGTTTTAAAGATGACAGGACTAAGAGATGCTTTACAGCTGATTGGAGATGGATTGAGGTCAGGTAAGGATTTTTGGTTCATCCGGGTCAAACATTTTACCTTTAGAACTTAACACAAAAGAGTTGATAGTAAGACTGAAAAAACATTTTAAAATACATCTTAAATGGTTCTTATCTTAAATTGATCTTATCTTATCCTACATCATGGGCAAACATCCTCACCTCCATGCTCTTCTTAACTGTCATGGTCTCCCAATAAGAGGCGAACAAATAATTGAATAAGCTTGTTGTTTGTCCGAATATCAACAGTATGGAGGATGCTTAGGGCAGAAGTCACCCAACATACATTTCAACGGAGACGATAGACCAGTCAGTGGTCTCTCAGCTGGTGCACAGTGGCTGGTGTCTCTCTGCTAGCTGAGATTACCCCGTCTATTCCCACATTCCCTTCTAATGTCTGATAGGAGCCTCTGAGAGACACTGCACATTTTAGAGAGTTCCTATATGTTGTCTCTTTCTTAGAATGACTCACAGGTCTTTCAAGCCACTCCCCAAGGTGGAGTGAAAACTCCATCCAAGCAATATTCTGGTTATATTAAAAAAATACCCACGCTGTAACTGTTCTGTCAATGCGATGTCTCCCACAACACTAGACATAAAGATTCAGTTTTTATGTAGTTCTTATGCTCTCTGTATAACCATTGATGTTATACTGTTATGATACAAGACCTCTGTGAAGCCTATACCGGGCTCAAGCTAATCTAATTCAAGGAACTAACCCCCAGATTCATCAATGTCCCATTTTGCGAGTCCTTAATAGCGATTTTTAAGGAATCGCTATTAAAGACTCGCAAAACGGGATGCATGTAGAAATCGCAATATTTTTTGCGATTTCTACTGCTTCCTTATTTGCGATTCGGTAATTGCTAATCGCAAATAAGGAATGGCTTTCCCATTCATTCCTATGGGCCTAAAGGCCCCTAGGAATGAATGGGGAGTCATTCCTTATTTGCGATTAGCAATTAGCGAATCGCAAATAAGGAAGCGATTTCAAGGGTGCCAGGGTGTCCAAAGGACACCCTGTAGCACCCCTGAAATGGTCATGTACACTGGTGTTGCGCACACACATGTCCAAAAGACATGTGTGTGTGAGTTTTCGCTATTTACCACGTAGTTATACTTCGCGGTAAATAGCGTCCCCAGATTGCGAATTCGCAATTTTCAAATGGTTCATGAATTGCATTTAAGGAATCGCAAATTGAGATTCCTTAAATGCAATTAATCGCAATTTAGCGAGTTCTAGATTTGCGATTTTTGCATTTGGGATGATGAATCCCAAATGCAAAAATAGCGCTCGCAAAGGGCCAGATTCTCAGAATCTGGCCCTTTGCGAACCGATTATACTTTGATGAATCTGGCTGTAAGTTATTAATCAGTTCACTTGCTGGTCTATACTGGTAAGCTGCATGGTTTCATCTCTAGTGAACAGAGCAAATATCAAATTAACCTTTTGAAATGTATCTTTGCATAGAAATGTGTATTAAAAGTGTATTCTTCCAGTACAAATCCAGTGATAGCATACAATCACCTCAGCACCTTGGTGCATGGCTGTGTGTCATGCAAGGCTTCCTAATAAGACCTTCGCATGTTGCATGATGGGGTGCTATCAAGTTTATCAGTATCTTATATGGTGGGTATCCGCCTGCCTTTGTGTAGTCTTCTGTTAATATACTGCCCACATCTGGGCACATCAGTTATACTAAACCTGCACTCATGGGACAAAGGCAAGTAGGAAGAAAATGGAAGAGGGTGCATGCAGCCTCAGCCTTCTGGAATACAGTGTGGTGTTTACAGCCATCTCAGGAGACTGGGTAGGGTCAACACCACCCTAGAAATGAAGGTGGATGTAGGTTCCCTGATGCACTTCTATGAGCGGGAAGGAAGTTGTCTACTGAGATAAGAGCAAGGGTTGCAAATGTTAATGAGGCTTTTACCTCCAATGGGAGCAGAAGGGAAGGGTGGAGTAAGGGAGCTCATAAAAGGTAAAGAGCCCTTGGCAGCAGGTTGTGCCATGCCCTTGTCCAGTAGCCAACACACAAGAATTCTTGAAAGAGACAGCTTATGAACATTTCATGATTTATTTCTAGGCCTCATATGAAATTTGCATGATACTGTACATGCTCCAAAGCAGGATTAAACTATTTGCTCCCCAGTTTGTGACTCTTCTATTTCATGGTTGCAAGGTTATGATTTAACTCCCTGTTTTTCGCTTTGTTTGGTTTACACTTTTTCAACTTTATGGGCGTAATAATAACACATGTTGCCGTGATGATATTGTGAAGACTGTGTGGAGATGCACCTGAATGTGGAATGGTGAGGAGGCATTGATGACGCTGTTAGAATGTGTTGTTAGGAAGTGTACTAGGAAAAAGATGTTGCCTTTCATTTTAACTGGAGGTTACTGTTGTGACAACTTCTTGTTATTGCAATTAAAGAAGGTGAAGAAATTACCCTGGAGAGTGCTTGATTACCAAAAACGGGCTATCAGTTGACTGTGATTGGCTTTTGGCTGAGTGTGGAGCCATGCATAAGTAATAAATCAACTAAGGCCACCCATTTCAATTCATGTGTATTGGCTCCAGTTGACTACTGTCTCATAGCGGTTACAGTAGGAGTGCTTTGAGCATCTGTAAGGCCCAGATTAGCATCTGGTCAGACAAGATATATTGCCATTCTACCTTAATGCTGCTTGATGTGAATGTAGCGTTAAGGGTGGGATCAGCCTTGTGTGTGGTGACATCAATGACTTGCTCAAATCTCAGAAGCACAGTAAGGTTTTTAACAAATTTGAATCTCTGCTTATTGTTTGTAACCCATCTTTTGGTCCTCACTTGAAGCAAGATTTTATTTGTTGTGCTTTGAATATGGACTAGACAGAGGAATTTATTAGGGGTGGATGGAATGTTGTGTTACACCCGCGGAGGTTTTCTCACTCCGAGGTACTCTTTAATGTGAAATTCTGGCCAAATTCTGGTAATCTCAGCAGAGTAGAATTTGTTTACCGCAAGGCTCCAGGATATGTGAGCTGGCGAGCAAGATTTGACGTCCCTTGGTGCGATTTTCTAATGTGGGCATTCCCTGGCATTCGCGAGTGGTTGCAGTCAGAGGGCTGCCATTCCAGTAGATTTGCTGCAGCTCAAGTAGATTTTCTACTTGAGCAGCAGCAAAATCAACTTGAATGCCCGCGTACTCTTGTGCAATGTATGCTGCCGTATGCACCAATTTTTAGCACTGCTGGCGCTACTGTTGCTAAACTGTAGTGTGAGCTGCATCTAGCAGAGCTTTTCTGTAACTCCGTAAATTCTGCCTATTCCCTAGAATTTATAGATCAAGAAAGCATTTTAACTTGATCATATCTGTAGAAACATTAATAGGTATGTGTGTATGTATTTGAGCTTGTAAAGCGCACTGCTACCCATCCGTAGGTTTCCTGGCGCTGTATAACTCTGGGGAACCCGTCCTGGCTTTCCCTGTGGGATGGTCCCTGCTGGGAGTCCCCAAGGTGGAGCCAGGCATCCCCGGAGTTGATGGGGCCGTTGTGGAGATTAGGCAAGCTAATGCCCAGAGTTGCCGAGTGGAACCCCTGATTAGAGTAAGCACCGAAGCGAGAATTATCGAGTCCACTGACCCAAGTCCACGACGCGGCGCGACCCTGCCGCGTCGGGAATTGAACCCTGCTCCCGGGTCTGCCGCCTCTAACCAGTGAGCCACACTACTCCACTGGTACGTGTTACGATTGCATTCACACCATAGTAACACGTTGTTTGGTCATTTCATTTGCCTTAGCCACAGAAAGCGGACACTTGATGACAGTTGAAGGTTTAGTATGAAAAACCTTTTAAGAAATGTGTTACCTGCAGACTACGTCCTTTTACCCAGAAACCTGTTTTTGGGGATAAACAACGAGAAACAATCTGCAGAGGGATATTTATGCTTTAAGTTTTTTTTTCAGGGACTATTTGATTCATTTTTATTCAGCATTCTCTTCAAATTTCTTTTTGACAGGGCCCCTTGTAAAACTGTTCTTTCTACTTAGACGAATGAACTGAATGTCTAATTTTATCACAGCCTTGGTTTATTCTGTAATTTAAAAAGCTCACCCAGCTGCCTGTAATTAAATGGAAAAGAAAAGCAGATATGTTCTTAATCTTTTCTAATTGATTTCACTTCGCTTCGATATATATGTACTTATGAATTGAATTCGTAAATAAATACATATATATATATATATACAGATGTTCAAGGTCTAATATGCTACTTATTACCATTGTTGAGAATGAGAAGTTACCATTACTTACAAGAGGTGAAACCTCGAACTGTTAATGATACCCCTTCGATCCCCCAACAAAAATTATGACAAACTTTTGCATATATGGTTTATGCTATTGTGTTCTTGTACATGTATTTGTTTTATGTATGTATTCACCTTAAAACGCAAACTACAATTAAACTTACGAGTATATATTATGTATAGAAATAACTATAAATACATTTATAACTATAGAGATTTATATAATCATTGTGCTTTTAAATGAATTATATCCATTCATTTATATAGTTAAAAAATACATGTATAGATTCACTTGAAAAAGTGCATTTACGATTATTTGTAAATTTCATAGTTACAAATTAAAACAAACGAAACTGTAATTCGCTAATTATGGTTAAGTTTCCAATTCATCAATCACATAACACTTAAGCTAACCATATATTTTCACACCAAATGTAATTCTCGTGAGCTCTCCCTTGATGCGACAGATGTAATTAATTACAAATGGTGCTAACAATCATACATATGAGACTACATATATTACCCATACCAGTATAAAGAGATGGCTAAAAATGTATTCATTTTTATTGGTTTAAGAATGTGTTGTTATTTGATCATGATATGCTTTTAGGTGTTTGTATTTATTGAGATAATATTCTAAGGTCATAAGCATTGAATGTTGTGGGCAAGTTAAGATGTGCGTGACTGTTGTGGGAAGTATAGTTTGCTGAGCTCAACTTATTTTGCAAATTCCAGTGGCTTTTCAATTTATATTTGTGACCATAATAGTACTTTAAATGTGTTTGAAATGAATTTCTGAGTTGTTTTTAATGAAAATATCTATTAAGGTTATATAACCAAAGTTAAATATTCGTAACTTTAAACCTAGATTTTCATGAATATCTCTGGCTCTGAGACCAACCAGCCATAGGCAAACGACCCCTACTACTCAAAGCCTTCCACCAGGCCCCTTAACTAACATGCTGGTGGCCAACAGCACCTACTGTGTGCAACCTGTGCTGTGTGTAGTCGGGGTTGGCAGCAGAACCCCAACCATTAGGGGGACAACCGCTGCTGCGCACTGCCTTTGGTTTGCCAACTGGAGGATGGCCTACATTAGTTTTTTTGTCATTTTGTGTTGGGGGGGGTGCTGTGGACACCACTTTAGGTGCCCAAACCCACAGAGGCAAGTGGGATGTTGTGGGATCTGTCCTGGGCCTGCTTACTCAGTTCTTGGTTGGCAAACATTGCAAAAATGGTTCATAAACTTGCTGAGGTTCACAGACACCAAAACAGAGTTTGCAGTTCTTTGGAGCTGCGCTTAGGCCCATGCACCATCCTTTGGGGTTCATAAGCTCTATGTTAGAAATGGGGGACTCTAGTTGGCAGAGGTAGGTACCTTTGTCCAAATATGGAACCTTGCTTCTAGTCACGGTAAGGTGGATACACACTTTAGATAACCCCTGCTCACCCCCTTGGCAGCCTGGCACGAGCAGACAGGCTTATCCCAAAGGCAAAGTGTAAAGTATTTGTACCAACACTCACAGTAACACAATGAAAACACCACAAATGGACACCACACCAGTTTAGAAAAATAAAATATCTTTACCTAAACTACACAAGACCAATATGACAAAAATCCAACGTACAAAAACTCAGTAGAATGTCTTTAGAAAGGTTGTTGCAAAAATAAACTTGTAGATGATGAAATGTGACACTTTACTCACAAAGTACCTGGGATGTGTAACGCAAAACAAACAAAAGGGTCGCAGAGAAGGCGATGCGTTGATTCTTCATGCGCTCTAGTCCCGATGCGACATGGTGGCGCCTCGATGCATTGCGACAGTCCGGTGCGATGCGAGAAAATGGCATCTTTACTGCGATACGACAACGTAGAGGCGATGCTTGCATGCCAGACGGCCGTGCGGCAAACTCAGTGGTTTTTTGAGCCGTGACAGGCCATTCGACAAGCTTTTCAGCTGATGCGACGACGCCCTCGGTGACGGCAACACCCTTCTCCGGTGTTGCAGCGACGGTCAGCAGCAACGCGCTTCCTCAGCGATGCAAAGGCCCTGCGACATGCTTCTCCGGTGATGCAAAGGCACCCTCTGTGCAGCGGCATGCTTCTCCGGTGATGCAACAGTGAACAGCAGCAGCGGTGACACACTTCCTCAATGATGTGGCAGCGGCTGTCAGGTATACTCCACGGGATCCAGTCGCCGCAATAATGATTCCACCTCCAAATGTCACCAACACCCTGAAGTGTACACACAGGGTGTTCGAGCCATTAGGCGAGGGAGAAAAATAACAAACTAAAATAAAAAATTGAGGGATGGGTAAAGGTAGGGTCAGCAGGGAAAGGACGCCTGTAACAAAAGACAAGACAAGCATCAGGTAAGTGCTTACTAGCATGCAGTACTACTCTCATATAGTCTCGCTAAGAAAGCAGGAAAATAGGTAGGTACCTGAGCAGAAAGAAAACACGACCTTTGATAGGAAACAATTACAGCCCTTCTGCCACAGTCTGTGGGGATGGCCTAAGGAACACATAGATATATGGTGAATGAAATAATCCTGCCTCACAAGACACACACACACAGTAATGAGACACTTAACCCAACACTCACAACATACCACATACTGGTCAGAGGACTCAATGTATTAAGGGGGGTCCAGGAAATCCAAAGTAAAAGTATGGTCGCTCCACACAAAGGAAGAGAGATACGGCAGAGAGTAGGAAGCAAAAACTACAACACTCCGCTCTCTAAATAAAGACCCAACAGTATATATAACATGCCAAACAGAAAAACGTAGTTGCGACCACCACTGAATTCTGTCAACAGTTCACCCACTGGATGACAGAGCATGAGACCGGGGTATCCTGTAGTTTCCTCACTACACACCCAGCTCCATAGTTCCGCGCCAAGTCCAAGAAAATAACGGAGACGCGTAGTTGTCCTCACTACAGCGCCCCGCTATCCCAGCATCTTAGAAGAATCAGGGTACTACGGTAACACGTGGTTTCGACCGCCACCGTGTTCCGCCACACCCAATAACCATGAGAGCAATGCAAAATTGAGAACAGTGAGCTTTAAACAATGTACATATCGAGTTCCTGCCTAAGGCAAGCATGCAGCTGACCGCTAGGAGCGGCCGGGGAAAATAGATCGACAGTACCTGCGGAAGCAGCCTTAGTCTTACTGCCGGATCAGAAAAGATGTTGACCTCCCCACGGAGCCTCAGGGGGCTGACAGGAGGCTCAATGGCTGGCGTGCAGAGCGGCCGCTCTCACGCCGAAAACAGACAGCAACCAGAATAACGCGCAACCGGAAGCGCGTCTACTACCTAGATGTACTTCCTGATGAGCCGCCAGAACTCATGGGAGTTGTAGTTCTTCCGTGTGGCAGGCGCGTTCGGTAGGCGGATTCTGACAGTACATCCCCCCTCTCTAGTGCCTCCTAGGACCAGGCCGCAACGGGCATCTACGATGGAAAGCACGTACAGCAGCCGGGGCGTGAATGTTCCCTACCGGCTCCCAGGAGTCGTCCTCCACGGAGTAGCCCTTCCAGGACACCAGGTACCACAGGACCCCCCTACACAGCTTGGAGTCCTTAATACGCCGCACCTCGTATTCAGCCCCAGCCTCCCCGAGCACCGGAGGCGTGGCCCTCCTTCTAGCTGACCGTGCTGGTTTCAGTAGGTTGCAATGGAACACCGGATGTATACGCAAAGAACCAGGCAGTTTCAACTTAAAAGCAACTGGATTGATTCTCTTCACAATGGTATAGGGCCCGATGTACCGCGGATGAAACACACTACGCAATTTGAACCTTATGTTGCGGGTAGATAACCAGACCCTATCACCAACCTGGAATGAGGGGCCCTCCTTGCGGTGTTTATCTTCCCATTTCTTGTAAACAGTCTTAGCCTTCTCCAGATGCGCCCTGACCTTCTTGTGCAGGACACGGAGCTTCTGCATCTGTCCCAAAACCGTAGGCTGTCGAGACACCTCCTCCGGGATGTGCACTGGAAGGATGCGTGCATCAAACCCATAATTAGCAAGGAAAGGTGAGACCCCCACAGAACAGTGCCAGGCGTTGTTATAAGCGATCTCGGCCATCCATAACAAGGAAACCCAAGACTCCTGGGCATCCTCGGCAAAACACCGTAGGTATTTTTTCAAAGTCTGGTTTAACCGTTCAGTTTGCCCATCCGTCTGTGGGTGAAAACTGGTTGATAGTGAAGACTGGATGCGCAACGCCTGACACCACGCCCTCCAAAACCTTGCGATGAACTGAGGGCCTCTGTCAGACACTATAACCTCAGGGACCCCATGCAGTCGTATGACATTGGACAACAACAGTTGAGCCGTCTGTCCTGCGGTTGGCAAATTGACACACGGGATAAAGTGGCCTAATTTAGTGAGGCTGTCGACGACCACCAACACTGCCGATTTACCCTGATCAGGAGGGAGTCCAGTGACGAAGTCCAGGCTAATGTTCTGCCACGGTTTCCTGGGGGAGGGCAACGGCATCAACAACCCTTTCTTCTGTCCGGTGGAGTATTTAGCCCTAGGGCATGTTTCACACTGAGCTATCCACACAGGGATATCGGTGTGTACGGTCTCCCACCAGAAATGTCACTTCATAAGGTGTACAGTCTTTTGCACCCCCTGATGTCCTGCCAATGGGGAATCATGACACCACATCAAGGCCTTCTTTCGCAATGCTGGAGAGGGGAGAAACAGTTTATTATCCTGAAAAGGCAACCCGTTCACCAGACTGCGATTGGCACCCAATGTGGCCCAATGGACCCATGCGTCATGGTCCTTTGCTTGTCTTACAAGGTCCAAAAAAGAGTTGGCCTGTATAGCACAGATCACTTTCTCGGGACTTACTATGGCCATCTTAGCTTCTCCGTTTTCCTTGTCTTCCAACTGATCTCGTCGAGAAAGAGAATCGGCTTTCAGGTTTTCGGCCCCTGGTCTAAAGGTGATGGTGAAATCGTACTCTGCGAAAAAGAGCATCCACCTCATTTGTCTTTGCGTTAGGTGTTTCGCGGTCTTCATATACTGAAGGTTTCGGTGATCTGTGTAAACGGTGACAGGGTGTCTGGCACCCCACAGGTATTGTCGCCATTCCTGGAATGCTTGTTTAATGGCTAACAGTTCCTTCTCAGAGATGGTATAATTCTGTTCGGGGGGGCTTAATTTTTTGGACAGATATGCCACAGGGTGGAGCTGCCCGGTATCTTTATCTCTCTGAGACAGCACGGCTCCTATAGCTTCGTCGGAAGCGTCGGCTTCAACAACGTAAGGAAATTCCGGTCTTGGATGTGCCAGAATCGGAGCCGTCGTGAAAGCTTCCTTCAGGTACTTGAATGCCACCGTGGCTTCAGGGGACCACACGAATTGTACTCCTTTCCGTAACAGTCTCGTCAAAGGAACAGCCACTTGAGAAAACCGCGAAATAAAACGGCGGTAGTAGTTAGCGAAGCCTAAAAACCTTTGCACGTCTTTCACACAGGTGGGAGTGGACCACTCCTGAACCGCCTGTATCTTTCTATCAGACATTTGCAGCCCCTCGTGGCTTAGCATGACTCCTAAGAACTCAACCTTGTCCACACCAAATTCACACTTACTTAATTTGCAGAACAACCGGTTTTCTCTCAACCTTTGGAGTACTTCTGTTACATGACGTGTGTGTTCTGTGATGTCTTCTGAGTAAATCAGAATATCATCGATGTATACCACAGCACTGATATCCACCACATCCTTCAGAACGTCGTTCAAGAAATACTGGAAGGCCGCCGGGGCGTTGCACAGCCCGAACGGCATTACAGTGTATTCGTACAAGCCATATCTTGTTTTGAAGGCGGTTTTCCATTCGTCCCCCTCGCGGACGCGGACCAAGTGATATGCCCCCCTGAGGTCTAATCTGGTAAACACCTTGGCGTATCGTACTTGGTCCAACAAAACAGAGATAAGCGGCAGTGGATATCGGTTTCTGATGGTGTTTTTATTCAACATCCGATAATCGACACAGGCCCTCAAATCCCCGTTTGCTTTTTTGATGAAAAATAAGGGCGAGGCAGCAGGGGACCTAGACGGGCGAATAAAGCCAATGTCTACATAATGGTCCAAATACTCCTTCAAATGAGTAGTTTCAGGGTCGGATAATGCAAAAACCCTACAGGACGGTATAGTGGCTCCCTCCACGAGATCTATCCTACAATCATATGGCCTATGCGGGGGGAGTCGCTCAGCCTGGCTTTCGCTGAAGACGTCCCTGTAGGCCCTATACTCCATCGGTAGAGGCACCTCTTTCTCCGCAGCTGTTGCTACCACCAAAGGAAGAACAGATGGTGAGAACCCGGCGCCTGCATCCATATGTGCTTTACATTCCTCGGACAAAAAACGAATAGATTTCTCCTTCCAGTCGATGGAGGGATTATGATGACTGAGCCAGGGCATCCCGAGAATTATCTCGTATTGAGGGGCTTCAATGATGTTAAGCACCAATTCTTCCCTATGCCTGCCATCAAGTACAGCAACGGAAAGCGTTACCCTCTCGGTTTGTTCCGTTTTGAGTCCAGATATTAAGGGTTTTCCATCAACCGCCAAGACTTCCTCAGGGGTGTCTCTGGGTACCCTGTCTATAGACAAAGAGGTCACGAGCCCGCTATTGATGAAGTTCCCTGTGGCCCCCGAGTCTATCATGACCGTGACGGCATATGCCTGTAATTGACACTCTAATCTCATGGGCAACAGGATGTGGGATTCAGATTCATGCAGCGTTAACACCGTTAAAGAGGGCACTTTCCATGGCTGCGGTTCCTTCTGGTAACCCTCTCTCTGGCCACCAGCTTCCTCCAGAGCGTTACCCGCTGCAATGGCTACTCTTTTATTCCGAGTCCATGAACCTGTGCTTCTGGGTTTGGAAGGGCAGTCCCTTACATAATGACCCTTTTTGCCGCAGTATAGGCAGAGACCTGCGACACAACGACTCTCTTTTTCTTCCCTGGTTAGAGGGGACCGGACTGCCCCGATTTCCATCGGTTCAGGGTGGGCATCTGTAGAAGGCAAAGCCCTACGTGGACTCCATTCCGATCGGGGAGGACCCCTATCCCATCTTCTCCTGTCCCCTCCTCTGTCTGTCATTCTACCATCCAGTCGCAAGGTCAGGTTCACCATATCAACGCAAGTGGCTGGTTGGGGATCGATCTGGGCGATGACGTCTTTGAGACCATCCCTCAAGCCCTGGTAGAACAAGGACATTCTTTTTTCCTCCGGCCACGAGGTTTCAGACACCAGTCGATTGAACTTGGTAAGGTGCGTTATCAAGTCCGACCGCCCCTGCCTTAGTTCCAGGAGTTCTCTATCTGCGCTAAAGGTGGTTGCCCTTCGATCGAACACCTTCTCAAATTCGGCCCGGAAAGCCGCCCAATCTGAGAGCATTGGATCGTCGTTCCTTACCAATGGTACAGCCCAATTGGCTGCATCCCCTGTCAGATAAGAAATCGCAAAAGCTACTCTGGAATGGTTGTTAGGGAACGAGGAAGGCTTACATGAAAAGTGCAACATGACTTGCGTTAGGAACGCCTGAGTTTTGGACGGATCCCCTGAATACCTCTCCGGACTAGCCAGAGGAATAGGGGGGGGAACCGTCACTTGTACCTGGGGTACCGAGGTCGAAAAGGGGTTCCTCGATAACCTATCTACCTTGTCTTTTAGGGCTGCGGCCTCTGCTTTGGAGGAGGCAAGCTCCTGCTGCACTAAAAGCAGAGCCTGCATAACATCATCCATGGTGGCCATGTTGCAGCAACTGGACCGGGCAGAGCAACGTTCGTGGGCGCGTTATTCTGTCAGGTATACTCCACGGGATCCAGTCGCCGCAATAATGGTTCCACCTCCAAATGTCACCAACACCCTGAAGTGTACACACAGGGTGTTCGAGCCATTAGGCGAGGGAGAAAAATAACAAACTAAAATAAAAAATTGAGGGATGGGTAAAGGTAGGGTCAGCAGGGAAAGGACGCCTGTAACAAAAGACAAGACAAGCATCAGGTAAGTGCTTACTAGCATGCAGTACTACTCTCATATAGTCTCGCTAAGAAAGCAGGAAAATAGGTAGGTACCTGAGCAGAAAGAAAACACGACCTTTGATAGGAAACAATTACAGCCCTTCTGCCACAGTCTGTGGGGATGGCCTAAGGAACACATAGATATATGGTGAATGAAATAATCCTGCCTCACAAGACACACACACACAGTAATGAGACACTTAACCCAACACTCACAACATACCACATACTGGTCAGAGGACTCAATGTATTAAGGGGGGTCCAGGAAATCCAAAGTAAAAGTATGGTCGCTCCACACAAAGGAAGAGAGATACGGCAGTGTGTAGGAAGCAAAAACTACAACACTCCGCTCTCTAAATAAAGACCCAACAGTATATATAACATGCCAAACAGAAAAACGTAGTTGCGACCACCACTGAATTCTGTCAACAGTTCACCCACTGGATGACAGAGCATGAGACCGGGGTATCCTGTAGTTTCCTCACTACACACCCAGCTCCATAGTTCCGCGCCAAGTCCAAGAAAATAACTGAGACGCGTAGTTGTCCTCACTACAGCGCCCCGCTATCCCAGCATCTTAGAAGAATCAGGGTAGTACGGTAACACGTGGTTTCGACCGCCAACGTGTTCCGCCACACCCAATAACCATGAGAGCAATGCAAAATTGAGAACAGTGAGCTTTAAACAATGTACATATCGAGTTCCTGCCTAAGGCAAGCATGCAGCTGACCACTAGGAGCGGCCGGGAAAAATAGATCGACAGTACCTGCGGAAGCAGCCTTAGTCTTACTGCCGGATCAGAAAAGATGTTGACCTCCCCACGGAGCCTCAGGGGGCTGACAGGAGGCTCAATGGCTGGCGTGCAGAGCGGCCGCTCTCACGCCGAAAACAGACAGCAACCAGAATAACGCGCAACCGGAAGCGCGTCTACTACCTAGATGTACTTCCTGATGAGCCGCCAGAACTCATGGGAGTTGTAGTTCTTCCGTGTGGCAGGCGCGTTCGGTAGGCGGATTCTGACAGCGGCTGCTGCTGCGGCATCATGCTTCTCTCGTTGCGTCGTGCTTCCAGCTCCCTTCAGCAAAAAGGCCTCACACACAGTTGCAGGCCCTCCTGGCAGACTGGAACTCCCAGCAAGGGAGTTCAGAAAAACTGGGGGTGCAGTCCTTTTGTGCCTGGGACTTCAGAAACAGGAGGCCAGCTCTTATGAGGCCCTTGGAGACTTTTCTTCAGAGGGACACAGCACACAGCAAAGTCCTTCTTCAAGCAGGGGACACATCACACAGCAAAGTCCTTTAGTTATCTCCTCAGTATAAACAGCAAACTGCAGGCCAACCCCAGACACACAGCAAGGGCAGTACTTCTCCTCGGTCTCTTCAGCTGATCTTTTATGGCAGGGATTCCTCTTGATCACGAAGTAGTCTTAGAAACCTTTATGCCCCTGTGTTTCCACAACAGGAGGCCAGCTCTTCTCAGGCCCTCAGAGACTTTCTTTTCAGGACATAGCACACAGCAAAGTCCTTTCTTCAAGCAGGGGACACAGCACACTGCAAAGTCCTTCTTCCTTTGGCAGAAATAGCAACTGCAGGCCAACACCAGACACACAGCAAGGGCAGTACTTCTCCTTCCGCTCTTCAGCTATTCTCCTCAGCAAAGGTTCCTCCTTGATTCTAAAGTGGTCTAAGTTCATGGGTTTCAGCTCTCATATTTATACCCCAAACGTCTTTCTTCTCTATTAGTGAGGGTACACTCTGCCAGTGCACAACATCTTTCTATGTTAGTGTGGGCCAGGGTCATCAGACACACCTAAGGAGGTAGAGCCAGTATTGTGGAAGGCATGCACAGCCCTATTCAGGCCCAGGTGCTACTCCTCCCACCACTCCAAATGCAGATAGGTCTATTGAGCCTAGTGTTGACTCACCCAGACTCCTGGAGCTACCCCAACCCCTGTCACTCTCAAACCAGACAGTCAATCCACAAACCGGCAGAGGCACACAGAATTTAAAAAACATCCTTCCTAAAAGATGTGTTATTAAATTCTGAGTTCAGGGATACCAGATTCCAAATTTCCATCTTGCTCCTATGGGAAGATATGCAGGTAAACATGTTACACAGCATTCCCCATTCTGTCCTATGGGCAAGATAGACTTTCAATAGTGGAAAACGAAATTGGCAGTAGTTCACTATCAGGACATGTTACATACACTAGTACATGTCCTAACTTTTACATAAGCTGCACCCTGCCGAGGGAGGTACCTTGGGTCTACAATAGGGGTGTCCTACGTGTAAGAAAAGGGAAGGTTCAGGCCTGGCAAGTGGGTACACTGGTCAGGTCAACATGGCAGTTAGCAAACTGTGCACAGTCACAGCGGTAGCAGGCCTGAGACCTCTTTTCAGCTACTCATGTGGGTGGCACAATCAGTGCTGCAAGCCCACTAGTAGCATTTGAATTACCAGCCCTGGCACACTCAGTGCACTTTACTAGGGACTTACTGGTAAAACAAATAAGCCACTCATGGATAACCAATCACAATAACAATTTACACAGAGAGCTATGCACTTTAGCACTGATCAGCAGTGGTAAAGTGCCCAGAGTCCTATAGCCAACAACCACAGGTCAGGAAAAACAAAGGAGGAAGAAGCAAAACGTTTGGGGATAACCCTGCAATAAGGGCCATTTCCAACACTCTACGACAAAATGTACTTTTTCTATTTTTGCCCTAAGGGGTGTCCCTTTTATATGTCCCAATCAGAGAAAGGGGGCCAGGAGATACTCTATTTGACCCCTTATGGCTCTTTTATTTTATCTTTCAAGACTGAGGTACTAAGCCCCGAGTTCTGCAATAGCTACCGCTGCAATCTTTTTTCGTTGCGGACAGAGACCCAGAAAGCTTTGAGTCTACAGGTGTTTTTTTTCCAGACCCTAAATACATGACAGGAGAAAAAGCTTCTTAATCCAATCAAATTTGTTTATTTATTGAATTTTGGCCCTGTTATGTTATTTTATCTTTATTTCTATAACGCACAACTCACCTGGGGGCATCTTGGAGCTTGCCTAGAAATAATGCCTG
The DNA here is from genome assembly GCF_964261635.1 of Lissotriton helveticus. Classification (NCBI taxonomy): domain Eukaryota; kingdom Metazoa; phylum Chordata; class Amphibia; order Caudata; family Salamandridae; genus Lissotriton; species Lissotriton helveticus. The sequence continues at coordinate 1,119,194,104 of NC_136070.1, forward strand.
AAGCTAGAAATCGGACCAGCTGCACAGATAAAAAAAAAAAAAAAAAGGCTTTTAGTTGTTTCCTGAAGGTGCTGTAAATGGAGATTTTACGCAGGGCCATAGGTAGTTTATTCCAGTATCTTGGAGCAAGATATGAGAAAGCTTTACCCCCTGTACGACTCAAAAGTATGCAGGGCACTTGTAGAATGCCCAATGTACTGGATCTGAGATTTCTGCAAGGTGAATATTTTACCAGTTTCTTTTGCAGATAACAAGTGCCTCTACCTTTCAAAGCATTATAGGGGAGACAGCAGATTTTAAAATATGATCTCTTCCTTACAGGTAACCAGTGTAACTCTCTGAGAAAAGGGGCCGAGGGGGAACCTGCTGGGCGATTCAGAATCATTCTGGCTGCAGTGTTCTGAATCACTTGTAATTTAACGAGCAGGGTCTCTCCCACTTCGGCAAGCAGGGCATTTCCATAGTCCAAACGGCTAATCACCATAGCCTGTACTAGAGTTCTACGATGCTTAGTAGGCATATAAGGAAGGATTTTATGGAGTAGACGTAAACTATAATAGCAGGAGCTGGTAGTGGCAGCAATATGGTCTTTCATAGTTAACGCCTTGTCCAGTTTTAGACCCAAGTTTTTAACACATTGTTTAGGAACAGGGGCTTCTCCCAATTGTGAGGGTCCCCATTCGTCCGACAAGATGTCTGAGGCTTTCCCTATTAGCATTACCTCGGTTTTTCCAGGGTTCAGCTGAGGGCAGTTCTCCGTCATCCAGCTAGAGATTGCAAGCATTCCGATGGAGAATCAAGTTTTCTCTGCTTCTAGATTCGAGGCGATAGTAAACATACGTTGAGTATCGTCAGCACATTAAATCATCTCAAATCCTAGCTGTTCTAATATTTTTGCTATAGGGGCCATATATTTATGTTAAATAAAGTTGGGCTGAGGCAGGAGCCCTGAGGAACACCCCTATCAAGAGGCATTTTTTCTGACATGTATGGCCCTAACATGATGGTTTGCATTCTATCTGACATAAAGTGCTGCAGCCAATTCAAGGCTGTCCCTTGGATACCTCAAGAGAATAGTCTCTCCGCGAGCTTTGAATGTGAGATGGTATCGAATGCCGCGGAGAGATCTAAGAGGATCAGTACTACTGATCCTCCCACGTCTATTGTCTGCCTAAGGGAGTCAGTCACGGCCAAGATGGCGATCTCAGTACTGCAGCCCGGTCGAAAGCCAGATTGCGATGGATCCAAAATTTTATTGGATTCCGGTATAAACTTAGCTGTCTGTTTATTATACTTTCCAGCTGCTTGCCCAGTAAAGGTAGTAGGGAAATAGGGCGGTAGATGCTGAGTATTTGAGGATCAGCTGTAGGTTTTTTCAATATTGGGCATACAAACGCTTCCTTCCATGTCATTGAAATAGTACCTGATTGTATTGAATGATTTATAGATATCTCAGATGATTGCTGGAGCACGACTACTGGCTAGGAGAGCCATTGTCTTTGGCGGACAAAGATCTTGAGGCGAGCCAGATTTTGCAGTAGCTGGAGCGTTGGAAACATCTTCAAGCAAGGTTAATTCGAAGCAGTCTAGGGCACTATATGCCATCTTTTCTGAGCCCTCTGGTTTTGTAAGAGATTCAGGGTTTTGAAAGGCTGTGGATGAAACGTTTGCACAGATATTAGATATCTTTTCTAGAAAATAGATTACTAAAGAATTGTAGAACTCTTGAGATTCCATTGGAGACTGTCTGCAGACTTTTGGAGATACAAAATCCCTTACTATATTAAAAAGGGCTTTTGGAGAATTACTGGTGTGTTCAATTTGGTTTATAATAAGCAAACGTCAGGTAGATTTTAAATTTAGATGATACCCGTTTGTATCATAGCCTGTTTTAAGGAACCTTACTAACTCGCTAGAGTCTTTCCAGTCTCTTACATTTAGATTGTTCAATCTTTAGCTCCATAGTATACCAGGGGGCTAAAGGCCGCCCTTGAAGAGACCCATACTTTTTTCATGGGATCAAGGAGTCCAAAGCTGTTCCAAAGGTGGAGTTGAAGTCTTCCAACATCTTGGATACTTCTATATCATTCTTTGATGGTTCCACGTAAAAGGCCTTATTAAAGGCTTCTAAGGCTTTAATAAGGCTTCTAAGGAGAGATTTCGCCATGGTCTGCGCGCCTCTTGTTTCCATCCTGCATTTATATCTAAACTCTTCGGACACGGCGGTTGGATGGAAAGCTTGATCATGGAGTGATCTGTCCATGTGAGGGGGTTCTGAGGATTACAAATCAGATGGTGCGTGTGGTAGAAAAAATTTGGTCTAATGAGAGGCCAGCCAGATGAGTTGGGCCTTTAACTCTTTGAGTGAGTCCGATTAAGTCAAGGGTGGAAAGAAGTATATTAACTTCAGGGTTAGTAAGATTTTCAGCATGAAAGTTAAAATCCCCAACAAAAGAAATGTATTTGATGCGAGCACATGTATGGCTATTTGTTCTATCAGTTGATCCGTGGAATTGGCTCTGGATCCTGGAGGACGACAGATTAGTGCTCCGTACCAGCTATCTGTAGGTGATAGGATGATTTTAAAAATTCCCAATTTTACGCTGTCGTTACTTAAGGTGGAGCCCCAGTTCAGAGTGAGATGGTTTTTAAGGATTTTGGCTATGCACCCCCTATTTTTCCTTCCCTGACCAGATGTAAGCATTTATAGCTCTCTGGGATAGCCAAATTTATCAAAGGATGGTTAATGGGATTTAGCCAAGTTTCTGTAAAGAAACATATTTCAGGGGAGTGGGAGGTGATCATATCCCATATTTCAAAAGGATGCTTTGCTAATGATCTTATATTACATAATACGCTGTTTAGGCCAACTGCAACTTGATCCATGCTCTTCCTTGATTTCAATGTGCTGTCTACTTCCAAATCTCTTTGAAATAGGCTGTGTCTACAAGCTACTGGACCCTCCAGCATACTTGGGAATTTCCGAGGGCAGCATATATAGGCTCAGCGCATAGATTGTTTGTGAGTTCTAATCATAAGGAGAGATTTAGCAGAATATGAGGTATTTACCTCAATTTGGGCAGAATCTCTGGCCTCTGGGCTCGGTTGGGCACAGACGGGCTTGCCTTCAGCGGGCCGCCGGCACGCCTGCTGTGCATCTCCGCTGCGCGTGCGCGTTGGCGGCATCCTTTTATGGCATCGGATGTTGCAAAACACTAACCCGCTACCCTTCAATACACCCAAGATGGCTGCTCGCTCCACCGGCAGACTCGGGAACACGATTTCTCTTCACCACCAGCGCCTCAATTGGCTGAGTTACGGTGAGAGATGGTTTGCTTTGCCAAATGGGTTATAATTTCGTTACAGCAATTTTTTAAAAAACTGCATAGTCAAACAGCAAAACAGTGCCTTAAAAGTTCTGCGCATGCACGTTAGCGCCATCCTTTTATCGTGTCGGATGTTGCCAAAAACTCACCCGCTACCCTTCAATACTTCCAAGATGGGCGCTTGCTCCACCGGCACACTCAGGAACACAAATGGGTTATAATTTCGTTACAGCAATTTTTAAAATATGTGCAGAGTGAAATAGCGAAACAGTATGTTAAAAGTTATGCTCCCAGCTTTCCGCCTCAGGAGTTTCTTGTGCAGCGCGTGCGTGTTGGCGCCATCCTTTTAAGGCATTGGATGTTGCCAAAAACAAACCAGCTAGCCTTCAATACCCCCAAGAAGGCCGCTCGCTCCAACGGCAGACTCGGGAACACGATTTCTCTTCACTACTAGTGCCTCAATCGGCTGAGTTACGGTGAGAGATGGTTTGCTTTGCCAAATAGATTATAATTTCGTTACAGCAATTTTTAAAGTATGTGCATAGTGAAACAGCAAAACAGTGCGTTAAAAATTATGCTCCAAGATGTTGCCAAAAACTCACCCGCTACCCTTCAATACCTCCAAGATGGGCGCTCGCTCCACCGGCACACTCAGGAACACGATTTCTCTTCACCACCAGCGCCTCAATTGGCTGAGTTTTGGTGAGAGATGGTTTGCTTTGCCAAATGGGCGATAATTTCGTTAAAGCAATTTTTTAAATATGTGCAAAGTGAAACAGCAAAACAGTGCGTTAAAAATTATGCTCCAAGATTTCTGCCTCAGGAGTTTCTAGTGCCCATGGATGGTCCGAGAACTCTGGTGTATGGATCTTAGCAGACTAAAAGTCCAGGCTATCCCTAATTTTTTAACCCTTTCAAGTGCACTCCAGCATTTATTTTATACGCTAATTTCTTAAAACATGCTGAAAAAGGCACTACATTGAGTAAAGCTTGACTTTCATGCCAGGTTCGATATCATTTACATTCAGTGTTTTTTGTAGCAAAAAGCAAAGATCCATATGGGAGTTAAAATGGGAAAAGCTACTTAGATCCCTGACAGATCTGAACAAACCTTGCCATCTCAAACTCAAATGAGAGTAATAATTTTTTTGTTTGTAATAAAACTTTTGTTCACATTCGTACAATAATGCCAAAGTAATGAAGAAAGCAAAAATACCTTTTCAATGGAAACCTTAAACTAACTATAAACACAGAGTCAATATTGATGACTCTGAATGTATATGTGTATTTATCAACACCAGTTTACTAGGTGAAGATGTCTTTCATCATAGACAGGATTTAGAAGAGCTACATTATCGCTCTGTATTTAAAGTATGAATGGGGACTATTGTTAAAATCTATTGGAGGTAATGAGAGTGTTAACCGAATGGACTTTAAAATAACGAAAGGTAAGGAAACTCTAAACCATGCTTGTGATCAGTCACTGTGATAAGGTACCTATTTTTGTGTAGGCATCCTAATTTTTTGAGAACAGATGCTGCTGTTTTTTAAACCTGCACACTTCGGCACTGCAATTCAGTCCCCAGTACATGTGCCGAGACCCCTAAAAAAGACATAATTGGTTAAATACTTATTGGCAAGCTACATTAATGGCGTAGAAAGTTAAATGTCACCTCTGGACTGAAACCATGACTTCAGGCCTACAACTGTAGTCTGACTAATCCAGCTTTTAAACTGGCCCTAGACCTTTTCTTTTTAAAATATATGTATCAACTCTGCACTTATTGTTAGAATACAATTTCTTGAGCATGCACAATGTTAGCTCGCAGTACTAAATACGGTATAAATAGAGAGAAATGCAACAACCAAGCTGTATTTGACCAAGGATTTATTCCAAAAACAAAAGGTGAACAGTAGATTACTTACTGAACCACCTCGTGAAGCCCTAGAATCCCTCAAGCACAACACAAGTTTAGTCATTGAACCCGCCGAAAAAGGCAGGGCTATAGTCGTTCAGAATGTGAGAATGGGGATCTGTGGGACTTTGATCCCAAGTCCAACTGGTGCCCACCTGGAACCAGCCCAGTGGGGTGGCAGTCTCAAAACTAATTTGGTATGGTTGAGGAGGAGGTGATTGTGTGTTTGCCAAGACACACTACTGGCTGGGATACAGCCACCCTTAGGGACAGAGGGATTCTGCCATGTTGGTTTCAACTCAGAATAGGGCACTGCAGGATAGTTTGCCATAATGCAAACAGGGTGTGCAGAAACAGTGGGAAGGATTGCCTCTAGAAACTTTTTTTTCTCATTAGTTTGGGAGTAACCAAGAGTCACCCCCACCCTTTGCTAGTGAATTGTACAAAAGTGGTTCTTCGCCATCACCTCCTCAGAACAGATCTCGAGCTGTGGATAAATGGATGAGGACTTGACCTATTGTCTCAGATCTGTGTGGGGAGCACAAGGATTGGACTTGCTCCCACCTGTACCCAAGTTTGAGAAGTGAACCCCAACGGTCAGTTGACTGATCTCCTGTGTAGCTATAGTGACATAAAAGTTACCAGCTGACCAAAAACAACTGTACCTCGACTGAACCTTGCTGGTGGCCTCTGCTTGTGTTAGTCCTGGACCCTAAATGTTTTCCCTGAGATCCTGGGAGACTCAGCACAGACTAAAAGGAACAGCAGTAGAAAATGTTATCATTGGAACCTCGCAGCAAAGGTGTCTTATTTCGAAACAACTTTCAGATACAACTTCAGGCTTGCTCCGCTTGAGGATTTTGAGCTCCATAAAAAAGAGTAAGGAATTGATTTAGAGTCTGGTGCACGGTTATTTTCATCCGAAACGTGACAGATATCTAGTCCGTCTAATGCTGCTTTGGGGATGTGAAAGCTCATCCACACCATGAATTCTGTTTTTGTCTGATCCACCAACTGCCATATAACAAAGACCATCCTTTGGAAGAATAATAGTGTATGTGTGTGTTTATTTGACGCTTGTCATGTAGTTCCTTGTAGTGCAGGTGTGTTTCTATGGGTAGGGGCAAGCTTGGAGTAGATATTAGAAGGTAAGCTTGTGCTTTCAACATGCACATCCCTTTCCCATGACACAGACATCACCTATCCCTGTGATTTTTAAATTTCTGCACACTCCACATTATGTCAGAGTTCTCTCTCCCTTCTCAATACTATCCTGTGTCCTATCATTCCCCGTCCTACCCTCCTATGTTGTGAACTTTGTCCTTCCCATCCCAGTTACTGTCCAGTACTTCATTGTGATGGTGGAAGAAGTGTGGCGCAGCGGCCAGGGTGCCTGACTCCCGACTACAGGATTCACGGTTCGATCGCCAGTGCCGGTGGCAGGTTAGCCCAGCACCATGTGACTCTAGGCAATAGCTTGCTTAATCTTCCCGAAGGCCCACAGCGCCGGTACACCTCTCCGGAGGTAGATGTGCGCTTTACAAATGCTGGTATTTAATCTCATAAGCCAAACTGTATTCCTTTAATCCCCTACCACATCACTATATTTGTTTGCTCCACCATGACAATCACTGTTCATATTCTGTCTCTAGTGACAGTCATCATGGCCATCAATGTTTAGTGTTGGGCATTCCTTCAACATACTGCAGAATGAGTTGTGTTTGTGTATATTTCTGTATTTTTGTTTTGTATATGTGAGGGATTCTTGCACTGCTGATTTACATTTTTGAATTTGTGCTTTTTGTGAGGGAATCTTGCATGTTAGATATCATAGACCTGTGCTGTGAAGTAGGCTTGCACTACTAATGTCAGTGCTGTTGGAGGGGTGCTTGAATTGCTTGAATTGCTGCAGAATATGCTAAACCTGTGCTGAGCATGAAGAAGGCATGCCTTGCTCCTGTCCATGAAATACTTAAATATGTGTGTATATGTATGTGTGTGCCTGCAATGAGCAGTGCTGCTGCCCATGCCCCATAAGCAAGATTTGCCCTTCTTGTCTATGATGAGCACAACTGAATTCTGAACACTTTTAGGACAGTTGTGCCATAGTGGTCTTTTCAATATTTATGGATGTTCCTGTACTTTACCACACTAGACTTCACATCTTTAAGCCTGATTTGTTTTAGAATCTTCTTCAGAAGAACAAAATGTACATGATTTCTTTGCTATCTGCAGAATGCAGACATAGAGACAGGAAGTAAAGATGAGAAATAAAGATTTTTGTCCTTGTTACACTACTGGAAAGGCATATCTTTTTGGCAAATTCCTTGGTCTACCAGTTTTGGTAAATCTGTGAATGCATCAAATAAAACATGGGAGTTGTGTGGCTACACCCATGCAAAGCCCATGGAATGCTTCCCTTGCTTTACTCCAGATTTATGGAGCCTATCAGGGCCACGCAATGTGACCTTGCGTGGCTTCATAAATCTAACTTAAGGTTGGTGTTTTGGCATGTACCATGTTGTGTGGGGCAAACGTGAGGCAAACGACTTATAAAGAGGCCATAAAGGTATCTTAAATGTATCTTTGATATTTTAAGCAGAGCAAAATGCCAAAATCAAAATAATTTAGTCTTTGCAGAGTTTGGACGTAAGTAAACCAACCAAAGTAAACAGTGACACATTTAAAGAACATAGAACTTTAAAGTTCAAGCAAAGTTAGAACTGTAGAAGTGCAGTAAACCAAAATGCCACAAAAATATCAAATCAAAAATTGAAGAAAATATGGCTGATTGTCCCTGTGGTTCCTTGATGATTACTGTTCTGATCTTATCTGTAATATAGCCCAATGTAATATGTATACTCTATATCGAAATGTATAGTCTCTTGAGCATTGTTAATAAACAAGAATAAAAAATAAAAAATAAAAAATTGAAGAAAATAGACCTTTTACTACCATTTACCTACAAATGGGTTAAACATAAAACACGAACATGTTAGAAAGCTTTTCAAAATCAACAGTGTCCCTAACTATTCACTTAGCAGTGCAATGGCAGGGAAAGACACATTCAGTAGCAAAGAAATCTTATTTTATAAAAAATTAAATATTAATCTAGTCGAGGGCATTGTGTTTCATAGAAGTGATGATGGTCAAACTCATTTACTTTAGTAGTTGTGCATTGCTTCTCTGTGGTTTTCCAGTATATATGCTTAATCTTGAGGATTGGTTCGACGTGAGCCCAGTCCCAGTATGTAAAGTTGTAGAGAAAGAGAAGGGTGATAATAATTACAATAAGTCCACTCTGTTGTCTGAGTATTCAGTAAGTTAACAGATTTTCTTCATAATGGGCAGCAGAGTTTATCTGTGCCTGGATCTTTCCACATCAGAGTATTCAGTCTAAAAAAATAGGTTCCACAGTAGGTTGCAGGTTGTCCTCAGTTGAAGAAATATTCCTTGGAGTCACTTCCTATCATGTTCTGTAGCTCGCACTTACCTCTTCATGTTCATCTAGCATAGAAGTGTGATACTCCAAACTGCCTAATAGTGTACACATTAAGAAGCACGAATGACTGCTGGAGTGCACTGTGTTTTGGTGCCCATTGAAGATAGGTTTCACGTTTTCACTGGATGTACTATGTGTGATGCTTGAGTTCAATCAAGGAAATAACATGTCTCGTGAAGATACATGACCCTCAGGGGGTTTTCAATTAGTGGTAGAAATGTTTAAGTCACAGAGATTCAGTTCTTTGTGGTCCAGAGGGTCCTTACCAGGCTATCAAGATAAGTAGTTGCTGCAGCCAGAACCTTGCTGCCAGAGTTAAGAGAATATTTGAAGACTGGAATACTTTGAATGTGAAGAAGAATCTACTGGATACAGTGAGATATATAGGAATTCATTTGTGATCAATGATTTAAACTGCATTTTTGCATACTGTTGCAGGTGTTACTCTTTAAGGCAGAGCTTTCCAAACTCTGTGTCCCGACACAGTAGTGTGTCGCCTGCAAGTGGTGGGTGTGTCGCAGGATGAGGCACTTAGCACATAACTGCTAATTAGGAGGCATTCCTTTGAAAGAGTGTCTCGAAGTCAGCCACAGCAGAGCAGACTCCGAGACACTCTGCTCTAGGGGGGGGCGGGAGATTCACAACAAAGCCCCATTAACAAGTAAATGGTCCTTTAAAGACAGTTACAGAGAGAGAGAGAGGGAGAGAGAGAGGGAGACAGACAGACAGAGTGAGTGAGAACCCCCCCCTCCAGAACCACCCTTAGGTAGTTTGGGCTCGCTACGCTACGTTCGCTCGCTACACTGCCTTACTGTGTCCCAAAATGATGCACCTCCAAAAAGTGTGTCCCCAACATAAAAAGTTTGGAAAGCTGTGCTTTAAGGATTATGACTGTGCTTTTTGCACTCCATAATTAATTTATTTGAGGACTGGAAATGATCTTCATGCATTCAGAGACTGTATTGTATAACTATATTTATATAATTTGCTGGGTGATTACTTGTGGTGAGGGGGGCTTTGTAATCTTAATGTGTTTTTATTATATTTTAGTTTATCAACCCTCAATTGAAAACAATTAACTGAACATTTTTTTATACCTGTGGTAGTTGTCTGCAGAAAGAACAGTTAATTAGTTCTGATTATTTTCAGCATTCATTTAATAACCTATGAAATACTCAGAGTTTTATGAAGCCTTAGAGATTTGGAAACACAGAGATTTTCTGTAGGTATCTCACATGCAATATCAAAAACTTGACACTGTAGCAAAACGTATAATACACTTAAGGTTGTGTCTTTTCTTTAAATATTAATGCTCCTCCAGTTGAAGATAGTGCCCAGCTCAATGTTGTGTCAGAGTGGCAACATCCAGTGTTTCTGTTTTATATTTGAACCCATTCCATTATTCCTGGACCTACTTTTAACCAAAATACTATTATGTGTAAGGTTTGATGTGGACTTGCAGAGGTGTGGATACACTCCCATTGAATCAGAAATATAAGGTTAGATCTTCCATACACATCCAGATATTGGATTTCAAAACCCTCCGGCACAAAGTGGAGATTTAAACCTTTTGTTTAGCAGAGCCTAACTAGTATTTACAACAGCTTGATTCTCATATCTTCTTTCGTCTTATTTCTGCATGCTCCGGGCTTTCTCATTAGAGTAGAAGTATTTTCATGTACCCCTCAAATCTCTCTCCCCTTTTCTAAGCAGTGTGATGTGATTCGAACTGTGTGAAATTTACATTATGGTTGAATAAACAACATGGAGAATTTCTTATGGAATCCAAGATAGAGGAAGCGTCTCTTTAAGTATCTGAATTCAACTGACAGTAGTAAACAATTTCTCTCATTGCCAGCTCAGCTTCTTGAATAATAAAGATGTTCTCCTCTTTGATGCTAAACAAGAAGTAAGGAGCTTTCTAGAAAGAGAACATCCAGAGGGAGACCCGAGATAAATATTACCAATTATAAACAAAACTGCTAACACTGTATCCCCAGATTCAGAGAAGCATAAGACGGCTCCACTCCACTGCCTCTATTTTTTAGAAAGTCTTGAAGCTGATAACAGCTGCATCAGCAGAAAGTAAATAGCTTCTTTTTCAGAAGAATAGTGTTGTTAGCCGTTAATAAAAAAAACAGTGTATCTGCAAACAGAGCCTGTCAGCTTCTGTTTGGTACACCCAGAGACAAATTAGAATTGTTTGGCTATGTAGAACTGTCATTCTCTAGAGCCCCTTAATTCAGCACATAGATAACCTGTCATGGCGGCCCATGCCATCACATCTAATATAGTGGCCGATTACAATGTTTTGTGGAAACTATTCCGCCTGCCTCTTTGTCGGATTCGGTTCTGACTGACTCGCGATCGGCAGTTCCTCGCGACCAATTATGATGTTTCCGAACACCGTTCGGAAACATCAGGTCCCATTGACCTCTATTGGAACCTGTGTTCGGACCTATAACACTGGTTCCTATAGGGGAAAAGGCGTGGTTGTTTAAAACCTTGCACCCTGTCACGGGCACCCCATGGTGCCTGCCACACAGTGCATGTTTTTTACAGGGGGGTCCCATGGGTACCCTCACAGCCCCCAACCGGAGGCCTCAGGATGAAGGGTGACCTGATAGGGGTCCCCAAAATCAGATTCCGTCAGCCTTTTTGTGTCGGACAATCCAAGTCTGAAAGGCTGTTGGAATCTGACATCATAATCGGTCGGTCGAAAAAGATGTCCGTAGAACTTTACGATTCGGCTCTGACCAACACAGATTCTCTGAAAGCTGGTCGGAACAGATTCGGAATGACTAAATGGTTCCCCTTTCGACTGCGAACATTGTAATTGGTTGGTCGGAATTGAATCCGACCGAGTTGGGTGGATGGGTTCTGGCATGGTGTGGGGGAATCCAACCATTGGTCAGAGACTTTTCACACAACATTGTACTCGGCCCCTTGGTGTTATTATTTACCACCTTTCAGTCTCAAATTGGTCTTTGACTCAATATAAGGCCAGTACATTCTAATAGAGGTTGTCATGGCAAGGGGGTAAACTCCAATGTTAAAGCACTGGGATATGTGACTGATCTGGAGACTTCTGGATGTAGCGCAATTCAAAACAACATACAGGTTCAAAAATTAGAGAAATGTCATTAGCAGAGGGAATTCCTTGTCCCATCAAAGTAACAGAATAACTGCGAGGTAGATTTAAGACTGGAAATAATTGAAATACCAAATGTGAATACAGTGAAACAAACAAACATTGTGTAGCCTTAGATTTCATTAATAAATGTTATTTGTATCAAGCCCTACATGTTTTCTTTAATGTAGTCCACTTGAGGGCTTCTGTCATCTAAAAATCTAGCTCGAGTTGCCTACATTTGACTAAGTACTTATACTATTCAGTTATCTACACATAGGGGCAGATTCCCTAATATTTTGCTTTGTAGCAACACCAATTTATTGGCACAGCCATGACGCAAAATGTTAGTAGAGATTTACAGAGCCATGCCAGGCCAATTTTCGGTGCCCTGCATGGCTTTGTGAAAAAAACAATTGCACATCAGCGAATAGCACTCCCTTGCATTGGTGAGATGTTCCATGAGTTGAGTATTGGCGTTCCCATGCATCCATCCATGGATTTTGACGCAAACCCAGACTAAGGTCAGTAAACCTGAGATTGTGCAAAATGGTGCCCCTCCCAGACCCAGGTGTAACGAGGAGAAATATCTTTATTTCTCCTCATTACTTCCTTTCTCTGTATGTGATGCATTCCGCAGCACACATATAAAAAGGAAAATGCCTTTGATTGTTTTTGTGCCGGATGGTATCTATTCCTGCACAAAAACAAACCTGCAAGAAGGTAGCCCTTCTGCACTAAACAGTCCTCCTTGTAACACTGACACGCTTGCAGATAGGCATAAAGGTGCCTGTGTTGGTTTAAGGCAGCCTCAAGTACACCAGCACAAGGAGGGAGCACATGTGTCACATTTTTTAGTAGATATGAAGTATTTCTGTTCTCTCCGTTTCACACAACGAAGCACAGCAACTTTGCCTGCTGCCCTGCATTGTGTGAAAACTTAGTAAATTTGACCCCTGTAATCTAGATATTGGAATTTTGCTACAACTGTATGCTGTTCTTAGTACTGAGGCTGTTCAATCATATTTGATCTTTAATGGCAAGGAAGTTGTAACAGTATATTGACTTTGCTGCTAATGAAGGAGTCGTTTGCTGGAGAACAGGAAACTTGGTCTTCGATCCGTGCACTGATGATTTACCTATGCTTTCTTAGCCCTCAACACACCCACACTATCTTTGAAAGACGCTAGATGCATTGTAACACTGAAACTCAGTTCCTGCTACAGCTGTCTACTTTTGTAATATTGAGGTTGGAATACTGATGGTTTGGGAACACCTTTGCATTTTACTTACAAGGACGTTGTGTAATTGTATTACCTTTCCTGTTAATGACGGGAGTGGTACCTGGATCAGGGCACTGATGGACTTACTGATGCACCCAGAGACCTCATCTCACCATCACTCACAATAACAGCCACCTGGTCTATGTTAGTGTTTATAGCCCACTGCTGGTCAATTTTCATCAATGGAGATATTAAGATGGCAATGCTCTAAAGTAGAACATTACACTCTTTGTATCTACTCAAGGAGTTTTCATTAGGAAGGAAAAGTGGAATGGGTTAAACAGAAGTAGTTGAGTTTAAGGGGCTGTGTAATGAAATGGGACCTATAATGTTATTTAAATGCAATGCAACATCAAAATAAAAAATACGGCATAGATAGCTTTTGAAACATAATGTATATTGTTTGAAAGCCAGATTAGTGGCTTGAAGAATACAATTCGTATTCATATGATTGAACAACTCTCATGGGAAAAGGGAGAAAATTCTCATATATTTATATATACATGCATAATATTTTATTTTATGCATCATTTGCTTGTTTATATTGGCACATACACAAAATAATGCTCTAAATTTACCACACATTAGTCTAGTTCAAATTACATTTGTTTGCACATTACATTTGTTTACACATGGTTTGTGTGTGATCTATTATATGGCAGGTCTTAGGAATTATCCCTCAATTGACATCTTGTTCACAATGGGTTCATTAAGTTTACCATTGCCAAGACTTCCCTGCCAGTGGTATAGCTAGCCCATGCGCCGACCATGGTGGTCCATGGTGGTCCCTGCGTTTGCCGACAACGGCGGCTTGTAAGACCGGAGGGGTGCTGTCAATCTCTGCGACAACCTCATGTAAGAGCAGGTGGTGGTGGGGGGGTGCAGGCGATTCCTGCAACGACCCCAGTTTTTAGGGAGGGGAGGCCTCTCCCCCAAAATTCAGCCCGTCTAGGGCGGACTGCCTCCACACCCCCTTACTTCACCACTGTTCCCTGCAGATTATCTTCATCTTTGCCATTAGATATGTCAATCTTTTTATGATTGCACTTAGTGATTCCTGCATTTACTATAACCTGTGTTCCAAATTATCTTAGCTAGGAATAATTTATTGCACAAGTACAGCACACTGAAGCTGGTTCTCTGGATGCACAGATAGCTAATAGAATATATTACTTTGTGATGGTTGTAGGTGATGTGAACTAACTGTTGAGCTGGTCTTTTTGTTTATGAACCAAAATAATGCAATGTTTCTCCAGCAAATCCTTATACATATCTTGTAGAGCACACAGATGTTTTAACAGCTAAGGCACTCAATAAATCAGGATTGTAGTTTGAAGACATCAAAGGAGTTGAAAGGATGGTTTTATGTTTAGTTCTTTCCCATTGAAATCTGCACATTCATAACCTAAATTGATTACCCCAAGCTCAATCATATACTTTCTGATTGGGTTAGGGTTTACTGAGTCACAGATTGTCCAGAGAGAGACAAGGTTGGACAACGCTGGAGAAGAAGTAGATGCTTCTGTGACTTCTTTCCCAGTAATACTTGCCGGTTTTCTACTGTAACCTAGTATTCCTGTAGTTGAAGTTGGTAACCTGATTTGGTTAAGGCTTACTGACGTTTGGGTTATCCACTAGTTGGCACACTGTTGATGAAAGAATGGTTCTGTGTTACTTTGGCACAGAAGTAAAGCTAGCTCACTCTGCTTGTTTCCTGTGATTTAGATTTCATGATAAAGGACTACAGTCTAGTGACCTTGCAGGTGTACATAATGGTTTGTCCAGTGGTATAGTTTTCTGTGATTAAAATTACTGGTCTATGTTTTCGTCTCCAGTGGTGGTCTGAAGAGGTTTATTGTTGTAGAAGTGTTTAAGAAATCACTTTTAAGAGAAGATTATATCTGTATTATTCTTTACATATTTTCACATTGTTGAATCTACAATTTTTGCATTTGTGTCACAGTTCTTGGTTGTTTTTTTTCTTGGCTGTCTTTATAACTTTTTCTTTTTAATGGCATCCTTCTGTTGTTGTTTATTGCTTCTGGCGGGTTGCTGCTTATTCCCTTTGGAAGTTTAGAAATTTCCTTTTCATGTTTAGCCATCTTTTATTTCTTTGTTTTGCAAAAGGTTTATCATGTTTGCCTTCTGACTCCATACTATTCTCTTTCCCATCTTTAAATTGTCTGGCAGCCAGTAGGTTTTTCAGTGGAGAGAGTTGTTTTTCTTTCAATGTCACCATTTTGTACCAATCTTCGATACTGATTTATCATTGCTTATGATAAACATGCCCATAGTCTTTTTCACAGGTGCACATTGTTTCCTGTCTGTAATTAACTTTAAAAACACATGAACATTTCATTGACTCTAATTAGCACATCGGTTCTACTCCTGAACTTATTTTTAGAACCTATTTGTAAGTTTACATTGGGTTTTAATATTTCTAACCAATCTAAGTAGCATGTAAATTAGTGCAATAAAAACTATGGTGGCACACATTTAGAGTTATGTGGATGGGTACTCTGTCACAAATATGACATATATCCTGTCTGCATTAGTACAAGTGCATCATATCCTAATGCACTTGTAATTAGGGTGACAGAATATCCATCATGTTTGTGACAGAGCCCCCATCAGCCAAACTGTAAATCAGGCCCCATATTTGTAAAGAGTTGTGATACATTGTGTAAGCTGATGATCTGAAAGTGGCCATACCGCTTGGGTAATTTGGAAAGTCATTCATTTATAAACCAATATGAATTGGTATGCCACCGCTCAACATGTGTGAAATGCGAAGCTAATTGAAACTGTTTGATCTCGTAGAATTATTTTATTTTTTACAGTAATACAAATACTGGTAGTTATGATGTATAAGAAGTGAAGAATCACTTTTATTTTGGTGGCTAACTTTGTAGCCATTTAAGTATGGAGCTGTGGGCAGGTATGCAACCCATTTGAAAGAGAGGGTATTGGACAATGGCGGGGGTTGCCAGAAGTGGTGACACTAATAGATTTCTATCGGACTAAACGAAGGAATGTAGTCAGAGTAGAATATTCGTCCCTGGAATTTTGGTGTTCGGTGGAATAAGGAAAGGGAAGTCAAATGAAGGGGTTACAAAAGTGAAGTTTGGAGGTTTGCCTAATGGGAAAAGGGGAGAAAAGTCTCATATAGCAGGGTTTTTTTCAAAGTGAAGGATGATTTGCCATGACAGAGACTGACTTTTCTGAACAAGGCAGAGTATAAATGAAAAAGAGAAAATCGCAGCTGTAAATATTATTTCACCTGCAGATCAAATTAAAAGGTAAGATGGATATCATCAGTTGCAGCAGGTGTTTGCATGTACAGAGAGAATAAACGCTTAGTAAGTATTCAATGGCAACAGGTGAAGCTTGCCAGTAGCTGAACGTAGCTATTTTCTTAGTGGTACTATTGAGAAGCACTCCAGTAAAATGTAAAAGCAAATTAACTGACATGGGGTAGAGTCAAACATACATATCGTATAAACACACTCTTTGAAGAAGACAAGGACTCAGTTATAAATCATTTTTTCTTGATTTGTTTACCTTCATATTTATTTGCACATTTACTAATAGGGTGTTAGAGATTTCGAGTCTGGTTCTCGAAGGTATGTAATAGGATGTAAAATAGTACTCCTAGAGAACTACTTTCCATACTCGTAAATGCTTCTTTATTGAAGCAGCCCCTAAGTTTACTATGAAAAACTGTTAAAAAAGAAAATTTGAAAGGGCACTATGTGTATGATACAAAGCTTTTTAAAAACTTACCAGTAATCTTGAGCAATAGCAGTAATTAATCTCCCAGAGAGCTGCCATGCCCCTCACGTTTTCACAGACTATCAACAAAAAGGATCATCATTAACTATTTTATAAAGGCTGCGTGCAAGATATTGAATTATTAATTGGAGTGGGTGGTAATCCACCTTGAGTTGTAATATCACTAACCTGTTATGTGAAGACAAAGGTTTCAGTAGTTTAAACCTGACCTCATATCCTGGAAGTTATGGCACAGTTCAGACAAGTCTAACTGAAAGAAAATGTGTAAACTATTTAGAAGTATCAAAAGAGTTGAAGAGTCAAGGACACAATACAATAAAAGTTCCACTCCAATTTATAAAAATAGAGACCCATTTAATAAGTGAAATAACACCAAGAACACACCAATCTAATAAGGGAACTGGAGATATGAATTTTTCAAGCCTTAAGTGAAAATAGCACCAAAGCGCATAAAGCGTCCTTGTTAGTCAATGGACACAGTAGACTGGGACCTATGCGCGATTTGAGGCCAACTTCGATGGAGCCTGCATCGGTTTTACCACGATTATTGGCCCTGATTACTTTTTCACTTTTGTTTCAGAAAAGCGTTGAAATTATATCTAAGTCCCGAAGCAGAATGGGGCTTCGTGCCTGATTTAGAGTTTGTAGGATGGGTTACTCTTTCACAAACGTGAAGAGATATCCCATCTGAAATATTACAAGTAACATATGCACTTGTAATACTGCTGATAGGATATCCATCACTTTGTGATGGAGTAACCCACCGAACCATTAAATATAATGGGGTTACCCTGTGTCCCTCAGAACCTGGGTATGCAGTTATGAGCTACAAATAGTTCTTTCGAGTGAAGGAAATCTCCTCAAGGGGATTTGTAAAATAATGTTTTTCATTACACATTGAATGCTGAAAGGGCCTATAAATGATCCCTCAAGCATGTGTGAAACTTCTCCTACTCAAAAAACACAAATCTTTAAAGAGAAATTATTTACCAAAACCACTGACACAACACAACCGTTAACTTGTTTTAAATATATTATTTTTTTCATATATCAAAACATATATATTCATCTGTTTTTATATTTCTCTTTTCAATGGCTGTCCAGAGAACATAAAGAAAGCGAACACAAGGAGATGATGGACAAAGTGCTGAAACTTTTCAGACACTCACCCCCAGTCACAAATCTGGGTTGAATCCATCATTGTTCTTTAGCTCACTTTGCCACCCCAGTTTAGACCCAGACATATGCAAATCAGTCTTCACCCTGTGCCTCATGGGAACAGTCCAGCCCAATCTGCCAGGCCAGGTCCTCCATGGACCAGAAACAAGCATCCTTTGACCGGTTTGGGGGTGATACCCCTCATCAGCCAGGCTAGCCTGAATCCACTGGCAAAGTGAGCAAGTGACCCATGTCTGGGCATACCCTACCAACTTAGGGCAAACAAAGCAAACATAAGGAGATGATGGACGGAGTGCTGAAACGTTTCAGACACTCACCCCAATTCACAGATCTAGGTTAAATCCATCATCGTTCTTTAGCTCACTTCGCCACCCTAGTTTTGGAGTTTTGAAAGAACAATACATCTCATTAACATATACATAGTGAAAATCACAAATGTCCCAAAGATCACATACACAAACATGAGACCTTGGAACCACAAATAATACAAATGTCCCAAAAATGTTTTCTTTAGTGTATCCTTATATCTTTGTACATATTCCAAGGATAGCTGACATAGGACATAACATAATGTTGTTGACGTTTCGACCCCGTGATCAAGTGTTATTCACTATACATCATAGCAGGTCTTCCTCAGGACTAAAACAGACCAAAGGGCAGCCTATAGGGAGGTATATGCCCTATATTAGTGTTGTGTGGTTGATGGCAGGTAATCATTGTTTAAAAAGAAAAATGGAATTCAATTCAGAGGGGCCTAGCTATGGTCAGTCACCTCCAATGTGTTCAAAGAAAGACACATATGGCATGTTCAAAACATTATCCATTAGTTATGTAACATGACATCCAAGACCCCAGCCGGGGTTCACTCAATGTGGGGATGGGGTTATTATAACCCTCCTTAAATTGTAGTCCTCTTGGCCCAATCTATAATTCAAAGTCACACATGTGGATGTGGTTATATTTCCAACTGTGGAATTGAAGGCTGAATACATGAGATAGGTTCATCTTGCGGATGTTTTGGAGCTTTGGAAATTTCTCGCTGAACATTTTCTAAGTACCAACACTGAATGGGACTTCATTCTTTTTCTCTGAGGTATGGGGATCTTTGAGTCATTGATCAAGATAAAGCTGAAATCCAGTCCAACTCTGTGGAACTGCTGGTTTGAGGAAAGTTTCCAAAAGTTTACAGACATTCTTCCGGTGTCCACACAAAGACAGTTGTACATGTCTAAGCCCCCAGAACCTCATAGGATGCACTTACGACTCTCAGGATGTCAGGCAGAGGCCAAAAGAACGGTCCAGTTCATGTCTAGTTGCCACTGTTCAGCAAGGCACTTCAAGAAAAAGGCATCTTGCAACTTGCTGTGTGCCTGTAACCACAGAGGAGGTCAACCAATTGACCCTTGGAGGCCACATCATTGTCCTTGTTACAAGTGAGAGCAGGCCCAGCACTTCGGGTCTCAAATAATATGTGTATTCCTTCTTCTGTTCTTTCACAGGTCCAGAAAGTGTTAGCATGAAGGTGCCCTGAAGTGCCACATTTATACCTGGCACCTGCTAATGGATTTGGTTGGCTCCTGAGTGCTCCATGACTATGGGGAAAGGTTTCCAGAGGGGCACCCCTACCTACTTTTTCATCAGTTCCTGGTTTCTCTACTGAAAACCAGTGTCGGCTCGCTGTGGGAGTGCTGTGGGGTGGTGGGGCTGGCGGGGGAGTAGCAGGGTGGGGGTAGTAGAGTCCGATGTACGACAACTTGGCGATGCAGCGCATGTAAGGCAAATTGTTTTATTTATTTAGTTACTTACCTTACTCCTGTCTGTCGTATGTCGGACCGTACTACGCCTCCACCCTGACCCTTCCCCGCCCCGCCTCACTGCCCCTCAGCACTCCCACGGTGAGCCGCCACTGCTGAAAACAATGCCACAGTACACCATATTTTTGAAACCAAGATATAAAAACCCTGCTCCCCTTTTGGAGAGCCTGTGTGGCCACACTGAGATGTAGAAAGGGTAATGGCCAGCCACTTGTCCTGTGGTTACTTAAAACTGGTTCTGGGGTATCTTTCCTTCCACTAGGTTTGGTGCCAGGCTGACTATTGGAAAACGGCTGGGCCTTTCCAGATGTAATCTGACATTTGCTTGTGAAAGGGAAGGTGCCTTTGAAGTTCATTAATTTCCTTGGCCTACACCAGCTGGTCTTCCTGCAAGGGAGAGAAAACATCTTCCCGGTCTCAGTCCATTTACCTGCTCTCTAAACAGTTTTCACACCTCATTAAGGTCAAGAACTTGATTGACAGCTGCTGGAGAGCTAATGCAGGTTAGACTCCAGGAGCTTCAGGCAGGGAAAAAGTAACTTCCTCGATTTTTATTAAAAATCAAACTTCACCATTGAATTGGGATTCTAATAAATATAAAAAAGAGTTATTGAATTATTTTTCTAGCTGGCCCCAAAATTGAGATGCATAATTAATATTTAAATCTGCACTCTTGTTTTCTCATAGAACAGCCAGGGCCTTCCACAGTGTAATGAACTTTGGGGGCTTGTCACTGTAAGGACATGGGGATACTAGTGAATGGCTCAATAGGTGCTGCAGTCCACAGGTGACATTTAACTTTCTCTGATATAGGTGTATTTTCTGCACCATATACTCTGGCTTTAAAAGAAAGTTAAATCCGCCAAAGCGGGATTAGCTAATTCCTACATGTTATATGGGGTCAAATCACATACACTGGGCACTGGACAGAGGTGATACTGTGTGCAGAGTCTAAAAACCAGCAATAAACTTCTGCAAACAATGGGGGGTCAGCAAGCCAAAAAGGGGTATTTTTTCGCATTGCAGCTGCCTCTAACTGAAAGTCACAGTCTTTAATGGAATATGCTTGTTACACTGAAAACATCAGTATAGTGATCTGTAGGTGTTTTGACTATTGGGCTTAACTGCATGACCGACCCCCTCATGCATCGCTGATGGCTTGACCCCTTGGTTCCCTGGACAAAGCTGAAAAATTGGGAGGATGATACAATTGTAGGGCCTAACCTATTGCTATGCACATGGAGCACACTAGCTATGGTCAAATCTGAACCTAATGGTCTCCAGTGGTAGGGTTGCTCAGTTTAGGGTCATCCTTGAACCCCAGGAATTTTGTGAGCGGAAGGTGGCACAGATGAAGGGAACAGATAGAGAGAGTACAAAAATTATTGGTGCCTCAATGTCATGTCCCTATTATATTATTGATCCAAAGGTAGATTGCAGAAATCATAAGGCAATAGCCCTACCTTTGAGTATTTCTCTGGGTGAACATTTGAGCATCTTGAGCATGGGCATTGCTGTCTTAGAAAGGGAAACTTGGAGACGGGGTGATCAGGAGCTGACTATCTCTGCTTCCATACTATCACTGCTTCCTGATATGACTGCACCAGCGATTGGGTCCATAGATGCATGATGTCTCACAGGATAGAACAAACAAACACCACCTAGTATACCATTGCACCTGGAGGTCCCCTTAATTTACCAGGTACCGCTCTGGAGAACATCTCCTGCTATACTATGTACTCTCAGTGAGCTAACAGCTACAGATGCACAATAGGAGATATAGAGAAAGATGAAACTACTGCCTCACAAGCTGTGACAACCATGCTTGGAGGCTGTAATAAGATGGCCTACAGCACACCAAGGGCTGGGGGCCTTTCTCTACTCCTTCCATGTGCCCTTCCACTACTGTATATCATCCCCATCCCAGGGACCATCCACCCACAATCTTCAAGTCACATTTATTCTAAACTATTGACTTCAATGTCAGTGGTATGAGTGGGTCCTAGATTAAATCTCTTAATCTGGTTGTGGTATCACAGAGAATATAACCATGCCTTGTAACAATAAACCAATGATTGAAAAAATTCAGTGTTGTATTATGTGTATATATGTATGTTATGTTAAGATTTGTTAGGGAGATTTTGTATAGCGCACAAGCATAGTCCAAATATTTGTCCTCCTGGCAGTTTAGGAAAATCTAGAGATTAATGGACATAGCATAAACATGACATGACTATTGATAGCAAGGCAATTTCTTCATGTGTGAAGGCCAGGGAGCGGGAAGATTAGTCACAGATTTCTGAGATATTTTACAAAGCAGAGGAACACATGAAGTAGCAAGTACCTCCAAAGTACTCACTTTGGATGATCCACTGTCATATTACTAGGAGGACCCCATTCGGAGTTAGCAGACAGTTCCCATTACCTTGTTGCATGGGATTTTCCAGCTGTGACACCAATGGCAAATAAGAGTCAAGGACTTTGCACATCAGGACAGGAGGTGCTTGTTCAGAGAATTTCAACAGTACCTTGAGCATTATAGGTCACAGTTGTTTACAGGTTTGCAATTGGGACATGCCTTTCCTAATGATCTGCAAAATCTTGATGTAAACACGGACTCTAGACCACTAAAGATGAAACATACAGTACTGTCCATGGGGCTTAAAATGATTTCCCAAACACATAAATCCATGGTTATCAATTTGCTTGACACTTTCTTGACCCTGCTGGCAGCATGGGAAGTAGATAATGGAAAGTACGGGTGAATGTAGAGATGCACTGACATCACTAAAGGACCTTGCCATTTGTGTTGGTGTATTAATTTACAGTGTCATCCAAAAACTGTTGTTTCAGCCCTGCTAAAAATAGCTGCGACAAGCTAGAGGGTGAGGAGGGAGTGGGGATTTGGAAGTTAGAAAATGTGGGGGGTTACAAAGTGGCAGTGGTTTGTATAGGTACCAATAATGTAAAGCCTTTGGTTTCTCTCTTCAAAACAGTGACAATCAGTTTGTCGTTGACCACAAAAATGCAGCAATGAAGTGTCTGCTGTAGTCTATGTGTATGTGGAGAAGCATGTTGTTTCAAGGTAGCTTGGTGGGGTAATGTACCTGTGCAGTGACTATATGTCTACCATAGATTAAAAGCGATCGAATATGAACTCATGGCCACCACTTTTTTTTTGGTAAATATATAAATGCGAAAGCTGTATGGTGCCACCACGTTAAAAGGGATGCTATTTAAAATAACATTTGCACTATTACCACAAATACATTTACAGATTTGTGGCATTACTGCAAATTTTCCAATGTTTTCAATGAAAAGTTATGACAAAGGCAGTATGCCTAGCTTATTTATTATGAAAAGCATTTGTTAAAGTCAAGATCTATTTAACAGGAGATTGTTAACACAGGCGGTATACAATTATTTTGTTTCATAAATTCTCACAGGTTACAGCAGTAGGCCCTGGTTTTGATATTGGTTAACCCACCTGACAACCTTGGGGGAATAAAAAAATGTCAAAGTGGTAATCATTGGGCCCCTCAGAGGCACGCTTTCATTGAGGTAGCTTGGTAGGATAAGGCACACCACAGTGTCACAAACTCCTACTGGACTCCGATTTTCTGCGTTGGAGTCACTTACCTGAACCTGGAAGGTTTGGACTAAATGTAATCGCCTGTATCTGCTTCGGTGCCTACCACCCTCCATGCAGTTGGCACTCTATCCGGCTGGACCCGTGGATTCGGCCCTCGCTTCCTGCTTTAGGCTCCGTCTTCTGGGCCTCCTGTTTCCAGCACTGGCATCTCCATAGACAGCATGATCGTGGCCTCCCAGCCGGGTGAGTCCAGTCGAGGACCCGTGCCCAGAGCTCGGATGCCTTTGATGGTCCGAGTGGATGTGGGTAGCCTTTGAACCCCGCAGCCTAGAGTTGGTCACCACCCGGAGCCTCTCTCATAGGCGCCGGCTGCCAGGGTGCAACCTGCAGCGATGGTTGCTTTTATCCTCAGCTCCCTTCTATTGTCCTCAGCTCCCTTCTTGCTCTGACACCAGACGCCTGCTGCCAGGGATCAGTCCCAGCCACCTTCCTCTCTGGAGCCACAATCCTGGCCTCATCTGCCGGCCTGCTTCGGCCTGATCTCCACGGCTCCCTGACCCCTGCACCGGATGCCTGCTGCCTGACGCCTGCTGCCAGAGATCGGTCCCGGCCTGAAGTCCCAGCTGGGAAGCCATCTCCTCTCTCAGACTCGCATCCTGACCTCTTTGACTGGTCTGTTTCGGCTGCCATCTCGTGAGACACAGCGGAGGCCAGTTTGATTACATCGAGGGCAGGCGGGTCGCCTGCAGCCTAGGGCGAGGTCGTCCCTTCCCCCACCCACGATTTTGGCATTTCCCACGGCCATTTCCCTCTCTCCCTGCCTCTATGGCACCTTTGCAGTGAGACTTGTGCAGGAATCGCATCACCCTTCTCCATCGACCCCCCTGGGTGTGGCCCGCAATGAGATTCTCTCGGTGCTACGTGGAGTCTGAGCCGTGGGGGCAGCCAACTCTCCGGCTCTTCCTGATTCTGCTGAGGGTGATTTTGTGGCTGCCACACGAGCCTGGCCTGTTTGGGGGCTCGTTTGGTCTGTTGTTGCACAGGCATGGGCGCCCATTTAGTTTTTGGACTATCAGCGCATGGATTTAGAAAGAGGCCTGCCCTCTACCAACCTATGTCGGCCATCTTGGAATGGGCACTCACTACCTATACTCCCACACTCACTTATGGTGGCCATCTTTGGTTGGGTCACTCAATCACCATATATGACCACTCCGGGTCCGGCAATATATGCCCCAATACAACACATTATGCAGTGGTTTTCCCATCCCATCCCACTGCCTGCCATGCCTGCTTCTCAAGTGGTAATTCCACTCTAGAGACTGCCTCTTTTCATCATGGTCCAACCCTTTCCTTTGACAGTTGAGACCTAGCCATTTTGACTGATGCCCGGTGGAGCTACCTTGCGAGCTAAAGGGGAGATGGGCTATGGATTCCCTCCTTGACCATCACCTACCCAGCCGATCTTTGGGCAAACACTCCTGCATCTCTCCTGATCTCATCTCCCTCCTTCCGCCTTCCCCTTTGCCCTCACCTGTCCTTGCCCTAAGCCCCCACCCTGTTATCTGTGAACTTTTCCTCATCTATTGAGACTTAGCTATTTTGACTGATGCCCGATGGAGCTACCTTTTTTTAGCTAAAGGGGAGCTGGGCCGTGGATTCCCTCCTTGGACGTCACCTACCCAGTCCGTCTTTAGACAGACTTCCTTTCGTCTCTCTTGTCATCTCTGCCCTCATCCTCCCTCTTCACACTTCCCCTTTCCCCCCTACACTATTTATGCCTCTCCTTCTCTCCTCTCTCAATGTATTGCTTATTTTTTGACATAGTGTAATTGTTATCATTTTCTGTTACATTGTGGAGCCTAATGTAAAGCGCTCTGATACCTTCGGGTCTAGCCAGCGCTACATAAAACTCTTTAAATGCCTAAATAAATAAATAAATAATGCACCTTGTCTGTGACTATGTGTCTGCTGCAGGTTTGTATGGAAATGCAAATGAACATGAGCTGAAGACCCATATTGGCAAATATAACATTTTAACTGTTGAAAGATGTCACTACATTAAAAAAAGTAATTCTCCATTTAAACTAAATTTGCAGTAACAGCACACCTACAATTTACAAATTTGTGACATTATCTCAAATTGCCCACTAGCTAAAATGAAAGCAATAGACCTGCTATATTTATTGTGAAAAACATTTGTTAAAGCAAATAGGCCTTTAAATCTGAAATTTTAAAACAGGCTGTAGACAGTTATCTTGTTATATGAAGTCCCAAAGATTACTTGAGTAGGCAAGTGTTTTGGTATTGGTTAACCCCCCTGACAACCCCTGGAGATAGAGATTTTCAATGTAATAAATCCTGTTTGATCCTTTTTAAAGCAGGTATATATTGCTTTCGTAACTGTATTATGTGCATATAGTTGTAATTTTATACCTATAGGTCTGATGGTTTACAGCTTGTGAACACTTCAGTAGGCCCGATTTGGTTATGGTGACAAAACAATTTTAAAGATTATAGGCCTAACTGGTTCATGTGTAAAAGTTATTTTAGATTGTGTAGCTGTTTATTTTTAAAGGTTATCACAAAACCAGTAGGTCTTTGTAACGACAGGATAATTTGCCCTATTTTGGATTAGTGATGACTAATAGTCCACTGCCATCTCAGTATATTACTTTTCCTCTATTTCAGCCTATTTGTAGGGTTTGCCTATTGGCTTTGGAATGATTCCGTGCCTTCCTTGCCTCTTTTCGGGCCTAAAGGCCTAAACTAGAGAGCAGCCATCTTTGTCTTGCCTCTGCTGACTGAGGCGCTTGCAGAGCAAAGTTAATATTTATAGTTAAGCCTGTTGTGTGCTAGGGGAAAACCAGCGGAGACTGGATCTTATCGAAAGAATGTGTTTGCTCTCTGGTGGAAGACGCAACATGCAGGTGGCCACTGCGGACGGCGTGAGAAGCCAGAGGCTGGTACAGGAATTTGGTGGGAGTCGGCCTAAGACTGGAAATTTCCATGAATAAAGAGTACTCTATATTATCAAAGTGAAGAGAGGCAGAGCTGTCAGATGGTTTTTGGAGCTGAAGAGAACGGTTAGAAAGCTTTTGGCGCTGGAGAGAATAGTCAGATGGTTTGTGGAGCTGAAGAGAACGGTTAGAAAGCTTTTGGCGTTGGAGAGAATAGTCAGATGGTTTTGAGCTGTGAAGCTGTCAGTCAATGAAGAAGCAGTTGCCAGTCAGATGGAAGAGTTGGAGCTGCCAGTTGGAGCTTTTGGAGTAATTGAACCAGTGGAGTGAAGTTAGCATGTTGGTGAAGTAAATTGCAGAAGGAGAGAGCCCTGATTCCACCAGGGAGAGAGCAACGTTTGGAGCAGACAGATGAAGTTGGTTTCAGAGCTAGTGACCGACTGTTAAAATCAATGAAGAGAGGAAGAGATCAAGAATCCTGTAAGGCTGAAACCCAGGAGTGGTATAAACAGAGACTGAGTCCAGAAGCGGGTTCGAGTTTCGGAACCAAGGCAGCGTAGACGAAGTGTAGCGGTGCAGACGTGTACTCGTGAGCCATAGTGGGAGAGCAGAGTCCCGAGCGAGTGAAGACCCAAGAGAGAGGGATCAGCTCTGCTGCTGAGATGAAAAGACACACGTTTAAGGTGAGGCGTTCTGAGTTAGTGTAGGAAATAATTAATCATTCTTTCTTCCCCCTTTTCAGGTTGTAGATGGAGACTAATTTCAATCATGTTTAGATTGCTAATGCTATTATGTTTTAATGTAGAATAAAGATATAATGCCCAATTCATATATTTGAGTGTTGTTTCCATGATAGGACTAACCTTTCTTTTCAGCCAGATGCTGTCGTATAGAAGGATGAGGAGTTCCCTTCTAACATTTAACTGAGAAATGGAAGATTGAATAGATTCTATGCAGGAGAGAACTCCCAAATGACCTAATTAGACAGCTCAAGAATAGTAAAGTAGTCATCCGGACATTAAACGTGATAAAGTAGTCATCCGGACATTAAACGTGATAAAGTAGTCATCCGGACGTTAAACGTGATAAAGTAGTCATCCGGACATTAAACGTGATAAAGTAGTCATCCGGACATTAAACGTGATAAAGTAGTCATCCGGACGTTAAACGTGATAAAGTAGTCATCCGGACGTTAAACGTGCAAAAGTAGTCATCCGGACGTTAAACGTGCTAAAGAAGTCATCCGGACATTAAACGTGATAAAGTAGTCATCCGGACGTTAAACGTGATAAAGTAGTCATCCGGACATTAAACGTAATAAAGTAGTCATCCGGACGTTAAACGTGCTAAAGTAGTAATCCGGACGTTAAACGTGCTAAAGAAGTCATCCGGACGTTAAACGTGATAAAGTAGTCATCCGGACGTTAAACGTGCTAAAGTAGTCATCCGGACGTTAAACGTGCTAAAGAAGTCATCCGGACGTTAAACGTGATAAAGTAGTCATCCGGACGTTAAACGTGATAAAGTAGTCATCCGGATGTTAAACGTGCTAAAGTCGATAGCTCTAATTGTACAGGCTTGTAAATATTAGATAATCACCTTCTCAGGCGAATCCTCTATATATGTTGTAAATAATAATGGCCTGAGAAGAGTGTGTTTACGTGACGATTGGGTTAGCTACGATTGGTAGTCTGTTTGTTCTGAGAATCCGGTCGTTACAGTCTTACATAGGTATAGTGAAAAGCATGCAATAACATGAATTGGCTTTTAAGGATGGATTGTTATTACACTTTATTAAAGTCACTCGGCAGATATTTTATTACACAGCATGTCAGAAATTATCGAAAAAGGCAATGGATTTTTGATTGTGAACCAAACAGTGAGGATAGAATATTTACACTAAAAGTATCCTTATTAGCCCCCCTCCTCAAGAGGGAAATAGGAAAATGCCCTTTTTTGGCATAATCGCCTCCCTATTTTTTGACTGATACTGCTGTTTCTTTTACTCTGTGAACTGGAACTCTAATAATTTGGCCCCAGTGGATGTGCTCTGACCCCTAAAATATGGAAAATTTGTTTAGCTCCTAATTGTCATATTTAACTTATCTATAATGTCATAGTATATGTTGCAGAAATATACGCATGGAAAGATAAATGTCACCAGGATGTTTTGTGCCACCCACTATAGTGACATAAAAATACACAGCTCGTATTGATATTTCTTACCTGCTGCCACCGTCGACCTCTGCTACAGGACCCCGCTGGGACTTGCTGGGGTGTCCTGATACTGAGTGCCGCCATTGTCTTTCTGCTGGTTCGGGACTACATCCCCATCATCCCCTGTGGCACTGACGCCGCGCATCATTCTGGGAACACACTCGTGAGCGCCAGGAGGCGCTCATAAGGGGGCCAGGGCTCCCACAGCGCGGGACACGCGCGGGTGGGCCCAGGCCACGCCCGGGCCAAGGGCGGGCCCGTGCATCCGTCAGAGCCCGGAAGCTGGAGTGGGCCACCTCTCGTTTATCTGAGATCTAAAACAGACTAACGTGAGCCAAAATGTGTTACTCTTGCTTAAGATCAAAGGCATTCCCACATTCATAGACATAGGCAAACGCACTGGGGTGGTATGCTCCAATCCACGGACTACGACAAGCATTGACAGTATGCTGGAGAGCGCAGTCAGTATAGTTGCAAATGAAATAGAACTAACTGAGAGGCATTTGTCATTGGGTTTGATGCCTTCACAATGCTTTTTAACCACTGGGGGAAGACATTGCTGGCCATGTCTCAGCACCTAACATACAGTCTACAACTTTGTGTACCCAGTCACCAAATAGATCTAATACCTATAGCAAACACAATAATGAGGCACCAAGTAATGGCACACTAAACAGGACTGTCTTACCAATAGAAATTACAACTGGGGCACAAAGAAAAAGAAAGATAACAAACCGACCGCAACAAAGAGGAAACAACCACCCCGCGTAACTCATCCCTGTACTGCCATTAGTACATGGACCCAGGGTTGTGCAAATTCCGCCAGTGACATCGTTAGTGACGCTGCCTCTAAAATAATCACAGAATCAAATAAGGCCATAACTTGCTCCATTTGCACACACCGATGCTGCTATGGCTTTCCCTGAGGATTGTGGACTGGGAAAGACTCTAATCAACTTTGTCATGGAGACCGTATGTGATCGCCTTAAAGACATTGTGGACAAGAACTTTTCTGCTCTCTGGCGGTGTTTAGATAAACTGGAAATGCTTGTAAATAAATTAATCTCTCCGGTTATCGTTCCCCAAGTCAGCCCACAGAACAGGGTGAGCCCTAACCCTGCTGGAACAACTACCATTAGTCAGCATCCACAGGTGTCAGTAATAACAGCTAATGTATCACAAGAAACCTGTGAGACATGTTACAAGATTAAGGAATGCTTTTTACCTAAACCTCCTGCCAGTAATAGTACTTCACATAGCATTGGGCAAATGAATTGTACACCTGCGATTCCACAATGTGGTCCTTTGATTGTAAACAATGTCACAAGAAGCACTGTAGTGTGAACACATTTGGGAGGTTCGGGGAGTAACTCACATAGTGTGCTTAATACACAAAGTGGCGGAGTGCCTAATTACTCGAGTATGGACACGATAGAGGGCAGTAGGGAGGTCCTTAGTCTCCCCCCAGCTACTTGCCCGTATGTGTTGGTTTTAGCGGGAGTGCCCCCACTTAGCAACGATCAAACAGAATCTTGGTCGCGGCTGCGAAATAAATGCACTGATTGGCTTGGAAAACACAAAGGTTTGCGGTCAGAACATTTTAATGATATAATTATGGTACGGAGGGTTGCGTGGGTGGGTACTTCCCAAAAGAACATCAAGGGCGATTGCATAGTTATTTATTTTAGGAAACTGTTTTTGGTAAAAAATACTGCTATCAACCATGGAGGAGAACAATATAGTGCATCCAACTTTTATTTGTTCACTCCCATTGGGGTATTTTTATACGCTTGTTTTATATATGCCAAATGTGTCATCCCGGGAAGTAGCTCAAATGACCGTACACAATAGGTTTTCTACCCTGTCTGGCCTTTTTGATCAGGATTGACTGGATGTTTACCCTCTACCTGACACCATTATTTTGCCTCTAGCTAAGCCTCCAGCCAGGCCCGTATGTCCAGGTACGGCTTATCAAAGCACTGTTGAAATTGCCAAAAGAGAGCCCAATCTAAACATCCTGAGTTGGAATATTGCCGGTTTGGCATCTAAAATTGAATTAGATGAATGGGTAACAACAGTTAAAAAATATGACATTCTAATGTTGCAAGAAACCTGGGCAACACGGGAATTATACCACGAAGGGTTTGAATGTTTTAACAAAATCGCCCCCGTTCCCAAGCTGGGTCGTCAGTCAGGCGGGCTTTTGGAAAGGGGCGACCGCTCGGTCCCCCCGAACGTATGGATGGGTGCCCCGAACCCCCCGGGAAACCAGTTTTGGCGGGGTGGGCGTAGCCCGGCTGGTATGCCCAAAGCGGCGTAGCCGGGGCGCGCCTTTCCCCGCCCAAGAGGGGTTGTCCTAGACACCTCGATGGAAGACTACGCCCAGTAGGCGTATCGGGGACGGGTACAAGCCCTCCCGCAGAAGGATAAAGGAGCGGGAATCCAGAAGATCGTCCTCTTGTTCCTCGGATCGGAAGGTGCACCCACTCGTTGCTCGTGAGCCCTCGACGGAACAAGCAGCAATTTTGAATGTGGTAATCTTGTTTTTTCTCTTTCAGTTTCGAGGGCCCACAGATTTCAGGACCTCGTGGATCGACCAAGGGCGGAAGACTCGAAACCATGCCTAGCAAGAAAGCAGGAAAGGGTTCCGAGACAGAGAGGATGTTACGCCTGTTGTCGAATCGGATGGCTTGTATGGACCGAAAGCTCGGACAAGTCCAATCGCTCGGGAGAGGTTTAGCGGAGGTAAAGAAACAATTGGCCGCATTGAACGACAGGTCAGCCGAAAAAGGTTATAGGCCCGGCTTTGCCGGGAATAGTCCCCGGGGGAAGAGGGAAGCGGGTCCAGGAAAGGGCGGTTTCGGGGGGGGGTCACAGTTCCAGAGGTACCTCTCATCGCCCCTCTCGTACCGGTCGATAACCCGGTTCAGAACCTAGATGTAGGCCAGCCTATCCCGGTGGTGATCACCTCTGTCGAGGACGATGAAATACCCCCAGAATTGGCCGCACAGTTGACGGCATGGCTCAAAACAAAGGTGGGGGGCACAGCGACCCCGGGAGATCCGGCCGAAGAAGCCAGAGTGTTAATAAAGCAGTTGCGGCAATCGAGAGATGTCGCGAAGGCGAGTGTTCCTCTTGTTCCCCCACAGGTGGCGCCGGGAGTACCAGCAGCTGGTCAAGAAAAGACGGCGGCAACAACAGCCGATCCGGGTAAGCTCGCATTGCCGATGGTGGGGGAGGGCTCGATACCCTCAAGGCGGGAAAAGGTTGCACAGCACATTCCCTTGGCCACGAAAGAGGTAATATGGGGAGACAAGTATGTCAACATGTTTTCATTGTTAACGGACCATCGTGAGATGGAGTATGCTAAAACGCAGAAAGATTTGTGGCACCCTAGTGTCTGGCGCGCCAAGATGGCCGAGTTCAGGGTGGAAGAGACAGTGACGAACTGGGTTAAGGCCTTCTCTATATTTACCGCAGTTATGGGTGAACGTAAACCTGAGGTTATGACTGAGTTGGTTTGCTATCAGAATCGCATTATGGATTTTTATTCAATGTATGAGGGGGAAGAATGGAAAGGCTATGACATGAAGTTCCGTAAAGCAAAAGAATATGATGCTTCTTTGTCTTGGGATTGTTTGGACTCGGTGTCATGGCACAAGCAACTCCTGCCAGGGGCGACAGGTACGTCCTCGCCAGGCGGGAGCGGGTCCGGAGTGGTCCGCCAAAAGCCCGGGGTGCCCTTTCGAGCAGGCACAGGTGGGGGCTATCAGCCTAGAGTTGGCGGGAATGGCGGAAAAGGAGGGGTCTGTTGGGGCTTCAATTGAGGCAATTGTAACAGACCGCAGGGGACATGCAAGTTTAAGCATGTGTGTGCCGGCTGTGGGAATTCCTCACACCCGGAAAGTGCATGTAGATCGAAAAATGGCGGGACGGGAGGAAAAGGTGGACCTAAGCAGGAGTGAGGTAGACCTTTGTAACCGATTGCCTACACCCGTTGATCTCATGGTTATGATTCCGTGGTTAAACAAATACCCTGATCATGTATCCGCTGGGGTGTTGAGGAAGGGATTCTTACATGGCTTCCACATCCCGGCGGGGGAAGTTCGGGGGAACTCCTTTTGTAGAAACCAGTTATCGGTACGGCACAACCCAGGCGTGGCAGAAAAGAGAATAGCAAAAGAGGTCAGTTTAGGACGAGTGGCTGGCCCCTTTTCCTGCCCGCCGGTGGCCGAGTTCATCTGTTCCCCGTTAGGGGTTGTCCCGAAGAAAGATCCGGGGGAGTTTAGACTCATACATAACCTTTCTGCTCCTAGGGGTTCCTCGGTGAATGATGCCATTGACCCAGAAGTTTGTTCGGTACGATACGCATCGTTCGACGATGCCGTGGCCATATTGAACCACCTAGGCCCTGGGGCGCTGATGGCGAAATGTGATATCGAATCAGCATTCCGGTTGCTTCCGGTGCACCCGCAGGATCAGCGCCTGCTAGGTTTTGCATTTCAGGGAAGTTATTACATGGATAAATGCATGCCCATGGGTTGCTCCATTTCATGTGCATATTTTGAGATGTTTAGCTGTTTTTTGGAATGGGCATTTACCGAGGCTACAGGGCATAGACATGTTATGCATTATCTGGATGACTTTCTGTTTTTGGGGGCAGCCGGGGATACGAACTGCGCACAGGCGCTGTATGATTTCTGCATCCTCATGAATGAATTTGGTGTCCCATTGGCACCAGGTAAGACGGTCGGACCATCTACTTCACTGGAGTTTCTGGGAATTGAGCTTGATTCTGTGGAGGGGTGTTTCCGACTACCAGTAGACAAAGTGATCAAGTTCCAGGCTTCCTTGATGCAATGCCTGGGTGGGGAGAAAGTGACCCTGCACCAGTTACAACAAACAGTGGGTCAGCTTAATTTTGCCTTGAGGGTGATTCCTATGGCCCGCCCGTTTTCGCGCTCTATCGCACAAGCTATGGGTGGTCTCAAAGAGGCTCACCACCGTACGAGACTGTCTGGAGAGGTTCGCCAGGATATGCGTATTTGGTTGGCATTTCTGGCGGACTTCAACGGTCGAGTCGTCTGGAGCTCCCCGCCAGAGTCTTCGGAGGAATTAGGTCTATGGACCGACTCGGCAGGGAGCGTGGGTTTTGGCGCCATCTTAGGTGATCGATGGTCGGCACAAACATGGCCAACATGGTGGCACTCCAACGGTCTCACAGGTAACATTGGGTTCCTCGAGTTATTCCCCATCTGGGTTGCTCTGATGACATGGGCTGACGACTTCAGGGGCCGCTCAGTGGTTTTTTGGTCCGACAATATGACTGTTGTTGATTGCATTAACCAACAGGCAGCACGCTGCAAAATGATCTTGAGATTGTTGAAAGAGATTGTACTGCTTTGCATGAGATTGAATGTACTGTTCAGGGCGAAACATGTGCCAGGTGTACTGAATCATGCGGCTGATGCACTCTCTCGTTCACATATACAGGCATTCAGGGGTTATCTGCCCACAGCAGACCTAGAGGCAGCACCATTCCCAGAAGCAATGTGGCTAATCGGTGCCTCGGATTACAAGACCTCGTGGCAGCGAGTCTAGCCCCCAGGACAAGGAAAGCATACGAAGGAGCGTTTCGTTCCTATTGCACATATTTAGGTCCCACGGGGAGTCAGAATTGGGGTCAGGAGGAATCCTTCCTGGGGTACCTGGTTGCACTACACAGGGAGGGCCGATCAGTGGCAACAGCGGTAGGCATAGGGCGGCCATTTCCTTCATGGCCCAGTTACACGGCATAAAAGACCCTACAGGTTCTTTTTTGGTGAAGAAAGCCCTTCGCGGCTGGCAGCGCCTTGAGGGTTGCAAGAAAGATACGAGGCACCCGATTGGCTTAGACAGACTGTCTCTGCTTTTAGCAAAGCTGGATGAGACGTGTTCCTCCCATTACGAAGCAGTTCTGTTCCGGGCAGCGTTCACATTGGCATTCCATGGGGCCATGAGGGTGAGCGAACTTGTCGCAAGGAACAAGAGAGATATGGAGGGAGGCTTGTGCAGGGATCACATCCAAATAAGGGGTGATTCAATGGTAATCACGATAGCCAGGTCCAAGACTGACCAGGGGGCTATGGGAGATAGTGTTGTCGTGCAGCGCAGACGTGGGTCCCCCGTTTGCCCGTTGAGGGGTGTGGAAGACTATTTGGCGCTGAGAGCGGCCGCATGGGGGGGAGTTTGCTCCGACACAAGGATGGCACCCCACTGACGAGATTTCAGTTTCAGAGGGTGCTAGCACTGGCAATCGCTGACGCGGGCATGGACCCGTGCGATTTTGGGACCCACTCCTTTAGGATAGGGGCTGCTACTGAGGCTACAGCCAGGGGTCAGAGTGCTGAGGAAGTGAAACAATTGGGCCGTTGGTCCTCGAATTGCTTCAAGAGGTATGTGCGCTTGCACATGTTGTAAGTGATCAATTGACATGCACTCACGTTTTCTGTCTTTTGTTTACTTTGCAGTTTCGCGAGCCTGCCACGCAGGGCGGAATTGGAGGTCGACCCTGCATCAAGAGACCAGCGGTCAGAGGTCACCGACTGGAGGGAGGATGGTATGGGTCGTGGGCCACTCATACGTGAGGCGCGCCGGTGACGTATTCAAGGAAGGTGACGCGATTCACGCACCTGGGGAATACGGGTTCAGAGTGGCCTTCCATGGGAAAGGTGGGCTCGTTTTTGACAAATTTGAGTCATTTTTCGAGGGACTTTTAGGGCGGCATAGGTCAGCGCCATCTGTAGTCATAGTACACCTGGGAGGCAACGACTTGGTGACACTGGGTAGACGAGTGTTACTTGAACGAGTCTTGTCGGCTGTTAGCTGGTTGGCTAAAAGAGTCCCGGGGTGCACGATTGCCTGGTCCCACATGATTCCTAGAAGGAGGTGGCAGGGGGGCCTTTCGGTGTCAGCTCTGAACCATTCGGTAAAACGGGTCAATAATAAGATTGGTAGATTATTCCGTTCTGCACAGTTGCATGTCATTCCTCATGGGTGTATCCGGGGTGACCATATGTATCTGAACGATGGGGTTCACCTGTCCAGGGAGGGGAATGATTTACTCATAGGAGACTTTGTTGCATGGCTAAGAGGTTTGAGGAAGCATGACCTATAGGAGGAGTTGGGGGGGACCGGATCGTCGGTCAACTATCCGGTCTGTGGCGGTAAGGTCATGATCGGTGAGCAGTAATTTCAAGGTCCCTAGAGTGGGGCGCCACCCACAATGGATGGGAGCGCCCGGGGGAAGACGGCCATTGGCCCCTTCCACGGGGAGGCGGCACCCACTAACGATGGGGCACCTAGGGGGAGATGGCCATGGGCCCCTCCCAGGGGGGGAGGCGGTTATATGCCCCTCCTTACTAATTTCCCGGGGGCCGGATATCCGCGACGGCGGATAGAGAGTGTGGGGTTGGGGGGGAGAGTCCCCGCTGTCCTTCCTACAGAGACCTCATACGGGAACTCGGACGACCCTTAAGATGGCGTCGAGTAGAAAGGGGGCCCCCACCACGACAAGGGAAGTTACAGTTGGCAATGAGGGTAGAGCCCTCTGCGCATGCGCCGCTCACACAGTGAGGGCGGGAGTTTGGTAGTAGGGATCTGACACCGGTTAAGACCTTGCCGTTGGCCCTTAATGCTAGGATGTACAATTTGAATTAGAGTATATGCATTTTCAGGATGTTAGCCAAAAGTACATGACTGCATCGAAATGTAATAAAATGACAAATTGTACATAATGCATAATGATGAAACTTTTATTTAATGTTTTAAATTTGTTTCATATTTTAATAAATACGGCCGGGAGGGTGACTCCCTCCCGTCTTCCAAAAGTTCAACTATTGTCCGACGTCCCATCCTTGGGGATATGTGTTGGGAGGGGGTGGCGGGCATCCCGGCCATATGGAAAGGGGCGACCGCTCGGTCCCCCCGAACGTATGGATGGGTGCCCCGAACCCCCCGGGAAACCAGTTTTGGCGGGGTGGGCGTAGCCCGGCTGGTATGCCCAAAGCGGTGTAGCCGGGGCGCACCTTTCCCCGCCCAAGAGGGGTTGTCCTAGACACCTCGATGGAAGACTACGCCCAGTGGGTGTATCGGGGACGGGTACACGCCCTCCCGCAGAAGGATAAAGGAGCGGGAATCCAGAAGATCGTCCTCTTGATCCTCGGATCGGAAGGCTGCACCCACTCGTTGCTCGTGAGCCCTCGACGGAACAAGCAGCAATTTTGACCCACCCACCAGCCCCTGATAGCAAATGTTTGGAGGAAAATAAAGTTTTTCTGAGTGATGAAAGTTTAGGCCTTTTTTCCTTGGTACAGTGAATGAAGGAACTTTGAGAATAAAGATTTGGTTTGCATTAGAGAAACGTCTTCTTGCAGGAAAGATCAGTGATAACAGTAAGATGATGTAAAAAAAATTCTTTTCGTAGGTAAAACAACCGTCATATTTATTTGTCGGGCGGTAAGGTCATGATCGGTGAGCAGTAATTTCAAGGTCCCTAGAGTGGGGCGCCACCCACAATGGATGGGAGCGCCCGGGGGAAGTCGGCCATTGGCCCCTTCCACGGGGAGGCGGCACCCACTAACGATGGGGCGCCTAGGGGGAGATGGCCATGGGCCCCTCCCAGGGGGGGAGGCGGTTATATGCCCCTCCTTACTAATTTCCCGGGGGCCGGATATCCGCGACGGCGGATAGAGAGTGTGGGGTTGGGGGGGAGAGTCCACGCTGTCCTTCCTACAGAGACCTCATACGGGAACTCGGACGACCCTTAAGATGGCGTCGAGTAGAAAGGGGGCCCCCACCACGACAAGGGAAGTTACAGTTGGCAATGAGGGTAGAGCCCTCTGCGCATGCGCCGCTCACACAGTGAGGGCGGGAGTTTGGTAGTAGGGATCTGACACCGGTTAAGACCTTGCCGTTGGCCCTTAATGCTAGGATGTACAATTTGAATTAGAGTATATGCATTTTCAGGATGTTAGCCAAAAGTACATGACTGCATCGAAATGTAATAAAATGACAAATTGTACATAATGCATAATGATGAAACTTTTATTTAATGTTTTAAATTTGTTTCATATTTTAATAGATACGGCCGGGAGGGTGACTCCCTCCCGTCTTCCAAAAGTTCAACTATTGTCCGACGTCCCATCCTTGGGGATATGTGTTGGGAGGGGGTGGCGGGCATCCCGGCCATACGATTTTGATTACAATTTCTGCAGGCGGTAGCGCTAAAGCTTCACCAACTGATCATGATAATTTTCAGGCTGATTTATACTAGGGGTGTATCCATTTGTTTAATTAATTTTTACAATAATGATTTTCATACTGTTCCGAATTCAAATCTCACTAATTTATTCAATTTCATTTCTAGTCTACAAAGGCTGTCCAACAAATTAGTTGGTATTTGTTTAGGTGGTGATTTTACTGTAAAGATTTCAAATAGTAACATATTAGATAAGGAACTATTTGCAACGTTCGTGCAATAGGGGGGCTGAATTGTTGGCCCACCTGTGTAATTTCAATGTAACAAATATAATGGAAATCGCGGCGATACCCCATAAAGGTAATCACATTGTACCAACATACAGAGGGCAAGGCTGTGCTTCCACAATTGACTATGTGTTTATTTCCTCTTTATTGGTAGATTGCCTGGTAAATGCTGACGTTATACAAACGTTTGTGGGCGACCATAACCCTATCGCTACCACTCTAAGAGTTGCTCCGAGGCCAAAATTTGGGAAAGAATGTGGGGCTAGCAATTTAGTGCCTGCAACTGATAATCCAAGAGTGGTCTGGAGAGGTGGTAATAACAATACTTTATTTCCCAGAATGATAAAAACACATCTAACACTTATTGGCAGATGTCTGTCACTAGGCAACCATAATTCTGAGGTAGTTGATGCATTTGCCCAACTGTGTGGGGGCATCAAACAAATGTTATCAAAACTAATAATTGAGTCCAACCGGGGCCCACGCTGGTTTGATAGTGCTGTTCTAGAGCCAATAGAGATATTCATAAGGCTCTTGTGAACCAAGGGACCAGACGCTTATAAAATCTTTGAGGTATAAATATAAGCTTATCACAAAACAACGGAAAGACGTTGTTTTAAAAGAGAGATGGGATAACCTTGCATGTGCTGAGAATGGTTTTTGGCTAGCAGTGAAGGACATGAGATCAGTGGGCCTCACATTAACTTCTATAAGCTGTACAATCTCTAGCGAGGCATGGGTATCCAATTTCTCTAAGATTTATCAAGCTACAACAGGGAATGATGATCCGCATAACTATCAAAGACCATCTAAGATTGAGATAACTGTATTTGAAGTTGAGCAAGCCATACAGCAGGGTCTGGGTAATAAAGCCCCGGCCCGATGGGCTATGAATAGACCTTATAAAACATGAACCAAAATTTTGGGCACCCCTCTTACTTAATGTTTTTAATAATCTAACTGCTGCTTCAATTCCTTGCACATGGTGTACCAGTATTATTGTCCCTATTTTTAAAAAAGGTGACCGTTCCAACCCGACCTGCTACAGACCAATCTCCCTGACTGATAATACACTAAAAATCCTTGTAGAATCCTGTTTAATAGGATTAGGACCTGGGCTGAGGATGAACATATCCTAAACCCCTGCCACCTAGGTTTCAGAAGTAAATTAGGCACTGTTGAACAGTGCCTAAACCTTAATTTAATCATTGGTAAATATAGTGTGGCACGGAAATCTCCTATTTATTTAGTGTTAATGGATTTAACCTCCGCCTTTGATTTTGTAAACTGGTCACATCTTTGGTCTATTCTTTTAAAATACTGGTTGGACGAAGTTTTAGTTCACTTTTTAGCGTACTTACATAGGGACTTAAAGGCCCGGGGCGGATTGGCAAAAACGGGGAGGTGTCAGAGGATATTATATATGGCAGAGGGGTCAGGCAGGGGGACGTATTGGCCCCACTGTTATTTATCTCATATATTAATGATTTGCACAATTCCCTGTCCAATCTCACCAATGATGTCCCTATTATTAATGGTAGCATTCTCCCCGTGTTATTATACGCTGATGATGCAGTTCTAATGCGTCACACCCCAAGTGCACTACGCACCTTAATACAGGGCTTTGTTGATTTTATGGCTGTTTTAGATCTCCGTACTAATGTTAATGAATCTTTTTTAATGGCATGTGGCCCAAAGAAGCCCCTTATTAAATCATTTGCTATGGGAAACACACGTTTACAAAGCACTTGCACTTTTCCATACTTGGGTTTGGTATTTGCAGCTAATGGTTTGTGGACTACTCATGTGTCTCACAGCAGAGGTAAATTCGCAAAAGCGATTAATTCAGTATTGTCACTACCCCAACCTAAAAAAGTTGAGGTAGTATTATCCATCACTAAAATGTTTAAATTACAATGTATCCCGGTCACAACTTATGGGGCAGAGGTCTGGGGTTATGTAGGCTGAAAGGGCATCCAAAGCAAGGAAAATAGATTCTGCAGGAAATTGCTGGGCGCCCAGACACTGCATCAAAGTACATATGTCACGGGGAGCTAAATTTGACATGTATGGAGGATTTCATTAGAGCCCGGCCAGCCATTTAATGGCTTAAAGTATGGCAGAACCCAGCAACAACACTAACTAGAAGTATAATTTCTGATTGCCTCAATTGCGATAAGGGGGTGGATATACCATGGCTCTCTGCTGTACGAGAAAGCCTGCCTAGTGTAAATGTCAGACACATCTTTCTAAACCCAAGTAATGTGGGTAGCGTAACCAGTAAAATCGCTTCAGGGGTTGTTGTATGAAAAGTATATGTTAAGACATGAAGAAGAGTTGTCTAAATCATCAGTAGCAAGGTATATGTTAATAGAGAATATGTCACCCAATTTGCCATTAGGTTACCTCTTGAAGAATATTGATCGATGGGAAAGATGTTTTATTGTTTCGCCTAAGAGCAGACATTGTGAAATACATGATTTGTTTCCCGTTAGGATACAGCACTAAACTTGATCAAATGACGTGCCTATGTGACGACCATAGTAAACAAACCATGGTACACTTTTTATTTCTTTTGTAATTTTTATCAAATGTACACAAAACTGTTTTTAATTCCGTTTTTTAAGGAAACTGCCATTACTGACCATAAAATAGCTTATACTAAAATTCTAGGATTAGAATAAGATGCCTTGGTCATCCGAGTAAGTTCCTTTTTGAAAGCAGCTGTTCGTGCACGCATTTCTATGGGCGATGAATGATGGTTGAATTTTAGCATGTTCCCACCAAATATTGTTATAAGTGAGTGCCAATAATTAATGTATGTGCATATCCCACATGTCATCTCTTTTCTCTTCTCATGTGTATTATATATCTATGTTTTTTATGGATTTTAAAGTATTTTTATAATTGATCTATTTGACCTGATCTTTTATGGAGATCTTTTATGGATACAACTTATGAATCTGAATAAAGATGTATTAAATTGAATTGAAAAAACACAGCTTCAGTTTGTGGTGCCTTTTTTGTCAATATCTTTAAGGGTGCTTATTTACATGGTAGTACTGTCTTATTATATTAGTGACTTAACAATACTTGTCTATTTAGTTTACGTGTGTGTTAGTATTGTCATATTATATTAGTGACCTAACAATACTTGTCAGTTTAGTGTGTGTGTGTGTGTGTGTGTGTATGTGTGTGTGTGTGCATGCATAACCCACGCTGTGGGTACTGACTCGGTCCTCACAGCATGTGTTAACCTTGTCAGAACCTGATAAACACTATCTCAATGAGGTCCAGTGCATTGTGAGGACCGGTTATAGTACTGTGTTTAGGTACTTTCAAGTGTGTGTGTTTCAAAAACCTAAAGGCCCAGTTAGATGTGCCTTGTTCCGCTTTAAAACCTTCCCAACTATCAAAGCACACATGGAGTTAGAATAGAAATTACACACTTCATTAAGGTCAATGGCAGTTCCTCATAATAATAGATATTGTGTATGTTTGTTGTGTGTGGGTGTTCGTGTGTGTGTGTGTCAGTGTGCATGAGTGTCAGTCAGAACCAGACAAACACTATGTTTGTGAGGACCGGTGTGTTGGGAGGACTGGTCCTGGTAGTGCGTTTAGGTGCTTTCGAGTGAGTGTATCAAAAAACTAAAAGTGCAGTTACGTGTGCCTTGGTCTGCTTTATATCTCACCCTACTATCAAAGTGCATGTGGAGTTAGAATAGTAAATACACACTTCCTTATGGTCAATGGCCAGTCCTCATACTAATAGGTATGTTATGTTGTGTGTGTGTGTGTGTGAACAGATAGATAGATCTCAAAAGATGAATAAAAGAGTACTTCATGCTATGCTCTCCATATTAAATGAAGATTACAAAAAGAGAAGAAAGGTACTTGCTAACTAGTCCTCATTATCTAGTTTGCATTTGAAATGAAAACTATAGACATCGAATTGAACTTCAGTCATAAGAAAGTGAATTACTAGATGGTAGTTCACATCAAACAATAAATGGGCATATGCATCAACGAAAATACCTCCCGGTAAAACAGCGAATCGGAAAAACAGGCCGATACCGAACGCAAAACCATAAAATGCAATGCATCAAACAAAAAATCGGAAAAAAATAACGACCCGCAAAAATCCCCCCTGGTAAATTACCGATTTGTTAAACAGACATTCGGAAATACCGAACCCCAAAGCTTACTTCGGAAATACCGATTAGGCAATAACGAATCGAAATGGTATGCATGAACAGTTGCTAATACCGGAAATCCCCAAAATCGCTATTTAGCATGAGCAAAATAAGGGGAATCACAATCAGGAGGTAAAGTTAACAGAAGGACAGAAAAAAAAAACTAACCCCATCAGCAGATGCTGACAATCAGTAACCCTTCATAAATGCCCTGGGAAACCCCACATGTACACCAAAATGGCTGCCCTCTACGTGCTTGCTAGGAGGTGGAGGATCAACGCCCAGGCCCAGCGCAGGAGGATGATACAGGACAGGATCTTCAGGGTGCGCATCACTTTGCTGGGGCAGACCGAGGAACAGGTGTACGCCAAGTACAGACTCAACCGTGCCATGATAATGTACCTAATAGCAGACCTGGCACCATTACTGCAGCACGAGACCCGTCGGACCAACGCCATACCAGCCCATGTGCAGGTCCTATGCTGCCTGCACCTGCTTGCATCTGGAAGCTTCCAGGGGGTAATAGCTGAGACAGGAGGCGTGTCGCAAAGTGCATTATCACGCTTTTTCCACCGGTTCCTAGAGGCCATGCTGACATTTATCATTCGCCACATCAGCTTCCCCAGAACCCCCCAGCAGCTTACCCGC
Source organism: Lissotriton helveticus (assembly GCF_964261635.1). NCBI lineage: Eukaryota > Metazoa > Chordata > Amphibia > Caudata > Salamandridae > Lissotriton > Lissotriton helveticus. Next base: position 1,119,237,181 of record NC_136070.1, read on the forward strand.
ACCAAACGGGAATTCTACCAGGTGGCACAATTCCCCCATGTCATAGGGTGTGTTGACTGCACGCATGTCCCCATCTGTCCTCCATCAGCCACCGAATACATTTTCCGCAACCGGAAATCATATCATTCCATAAATGTGCAGGTGGTGTGCAATGCCAAGTTCATCATTACGGACCTTGTAGCCCAATTCCCCGGGAGCACACACGACGCCTACATTTTCCGTCACTGTGGCCTCCACAGGCGCCTGATCAACGGTGAATTCGGAGAGGGACACCTACTAGGTACATATAGCTGCATCATCGTACTCCCCATCCACTCCATCCCCACATGTATAATTTCATTAATGCTGATTTCCATTCTCTCCCCATCCTGCAGGTGACAGCGCATACGCATTGCGTGAATATCTCCTCACGCCCTATCTCAACCCAGCTACCCCACAAGAGCAGCGCTACAACAGGGCACACATCAGCACTAGGAATGTGGTTGAGCGAACATTCGGCATCCTCAAGAGCCGCTTCCGAATACTGCACAAGACTGGAGGTGCCTTGCAGTACGACCCAGTGACCTGCTGCCAGATCATTGCTGTGTGTGCCATCCTGCACAACATCGCCACGCGCAGGGGGATACACATAGAGGTGGAGGGAGAGGATGAACTGCGTGCCCAGCAACCCCCCCCACAACACCAACAGGCACATGTGCCCAACACAGCTGAAGGGCAAAGGAGGCGGACATACATCACACGGAATCATTTCTGAGACAGGTAAGAGAGTGACTTGACAACAGGAACAGATTTGCAAGGGTTTAATGGGCATGGACACCTGACTGGTGCAGAAATACGTAACACAAACAAGCTGCTGCTGCAGTTAAATTAAAACTATGAATGTCCCTTCTCAGAACAGGTGACGCGTGCGGCACTTTGGTCTGGCCATGGTTACCTCACCAAGGACAGTGTGACTTTGCCACATGTTCACTTCCGTTTGCCGCGTACCCCCAGTCTCTTGTCCTGTGACTCCTCGGGTTCTACACGATGGGAGTCAGTGGCAGTTGCACTGCGGCCACTGCGCCTCCTCACGCTGGTGTCCGGCAGGGAGACGCTGCTGACACTGGAGGCTGCCTCACTCCCCTCTTCCGCCCCCAGACTGCTGACACTGGCTGACCCTGGCTGCAGTTGCTCCACTGCAGTGGTCACCCTCTCAAGGGCCTTTGCCACATCCCCACAATAATGACCTAGCTCCACTTGCAGGGACACGGACCTGCGGGACAGCACAGCCGTGCTGTTGCACAGCTTATTGATGGCCTTGTTAGTAGTATTCACTGCCAGCATGATCTGCCTGTGACGCCGGCGCTCACTCTGTTGGCCTGCGACTATGGCACGTGTCAGTTCTTGCAGGCAAAGCTTGATGTCTTTGTTGCCGGCAGATACGGCAGTGGTGTGCTCACGCACTGCGTCAGTCATGTTGCCAAGTTTGTTGCACAGTTTTGTCATGGTGAGTTTCATGGCACCCATGTGTCTCCCCTGCAGGCGCTGGACACGCAGCATCCGGGTCTCCACAACTCCGTACCCTCTGGACAGATCGACCGGTCTTGCAGCAGCCCGACCCGGGGGCACAACCCTCTGCCTGATGCGCTGTCGGCCTGCAGTTTGGCTGGTTGGAGTGACGACAGCCTGGCGTGGTACATTTGGGTGTGATGAACATTGATCTGACTCCATCACGGACAGGGCGGCAACATCTGCTCTGTGGCTCTGCGGAGTGGGCCGCACTGGTGGTGGTGGTGTCTTGGACCGCGAGGATGGTGGTGGTGGTGGTTGCTTGGACCGCGAGGATGGTGGTGGTGGTTGCTTGGACCGCGAGGATGGTGGAGGTGTTGTCCGCCGTGGTGGTGAAGGGGAGGACATGACTTCAGCTCCCTGTGAGCACTCCGCTTCTGACAACACTGGCGTCTCCGAGATGACAAGGCGGCCACTGTCGTCTGATTCGATGGGGGATGCATCTGTGTGTGAAACAGTGCATAGTTATAATCATGGTATAGTATGTGACAATAGCTGTGGCATCTCACAATAAATTACTTTTTGTGACTGACATTTGACCCTTGGCTGCTGTATTCATCTCTGGGCTCAGGCATGCACCCATTCATGTATTGGCTACATCTCCCATGGTGCAACACAGTGGTGAGGGTGTGTGTCTAGGGCAACGCTACATGTGCACTGGGTCTGGCATGGGGGATTGGGCAGGGACTTAGTACACGCTGCATCGTTACGCTGCCATGCTTCTTACCTTGTCCTCCTTCCGCAGCACCTGAGGTGTCCAGACTTGTGACCCCCACAACAGCTTCCCGTTCTATGGTGGCCTCCACTAGATCCTCCAGGTCAGTGTTAGGCGTCACATTGGATGTGCCCCCTCCTGTGCCAGCAGCATCCCTGACCCTCTGCGCTATCTTCTCCTTGGCCCTCTTCCGCAGGTCGTACCAGCGTTTTTTTAGGTCGTCGATGCTGCGGTGGGTGACTCCGCAGGCATTCACCTTGTCCTTGATGCGCAGCCACATCTTCCTTTTTTCTGCCTCTGGCACCTTCAGCGACAACTTTCCAAATAGTCGGTCATGGTTGCTGGTCACACTCTCTATTAAGATTTCCAGCTCCTTATCTGAAATCTTCCGTTTTCGGGGTGTGTCCTTTCCATGCTGGGGGGCCTCCTTCTCCAGCTTGTCCTGCTTGCTTTTTCCTGGTTGCTACTGGTTCTGTCAGGGTCCTCAGCTCCTGTGCTCTGCCTCCTCCTCTGTGCAACTCCGAACACTGAATGCAGCGTGGGTGTCCTACTTCCTGGTTGTGATGTCATCGGCCTGCTTCCGAAGCGTCGCGTATTTTTCCCGTTTTCGTTATTAACGAATCCGCTAATACCGGATCCGGTAATACCGACTCGGTATTACCGAAATCGGTTTTTGTTACTCTCGCTGGCGTATAATCGTTATTTATTAGCGATTATTAACGACTCGGTAATTTTTACCGATTACTTTGATGCATCGCGGTTTGCATGTTCATAATAGCGAGTCGTTATTTTTCGGTATTACCGACAGGTATTACCGAACGTTGATGCATATGCCGGAAAGTCTCTAACTTGTTATCCAAGCAAAAGTTGCAGTAATTTAAACCTGAGCTGAACTTCTTGTAGCTGTGGCACAAAGCAGACAGGTTTAACTTAAGAAAACTGTGTAAAGCTATTTGAAGTATCTAAACAGTTAAAAAGTCAAAAACACAACACAATAAAAATCCCACTCAAATGTATCATAATAGAGACAAATCTAATCAACAAACAGACAACAAGATGACAAAGACAAATGAGGAACTGGAGATATGAATGTATAAATATTTACCTGAAATTAGCATCAAAAAGCACAAAGGACCAGTGGCAGTAAATGGTCACAGTAAACCAGGATCTAGGCCAATCTGATGCCGACCAGGAGGAAGTGTGGATAGGATATGCTAAGTAGATTGGCCCCAGGAGGGTCTGGAAAAAGGGAAGTTAAAAAAACTAATTTAAGTCCAAATCTGAAATGAACTTTGTCTTTTTTCTGAGGAAAAACTCTCTGCGTCAGACAAACCTGAAATCCAGTCCGACACCGTGGAACTGCTGGTTCGATATTTTTTGCAGTCGGTTCCCTTGAAGCTCTGGAGAAAAAGGTGTCAAAACATTTCCAAACTTCTTTTGGTACCCAGTCACCACACAAGTGCACTTCCAAGGTACCTAGGCTCTCAAGGTGTCGGAGGGAGGCCAACAGCAAATCCAGTCCAGGTTCAATTGCAATTAGTCAGCGCAGGTGCTTCACAGAGATGTCCTCTTCAGCTTTTTTATGTTCCTTGAGCTGCTCAGGGGATCAGCCTTATGATCCTTGTGGATCTTTCTGTCCTTGGATTTCGCGTGAGCGGGGGTCCAGCCTCCTCCGGTCCTTTTCACAGATGCCAAGTACAGCAGGTTTAGTCCTCCTGATATTCTTTTAGCAAGTCAAAGCTGGGTGAGGGTCCAGCTTTGTAGGGTTCACCAGTCAGAGTGTCGGGACACACTAAGACACTTTTATTTCCTCCAATGGCTTAAAGGCTTTGAGGGTCTATCGACCTACTTTTGCTGCAGTTGCTTTTTGCTTTATTGCAAACAGGCTCAAAATGTCATGTGCCAGGCATTTTCAAGAAGCCGAAAGTCTTTGGACAAATTAAACTTGGGCTCTGAGGGCGGGAGATGTGTGTGTGAATGTAATGGGGAAATCATCAGTGACCTACCACATCCAACACTAAAATTCAGTTTGAAGCAGGAACTGTGCCCACAACAAACCAGAGACCAATATGTAGTAGGAAAAAAGCAGGGTCCTTTAGCAACCAGTCAGGTTATAAACAAGAATTGTCTTGGCATCCTGTTTCCTCCCTTTAAAGTGCACCGAAGTGTTACATGTGGCTCAACATACAGCCTGGTGTGGTAAATAAATAAATAATTACCGGTAATATTTTTCTATGCATTAACTGAAAAGGATAGCTCAATAAATAAGAGGCAGAATCCGTGGTATCTGAGTCATACGGGCTTTAATCAGATGGCTCGAGCCAATGGACCATCGGGTTCCATCACTTGCTAAGGTTCAGGAAGGGACAGACACAGGACAAAAGGGAAGTCGCGCTAAAAAGGGACAGCTAATATCACATTAACATCATACAGTATATATAGTAAAACAGTACAATTGCATTGAATACAGTAGGCGTAACAAGTGACAAACGGAAGATAAGAACATATGGGCGTAAAAAGAAGGCGTGCACAGGGCGTGCACGGAGACATGTGATGTAAACGTCACAGAAGTGTCATAAGTGGGTGGATACATGGAGGGGGCTACCTGGGCAGCTGGAACCTTTAACCTACTGGTGCGCGCAAACGGGTCATGACGTGTAACTGAGGAGAGCTGGGGGCTCTGACTTCTAGCACTAGAAGAGGAGACTAAAGTCTGGGATGTCAGAACGACCTGTACCTATAGCATATCTGATATCTCGTGTTTGGAGTACATGTTGCTTGAATCTAAAAGTCATCAGGGCAAAGGCTACTTGTCACTAAGGCTAGTGCATGCATATATTTCTTAATGTATTGCGTGTGCTATGAATCTTCTATGGGTATTAATTCAGTAATTCTCTTGCATGGAGACAGAAAGACTAGACTATAGATGAAGATGTTTATGCGGTTCGTTAGCTAGGAATGTGAAGCCAGGGAGCTGAACTGATAACTGTAAGCATAACATATTCTTGGCAGACAGGCAGGCAGGCCAGGCCGGGCACCGCGCTGCTTGGCAGGAAGTAAGTGAAGGGTCAGGGATGCGGGCGGGGCTGCATCCTCCTCGGAGTGGTTCAGGAGACTTGAGGCTTGAATCTGGTGTCCGGGCCCTGTGAGGCCTAGAAACGGGTGCAACTCGATGATTTAACGTGCACAATGTAAAGACGTTGGCAACATAGGCCTAGAAGCCTAATTCGCGTTGCTTTCACGGGGGACTGGATAACTGACATACTAACGTTGGACACAACTGTAATTGCGTCTTTATTCGGTCAAGGGGGTAAATATGCGTATTAATCATGCACATATAACATATGATGGGGAACACGTAGGGACACATGACAGGGCAAAATTCAATTTTCCTCATTCCCTCCTTGTTCCCTACGTTTCCTTCAGGAAACATCAATATTCATGAGACCATCTATCTGTTCATAGGGCATCATTTGCTCGTCTCTTATCTTCTGGGAATAGGACTTTGGACTTGGAATACAAGAGGTAGCACACAAGCCGCAAATCGCAGGGCCACATTGTAAACAGAGGCAACAACTGAATATGATCATTACTACTACTCCTAGGAATGACAGTACTTTCCATCCCCAGGCAGATATAACACTCCAGAGCCAACCGGACCATGTCCAGGTGCCTGGATTCTGGTGTAACTGATGGGCTATTTTATGAAGTCTTGTTATTGCTGAATATACAGACGGTGCGTTATTAGGAATGAAAATGCAACAACTAGATCCGATGACTCTACAAGCTCCGCCCCTATCGGCCAGTATGACGTCAAGAACAAGGCGGTTCTGAAGAACGACAAATCTCATAGCAGATTGCTCTTCTGTTAAGTTACCTAGGGCGGAAGTAGTCTCATTCACTACTGCTTCAAGGGTTCTGGTTAACCTACGTATTAGCTTACTATTCTGGATAGGTCCTATGAAGAAAAAGAAACCTTTATTGAAATCTGTATACTGTTCTAATGCAGTTTCAGTTTGATCGACAATTGGGGACTCGATCTCCCTTCTATGTCTGACGTGTACTAGATGTGTGTTTCTGTGATAATTGGATGGGGCTAGGAAAACTGGTGGCAGTAGGAAGGCAATGTAACATGTTCCATCCCAATCTAGGGGCAAACGTACATATGCGGTCTGACCACATACAAAATATGAATGACGTGAGGCTTTGAAAGTAGATTTCCCACTGTCACTATACTCGATCACAGTATTACATTCACTGTGTCCTAGATGTACTGAACCATTCTTTCTAACACATAATTCGCCTTTCACTGGTAGAACTGTTATAGAAGGCAAATCTGGAGTAGTCTCGGACTGGACATTCAAAATCATGAAACTGGAGGAAAAATTACCTAGATCATATACTTCATTTTCTAGATCTAACCCTGTCCTATGGGAAAGACCTTCCTTGTCTGGGAAACATGTTCTATTAAGAAGGGACTTATCGTCTAAGGATGATGTTAACGTAAGCCATGCTCCACACGAACCATTGTGTGAAAACGGATAGGGAAAGAGTGGCAGAACTCCCTTCGGTGTCTGGAAAGGGGGGAGTCGACCACACACCCAACAATTAGTGGCATTGCTGGTCTGGTGTGAATAGTGTAACATTCGAATGAAAGTATTGTTGCGCATTGCAAGTCGATAGGATAACTCGTGAGGGGGTAGTTCACTAAAAGAATGCTCTACTGTATCATTAGAAGAAAGATGTACATGCGAACCAAGAGGAGGAAAAAATACATGTAAAACATAACTTATGCATGTGATCGTAAGACTCAGAAATAACATAAATAATAAAGTAACAACACATCTGCTGCGCAGATTCTTACAGTAACGTATTTTCTTGGAATTTTGTCTATCTCTCTCACTATGGGGGTCTATCTCATACATGTCAGGAACCTGTCTAACCGCTTCACCCGAGAGGGACTTAAACAATTAAACTGTCTGACTTGCTAGACCTTAACTTGAGTTTATACTCCTGCTGCGGAGTTTTCTCTAACAGGGGAAGTTTAGAGTCAGTATCGGGGCAGTCCTTGAAAAAAGTCTTTGGACGCAGTCCATGAAAACGCTTGATGTGGCTGGAGTGTAGCCAGCCCTTTCTGCCTTCCAGCTTCACGGCAGTCCTTGTGGTCATCAGAACAAGTTTCGGCTCCTTCCAGCGGGGCTCCAGCGGGCTTGAACGATCGAAATTCCTAACGAGGACTAGGTCGCCTGGAACGACCTCGTGCGGTTTCACCTGGGTGTTGTCTGGAAAGGCAGCCGCGACCTGTGAACGACAAGAGAGTAGTGCAGACATCAAGGAAGCTAGGTAATCTGTCAGCATATTACTGTCAACATCGGTGATTTTACGTGGCATAGGTGTACCCCACATGTTTGGGGGACGACCAAACACTACTTCATACGGTGACAGACCAGATCGGGAGTGAGCGACCATTCTCATGTAGAATAGGGCAACCGGCAGGGCTACCATCCAATCTACACCTTTCTCTGCACAAACCTTCGCAATACGTATTTTCAGAGTCTGATTGTGTCTCTCGACGAGGCCAGCTGCCTCGGGATGTCGCACACAGTGGAACTTCCACTGGTACCCTAACAGAAGTGATACTTGTTTCATGAGTTCGGATGAGAATGGCTGTCCGTTGTCTGAATACACGACTCTGGGCAAACCATAGCGTGGGAAAAACTCACGAACCAACTGCCTGGCAGTGGTCGCGGCAGTGTAATCTGGGACTGGATATGCTTCTGTCCATCTGGACAAAGCGCATACAACTACGAGGACATACTTGAAACCTCGGCATCGATCCATCTGAATATAATCCATCTTGAGGACTTCAAAAGGGTGGTCAGGAGGATGGAATCCACCTTGTTCCACCGGGACACCTTTACCTGGATTGAACTGACAACAGATCATGCAGGTACGCACTTTCTGCTTCGCTGCTGCTCGTAAATGCTTGTTAAACCAGAGGTTCTGGATACTGTCTAACATGGCTTTTTCTCCTAAATGTGCTGGACTATGTGCTGTGTTAATAATGACTTGAACCATAGAGTCGGGGAGAAACCATGTGGCTTTTCCCTTCGTCAACCATCCCTGATCTGTCTGGACCCCTCCTTGTTCAGACCATTTCTTGATTTCGTCTGGGGTAGCATGTGTCTGTATGTCTAGTACATCTCGTGTAGGGTCCTTAACTGTCATACAAGTCGTCTGAACTGGAACATCTGTCTTTGTCGTGTTAACTGGAACGTCTGGAGTCTGAGCTGTAAGCTTGGCTGTTCGATCTGCTAGATCGTTACCTTGGGAAATGGCGTCAGTGGCTTTCGTATGTGCTTTGCACTTCATAATGGCAATGGCTGTCGGTAAATGTATGGCTTCTAAAAGAGCTTGAATGAGGGGGCCATGCTGAATCTTGGCTCCATGAGAGGTCATGAAACCTCTTTCTTGCCAGAGGACTCCAAAGTCGTGAACGACTCCGAATGCATAACGTGAATCTGTATATATGTTTACTTTCAGGTTCTTGGCTCGTATGCAGGCTTGGGTCAGAGCAATGAGCTCTTCTGCTTGAGCAGACAGGGTGTCAATACGATGTGTTTCTATAACTTCAGTTTCAGTAGTCACTGCATACGCGGCTACTAACTCTCCTGTACTTGTTCTCATACATGAACCATCCACGTAAAGTGTCAGGTCTGGATCAGGTAATGCAATGTCCGTCAAGTCTTGTCTTGGCTTTGTCATGGTGTTAATAACTTCCACACAATCATGTGTGGCAGGGTTTGATGTAATCGAGGGTAACAGTGTAGCAGGATTTAAAATGTTACAGCGTCTGATTTCTATGTGTGGCTGAAACAGTGTCAGTTCATATCCTGTTAAACGTGCAATTGTCAAATGCTGAGTCTGTGTTCGGTTTAAAAGAACTTCCACTGAGTGTGGAACTTGTACTGTCAGGGAGTATCCTAACACTATGGAATCACTTTGTCTGATAGCTAGAGCTGTGGCGGCAACTGATTTGAGGCACGCAGGCAAAGCCTGGGCTACTGGATCTAATGTGCTAGAAAAATAAGCACAAGGCTTGTGTTGTCCTGCTTGATCTTGCGTGAGAACAGATAATGCTGTACCATCACGTTCAGTGACAAAAAGTGTAAAAGGCTTACTGTAGTTTGGTGTCGCTAACACAGGTGCATTACATAAAGCTTTCTTTAACTCATTGAAAACAAGTGTATGTTCCTGGGTCCAAGGGAGGACAGTCGATGTCGCTGCCTCCTGTGTTGTCAACTGTATCAGTGGTTTGGCTAGATATGCATACTGAGGAATCCATTGTCTGCAGTAAGAAGTGAGGCCGATAAAAGCTCGTACCTCCTTCTGTGTCTTGGGCTGTGGAAGATGTGCTATTAACTGGATACGGTCAGGTGTCAACTGTCTACCCCTCTTGGACAGCAAGTGTCCAAGATATACCACTTGCTGGACACAGAATTGCAGTTTCGAAGGGGACACCTTGTGCCCCATTTCTGCCAGAAAATACAAGACGGTCAGTGACGCACGTTCGCAGTCACGTTCTGTACGGGCTGTGATCAATAGATCATCGACATACTGGAGCAGGGCAGTGTCAGTTGGCATGTGAATACTGTCTAGTTGTCTTTTAAGTGCTTGACTGTAAATACTAGGACTTTCTGTAAAACCTTGAGGTGCACGTGTGAATTTATAGCTTCTTCCATTTAAACAGAATCCGAAAAGGAACTGGCTGTCTGGATGAATGGGGACACTAAAGAAAGCGTTCTTGAGATCAATAACAGTAAAGAACGTAGCTTCGGAATCAATGGCAGTCAATAGGGAAGAGATATCTGGAACCACCGGGTACTGGGGTATGATACATTTATTAAGTTCTAGAAGGTCAATCACTAATCGATAAACTGGAGGTGCATTTGGGTCAGTACGTTTAAGAATCGGAATGATAGGAGAATTACATACATTAGAGTCAGTTTCTACAACTACTCCTTGAGCAATGAGCTCGTCAATGATTTTCGATAAGGCTGCTACAGCCTCAGGTGGCAATTTGTATTGTCGAATTCGTGGTAATACAACTCCTTGTTTCAGAGTGACACGATATGGTGTAATGTGCATACAACCTACATCAGTTGGACCTTGCGCCCATAAATGCTGTGGTACATTCAGTAATCTTGGATCAAAATCTCGTAACACATAATGACCTTTAAAATCACGTAAAAACAATCTCACTCCTTCCGGAGAACAGCATATAACAGCACCTAACTCTTTCAATGTTTTAATACCAAGTAAATTCTCAGGACATGATTTCGTAAGTAACAAGTCTGTGGTTCGGGACAATGGACCAACTTCTAGGGAAACTGGTTTCGATATTTCATTAACAATCGGCTTTCCTGAAAATCCCAGGGAAACATTTCTTGAGCCTGAGAGTGGAGCCCCTGGAACCTCGTCATGACTGATGGTAGTCCTACTTGCCCCTGTATCAATCAGAAACTTTCTGTCTTTCCCTAATACTTGACTGTGTACATAGGGACCCTCTTGATCTACAGGAACCTCGATGAGAGGCAAGCCAACCTCCCTCTCTAGGCTGTTTCATGAATACTGCTGATATTCTGGATAATCTGACTGTGCGTACTGGTACATCTGCTGTGTAACGTGTTGTGTGGCAGCTATAGGCTGCGGTACTGTAACTGTCTGTTGTGCGTTCTGCGGTGGTTGCGAATTCTACGGAACATGTTCCTGTCTAGGAGGACGCGGTCTCTCTTTCGTCTTACCTGTAGCTATGTTGTGTTTCAGAACAGCACATTCGTTTATATAATGACCTGGCTGTTTACAGTAATTGCATGTCCCTTTAACGGGAGCTGCAGAATGACTAGTCTGATTCGTACCCCTCTTCTGACTATCTGCTGGAACAGACTGTGCCACTAGAACTTTCATTTTCGTGTCTTTCATACGTCTCCTTTCGTGTTCTTGCTCCTCCCTGATTCGATTCTGGTGATACTGTAACATCTGTAGCATTTGGGACGGGGTATTAGCTTGCCATGTACTCTCGACTTTTAATACTCGATTTTTAATTTGTGGTAAAGAATTCTCAACTAGTTTGGTAACAAAGAGATGTGGATACGACTCACTACTTGTTTTCAGACCGCTATTAATAATGAAACATTTCTCAAATCTGGAATAAAAATCACTAGTGTCTTCGTCTTGTTTCTGTTTACAGGCTGAGATGGCATCCCAGTCTTCCTTTTTCGTGGCTAGTAATCTTGGCAAGACTTGTATTAGCAACTCGTGCAACTCTTTGGCTTTATCCCCGAGACCAGTACCTGGAACTCGTGTATTATCTTCGTTCTCTAACGCTGTCCAATCTATCTTTTTCTCTCCCACCTCCCATTCTTTCTCTTTGAGTTTTTCATATATGCCCGCAGGCAACAGGACCTTTAACATTTTGATGATATCAGGATACGTGTATTCTCCCATACGGAGCATGTCTTTTAATTCACGGTGGAACCCTGCTGGATCTTTATCGTGACAGGGCACTAACTTTTTCATTTCTAGTAGTTCTATTTTCGTTATATGGGTGTAAACAAATACTCGTTCGAGCTCACCCCCCGTTCCTTTAACAGGATGTACTTCTCGCAAGGGATTCTGTCTATCTATGTAGAATGGGGGTGGAACAGGAACAAAATGTGGAGTCAGGAATGTTCTGTATTTGTGGCGTTGTTCTAAAATGACACTAATTAAATCGGTACCTAGACCTTTCCATCTGTTTAGTAGTAACCCGTTCAATACATTATATAAAGGACCTGGATCAGAATGCTGATCCTCGTACAGGGTAATGAGGTGCTGGATCATGTACATACCCACCAGTCGCTGTTCGCCTGGGGGAAGCTTCAGAAACATTTGAGCCACTACTTCGTCTGAATACGTGGTAGAATCACTAATCCATCGAACTGCTGATCGGGCGAGTTCTTGTTCATGCATGGTACTAAGCTCACTGTAACCTATTCGTAGTTTCAGAACTTTATCGGTAGCCTGAAATAATTGTTCAAGAGAACACTGTTCTGGTACGGGAGGAGGAAAAACTTTCTTGTAGTCTAGGCGTGTGTGTCTATCGGAAGGTCTCGTCCTACCTACATACGCTATTCTAGTGGGATTCTCGTTGTCTACATCTTCGTCTGAAGAGTCATTCTCTTTCTCGGCTACTCTGCTTGCTTTCTCCCTCTCGTGTATACTTATAATTTCTTTACGAATCTTTCTGTACATGGTTTCTATACAATTTTGTGTCTTATGTTTTCCGTCTGCTATATTGTCGCTCCATCTTGTCAGGACTTTCATATCTTCTTTGTCTTTATCAGGGTGATCCTGTTCTCTTATTAAACAATTTATTAAAAATTGCAAAATCATGCCTTGAATTTCGACTTTCCTGTGTACCATAGCTTCGTGAATACTTTCTGGTTTCTCCCCTGTGCGGATAAAATGATATATTCTGTCTCCTCCGTGGGCCTGAGGGAGACTTGAAGCAGAAATATCTGCAGGTGCACAGTAGGGGTCCGTCACGGCTGCAGAAGGGTCAGGGGGCCTGCGTTACATCGCCGGCGCGTGGGGAAGGGGCTCGTCCCTATTCGGGCGCCATTTATGTGGTAAATAAATAAATAATTACCGGTACTATTTTTCTATGCATTAACTGAAAAGGATAGCTCAATAAATAAGAGGCAGAATCCGTGGTATCTGAGTCATACGGGCTTTAATCAGATGGCTCGAGCCAATGGACCATCGGGTTCCATCACCTGCTAAGGTTCAGGAAGGGACAGACACAGGACAAAAGGGAAGTCGCGCTAAAAAGGGACAGCTAATATCACATTAACATCATACAGTATATATAGTAAAACAGTACAATTGCATTGAATACAGTAGGCGTAACAAGTGACAAACGGAAGATAAGAACATATGGGCGTAAAAAGAAGGCGTGCACAGGGCGTGCACGGAGACATGTGATGTAAACGTCACAGAAGTGTCATAAGTGGGTGGATACATGGAGGGGGCTACCTGGGCAGCTGGAACCTTTAACCTACTGGTGCGCGCAAACGGGTCATGACGTGTAACTGAGGAGAGCTGGGGGCTCTGACTTCTAGCACTAGAAGAGGAGACTAAAGTCTGGGATGTCAGAACGACCTGTACCTATAGCATATCTGATATCTCGTGTTTGGAGTACATGTTGCTTGAATCTAAAAGTCATCAGGGCAAAGGCTACTTGTCACTAAGGCTAGTGCATGCATATATTTCTTAATGTATTGCGTGTGCTATGAATCTTCTATGGGTATTAATTCAGTAATTCTCTTGCATGGAGACAGAAAGACTAGACTATAGATGAAGATGTTTATGCGGTTCGTTAGCTAGGAATGTGAAGCCAGGGAGCTGAACTGATAACTGTAAGCATAACATATTCTTGGCAGACAGGCAGGCAGGCCAGGCCGGGCACCACGCTGCTTGGCAGGAAGTAAGTGAAGGGTCAGGGATGCGGGCGGGGCTGCATCTCTCCTCGGAGTGGTTCAGGAGACTTGAGGCTTGAATCTGGTGTCCAGGCCCTGTGAGGCCTAGAAACGGGTGCAACTCGATGATTTAACGTGCACAATGTAAAGACGTTGGCAACATAGGCCTAGAAGCCTAATTCACGTTGCTTTCACGGGGGACTGGATAACTGACATACTAACGTTGGACACAACTGTAATTGCGTCTTTATTCGGTCAAGGGGGTAAATATGCATATTAATCATGCACATATAACATATGATGGGGAACACGTAGGGACACATGACAGGGCAAAATTCAATTTTCCTCACTGGCGCCAACAGGATGAGCAGAGCCCCCTCTCCAAATATTATGTGTAGTTCAGAGGCATCATCTCTGTCCATCCAAGTCAGCTCATGTTTTGCTCCTTGGAAGCATTTCACACCCTTTTAACACAAAGTTCTGGGCTTGAACACAGACTGGGAGTTGGCAGAGGTGTATTCTAATTAGCGTTCTGACAGGCAGATGAACAATAGCTTCCTAGCAATTCATTTTCCTTAATATTTATTTAAAATCCAACTTTACCATTAAATTGGACGTGTGATACGAATTAAAAATAGTGGCTTCATTATTTTTCCCGCTTGTCCAATTCCTGAGATATAGTATTAGTATTTTAATCTGTACTCTGATTATAGTTGATCTTTAGAAAGTCGATTACAAAATGCTGTATTCCATTTCTATTGAAACATTAAGGTCTTGACTTAAAGTTTGGTGGACAGGTCACTGCATCACAAATGTAAGGAATATCCCGTCCGCCATACTACAAGTGGCGTTGGATATAATGCATTTGTTATACGCCAGACAGGATATTCGTCGTGTTTGTGACATCTGCTGAGTCTAGATGATCTTGTCAGGGACTCCTTGTGGTTCTATGAGGAAGAAAAATATTACTTGAGATAGGTTGAATCCCTGGGGGATTTCACAGGTCACTTGAGGTATTCATCTGGATGAGCTGGAATAGGTTCTTCCTGTGATGAGAGTTAATTAAGGAAAATATCACTGAGTTCTGATTTTGAGAAAATAATGTTGCTTATGGTTCAATGAACATTGGTGCCAAAGCTCACAGAAAGATCCAGCAAGATTAGGAATATTTGTGAACGTTCGTTGTGATTTGGTGTGGATCACTAACTATCTCAATGTAGCACTGGGATCTAAATCCAGAGTGGTAATCTTGGAGGGTAGTGTTGTTCTTCATTTTTTTGGTGGACTTGAGTGGTGACTGTCTTTCAAGTGATCTATCCAGGTATGGTAGTTGGTTGATGGGGTGGTAGTTGGCCAGGTTATCGGTGCCTGGGATCTGGGAAAAGATGATGTTGACTTGAAAATGTTAAGGAGTGGTTTAGGTGCATCACCAGAGAAGGACTTTAGTGTGGATTTCCATACCCTGATATTTGAATATGCTATGGGTTTTAATGAGTTGAACTGATATGTGAGATCCTCATTTTAGTCGACAACGCTATGTATGTTCTTTCAGGTGCCCAGAATTCAGCGGGCACGGATGGGTGGTCGGTCTTTCAGATACTTGGCTAGCAAACAGTGGAATGACCTCCCCAGTGAGCTCCGGATGGAGCCATCTGAAAGTAGCTTTAGGCGCAATTTGAAAACCTACCTCTTTCCCAAACCTTGAAACTCCCCTGAACTACTTCCCCTTGTGTCTTTCTTATTTTGGGGCATTGTGCTGGTAATTGGTTTTAAAGCGCGGGGACACACTGTTCCTAGTGTAACCAGGCGCTATACAAATGGAGTTATTATTATTATTATTATTATTACTATATTTTTTCCTGAGGTGCTGCTTTTGGAGAGTTACCTGGGGCTGTGTTGCCAATGTGCTGTTTAATTTTGTCAATATTCACTTTGAAGAATTTTGCATTTCTCATTAGTGTGCTTGATTGGTGGCCTGGGGAGAGGAGTTGGCCTAACGGCTAGGGCAGTCGACATCAAATTTGGAGAACCGGGTTCGAGTCTTGGCAAGGACGCGCAACATACTGTGATTCTGGGCAAATCACTTAATCTCCCCGTGCCTAACAAAAATGAATGTGTCCTCATGTAACGCAACTGGTGCTCGTGTAAAGGGCTCTGATACCCGATACCTTTGGGTCAAGTTTGCGCTATATAAAACTAAGTTAAAAAAAATGGCTAAATTGCTGTCCTCTTCTTATTTTGGGTACCTCTGTGATGAGTGTGATGTAGTGGGTATCCTTGAGTTTTGTGATGGAATTCCACCAGTTTTCAAAAATCTTCTTTAGGGCTTTGGGATTTCCCTTCAACTGTGGCCAGCACAATTGCTTTTTCTGCCTTTTGATTGCATATTTACTGCTTCTGTGTACTTGTGTGTACCTGTGTGTATCTTGCTTTAGATCATTTTCTCAGGTGAGTGGACTTTGATGAGGTGTGAATGTCTGTGGCGGTCTGTAAGGTACAGTCATTATCAACTAATAGGGAGCTGATGTCAGCACCATGGTAAGCAGTGCTGACTATGGTAATTAGTGTGTTGATGGGAAGGTTCTGGAATAACTTGAAAGGTTGCTTGGGCTATTTTTGCTTCCTCTGTGGTTAAATTTGGAGTGGAGAAGATTGAAAGGAAAAGGCTGTTTGATCACCAAAAATATGTGCTGCGATGTTGCTGAAAACAATGCAGTTTGTAAGTGATGCAACTCAGGCTGCCTTCCTTTGTTTGGGTGGTGAAGTGAGGAGCTGTTTGATCTTGGTAGCGTACAGTAGGTTGAAGAAGGCATATGTCATGGTCAATGTCAGGCCTGGGCGGAGTACTGCTATGCGGAACTCCGCGAAGTGACCAAAAAAGTTTGCTGTGCTTCATGGAGTTCTCCAAACGTGCGGAATGCATTAGGTCATGCCATGCATGCTTATTTTTAGCACTGGGTGTTTGTCCCACGCTGGAAAATCAGTGTGAACAGCACCATGTACAGCACAAGAGGGCGCTGCTTCTTTCTTTCGCTCGAGTAGATAATCTACTCGAGCAGAAGCTTCTTCAACGAGAACGGAAGGTTTCTCATTGTGAGTGGTCGTGACCATTCGTGACTCCTGTGTTGAGAAATCTTGCTGGGAGGTGGTCGAGCGTTGAATTTTCCTTGCTCGCCCTCGCGAACTCAACGGAGTGAAAAAAAACCTCTTCTTTTTGGAACTCCACATTCTCCGCGGAGCGCAAAAAACTCTGCAAACTCCACAAACAGAGCGGCGTTCACCGCCCAGGCGTAGTCATTGTATCACATGGGTGGATGAAGTTACAGAGGAAGATATTGTTGAAATAGTTAGTATCAGCTCTTTCTGTGAGGCTGGAGATCTTAGATAGGAATGTGAAGCTGGGCTAGTTGGGCGGTTATAACAGATTGAAAATAACAGTCAATGCTAAGAAAGTAGGAACTAGACTGAAAATAGATCTAAGGAGCTGCTGAGTGCCTGTTGCTGGTGTGGGTCGGGCTGATTTATGGATGACAATCAACTTTTTGGGGTTGTTTGATGTAGCTGGTCTGTACCAGAATGTCAAGGAAGAGTGTAGAGATCAGAGAGATCCAGCTTACAATGATGAAGATGTGGAAAAGGCAGTGAGTGGTGATGAGGTCTGCTGTGTCTGGTTCATTCAGGAATCCGAAATGTGCATTGATCAGTGTGTTTGTTCTTTTGAAAGGACTACCGAAGAGGCTATTTGGGTTGTGTAATCATGGGTATCAGTGGTGTCTAGAGTATGAATGAGTAAGAGTTGAGTAAGATGCTGCATGGCTGCTTGAGAAGAAGATGGTATGTTAATGGAATATCCATAAACATTGTGCTACAGACACATAGTAGACAGACTATCAACTACAAACATAACTTAAGGGAAAGTATGTAAAAGTAAGCATAGATTTACAAAACTTAACTCTACATTTATGCGACTTGGTTATATGTATAGGTGTAGTTAAGAATCATAAATATATACTTACCTATATCTACTTACCTTTACCTTCTGGCACTCCAGAACCGTGATTAATTTGAGCCGGTGATTGACTGCAAACGATGAACACCAGTGCTCATGTTTTGGAGACCAGCACTCATTTTACTTAAAAAAAAACTTTGGTCTAGAATAAGAAAAGGAAAACGTACGATGGAGAAATGAGGAAGAAGATAAAAAACGTAAAATCGGGGAAAAGGGGAGAAAAACAGGAATGTGATAGAACACGGAAGATTGAGTAAAAAATGCCGGGAGTGTCTAGTGGCGGATAAAAGAGGCATGGTTTGGAATCAAGACTCCACAGGCTTAATATGTGACATCCTGGCCTTCGCTGGTGGTGCCACTGGCTTCTGAATAAAACTTTGGGCACATATTCTTTTATAAACTAAGCATTGCCTGGGAGTCAAATTCTGAATGCGTGCAAGTAAGTTTGGAGCTGGGGCGCCTATGACGCAGGAGTTCTGTCCTTTGACCCTCTGCTTTTTCAAATGCAGACATAACATTCATCTGCTCCGGTGCTTTTTTACAGTAACTGTTCTGGCAGCTGTGTGCACGCGTGAGATACTGTCCAGCTGATCAATTTAAACGTAATCACTTCTAAGTGTGCAGCCGCCAATTCCACCAGCTATCTCTATCTTTCTTCACTCAGTCACTAAATAAGGCCATCTCTGTCAGCAGTCAGCATTATCTTCATTACCTGGTACATGTGGCTATTGCTTCAATAGAAAGCCGACCCTGCGCGCTTTGCTCTTACAAATGCATCATTAATGCCACGATTCATCCAGCAAAATGTTGTATCAATAAAAAATGAGAGAATTTAAGATAATGTTGGTTCGACCTTGCACGAAAGAAAGGTGATTTCAAATGTGTATTATTTCTATCACGATTCTTGTTTGAAAAAAAACATTCAACTTAAATCTTGTGGGGCATATTTACCAAGCAGTTCTGTCGCCCTTGTGCCACACAATGGGGCGCAAGGGCGACACAACTACTAACTAAGGGGCATATTTACAAGGGAATGGCGAAGCGTTAAGCAAACATTGCTACTGCCACACTCCGCTATTCTGAAAACGCAGGGATGCACCATATTCACAACGATCCGGTGCTTCCCTGCGTATTCCCTATCGCTGGCGCTAAACTCAGTTGCCTAGTGCCAATGCAGGCCCCTTTGCATCATAGTGCAAGGGTGCCTGCTTTGAGGGAATGATTGTTTATATGTAGGAAGGTGTCCCATTTTGCACATAATCACTAATGGTGATTTGTAACTCCTATGTGTGCTGCATTGTGCAGCACACATAGAAGTTGGAAATCATAATTTTTGTAATGATTGTTTATTTGCAGGAAGGGACACCTTCCTGCACAGAAACAATCATTCATGGTGATTTGCTGTTTCTATGTGTGCTGCATGAAACAGCAAAAACAAGGATAAGTTGAACATTTCTCCTCATTTTGCCAGGTTAAAAAAAGATTTTCCCTGGTCTTAATTTTGGCACGACCTACTAGTGTCGCTACCCTCGTAAAATGGGTGCTGCGGCGGAATGCCCACCACAACACCCATTGACCACCCCACTCACGCTAAGTGTAGCGTGAAAGGGGACCTTATTTACAAGGCTGCCTTAAGCCACAATAAGCCCTTGTAAGTATGCCCCTAAGCTTTATCAAGGCCATCTTGAGTGGCTTAATAAATGTACATTAATACAACGCAGCACAAATTGCTGCATTGCTTTACCCTGCCCGAGAGAAGCATTGCATGGATGGAGCGTGGGTGTTCCCAGGCATCCACCTGTGGATTTTAGAACATTCCCAGATTTACCATTACTGGGTCAACATGCTATGCCTCCCCAGGTGAGACCAAACAAGGAGAAATATCTTTATTTTTCCTCGTTATTCCCTCTTTCTATGTGTGCTGCATTGTGCATAAAACATAGAAAGAGGAAAATGCCTCAGAGAATTGTTTTTTGCAGGAAGGTGTTCATTTCTTCACAAAACAAACCTGCTTACAATGCAGGCACCCTTGCACTGTGGTGAAAGGGTGACTGCGTTGGTGCAAGGCAGCACATTGTGAGCTACTGTAGGATAAAACACATAAATGTGCTGTATAGTGTTAAATACGGCACATTCCTGCCCTTTCCCTATCACGCAGTGCAGAACAGCAAGGTGGCTTGCTGCAGTGTGCTGCATGATGATAAATGTGCCCCTGTGTTTTTAACAACCACAGATAACTTGGGAAGAATAAAGATGAATTAAAAGCAGACGGACATAAAAGTGTAGAAATAAACTGAGTATGTTTGAAACTGTTCTATGCAATCCCAAAAAATCAGACTGAAAACTGCTGTTTATTAAAGCGTACTCATCTGTTTTGTATCTTAATGTATACAACTGTTATTCGCTATGATATGGTGAGGAACTGATTTTTTCAGAAGTTTATTTTGAAAAATATGATGGACACATAACAAATAACGGTGTTATTTCACGTCAATGAGTATCTAGGATGAGTATGAATATTCATAGCCCATGTGTATTGCTGTTGAATATTTTTTCCAAACGGTGCACATATAGTGAAATACTGAAATTTAGTGGCATGCAATAATTAACCCTTATAATTAGCGTTATTCCAGGCATTTGGGGGCATATCATCAAGGCCTGCAATAAAATTATCGCTGCTTTAGCGTCCGTTTTCGGGAGAAAAGCGGGGATAATTTTATTGCACTATCAGCATGGACACGCTAACGCGTATTCCCATGCCTCAGCGCTGGTTTCCCTAACGTCCATCATTGCATCGCCAATGAGATGCAAAGTGGGCGTACCCTGACAAACTAACGTGGAGAATGTCGCTAACCGACATATCTCCAATTATCAATGTAATTGCTAACCGGCTTAGCGATCATAAAAGTAGCGCTAACCACGCTTAACGCAGGTTTCTTTATGCCTGCTTACAACATGACTTAGCCATAACATTCAATGGAAGGTGGATATTATGGCTAAGTCTGCCCAGCCCTATTGTCAAGCTATCGCCGTTCTTAATCCCACAATTTTCAGCTAACTTTGGGATTTTTATCATGTTTGAGATAAGCGGCGCTGATAACGCGCTATCTCAGCAATAAAATCCAGCGATAGCCGGCGAAAATTATCCTTGCGCTAAGCGTGCTGAGCGATAATTATCGCCGGCCCTTGCTGATATGCCCCTTGGTTTGTAGGAGCAGGAGTGGCTGAATAATGCAAAATTGGTATGCACATGGTGAAATATGAAATCATGTATCATCTCAGAAAAAGGCCCTGTGTTAAAAATCATTGCACAAAGTTTTGAGGAGGTTTCCAAAACCAGTATTTCGCATCCATTGTAATTCTAGTATTGTCTGCACGACAGTGCCTGCTAGCAAAATTATTTTTCCTCCAGTGTAGCAAATTCCCTGTCTCTGAAGTTCTATTTGACGTCAGCAATGCCCGACACGCACTCCCTTAAGAATACTATAGATGAAAAACACAAGGACAGAAAAGAAGACTGCCAAGAAAATCACAAGGAAAAAACATATTTCGAATCAGTTAAGTAGTCAGTGAGGCGAATATATGTGGATAATACGCAAGTGCTTCATGGTTCTGTTTAAAAACATCGCTCCATCTTTGTTAGTCTCTTTCCCATTAACATCAAGCTTTTTTGCACTCTTGTTAGCGTAAAAATAATAAATGTGTTTGTGCTCAAGAGAGACCGTGTGGTGCGAGAGCAGAGGCGGAATATACACACAAGCAAACATTGGTTTTAAAATCTAAGAATAACCACAATGTGAAAAGTGCATAAAACTGAAATGCCATTGCAAAGTCTTTGCAATAGTGGCGTCTCGTGAAGTACATTTTTAGGGGTGGGGGGACACATTGAGCCTCATATAAAACGGATGATACATTTATATATATATATATATATATATATTACTTACTGGCAGTCGCCAGTAGATAGTTATAGTTAGGACCTAGTTTCCATAGGAAATCTGCAACATTCTATTTGGAATAACGTTGGCCCCGGTTGACGAATCTTTGTGAAATTCTCCAAGAAGATGGGGTGCTCTGCTCCTATTCTGAAAGTTTAGGGGTGATTCGTCAAGCAGGGGTGAGAAAAAAGGGGGGTCCCAAAACTTGTTTTCCCCATGCAATTTTCCATTGGGCCCTTTAAGCGCGCTACAGCCCGAACTGCTGAACGGAATTACACCAAATTTGGCAAAAAAGATAGAGTTTGGTTCGCAAATTACGCTTTTTGTTAAATGGTGTAAATCCGTTCAGTAGTTCCTGAGAAAATCAAAAGTAAAATCATTGATATATCTATGGACGAAGTAGGGTACGCGTATCCTACGAGGATTAGGCGCGTACCCTTATGAGCACGAGCTGCATGCTAATTGGCTGTCAACTGTCTGTCAACAGTCCAAACCAGGAAGTGTTGGCAGCCATCTTGTGTCTTGGTAGAACCG
Source organism: Lissotriton helveticus (assembly GCF_964261635.1). Classification (NCBI taxonomy): domain Eukaryota; kingdom Metazoa; phylum Chordata; class Amphibia; order Caudata; family Salamandridae; genus Lissotriton; species Lissotriton helveticus. The sequence continues at coordinate 1,119,259,444 of NC_136070.1, forward strand.
AGGCACAAGAAAACTGAAAAACAAGTGCGCAAAAGGCGCAAAGGGGGCAGGGTAGAAACACGGGATGCACGTAGGATACGCATATCCCGCGAAAAAAAAAAACCTCAAAGTCTGCTTTTTTTCTAATTAGCCCCCGGGGGGCCAAGTCCTGGGGCAATGTGCGATTTTATAATGGGTGGCCCAGTGGGGCCCCCTAGCCCCGGGGATTGCCACCCCCAAAGCTTTAACCTTACATATGCGGGGGGCTCATGACCCCCCCGTAGCCCCGGGGACCGCCACCCCCGGGGCTTCTTTTATTTTATAATAATGGGGGCCCAGAGGGGCCTCGGGGACCACCACCCCCGGGGTTTTAACATTATGTATGGGGGGCTCACGGCCCCCCCAACCCCGGGGACCGCCACCCCCCGGGGCTTCTAAAATAAATTAAAAAAACTGTGTGGGGAGGCTCAAGCCCCCCCCCACACGCCCCGGGGACGCCACCTCCCCGGGGCACTACATTTTTAAATTGGGGGGTCTGTAACGGACCCCCCCAGCCCCGGGAACCTCCACGCCCTGGGGCTTTTAAATGTTGGGAGGGCGTGCGCACGACCCTCCTCCTGGAGCCTTGTGGTGGCCCTGGGGAATGCCACCCCCCCAGGGCCGGCTCCTGCAGTGTCCCGGGGGGCCTACCCCCGGGACACTGTTGTAATTTGCTATGGTAGGGCGGGAGCTTTTGGAAGAGAGAGCAGGAAACTTGCTCTCACTTCCAAAAACCAAAGCCGATTGCTTTTCTACATGGGGAGCAGCATGTTAGCTGCTCTCCATGTAGAAAAGCAATGCCGGCTCCCGCAGGATGCGGGGAGCCGGCTGGGACCGTGGTGGGATTGGGGACCCACCCACAGCACCCAACGAGGAGGGCCCGCCCCGGGGGATGGGGTCCCCAGGATTAGTAGTGGCCCGGGAGGTGGGCCACGCGGCCCCCCCTCCACAAAAAAAATGTGAAAAAGGCCCCGGGGATGGGGTCCCCCGAGGCCATAAGAGGCCACAGGAGGGGGTTAGGCAGCCCCCCTTCAAAAGATATATATATATATATGTTTAAAAGGCCATGCCCCGGGGGATGGGATCCCCGGGGCCAAAAAAGGCCTCGGGAGGGGGGCCACATGGCCCCCTTCCCAATTTTTTTTAAAAAAATTTAAAAATAAGGGGGCAGGACCTGGGGGATGGAGTCCCCAGGGTAAAAAAAAAAGATAGTAAATAAAAAAAAATGGGATCTGGGAGGAAGCCATGGCCCCTCATTGCACCTCTCTGCAAACGCGCCCCCTGGTGCGTTTGCAGAGAGTATGCAAGGGACGCCCTTGCATACTGGGGGTCCCTGGGGCCAACTAGCCCACCCGGAACCTCCAGTATGCGCCAGGGGGCTGTGTTGCAGAGAAGTGTAAAAAGGGGCGTGGCCTCATTACAACTCTCTGCAACGCAGCCCCCTGGTGCGTTTCCAGAGGGGGAACTAAATCCCCTTGAATACTAGGGGTCCCTGGGGGCCAACTAACCTGCCAGGAACCTCCAGTATGCACCAGGGGGCTGCGTTGCAGAGAAGTGTGATGAGGCCATGCCCCTTTTTACACCTCTCTGCAACGTAGCCCCCTGGCGCATACTGGAGGTTCCTGGTGGGCTAGTTGGCCCCCAGGGACCCCCAGTATTCAAAGGGATTTAGTTCACTCTCTGGAAATGCGCCAGCGGGCTGCGTTGCAGAGAGGTGTAATGAGGCCACACCCCTTTATACACCTATCTGCAACGCAGCCCCCTGGCGCATACTGGAGGTTCCTGGTGGGCCACTTGGCCCCCAAGGACCCCCAGTATGCAAGGGGACTTAATCCCCCAATTTAGAACGCGCTACGGGGCGCGTTTGCACAGTGGTGAAGGTAGGGGGCGGGGCTTGAGGTTTATGTGTGTGCAAACATGCCCTGACGCGCGTTTTAAGTTGGTGAATTAATTTCTCTTCAATCCAGAGGTCCCCTAGGGGCCAACTAGCACACCAAGTACCTCCAGTAAGCGCCTCAGAGCTGCGTTGCAGAGTGTTGTAAAAAGGAAGCATGGCCTCTGAACACCTCTGCAACGTAGCTCCCTGGCGCATACTGGAGGTACCTGGTGGGTTAGTTGGCCCACAGGAAATACCAATACCAGTTACAACAACCTATTCATTAATTCCAACATCTACATACACATCCACTCATTCACCAACAGTTCTATATAGTCACTCATACATGTACTCACTCATCATATGTACTCATACACCTATACATCCTGTTACACACCGACACTCATCCATAGAGTTACTCACACACATACTCACACATGCAGATAAACTATCACACATTTATTTACTTGCATATACAGCTATACACACACCACTACACTTACTTCTACAGAAACGTACACATACTTACTCTCTTAAACAATCACTTATAGAAACACATACTTATTTATACAGGAACTCTTCCAATCTCTTACTCTCACATATACTCACTTATATACATCAATACTCACATATACTAGTTTAAAACATATGTAGTTACTCATAAAGATACTATTGAGACAGTCATTCACTCACAAACACACCCATACACACACTCATCCACCCATACAGTCCTGCAAACATCTGTCTTAAAACACATACAAACAGTGAGTCACTCATTCATGCATCTATGCGCTAAGCAATACCCCCACCAAACCATACAGACACTCATACTGATACTCATAAAACCAACTAATAACTCATATAGACATTCATGTAGCTACTCACCAACCCATGCAGCCACTTATACACAAAGTGAGACACTGATACAGATATTTACATATTTAAACATTACTCGTCAGTTATACAATCAATTTTACAAAAAAAACATTCATTAAGACACTTATTTACCCATTTATTCTTCCTTCGACCTTTAGATATACATATATTAAAAAAAACAGAAAGACACACATTCACTGGATGATGTCATCAGTGATGTCATCATTGATGTCATTTGAGATGTCATCAGTGATGTCATCAGTGATGTCACTGACCATGTCATGAGTGAAGTAATATGTGATGTCATCAGCAGTGCATTGCGGGCGCGCAAGTTATATTTAGCTGAAATAACTATAACAGGGGAATTTCAATGGTTTTGTATGAGTGAAATGTCCAGCTTACTATAACATGTGTGAAACCTGTTTTTTCAGTGAATTTCAAAGGTTTTTTAAATGCAAATTCCTAACTATAACGTGGCTGAAACCTATGGTTTTTTTCAGTGAATATATATATGTATATATAAATATATATATATATATATATATATATATATATATATTATAAGTATATATGTGTGTGTGTGTATATATATATATATATGTATATAATGAAAAAAACAAAGGGTAAAATAACATTACAGTCAGGGGAAATGTTCAGCGTAACATTTTAAACTCTGAAAAACACAGAAATTCACCAATTATAGTTATCTCAAGAAAATATGGCGTGTGCCCTAAAGGTAACTATAACTCACGCCCATATCATGCACAGTTTTCTCATTATTAATTTAATTGCCAATGTTGCAGTGATATTAACAATTATGTCACAGAAGATGTCTTGAGAGATATAATATGCCGGGTAATTAGCACTGCATGGTGAGGGTGCAAGACATAGTTACCTTAGAGCATGAGTCGTAGTTATTTGACTTAACTATAACTCAGGAATTTGTGTGGTTTTTAGAGTTTAGAACATTACACTGTTACTTAAAATTTCACCTAACTACAATGTTACTTTAACCTTCGTTTTTTTCAGTTACTTTCTACAGTTTTCCCAAAGTAAAGTAATATTTTATTGCCATATGTAGAGTCAGCCCTCAGCAGCACAACTGTTAGCACCAGGATGTTGGCCAACCCCCCTTCTTCTACCCAACAAACTATATATACACATTATAAGCAGCTCGATCATCTTTCTCCAAAAAATCATTTTAAATGTACAGTTCAATAATACATTTATTCCAATGTTTATTATAATTGATTACTTAAAACATTTTTAATAATGTTTTATTTAACTAGATGTCGGTGACTTTCTTATTACATTTATTACATTTTCAGGTGAAAAATGTGAAAATAAGTATTAAGAAATGCATTATTTTTTTCCTTAAGAAAAAACCCCAATATCTCTTACTTCTACTTTTTAACATTTTACACGTCAAAAAATGCAATCTTAAAAACAGACACATAAAGCCTTGTTTGTGGAATATGCTGTGTCACATAGATTGCAACCATACAGCCAGCCCCGAGGTGGCACTGCAATCCTAGCTGTTGAGCTAAGGCTCTAGCCTGATAAATGCTTTTAAAACTATGGTAAATTTTCCCGGGGTCATGGTTTCAATGACCTAGGAGACTTATGGTTTTTTTTCCTAGTGTTTCTGGAGGGCTTCAGAACTCCCTACAGCCCCCAAAACCTAAAAATGTTTTTGGGTGATGTCCTTGCCCCTTTTAGGGACATAACCAAAAACAAAAGTTATCTAAATAGTCCTCCCAAGGCATTATGGGGGGGTCCTTGAAGGAGCAGTGAATATTAAAAGAATGACTGTGACCCCTCATTATTAATCACTTTTTCTAAAAAGTTTGTTTGTGGATGTCCCAGTCTCACCTAGAACACCGATGTTTTTTTTTTAAAGGTGACGCTTAGGGAGCCCCAGCACCAACCGCCCCTGCATCTGTGCTGGATCCCTGCACCCCAGTCCTGATTTTTAAAAAACAAATTGGGTGTCCCGTGCCCACCCAGGGCACCCTAGACCATCATGATTTTTTGCCCCTTGGCATCCTCGGCCCCACCAGCATTTTATTTTTTTTAAACGGTGTGCCACTATTGTCCTATTACTTTTTCCTTTTAGTTGGTCTGGGGACCCAGGGACACTACCACCCAGCCGGCTCTAGGAGATAGTGTACCTCGGGTCTCATGGAGGCTCAAGGAGGGGGTCGTGTGCCCCCTCCTTCATAAATTAATGCTACATTTCCCCTCTCTGGCCCTGGCTTACCTTGGAGGGTTATTTTTAAATGTGTGCTCTCCTTCACAAATGTGTGCCCAAATTAAAAAAACTAAATGCTTTTGGCACCTGGTGGGTCCCAGAGGGACCCACCCCACGAAGGTTTAGGGAGTCAGGCTATCTGTACTCTCCCCGTTATGTCTTTTTTTGCGTTTTTCTTAGGACTCGGAACTGAGTACTGAGCCCTAAGATGGCTGCCACCACTTCCTGGTTGAGGCGCTGGCAGCCAATCAGATCTCAGCAAGAGATCGTGAGATCCGCGGAAGCTCTGCATCCCTACATATACAAAGTTTTTGAACTTTAATTACTCGAAAACTATTGAATGGATATACACCCAATTACATTAAGCACTCTTTTTCGACCAAGATCCAGCTTTTTGCCCAATTTGTAATAAATCCGTTCAGCAGGTTGGGCTGTAGCGATGTCTGAAGTTCACCCCAAAACATTCCATGTGCAAACTAGTCAAAAGTAGGACACTTTTGGGAAAGGTTCATGGAGATTCATGAAACGGGGCCAAAGTTATTAGCAACACAAACATGCATTTCCTATGGAAACATGATCCTAACTATACCTACCTAACAATGATCGATATATATATATATATATATATATATATATATATATATATATATATATATATAGGTAGTTATAGTTAGGACCTACTTTCCATAGGAAATCCGCAACATTCTATTGGGAATAACTTTGGCGCCGGGTGATGAATCTCCGCGAATTTCTCAAGGAAGATGGCCCGCTCCGCTCCTTCCCTGAAAGTCTCGGGAACATTTGTCAAACGGGGCTCAGTACTCAGTAGACTGAGGCACAAGAAAGCAGAAAAATAAACATGTAAAACACAAAAAAAGGGGGTAGGGTAGAAGCACCCTGACCCCCTAGGCCTGCTCAGGGGGTCCCACAGGGACCCCCAAGGCGAAAAATGTTTTTTAAAAAACCCCGGAATGTTTATTTAAAAATGACCCCCTAGGGGGACCAAATTGTGGGGGCATAGTGATAAAGAAGTGTGGGGGGTGCCCAATCCCCCCCCACTGCCCCAGGGACTGCCGCCCTCCGGGGCAAAGCAACGCAGCCCCCTGTCGCATACTGGAGGCTCCTGGTGGGCTAGTTGCCTCCCAGGTACCCCCAGTATGCAAGGGGAATTAGTTCCCGCTCTGCAAACACGCCCGGGGGCTGCGTTGCAGAGAGGTGTAAAAAGGGGCATAGCCTCATTACACCTCTCTGCAATGCAGCCCCTAGCGCATACTGGAGGTTCTAGGTGGGCTGGTTGGCCCCCAGGGACCCCCAGTATGCAAGGGGAATTAGTTCTCCCTCTGCAAACGCGCCCAGGGGCTGCGTTGCAGAGAGGTGTAAAAAAAGGGTGTGGCCTCATTACACCTCTCTGCAATGCAGCCCCCTGGCGCATACTGGAGGTTCCAGGTGGACTAGTTGGCCCCCAGGGACAACCAATATAAAAGGGGAATTAGTTTCCCTTCTGCAAACGCACCAGGGGGCTGCGTTGCAGAGTGGTGTAAAAAGGGGCATAGCCTCATTACACCTCTCTGCAATGCAGCCCCCTGGCGCATACTGGAGGTACCAGGTGGGCTAGTTGGCCCCCAGGGACCCCCAGTATGCAAGGGGAATTAGTTCCCCCTCTGAAAACGCGCCCGTGGGCTGCGCTGCAGAGAGGTGTAAAAAAGGGTGTGGCCTCATTACACCTCTCTGCAATGCAGCCCCCTGGGGAATACTGGAGGTTCCTGGTGGGCTAGTAGACCCCCAGGGACCCCCAGTATGCAAATGGAATTAGTTCCCCCTCTGCAAACGCGTCAGGGGGCTGCGTTGCAGAGAGGTGTACAAACATTTTTTATCAATTTATATTAAAAATATGTAATGTAATTTAAAAAATAATATATCTGAAAATAAAAAAAATATAATAATGTAGTAAATCAGTATAAAAATATTATAATTATTACATTAAAGAAATTTCCTTTACAAAACCATTGAAATTCACTGAAAAAAACATAGGTTACAGCCACGTTATAGTTAGGAATTAGCATTTAAAAACCTTTGAAATTTACTGAAAAAACCATAGGTTTTACACACGTTATAGTTAGGAATTAGCATTTTAAAAACCTTTGAAATTCACGGAAAAAACCATAGGTTTCACACCAGTTATAGTTAGCTGGTCATTTTACTCATACAAAACCTTTGAAATTCCCCTGTTATAGTTAGTTCAGCTAACTATAACTCGCGCGCCCGCAATGCACTGCTGATGATGTCACATATTACATCACTCATGACATGGTCAGTGACATCACTCATGACATCACTGATGACATCTCAAATGACATCCCTGATGTCCACATGTAAAATTAATTTGTGGGCGCGTGTGCCCCCCCCCGCTCCGGGAACCACCACCTGCTGGGGCAATTTGTTCAAATTAAGGGGGGCCCGTAGCACCCCGCAGCCCAGAGGCCAAAACCCCCCATGGCTAAGAACTACAATGGAGAGGGGGCCACGTGGGCCCCTAGTGGAGCCATTGATGGCCCTGAGGACCATCACGCCACAAGGCCAGCTCCTGCTACCTCCCACGGTGCCCAAGCGGAACCTGGCAAATAGCTCATGCTTTCAGAAAGTGGAGTTTTCATCTGTTTCCCTGCCACAAATGTGCATGCAGAGAACCAGATGAAAACATTGCTTCCCATGCAGGGCACTGCATTTCCAGCATCTCCCTGCATGCAAGATCAATGCCGGCTCCTGCATGAGGCGAGAAGCCGTCAGGGACCATGCGGATTACCCGAAGTTCCGGGGGTAAAGGAGGAGAAAGAGACAAAAAAAAGGTCAGAAACAACCACAAAGAGGCAGAATAAAGGTTAGAAACTAGCAGAAAGAGGCAGAATAAAGGTCAGCAAAAGCAGAAAGAGGCAGAATAAAGGTCAGCAACGAGCAGAAAGAGGCTAAATAAACGCTAGATACAAGCAGAAAGATGCAGAATGAAGGTCAGAAATTAGCAGAAAGAGGCAAAATAGAGATCAGAAACAAGTAGAGGCAAAATAGAGATCACATGTAAGCAGAAAAAGGCCAAATAAAGGTCAGAAATGAGCAGAAAGGCAGAATAAAGGTCAGAAATGAGCAGAAAGAGGTAGACTAAAGATCAGCAATGAGCAGATACGAGGCAAGATGATGGTGAGAAATGAGCAGCAAGTAGCAGAATTAAGGTCAGAAACAAGCAGAAAGTGGCAGAATTAAGGTCAGAAATGAGCAGGAAGAGACAGGATAAAGGCCAGCAACGAGCACATGAGGCTAAATAAAGAGGAAAAGAGACCAGAAAGAGGCAGAATAAAGGACAGAAGACAGCAGAAAGAAGCAGAATAAATGTCAGAAAAATGTAGAAAGAGGCAAAATATAGGTCAAAAACCAACAGCAAGAGACATAATAAAGGTCAGAACCCAGCAGCAAGAGGCAGAATAAAGCTCAGAAATGAACAAAAAGAGGGAAAATAAAGGTCAGGAGTGAGCAGAAAGAGGCCAAATAATGGGCAGAATTCGCAGAAAGAGGAAAAATCGAGGTGACACACAAGCAGCAAGAGGCAAAATAGAGGTCAGAAACTAGCAGCAAGAGGCAGAATAAAGGTCAGGAGAGATCAGAAAGAGGCAACATAATGGGCAGAATGAGCAGAAAGAGGCCACATAGAGGGCTGGAGTGAGCAGATGAGAGGCAGTAAAACAAGCAGAAAACAGGCAGAGGAGGCACAAAACCAAAGGCAGCAGAGGGTAGGGGACTGCAGGCAAGCTGTACCCAAGGACTGCCACAGGGTGAGCTGGCACGAGGACCTGCCTATGTGCTCCTCTACTTTTTATACTGTGTACCCACTGATAGACCCACTCATGCACAAACTCACAGACCAACTCACGCACCCATTGGCAGACACAAACAGACACTCATGCACCTAGTCACAGACCCATTTAAGCACTCATTCACCCACTCACAGACACGCTGAGGGACATAAACACTCACAGACCCACTCAGAAACTCACACACCCACTTACAGACCCACTCAGACACTCATGTACACACTCGTAGTTCTACTCAGACATTCATAGGCCCACTCAGAATTTCTTGCATGCTCCCACAGGCCCACTCACACACTCATCCACCCACTCACAGACCCACTCAGACACTCATGTTTCCATTTATAGACCCACTCAGAGACTCAGTCACCCACTCACAGATCTTCTCAGAGACTCACATGCCCACTGACTAACCCACTGAGACACTCTCTCACACACTCAGTGACTCACACAACCACTCACAGACTCACTCAGACAATCACACACTCACTCAACCCACTCATAGACTCATCCATCCACTCACAAACCTAATAAGACACTCATGCACCCACTCACAGACCCACTTAGACACTCCCACATCAAGTCACATACCCACTCAGACACTGATTCACCCACTCAGACACTCACAGATCCACACAGGCACTCTTACGCCCACTTACATCGCCGAGTACACACCCATACAGTCACTCACAGTGCCACTCACAACGTCATACAGCCACTTACACACCCACACAATCACACACTCACTCACACGTTCACTCAGGAACCAATCCAATCCAATCCAATCCAAAAATTCTTTATTTCGGTCTTTTAGACCATAAAAGATGCATAGCATAATACATTAAAACAAACATATTAAAAGAGATGTGATTACAAAAACACATTACATAAAATCAATTGCCCGGTCATTCCGATCATGATGAGAGATTAAAAAACAATTCATAGTTAGGAAGAACATTTCATGACATAATTAATTAAAAGCACAATCCCTAGTTGTAGGAACTAAAATTTATATTTTTATTTCAACTTCTTTTTTATTAAGTCTCAGAATGAGACACATATAAAAAAAGGGTCACATTGACACAGCGATAAGCCTACAACCCGCAAGGGGCCGGCCGCGTGGCGGAACTCAAGATGCGAGCTTCGTGTGGGTTGACATCCGCATTTATCCACGCCGATCTGCACATCAAAACCATCAAGGTCCTCTCAGGGTGCATAGGGAGGGGGCTAAAATAGCGCTGTCCAGCACTCGCCAGCGATGCCCCGCCTTATATATCTTCCCGCGAGGCGGGTAAATACAAACATACCGAACAGAACCAAACAACTGGCCCAGGGGGCCCAACATTCAACCAGAAGCCTAGTAGAAGGCAGTCAAAGGAGGAAAGCAGAGGCTAGTAGGAGCATAGAGGAAAAGCAGAAAGAGAACAAAGGGAGTCAGGGGGAGCAATGAGGGCGTCACAGGTCGCGAGGAGTGTAGGGGAGCACCGCATCTTCTACCAGTTGCAAGGCTCGCAGCGCTGGGGGCAGGTTCCTAGCAAATTCACTCTTGCAGAGATAGGCCACTAGCGGCCGCCAGACCTTGTCAAAGCAGGTCGTACGAGACTGCAGTCGGGCCGAAAGTAACTCCATAGTGATGACTTGCCATAGTCTGCCAAACCACACAGCCATAGGGGGGGCCTCCACCTTCTTCCAATACAGAGCAATAAGTTGTCTGGCAGCACCCACCATTTGCAACACCAAGGTCCAGTCACTGCGGGTCAGGGCCAGCAAGTCCACAGGTTTGAGTCCCAACAGTATTGTGCTAGCAGCATCAGGCAAAGGAAATCTCAGCACCCCTCGAATGTGGCTCAACACCTCCTTCCAAAAGATAGCGATCACGGGGCAGGTCCACCAAATGTGCATAAAGTCGCCAGGCACATGATGGCATCTCCAGCAACCGGGCGGTGCGGAGGGGAACATCCTGTGTAGGCGTTGGGGCGTATAGTACCACTGCGTCATTATTTTGTACGCATTTTCTTGTTGCGGCACACTGCGATACACCTTAGGAACATCCCTCCAGAGGCGGATCCACTGCGCATGGTCAATGTCAGCGCCCAGATTCTCCTGCCAGCGCTGCTGATACAAATGAGCAGGGGGAGTAGGGGGATGCTGCAGAATCTGATACATTTTTGAAATCAGACCCTTCGTGCCCGCCCCAGAGCGGGCCAGCCTCTCGAACGGAGTGAAGGCCCGAGTGGCCCCGGGGTATATCGCGTCTGACAAGGCCCAGTGACGCAACTGCAGGAACTGCAATTCAGCCTCCTGGGGAAGGCGGAACTCCTCCCGACAGTGGGCAAAGGTCTTAACAGAGCCACCGTCAAAGAGATCCGCAAGGACTTTGCAGTCCTCTCGAGTCCATCTGCGGAAGGCGGAAGTGCGGTTAGCCGGTGGAAACCAAGGATTATCTTCAATGGGGGTGTGTGGTGAGGGGAAAGTCGTCAGGCCCTTTCGCACCGCCACCTTGTCCCATATGTCCAATACCGTCCTGGTGGGAATCGCCAAATAAGCGCTAGGGGACCGTCCCGCCCTATGAGTCCAAGCGAGGTTCCAGATCGTGCGACCCGTGACCGCCCGGTCCAGATGCAGCCACCCCTTCTCGCTTTGTCTAATGCCCCACTCGATGACAAACCGCAATTGAGCGGCCCAATAATAGTCCACCAGATTCGGGCAACCCAGCCCACCTCGATCTCGCGGGGCCATAAGGAGTGACTGAGAGAAGCGGGGTCGCTTGCCCCCCCAGATGAATTTAGTACAGTCCCTTTGCAAGGCTCTAATCTTCGGCAAAGGGATAGGCGTGGGAAGGCATTGGAACAGATAGAGTATTTTAGGCAGGATGGACATTTTGATTGCGTTCAACCTACCCAGCCACGAGGGGATAAGAGGTTTCCACCGTTGCAGGTCGGTGAGAACAGCTTTTCGACATTCCGCCCAATTGAGCGCCGACCAACCTTCCAAAGAGGGAGTCAGGGAGAGGCCGAGGTATCGGATGTGTTGGTCCGTCCACCGGTAGGGGCATAGCACCTCCAGGGGAGGGACGTCCGCCTGGGGGATCGTGAGATTAAGCACCCATGACTTGTCGTGATTAATTTTCAAGCCAGAGGCGCCCTCAAAGGAGCAGAGCACCTCATGGAGTGCCGGCAAGGACTGTCGCGGTTCCGTCAAAGTGAGGATGAGGTCGTCAGCGTATAACGCCACCTTATGGGTCTGCCCCCCCATCCGAACTCCGCAAATGTCCGGGTTTCGCCTGATCAGGTCCGCCAGCGGTTCAATCGCCAGGGCGAACAGCAATGGCGATAGAGGGCAGCCCTGCCTCGTACCCCTACCAATGGCAAACGGCTCCGTCAACCTCCCGTTCACCCTGACCCGCGCTCTCGGCTCCACATAAGGCGCCATGATCCTGGCAATCATCTTCGGGCCGATTCCCATCTTACAGAGGGCCGCTCGGAGGAACCCCCAGTCGACGCGGTCAAACGCCTTCTCGGCGTCTAACGACAAGAGGCACGCCGGGATGTGCCAGTGATGCACTTTCCCTACCAAATGCGCCAGTCTCCGCACATTGTCAGCCCCTTGACGTCCCCGGATGAAGCCCACCTGGTCAGGGTCAACAAGGTCTGGCATATGGGGATCGAGTCTCTTAGCCAGCACCTTCGTGTAAATTTTAAAATCAGTATTTAGCAGCGCAATCGGGCGGTAAGAAGAGCAAAGCGCCGCGTCTTTCCCGGGCTTAGGGATTAGAGCTATTTCCGCCATCCCCATGTCCGGGGAGGGGCCTTGGCCACCATCAAAGGAAGCAAAGAGTCTGAGGAGATAAGGGCCCAGCTGCTCCTGGAAGAGGCGGTAAAAGGAAAGCGGTAGGCCGTCAGGGCCCGGCGACTTCCCCAAGTGCAGGTCTCTGATGGCCCCGGTCACCTCGGCAAGCGTAAGTGGCTCCTCCAGCCTCTCCGCCGCTGCGGGATGCAAGCGCGTTCCGCCATAATGCTCCAGAACCTCCTCTGGCGGGGTAACGCCAGTCGGTGCCGCCGTGTACAAGGAGGCGTAGTAGTCTCGGAACGCCTTCATTTTAGCCTCCGCCGTTGTTGCTCGAGACCCGTCCGGGAGCAGTACGTTCGCAATGTGGGATCTGGCCGCCTTGACCCTCAGTCTCCTCGCCAGCAGCTTCCCCACTTTGTCCCCCCCGTCGAAGTGCACGCGCTTCAGAGCCAAGAGGGATTTCTCCGCCCGATTCGCACGCAGCATGCGCAATTGCCCCCGCAGGTTCGCTAGGCGCCTCCGCGTCTTTAGAGTGGATTCCTCTTGATTCTGCGCCTCAGCCTCCCGCAAGTCCGCCACCAGGCCCTCCTCCACCGCCCTCCGTTCACGCGCTCTCGCAATCTCGAGGGAGGTGATGTGACCCCGAATCGTGGCCTTGAAGGCGTCCCATACCACCGGAAACGGCGTCTCGGGCAGATCGTTAAATTCAAAGTAGGAGGTGATAGCCGCGCGAATGCCGTCAACCGCCGTCGCATCTCTGAGGAGGTATGGGGGCAGATGCCACTTAATTTCCCTAGGGTGTCCACTCCGCCGATCTCTGAGGCTCAGCTCTACATGCGCATGGTCCGAGATGGATATGTCCGACATTTCCACGTCCATTACATCACCAATCAGGTCATGTGAGACGAACAAGTGATCAATGCGGGAGTAAGAGCGATGAGCACTAGAATAAAAAGAATAGTCCCGTTTGTCGGGGGAGAAGTAGCGCCATGCGTCAAAGAGACCCAAATCGCCTATCAGTTTACGCAGCGCCGAGGACATCGCCCCCGCCCCATGAAAGGAGCCCGCACTCCGGTCCACTGCAGGGCACCACACCAGGTTAAGGTCACCCCCTAAAACAATCGAGGGCCCACCCCGAAGGACATGAGCACTCAAAAGGTCCCGAAGGAAGCGATCCTGTGCCAGGTTGGGCGCATACACATTGCATAGCGTAAGATGGCGGGAGCCCACCTCGACCGAAACCTTGAGGAAGCGACCATCACCACCCCGGAAGAGCTTGCCAGAACCCCGCCTGATGCCAGCTTTGCACAAAACCGCTACCCCAGCTGTTTTCGTATCCGCTGATGCCCAGAATTGGAGGGGGTATCTAGGGTGCGCCATGCGCCTCGTATCCGCCTGAAGAAGGTGGGTCTCCTGCAAGAAGATGATGTCCGGGTCGCGCTGCAGAAAGTAATGCCAGATCTGTTGGCGCTTGTTAGGGGAATTAAGGCCTTTAACATTGAGCGACAATATCTTAAGGGGTCTGGCTACATCACTCGCCATCTAGGGGTTCTCTAGGGATAGCACACAAAGCATCACGCAGCAGAGCACCCAACCGCCCAGAGTCCCACTCAGAGGGCCCACCCCCGTTCCCCGCAACAACCCCCCACCCCAGCCCCCCATAGCAGGCAGAGCAGACAGAGAAAGGAAGAAAAGACAGAAAAAAGAGAGAAAGGAAAGTCAAGTAAGAGAGCCAAGTGTTTAGCAGTCCGAAGGATGGACGGACTAGGCCGTAAAAACGTGGCCAACTGGGCCAAAGTACAATGTCTCCAAAGTAGGTCACCCTACACCCTCGGGTTTGAATGTCCATCGGGATGTCACTCCCCAGGAGACAGTCTCGGTGGGACATGACTGGCCGGTAACACTAAAAGGTGTGGAGCCCCCACCTTTCCAGGCCCAGCACAAGGAGAACAGGAGTCCAAACATCCAGCCTCCCACCCGTCCCACACCCTTCCCCGCCCTCCGGAGGGCACAAGAGAACAGTACCTCAAGCAGGATGACATAGGCGGGCAGTCCAACTCACGAGGTGGAGGACCGACCTGTAGGGGAGCGGTCAGCACGGTCAATCTCCGACTCCTCCAGCGCTCTGATGTGGGCGATGACCTCCTGCCTGGCCTGGCTAGTGGTGGGCACGTCGACAGGCGCTGCACGCTGTCTCCTCGGCACCGTGGTCCAGTCCGGGGTAAGCTGTGTCCTCTTGCTCGGAGGGCGCCTGGAGGGGCTACTCGGAGGAGAGCCAGCAATGTGGAGTAGTCGAGCCGCCTCATCGTAGGATCGCAGGGATTTACGTTTACCCTCCCATTGGAAGATAAGTGCGAAGGGATGGCCCCACTGGTACGGGATGTTCAGGGACCGCAATTTCTCTGTCACCGGGCGAAAAGCGCGCCGTCGCTTAAGGGTGTTGGGCGCCAAATCCTGAAAGATCTGAATCTTGTGGCCCTTGTATTGCAGGTCCGGCTTGTCCCTAGCACGCTTCCAAATCTCCTCCTTCTCCACAAAGAAATGCACCCGCGTGATGATGTCCGGGAGAAGCCCCGATCTCCCCGCAGGCGCCGCCACACGGTGAGCCCGGTCCAGTGTGGGAGGCGACACGTCCTCGTCACCCCGCACCTCGTGGAGAAGTTGCGCCACAAAGTCCATCATGTCCTCCCCTTCTTCTCCGAGCGGCACGCCGCGGATGCGGAGGTTGTTCCGTCGTCCCCGGTTCTCCAAGTCCTCCTGCTTGATTTGGAGTTCAATGTTCTGTTGTTCCAGGGCCGTTAATCGCTGCCACAAATGCTCCTGGTCCTCGGTGCGTGAGTCCGCCGTCCTCTCCAGGCTGTCCACACGGTCCCCCAAGTCCGTTACGTCCTTCCGGAGTTCCGTGACACACGAGTGGACCTCCGACCTCAGGGATCCGATCTCAGTCTTCAGTTCGGTCATGAAGGCGGCCATGAACGCTTGCGTGACCGGGGGGGAATCTGCAATCTCCGCAGGTGGGCCGCCACTGGCCGCCGGCGCCCCCACCTTGCCCCACATGGCCGTCACCGGGTTTCCCTTGGGGGTCGGCGCTGATTCCGCTCTGTTGTTTCTGTTCGTGCGCGTCATCCTCCGCGCAGTCCACAGGGCGTCCTCCAGGCCGCGTCCGGGCCCTCGCTCTTCGTGAGTCGTCCGGGTGAAAGCACAAGACACCAATGGGGGCGGCGGGGAGCACCGGCGCACACTCTCAGCGCACTCTGGGGCCCCAGCCCTGAGACGGCCCTCTCCGCAGCAGCGAGCACTCAGTACGTCCCTCACGTGGCAAGGCAGGTAGTCCAGGGATCACCAGGTCACTGCGCCTCCGCTCCTGATGTGCGTCCAGGCAGTCACGCACCGCAGGGGTCACTAGGTCAACAGATCACCAGGGGGCCAGCACCAGGGAACGTCCCACACACATGTGCCCCAGACCCGCACTCACCCCCAGTGAAGGGCCGCAGTGAAGCCTCGTCGTTGCGACGTTTTCCTGCTGAATGGCGCCGTCCGCGCTCCAAAGTGCCCCAGGGGCACTGCCTGCAGATGCTCTCCGCACCTAGCGATGTCTCCGCCGCCTGCCGTGTCTCCGCAGGGCCGGACACTTCCCGCTTTGCTCGCTTTGGAGGGGGGGCCAGCAGCGCCTCCTACAACCACCGGGGCCAGGCACCGGACCCAGCAGTCACTCAGCTGCCCACCGCAGCGCGGGAGATGGGGGCACACCGGACCCAGGAGCCGCCTCCGAGCCCCGCTCCAGGCACTCTGCCACACCGCCGCTGCCTCGGGTAAGGGCGCCGGCAGACCTCAGCGCAGGGAGGGCGGGGGTACTCAAGTCCGTGGCCGCCGCTCACCCCAGGGTCCGCCAGACCCCGCCGCAGACCGCCGCCGCTGGGAGCCCAAGATGGCGGACGGGCCGATCCAGACCGCTGGTGACAAGCCGGCCGCTCTGTCCTGCCTGTCAGTCGGCGCGCGGAGAACTCACTCCCAAATAGACTGCCCAGCCGGGTAGGGGCATCAGGGCTGTGCGTGGCGGGTCCGGACTCCCGAAATCTGCACAGATAGCCTATGATGGGCCCAACGGCGGCGGGAGCTCCACAAGCGTGCGTCTGCTCACATCGCCGGTCAAGCCACGCCCCTCTAAAATTTATATTTTTAACATTTGTGCCTTTAACAGTTTTTTCCTAATCTGCCACAGAGCCATAATAAATTTCGCCACTGCAAAGACTATGTGGGGCAGAGTACTAGTTCTCAATACAATACTCTGTACGCAATTGTATGGCTCCTGAAACCCAAGTTCCTACATAAGGGGACCAGCCAGTGTTTCCTTGGTCTGTGGTATGAAGGACAAAAAAAGAAAAGATGGGTTTCATCCTCATCATGGGAATTACAACCTGGGCAAGTTTTGTCGTCCCGCTGTAGCCATTTACAGGTGAAGGTTTTAACAGGCAGAGTGCCGAGCCTCCACTGTATGAACAGTTTCCTGGCTAGAATGGGGAAGATAAGGTCCATAAAACTTTCAAATTCATATGAATTTTTGGATTGCAAGAAGCGTTCGGTTAGGGTGCCGTTATTAGTTGCAGTCAGGAGAAGATCTAGGCTTTTTTCCTTGTGAATTTGGACTAATCGTTTACGGGAAAGCCTTTGGCATCCTAGTTCTGGAGCCTCCCAAAGCTCAGGCAATTTTAAACGATACAGTTCTTTCTTGACAAAAGCCAGCCAGGGAATTCTATTACGCTGGTTCACTCCTATATTGTGCAAGCTCACTGGTGGACCAGAGCCTATGCCAGAATCTTAATGGCTTAGACTCCAGCTCAGCAGCGATGGAGGGTAAACCCACGTCCAGTCTTAGGGGAAACAGAGGTGTGCCACGGGGGAGGGCCAGGAGACGTCTGAGGAAGGTGTTTTCCACTCTCACGAGATCCGGACCTGCTCTGTGCCCCCATAGCTCACTGCCGTAAGATGCCGCCGCTTTGGCTTGTACTTTGTACAATTCCAGTGCTGGACTTATGGGTTTGAAGGTTGAAGTATTTACAACCTTCAAAATTGCACCAGATAGTTGGGACAACTTTAGCCGGGATCTTGCTATTTGGGGGTCCCAGGATAGATTCTCATGTAGTGTTACCCCCAAATATTGAAAGGTTGTGACCCTTTCCAGGCTGGCTGAGCCCAGAGTGGGGGTAGGTCTGGTTTTTGGGGATGGATTGAAGATCATGAACTTGGTCTTCTCTGTGTTGATCTCTAGACCATGTTGTCTACAAAAAAGACCAAATCCATCTAGAATCCTTTGGATCCCCATTGGAGATTTGGAAAGCAGGAGGGTGTCGTCAGCAAACATGATAGCTGGCACCCTCCTGCCTGCCAAGCTGGGGGCATCATTATCCTTAGCATTGTCAAGGTGAGATATAGCGCTGTTGACAAAGAGGCAAAACAGGGTTGGCGCCAAGACGCAACCCTGCCTTACCCCTCTGAGAACAGGAAACCTTGATGATAGCGCTCCATCCCACCCACACCTGACCTGCGCATAGTTGCCATCGTGGAGTCTAATTATGGCGTGCAACAGTTGGGTTGGTACACCCAACTCCTTTAAAACGTCCCATAGTTTTTTGCGTGGGACCAAGTCAAAGGCTGACCTCAGATCCACGAACACCATGTATAGCCTCCCCCCCTCAATCCTCACCGTTTTCCAATACAGGAGGATGAGGCGGAAGATCTGGTCCATGGTGGACGTGTTTTTTCTGAATCCAGCCTGGAGGGGACTCAAGATTTCATTTTCCTCCTGGAGGTGGTCCAGGAGGAGACGAGAGAAAAGTTTTTGGGGAACATCTATGAGGCTGACCGGCCTGTAGTTGGCTGGGAGAAGAGGAGAGCCCTTTTTGTAAATTGGCACTATCTCAGCTCCCAGCCAAGTACAGGGGATCTCCATACCTCCCAAGATGGCATTAAAGAGAATAAGGAGGTACGGGCCCCAGATCTCAGGGTGTTGTCTAAAGAGGTCGCCGGGCAATCTATCCAATCCCGGGGCCTTCCCCATTGCCAGTCTCTCTACTGCACTAACCACTTCACCGAGAGAAAATTCCAAACCAACTGCAGAGATGGATATATCATCAGGGGCCACTTCATGGGCGGACTGTTCACTATCCTGATACAATTTGCCGTAGTGGGCTTCCCAGGTAGATGGTGCAATATTAGGCTCCACTGCAGCTTTAGCTTCTCCTGTGCCATTATTTACCAGGGACCAAATTTTTTTCGAGTCCCTGGTTTCTAATGCAGAGGAGAGATCCTGCCAATGATTCCAGTCCCACTCTGACTGTGCCAAAGCCATGGCTTCCTTGTACTCGCGCCTAAGTTTGGCGACTAAGCCCTTGTCTATACCTGCTTTAATTGTGGCAATTAACTCTGTCTTCACCTTGTTGCAGGTAGAATTGTACCATGTTGAGGTTCGGGTCTCGTTACCCCGTGGAACTGCCACAGGATAAAAAACCTCAGCTAGAGATCCCACTAGGTTTGCGTGGATGTGTCCCAGTTTATCGCTAAAATCAGGGGATCTAGGCTGATTAATTAATTCATCTATTTCTACAAACATCGGGAGTGCTATATCAAAGATTTTTCTTATATTTTCCTCTGAGCCAATTATTGTCCCCCATTTTACCCTTCTCCTGTTAGAGCTGAGGACCAGGTTTCCTGGGTCATCATTGGGATTGGTAGCTGGTGACTCAGGAACGGGTGCAGGGTGATTCAGATCTAGCAAAAGTGCATTGTGGTCGCTATCTGTTCTAGGAGATACTCTAAAGTCCTGGACCTTGGGCCACAAGCCAATGTCAACAAAGATGTAATCCAGCCTCGATTCGTGGTCCTTCCTATTGAAGGTGCACAATGAGGGGCTATCTGACGGAGTGCAACCATTACAAGCCCTCAGTGCGTAGTTCAAAGTGAGGGACATGATTTGCACCGCAAGTGGAGACCAAGATTTGGGATGAGGGGATGAGCAAGGTGGGACACCCCAGAAGTCATCTTCGGTGGTGAGAGCACCCTCCTTTAGGCCTTCCATGGGCTCAAAATGACAATTAAAGTCGCCGCCCATCACAATTTTGTGGTCACTTGGCAGTGAGCCCAGAAAAGACAAAAGGTCTTCCATAGTGGGCGATTCCTTGGCTATACTCACTCAGGAACCCATACTGCCACTCACACACCTATTCACCTACTTATACATCCACTCACACACCCACTCTCAAGGTTACAGGTTACAGTTAGGAAATCAAATTTAAAAAACTGTTGAAATTCACTAAAAGGCCATTATAGTTTGTAAAAAGAAAGTAAAAGATAGTAGAATTTCACTGAAAGAACTAAAGGTTACTGGAACATTACAGTTAGGAAATAGAATTTAAAAAAAGTAGCATTTCACTTAAAACAATAAAAGTTATACAGACGTTATAGTTAGGCTCAGATTCCACTCATACAAAACCACTGAAATTCAGTAGTTATAGCTGCCTGAGCTAACTATAACTTATGCCCTCAAAATGCATTGCTTATGATCTCACATGTTACAGTTAGGAAATACAATTTTAAAAACTGTTGAGTAAAATTTTAAAAACAGTTGAAATTCACTGAAAAAAAGTAAAGGTTACACAAATGTTTTAGTTAGGCTCAGGTTTCAATCATACAAAAACCACTGAAATTCATCAGTTATAGTTAACTGAACTAACTATAACATGCCCCCACAATGACCTGCTTATGACCTCACATATTACATCACTCATGATATAGTCAGTGACATCAATCATGACATTTCAAAAACTACTAATGAGTGAAACTGTTTTTAATAAATGTCATCTGAGTGGCACTGTGGCTATCTGTATCAATGTGGGAGTGGTGTCTGAGTGGCTTTGTGGGTGGATGAGTGGGTGGGAGCGGTTGTGTTGGTCATTCCAGTGAGTCTTGTTGTCCAACTAAGGAATCTTGTGGTAACTCTCTAGACCCCAACTGTTGTGATTGTATGCTGCGGTATATCTCTGCCACTATTTGCACCAAAGAGGAGAGTCTTGTAAGTCCCACTGCCTCTTTATCTCCTCGGTATGTAGGATTCTGCACTCAGGGAAGACACAGTCGGTTATCACTAAGCGTTACGAGGCCCAGTAGTATTTCAAATTTTTTGGGGATTGCTAACCCCCCATAAGAGACCCCTTTTTGGAGTTTGACCAATACTATTCTGGTCCCCCGCCACCACAATAACTGCCAAACCTCAAGATCTATTTTTTGTAAAACTTTGGGTGGGATTTTGTAGGGTGTATTCTGCATAGCATTCAAGAACCATGAAAGACATCATTTTGAAGAGGGCTGCTCTTCCCATCAACATCAGTGGCAAGCTGCCCCAATGAGTCTTGTCTCCACTGAGCCTTTCCAGTTGGAGGAGGATATTCTTTTTGAGGAATTTCTTAGGGTCTTGTGTAACATACATCCATAGATAATAGAACCCCCCCTGTGGAAATTGGAGCCGGACAATCACACGGCAGCCGAGGCTCCTCCCCCAAGAGCAGGTAAATTACCAACTTGGTATATGAAAAACAGGAAGGGACCCTGAACCTAATAAAAGGATAAGGGGAACAACCCATCAGGGAGTTCAATCACAACAATAACATGAGAGGGAAGTTCCCATAACTCTAAAGGACTAAGGCGTTCAAAGACATTTTGACAATTGCCCACAGAAACGTTATAGGGTATCAAATCATTTTATTTTATTTTCAAAACACTGTGAACACATTTAAGACCAAAAAACAGGGGGAAGGCGCCTTCCCCCTGTTTTTTTGGTCTTAAATGTGTTCACAGTGTTTTGTTTTGATATATATGATGATGGCTGTATGTGTGTGTGTCTGAAAGTATGAGTGGTTTTTGTATATAATGTTTTATTGCTGTTTGTGCTGGGCTAATGTTGTTATGTATCCTATTGACTTTGGAAAAAATTCTATTTGAAGAAAATGAAATGAATTTTTTTTATATGAATGCTTTTTTAGCAAAGAATATATGAAAATAAAATAAAATGATTTGATACCCTATAACGTTTCTGTGGGCAATTGTCAAAATGTCTTTGAACGCCTTAGTCCTTTAGAGTTATGGGAACTTCCCTCTCATGTTATTGTTGAAATTACCAACTTGGACCATTTGATTCTATAGCCTGAGTGATCCCCAAAGATACAAAACACCTGCATGATTCGATCTATAGAAAAATAAGGTGGTCTAACGTAGAGAAGGATGTCATCGGTGTATGGGGAGATTTGATTCTTACCAGCCTCTCGATGCCAGAATTCCCCATATCAAAGGGTCCTGACGGATCCATGCAGCCAGTGGCTCCAGTGCTACAGCAAATAACATGAGGGAAAGAGGACATCCATGATGAGTTCCTCTCCTCAGTTCAAACCTACAGGACATCACAGAGCTCACCCTCACCCAGGCAATAGGAGAATTATTGAGCAGCTGGATCCAAGTGCAAAACAGTGGTCCAAAATCCAAACTCTCTAGCAATGCAAATAAGTGAGGCCACTCAACGGAGTCAAAGGCCATTCTGGCATCAAGAGCCATACGAAACGCCACGTCCTCCATCCGAGATCCCTTCAAATGGAGTACTCCCTACACACGCTGAAGATTGAGCTTAGCGCTTCTGTTGGGCATAACTCCCAACTGGTCAGGATATATTAGCGACAAGATTACCCCCCACAGTCTGGTCACTAAGGCCAGTAGATTTGCCTCCACATTCAACAAGGATATCGGTCTGTAGGACCCACAGTCAGAGGGAGGCCTGCCTTTTTTGTGGATAATGAATTTAGTTGACATTATTTGGTCATCCGGCAAGCAGCCGGCCTTGATGGCCTCCCAGAGCATCTCAAGCATGGGCTTAGCCACGTTGGTAGACAAACTCTTGTATAATTCAACCGGCAGGCGATTAGGGCCTGGTGCCTTTCCAACCTGTAGGTCTCCCAATGCCCTTGTCAGGTCATCCTCTGTTAGGTCTGATTCCAGTGCCTCAGGATCGGGAGTGGTCTACAAGTCCTGCTGGCACCTCCGTAGTCTGTGACTGTGCTCAGCCTTGCCCGTAGACTCGGCTACCTCCTACAATTCGGCCTTTTCTTTTTCTATCACCAAACATTGTACTCTAGTGGCCTTAATTTTCCCCCTATAAATGTTGATGAAACTGTTCTCTTTAAAGTATATGTCTGCACTTTAATGCAACTTGTTGCATGTCTTCATATCCCACAAGTACCAAGGGTCAAGTCTAGGGGGAAAAACAAAGTATTTGTTTGAGCCCAGTAATTGAACCTTCACAGAGAAGTGGCCCAAGATCCCTCTAGCGTGGTGCACAGCTGATCAAAATCTCGACACATGGGCTTGAAATGTGAAGACACAATCTAACCGGGAGAAGCAGCTGTGTGAGCCAGAAAAATACATATAGTGTCACTGCTAAGGATGGGACGCCCTCCACAGATCTGTCGGGCCTAAAGCATCCACAAACTGTGGTAGTTGCCCTGCCCCTGCCCCTCTAACTGATCTACCCACCGTTCCATCTCCACATCCATAACAGCGTTCATAGGCACCCATTACCAGGATCCCGGTTAGTAATAAAGAAGGGCAACTCTCCTAGGTCTGGGAATGTCATTCCATGGAGCCTTGGTGGGATGTATACCGAGCATAGGTTGAATATGTCACACATCTATGTCCCTATCACGGTCATGAACCAGCCCTGGGCATCATGCTAAACTCTGTGAGGAATGAAGTTTAGTGATTTCTGGATGAGAATTCCCACTCATCTAGAATCAGTTGCATACCCATCGTGTGCACACAGGACACACCCATATCTATCTAATGCCCTATAGTGGCTGCCTTTCAGGTGCCTTTCCTGTGTCATCACAATGTCAGGTCCATGTAATTTCAAATGCTGCATTACTAGTGTACACTTTATCTTTACTCTCAGACCATTAACATTCTAGGACCAAATATTTAAATGACACGCCTTAGAATGGTTCCCCAGTGTCATTACTCATCTGGAGATCTAGTCCCCTGTTGCCTGTGCCAATGACCCCATCCATCTCTGTGTCCCGATCTACTGTGGATTCCATGTCCACTCCATGACCCTGAGCGAGCGTCAAAACAGCCTGCTTAGGTCAATGCCATTGCTTCTCTCTTAGTATGAGATTGGATGGGGTCTGTATTGAATGGGGAGTCTGTCCCAGGGACTGCCGTGAGCAGCAGGAGAGCAGAAGAGCACTGAGGAGCGAAGTGGCCGGCTTCATAAGGAAAGACTTAAAAAAAATCGTATTAATCCCCCTTTAACCCCTGTCCACCCACACTGCCCACCACTGAATATTTGCTGCAGCCTCAACTGCTCCCTCCCTCTTCTCATTGGTAGAGGAGGCACAGACCTTGGGGTCATAAGCAGAAGTAGCCACTCATTACAGTATCTGCTTGTGCCTGCTTTGAGCCAGAGGTAGACAAAAGGACAACTTTCAGGTAAGATAGAAAGGCGATGACAAATGTTAGGGGCGTTCTGGATGTCATCCTGGCAACCCTCCACATAACAATGGCCAACTTTGATATACGTGGCCATTCTTTACAAAATTCAAACTTTTCCTGCCATAATAACAGCCCATCTATCACTTATTGTGGGTGTTCTTGAGGTAATTCTAGAATTGGGTTGCTTTGCGGTGGCAATGGTTCCACAAAGGTGCTCATCCCCTGATTTATTGTTTCCATATTTCACACAATACTTAATGGTGCTGAAATACCGTGCCACATGATAGACTCCAATGGGACCTGATGATTGACGCACTTAGATTAACTCTCTCAAAAACGGAAAAGTAAACATCATGCTGATGAAATGTAAATGCTCAATACAATCAATGATACACCTAATTCTAGATTGCATTTTCAAGAATTCCTGCTGTTCATCCGGGATTGGAAGAACAGCAACCATCTGAAACTCAACTCCGATAAAACGGAGATAGTATACACCAAAAAAAATCAGTAAAAAGCCTAGGCTTTATAATCAATGAGGAACTATCTGTAATGCAGCAGATTGATTGATTTTGTAACCTTAACTGGCTTCTTTCAACTGTAGCAGATTAAGAAAATCAGGATATATCTCACTACAGATGCATTGGTACAATTCATACTGGCTTTAGTCATGTCAAGAATTGACTATGCCAACTCCCTTTATCTGAGCCTCCTTAAATAGCTTACGCATAGGTTCCAGTTGATTCAAAATCAAGATGCTCGGCTAATTCACCAACTTCCCAAACATTGTCACATCTCTCAAGTGACAAAAGAGCTCCATTGGCTCCCAGTCGCACAGAGATCTGCATTCAACGTTTGTTGCGCCGTTTTTAAGACGCTACATATGGACAGTCCTGCCTTCATTAAATCTTCATTAAATCTCAGATCATCAAATACTCCCCTACTAGAGATCTGAGATCCACTCATCTACAGTACTTAGCCATCCCCCAATTTCAGAAGAACAGGACAGGTGATATCAAGTTCTCAGTCACTGCTCCCCGAGCATCGCAGCTGCTGGCCCTGAAACTTAGGACCACTTCCAACTATGCAAAATTCAGACAATTATTGAAGTCCTGTCTCTGTTAACAAGCCTACGAATAAATATCTGAGCCATGCTGACTCAGTTACTTAGCGACAAGCGACTACATATATATGTGTGATGCTAGGACGCGAGTGCTTGGGAAAATGGCAAACTGATGTTTGTGGCTGGAAGATTCTTTCTAAATGTAAAGAACTGTCCTTTCGGGGAGAAAACACCACTTGTTTCCTGTAACCAGCAATAGTTTATGGGAATTGAGGTAATTTGCCCAAACTAAAAATGGTTTATTGTATGGTGGAGAGACCATAGCTACAGGGAGGAGTGTGGTTTGTCCAGCCAGCCCTTTTTAGGTCTCGCTGGCGTTGCAGCGCAAAGCGCTGCACCAACAAGACTTATAGCTGCCGTGTTTGCCTCCAAGGAAGACAGACCTGGAGACAGACCTGTGCACGAGCCGATTCTAGTATGGGCACAAGCTCAGGTCTGTGAACGCGCTTCTAGCTTTGCAGGGCCGCCACTGGCAGGAGCCGCAGGGAACGCTAACGTGCACACTCACGGCATCACGCTCATGCCCTCTCCGCTCCAGGCCAACTTGTTTGAGGATGACGCCGCGCCTGAACTGCATCCGCCCACCCACGGTCTCCGAGCAGGTGGATTTGGGGGTGCACCCACATATTCAGTATATGATGCCCCAGCTCGCCACGGTAGAGGAGGCCGCAGACGCAGTTCCGCCGGTGCAGGGTAAGTGATCTCAGCCGTCGGGTCTCCATCAGGGGCTGCTTCTCTGAGCTGGAGGGGGGGAGTGGGGCTTGGGACATCCATGGCAGAGTCGCGTGCACCAGAGGGCGGCCTAGAAACAGTTAACCATGGGCGCAGGCTGGAGCCCGTCAATAGAGGCCTGTTGTTTTCAGACCATACGTGCAGTATTGACATTGGAGGGCACAGGCTGCTGGGGATGGATGGGGCTGTGGGTTATACTCTGGGCTAGTGCGTAAATATAGGGAGATAAACGCCGTGGAGGTTTGAATGTGTCCAGTCCCTTGCACGGGGGTTTCCCTCGGGGTTGCGTAGGTCTGTGTATCTGGACCTATTTTGACTAGTCTGTGCTGGGGACGTTTCTTGTTTTATATTGTTCATTCTTTTATTTCGATGTTTCTCTCAACATTTTGGCCTTCCGAAATTTAATTTCCGATGTTATCACTTCCGTGACCGTGAATGACCAACACACAAATGCCAAATACCAGTTTAACTCACTGAATCATCTTTGCCAGTGTCCGAGCTTTCAGACAACTTGCTGCAGTGATGTAAATTGTTTGCAACAAATTGCTGATGAATAGCAGTGTCTTGTCTCTGTTTTTGGAGCTGTATCCATATGCTCTCTTCAAGAAAACATAGACATTTTAATGTTACAGCTGCAGACTTACAAACCAGGCCTGCGTCTTGTGGGGACAGGTGCTTCACTGGGGGACAGGAGTTATACATTAAAACTCTTTCCTAATTCAGCTAGCTTCCACAGTGTCTGTAGATTTGCCACAGTGGGTATAATAAAGGGTGTTTGTCACAGTGGTCCTTATGTACATTGTCCACCTGGGTCAGGACTGTGCTGCAAAACACAGTGGTAGGGGAATTATAACTATGTAATAACAAGCATTGAAAATGAAATAGGTCTCGCCTTTGATTAAGTTAAAGCCATTTGCTTTGCTAATGGTATTGTATAGCAGAGCAAATGGCTTTAACTTAATAAAAGGCGAGACCTATTGCATTTTTAATGCTTGTTAATATTTGGGATCCCAAATGACCCTGGCAAACTTTCTTAGGATAAATATCTATTTCTATTTCTGCGTTTTAGCTGTGCTGCTTAATTTTGAAATTTCTTTTGACGAGCAGCAGAGAAAGATTTATGATATTCAGAGGTCTAGTCACATATGACCAATGGAAGCAAAAAAGGCATCGGAGCTATAGGCACTGGTCTGAATAATAAACTCTTGAAACAACAAATAAATCAGAGTTTAAAAAAATAAAAAATAAGCAACTATTATGTGTAAATATGATTATATATTTTGTTCATAATTTTGTAACATGACATTATTGAAAAGGATAAAAGTGTGATGCAATATTTAGGTTGACTACCTGAGTTATAATCCTGGCTTCTCTATTGCTTATCATGGTTTGATCCTCAGTCATTCAATTTATTTTCAAGTGCCACGTTTCTAATTCCAGGGAGCAAATGGGTCCCTAATCAGAACTCGGTTTGGGCTTCTAAATTTAACTTGCATGTGCGTATATTTTTTTTTACTAGTGCAAACCAGATTTTTGTACTGCACAGGCATTTGGGGAGAGGAGTTGGCCTAACGAATCTGAGGAACCGGATTCGAGTCTCGGCAATGACGCTGAACATCCTGTGATTCTGGGAAAATCATTTAATCTCCTGGTCCCTAACAAAAATTAATTTGTCCTCATCTAACGCAACTGGTGCTATGTAAAGCGCTCTGATACCCGATTCCAGGTCAAGTTTGCGCTTTATAAAACTCCGTAAAATAAAATTTAAAAAAATTGCACTTGTTAAATGATTTAGTTGCACGGAGCATTCCATAGATGGAGACTGGATGATCCAGGGCAGGAAGAGCAATGACATTTTTTAACATCCACAAACGTAGTTTGTAACCAATTTCAGACCATTATTTAATCTCGGCAACAGCAGGAATACTTTTCTTTATTGTGTGTGAAAAATACATAAGCATATTCTTGTATACAAAACATTAATTCACAAACTATCTCCTGGAGTACTCCAGGAAATGCTTTTCTAAAATTATAATTCTGCATCCTTGAGAGGTGTTAAACCTGAAAACAAAGATTTCTGTCTTTGTTTAAGAGTATCCGGTCCATGGAGAGCTTAGACAGAGATTAATTAACGTGTAGTGCTATTTATGTATTGGAATGTGTGTTACTTGCTGGCAGTTTCAAATAGAGAGGCCAAGTATTGCTCCGGTTACTTATTGGTAATCTTCATTATCCTTAGTCCGTAATCCTCATCACAGTCAATTACTCCTGAGGTGAACCTACCACATTGACAGGAACAAAACCAGGAAGTAGTAGTGTATTTGCACTAAACCCACTCATTTAGGGTGGTATAAGACATGGCCTATCACCTTTCACTTCCTGACATACCAAGCCCCCTGAGGCCAGTAACCTCAGGGAAGGAGGAAGGGCCATATTGACTGTGACGAGGGCTGCGCACTAAGGATAATGAAGATTACCAGTAAGTAACCAGAGCATTATCCTTAAATCCTACGTCCTTGTCACAGTCAATTACTCATGTGGAATACCAAAGGTAAGACTGGCCAAAGAATCTCAGTGATCAGAAATTGTAGGATATGCAATAAAGTCAAAAAATGCAGAAGCATCTTATGAAATACAGCAGACAAAAACAAATCATTTAGAGCTCAAAACTGATCCCAACACTTTGTGACCAAAGGAATCCTTACCCATCCCTACCCCATCAATGTTACAGTGGCATAAGAGAGTAAGCGCGGTGGCCCATGTTCCTGCTTGACAAATGTCCTGCAAAGAAACACCTCTGAAATGAGCCCACAAAGCTGCCACCCTTCTAATGGAGTGCCCCTGAATAGAGGCTGGAGGGGAAACATTTGTGGACTCATATGCTACAGAAATAGCCTCCCTGATCCATCTACTAATGGAAATACTAGATGCTTCTCCACCTTGGTTAGTCCCCCAAATTTTAACAAACAAGTGATCTGCTTTTCTGAAACCCGGGGTACGATCCAAAAAAAGGAAAATCCTATCAGCCAGCAAATGAAGAAACCTTTCAGCTTCAGAAGAAGGATTTAGGGAAAAAGAAGAGAGAATAATGCTCTGCTCCCTATGAGGCAGGGAAGGAATTTTAGGCAAGAGACCCAGATCTCTTCTCAAAATGACCCCATCAACCACAATCTGTTAACCAGGAGAATTACACAGTAAAGGCCCCAATCCCCTCATATGCCTAGCTGAGGTTATTGCAGCCAAATTGAAAACCGTCCGAGTCAGCCACTTTAATGCCACTGAAGACAAAGGTCCAAAGTGAAAACCCTAAACTGAAGCCAGCTGCAAATCCCAAGGAGGACAAAAAGAGTGAGTAGCAGGTCTGGAAAGAGATAAACATTTGAGAAACCTAAAAACCAAAATCCCAATACTGGGAATTTGCCACTGGGACTACGAAAAGTTTGAATCACAGCCCATTGAGAATGTAATGTAGCCACTGAAAGGCCCTTATTAAAACCATCCAATAGAAATAGCAACACTGCCCCAATTTCAAAAGCAGAAGGCGAACAATGATTCTCCTCACACCATTGCTTAAAGTTATTCCAATGCTTTCAATAACAAGTCAGGGAAGAGGGATGCCTAGACTGCTGAATAGCAGCTGCCAAATGATCAGTGATCCCTTTACTCCTTAACACCTTCATTTCAATTTCCAGGCCAAAAGAGAGAGATGAGCCAGAGGTAAAGACCCATTGAGACACCATAGGAGGAGGAAATAGAGGAATATTCCAGTGAGGTAGAAGAGACATCGAAAGAAGCAGAAGAAACCACGATCTCCTGGGCCAAAATGGTACCACTATTGCTACCTCCACTCTTTCCTTCTTAATCTTTATCAACACATTTTGAATGAAAGGAAATGGAGGGAAGGCATACAAAATCTTGGACAAGACATCCACCCTCACACCCTCGGTGCCGGAATTCGAGAACAGAATTGAGACAGCTGTGTGTTTTCTGAGGCAGCAACAGGCCCAGAAAGGGTCTCTAAACTTGTGACATATCTCCCTGTGACATATCTCCTGAAACACCTTCTTTCAGTGGCGGCTCCTCCACTAAGGCGGAGGAGCGTTGCCCCACAAGAAAAATAAAATGATAATAACACCAGGTTACCATTTTATTTTTCCCTAGTGGATCTCCCGGTGCGGGCAGGGGAGGAGTGGTGGCACTCCCCAAGTGTGCATGACTGCTTGGCCGGCAGTCTTGGGCTGGCCAAATAGTCCTACACACTGTGCATGTTACCTCCAGGCTAAAATAAAAATACACAGCCTGGTGAGGAACAGGCCCACCCTCTAGTTCTCTTTCTGGGCACCTATCCCCTCATGGTGCTCAGACCAATCACGATGCTGCTAACAGCGTCATGTTTGGCTAGAGAAGGCTGGGTGCTTCATGTTCCTGCATTGGCAAGAAGGACAGAGGAAATGCGGCCGCTGGTAAGGTACATTTTTTATTTTTATTTTTCTGTTTCACTCTCTTTTTTTACCCCCTCCATTGCCCCACCACCAGTGCCAGGCAGCAGCCGCTACTGCTGTCTGTGTTAGGCAGAGAAACTGAGATGTGACAGACTTCCTGCTGTGGGAGTCAGCTTTGTCCTTTCCCCTGATTTATGTGGTCATTGGAGTTAGAATATATTGTGCTACCCAATTCCCTATCTTCATTGCCACCAGATTGAGAGAGTAGGACTTCGACTCTCCCTGTCTGTTGATATAAGCCATGGCTACACAGTTGTCCTTCCTCACCAACACATGACGATTCACCCAATGGTGTTTGAAAATTCGCAGGGCTAACCATATTGCTTAGAGTTCTCTCAAAATGAATGACTGACGCCTCTGAACTCGGGGCCAAAGGCCTTGAGGCGAGATGTCCCCTAGAGTTGAACCCCATCCCAAAAGTCTCAGAATAAGAGGAGGATCTGGAGCCAGAGGATATGCCCTGAAATGTGATACTTCTTTCAGTCACCTAAGGTGTGACTGGAATCTGAGTCTCATGCTCCAGAGATGCAGGTTTCCAAAACTTGAGGTGATATGCTAACAGAGGTCTCATATGCAACCGCGCCGAAGGCACCAGGAACTCACACAAAGTCATGTGTCCCTGGATTCTCAGTCAAAGCCTTGCTGACACTGAGTCTAAAGACAACAGCTAAGCCAAAGCCTGCCTCAATCACACAGCTCCGTCTTGAGGTAGATATACCATGCCCTTTTGGGTTTTGAAGAGAGCACCAATAAAAATCTGTTCCTGAGACAGGGCCAGCTGATACTTTGCTATGTTGAGGAGAAGAACATGAGAGCGAAGCCAGTTCACTTTCAGATCCAACCAATTCAAGGCTACCAGGCTTGAATCTGCCACCAAGAGCCAGTCTTCTAGATATGGGAAGACTGTCAGACCCTGTAAATGGAGAGCTGCAACCAAAGGGACCAGCATTTTGGTAAATACCCTTGGCCAGATTTGATTCCAAAGGGCAGTACCAAAAACACAGAATCTCAGAAAACTCTGATGTTCCAGTGCCATTGGCATATAGAAATAAGCATCCATCAGGTCTATGGTAATGATCAAGGGATACATCTTTTGCAACATTTCCATCTCGAAATGGTTGTTCTTTATCCATTTGTTCTCATCCTTGAGGTCTATGATCAGGCGGAATCCTCCCCTGACCTTTGGAACTAGAAACATTTGTGAGTTGTTTTATTGTCCTTCTTTAGCCAATGCGTTATTACCCCTTTTGAAGAAGTGTGAGAAGAGCAGGCTGCAATTCCTCCAATTTACCTTTACACTAGGATTCTCGTGTAGGAATCGTCCCAGAGTACGGAGCAGTGGAGAGAAACTTTATTTTTAGCCTAATTTCACCACCTGAATGATGCATTAATCGATGGTAGACCATTCCCATGCGTCTTGGAAATGTGCAATTCGACCTCCCACTGGCCAGTTGATGCCATCTTCGGCATAGTCAGGGCTTCAGTTTGAAGGTGCCCAATGGAGATCTACTCTTCCTGTCACTTTGTGGTCTAAAGAGCTTCTCTCTTTGACCTTTTCTATCTTGTGTATACTGCATACTGGCATCTGGAAACCTGATGAAGAAACTTTGATGGCTTGGCTTGCGAAGCATGGGATGACACTGATACAGATTGCCGAAAAGAGGACGAATGTTTCTTTTCTTTAATCATTCTATGCAATTGTTTATCCAGCTATGATCCAAAAATGTTCACCCCTTCAAATGGCATGTGAATGTGAAGAGCTGCATTCTTTTAAGCATAATTTGTATGCCAGTCCCTAATAAAGACATTCTGTCTTGCTGCAATAGTAACTCTCTAAGCAAGAGATGCCGCTTGCACTACATCAAAAGAAATGTCTGACAAAAATTCAGCTTGCTTCTCACGGCTTTCAATAAGGTTGGACACTCTACCCCCCCCCGCGCGAATGGCCTTGAACAGGTCTTCAAAGTCCACCAGTATAGATTGGGCAGTATAGGCACCACAAATACCAGCTCTTATAGCCAGGTTAGCTTCTGTATAGGATTTATTTAGGGCAGACTCAATCTTTTTGTCAACTGGACCTTTGATCCTCAACCATTGTGGTACGACCCACAAGGCTTGCCACCAAGGAATTCACGGAGACAAAGTCTGGAAAGTCAGCATCCTGAAGAGGGTAAAGCTTTGTCCTTAACCTAAGGAACCACAACCCTTCCGGTATCCTTCCTTTCTCGGAGAACCACATCCATCACATGTTGATGGATAGGAAGAGAAGGCGTCTTGGAAGTGACAAATTGCCGCAAAACTGGTTCCATAGAAGTGGAAGGTAATTCAACAGAAGGAAACCCCATATTTCAATGCACTCTAGACAGGATCTCAGGTAATAAGTCTTTGTTGATATATTTATCCTTAAGTTCTGAAAGAGAAGAGACATCCTCCATTCCCTCCTCTGACCCTGACAGAGAGAAGTATGTTCTTTACTTATCCATATTTTTTTAGTCTTTCTTCATCTCCTCAAATGTCTTTAACAGTATTGGTTTTACCTTCCCAAGTGCATCATCACCTGAGGAGACCCTGTCCTCCGGGATCGCTTCCGGGGAGAAGACCTGGATCTAGAAGAGGAATCACTGCTGAAAGAAGAGGCCAGGTGTCTTCCTCTCAGAGTGTTTCCCCATAGCAGCAGTACACAAAGCACAGGCTTGAAAGGCAGCAAACAATCATATAGTGAGCAACACTGCACTTTACCTTGCACCAACGCTTCCTTTAAATGCAAAGAAAAAGAGCACCGGCTGATCAAAACCACAAGCATGTGCTTAGCCCCAAATAGGCAGATGCATGCACCAAGAAATTACAGTACTCTCTTCGTGAATGCCCCTCCAGCACAATTTCGGGAACTAAATTAAAAGGCAATACAATGCAGCCTAGGAAACTCGCTACCACAAGTATCGCAGAGGAACAGACTTACTGACCTCTAGGTGAACGCCGGTAAACTTCCTCGCGTCTCTGCCACACAGCCTAGAGGACATGAAGCGGGCCTGATGGAAAAAGGGCGGATGGAGCTAACTCCTCCTACTACTTGCTACTTCCTTAGTGGTTAGAGAGATCTCACCAAAGTCCAGCAGGGCACGGTCCTCTCCCACCACAGGGGCATGAAAAACCTGCATCCTACTTCCCCATCTCAGTCCTCGAGACAGGAAAAATTCCAGGAAGTGAAAGGAACTGGCCATGTCTTATATCACCCTAAATGGGTGGGATTAGTGCAAGTCCACTTCTACTTCCTGGTTCTGGTCCTGTCAACGAGGTGAACATCTGACGAGGACGTAGGACGTAGGGATAATGTAAGTTTGTCATTAACGCCATCAAGCCCCTTCCCACACATTTTATTCTTCAATAGGTATCGGGCGCACTGAAGGGCAGCGTGGGATGCTAACTAGGGGTGGGCGGAATTTGCGTAATCGCGTTACGCAAATCTCCGCGAAATGGCTTTTTTACTGTTCGAATCGCTGTGTGCGTGCTCGGGGGGAAATATCTTGCGAACACGTATTTGAGAACACAAACAAGCAAACAATGTTGCGAAGTCGCGGAACGCAGAATTTTGGGCAATTTTGCGTTCTCCGTGGACCGCAAATGTACCCAAATTCTGCAAATTCCGCTAACGGAGCGGTATTTATCGCCCAGGCCTAATGCTAACTTCACTTGTCAGCAGGGTCGCTAATAAGCCTTAAAGGAACAGTAGCCGTGCTTCTACATTGGGGTCTTATCATTTTAATGTGTCAGTTCTTCAAAGCATAACTGCTATGCTTTTACTGGGAAAAAATCCATATTTCTCAGACGGAGAGTAGCAATATTACTTTGCAAATTTATTTAGTTTGGTGCTGCAATTCTTCTAATATCACTTGCCCGTGCTTTACATGGACAGGTACTACCAGGTACTCAGTAGTTCCCGAAGTTCTTTAATTTAGAAGGGATAGTACTGGGATTTCTCAGAACTGCTCCAATGCTTTTAATAGGAGAGTACAAGAGTGCAGGAGCAAACAGGTACTGTGGGACAAGGAGTACCTGCACTTCTAACAAATCAATTTCAAGCACTGACATCACCCAAATGGTTTTTAGTACTGTTAATACTAACCCTAGTCAGCAGAGGCGGAGGAGCGTCGCCCCCCCCAAAAAAAACCAGCAGGATCGGAAAAATAAAACTACTGCAAGAGTAGCTTCAGGATTGGCCGCAAGGCATTCTGGGAGCCTGTGCCTTCCTGAAGATTTGGAGAGGAGCACGACGCGGGACGCAGCCAGCTGAAGATAGGTTCTTTTTATTCCCCTCCCCCTCTTCCACTAGTTGGAATTCCAGCTGAAAGCCTGCGATTTGAATTGGCACAGTCTTTACTTCCCTCTCACCTTTCAGATCAGGCATGATGAACAAGCATTTCAGTGTAAACATATAATAATACTGTGTGGGATTTTAGCTATAGTACTCACAAAGCAACAAACCCTTTCATGAAATTTCCAATGGTATACAATGGTGTATACACATCATGTGGATTACATTGTCCAGATCCTACCAAGCTTTTAGAGGCCAAGTCTAATGAAAAATCTACATATTGCCACTGCTCCAGTCTACACTCTTTCCAGAGGGAGCCTGAAGTGAAATATAGTTTGGTAGTTTAATATCCATGCTACCAAATCATTAAATTGGGCCTTCATCACCAGTGACCCAGTTAATTGTGATTTGCACGTTACTCCTGTTACTGCACATATCGCAATCATGATTTTGTTTATAAATATCACCAAGTTAAACATGGTAATATTTTTTGGGGGGAATTCCCAGTATTTTCAGGAACATGAAGATTTTTGTGCGTGCACACAAAGATCTGCATATTGTTTCCCAAAACACATAATTGGGAGGTATATTTTGTGCATTTTAAATATTCTGCAATCTAAAGTTTATGAAGTATGAATTCACATCCACTGTGGTCATTAGGTCAAGCCAACCAGACAGCGCAAGCTGTCTAGTTGCAAAAGGCATATTGTGGCCTTACCAGGAACATTCAGTGCTTTGACGCTGCCAATTGCTTATCATTGGGTGGCTTTCCAGTCACTTTCATTTGGTTGCTTTTTTCTTGTTGGCCTTTTTGTCAATCTTGTTTTTGTCCCTCCCATGGAGCACTGCCTCTTTACCTTTCTCTTTGATTGGCTGACTTCTAGGCTTCCTCTACATGTTTTAGGGAACTACTTTTTTCCCTTTTTTAAGCACTCCATGACAGTGCATGTATTATCCAGATGTCCCTTGTGTGGTTTTCTCCTTCTCTCCCTCTCTCTGCCCATGTACTTCTCTCCCCCACCCGCTCTTGTGTTGCTCTCTCTCACCCATGTGCTTCTGTCTTCCGTGCTCCACATTGTTCTCTCCTTCTTCTTCCTTTTCCCCTGCCCACCTGTCGTTTGCTTCTCCCTGACCTGACATGTTGCTTCAGCTCCATGCCCAATCTGCTCATCCATTATTATCATTTTTTTTAAATCCCTTTTGTCCTATGTTTTACAAAAATACTTTCAGGCTATTTTTACTGATCCATCTCACATCGGTAAATTAAAAAGAATTGTGTTCTTTCAGAGGCGCATGCATGTGTGTTGAATGCACGTTGTTGACTACATAATAATGCGACAGCTGCATCATTATGTCTCTTTTTTAAGCCATGCTACACAGCACCTGTGATGCTCTACGGCATGTCTTACACACATTAGCAAAGCCAATAGATCTTGTAGAAGAGACCTTTTGGCTTTGCCAATGCTTTTTTAAATTTTAACTTATTGACCCTCTTGAAAATCCACCTTATGTTTGTAAACAAAATGTTTATGAGAAATATATTGCTTTTATGATTATTTGTAACTAATATTTTGAATGTTAAGTAATTGGTGAACATTTATGTACATCTGAACTAGAGATGTTTCTTAACAGATCTGTAAATATCTTGTGCTAAGCATGTATCAGTATTTCTCCGATTTGCTTACAGTGGCCCATAGATTGAGAAATATAGATACAATTTAGAAAACAATGATAAGAACAGTAAATTAGACTGGTGTTGTCAAACATTTGCACGAGTACTTATGATTGTGATAATTAAATTAAGATATCAAAGTTCTAGGAATGGTAAAGAAATGCAGCTAACAGAAAAGATGGATTTTAATCTCCATAACAACACTCAGACGGCGTGACATAATCAACAAAAGCACAGAACCAGGTCAAAGAGACTGGGGTGCCATGCTGAGAAAGTCTGCCATGAATACATTTAGGACCCTTCAAGTAAATGGCCTGGTAGGCAACATTAGTAGCCTTTGTGTTGATCCACTACAGGAAGACGAGAAACTTCAGGGACCTTTATGAAGGGTAAATACCAATCTTAAGCATGTTAATCTAGGTCAGCTTATCTCAAAATCATATCAGAAGGCAAGCCTCAGCATAGTACTCTATTACTAGAATTGCTGCTCCCACCACCAGCTTGTTCAGATGTTGATGAATGAAAGGAAGAACCCTTTCCAGCAGCTATATTTGCTGAAAACAGGAGGAGTCACAGTGCTTATTTGTTTCCCCAAAAATGGCAACTTATCAAACAAAAGCTAGAGTTATTAACATCGGGAACTGGAGAAGGGGACCTATCCATCTCGCTGGGCCATAATGTTTGGTTTCACAGCCACTTCTGGCCCAAAATCTTACACCAGTCTTGTTGGCATTGAGATTCAGTAAGTTGCTTCTCATCGACTCCTCAGTTCCAGGTACAGAGGTGCTGAAGTGGAGATGGAGGGAGGCCAAAGCACAGGAAAAGCTGAGTGTCATCAGCTTGAGAAAGGAAGTCCAAGCTAAAAAATGCCCAGCAGTTAGATGGTGGAAGAGAAGAACCAGTGGAATTGCCAAGAGAATGGTCACTGTTCAGGATGGAATGATGGGATCACCAATACCTGGTTGTTCTAAGTAGTAAATAAAAAAGAAGAAAAAACAGGAAAAGGCTACCTTGTGTAGGCCTAATGCCACCAGAATGTGGATTAAAATGGAGAGACCCATGGTTTGAACCATTGATTGATAGTGCATAGCAAAGAAACCGCAGAGAGACACAAAAGCGAATCCAGTAGTTATAGTTAGCAATATATACATATAATTCCAAACTAGACTTTCTTTAGGAAAACACAGGAACTTCTCAAAAGAGCTACAATACCAACACCTCCCAGAAAGGCTACTGTGCTTTTAATTACTAATTTCCAGCACTTTGCGTTAGGTATACTATATTTTTAATTGGACAGTACAAACATTTCTCTGCAGGACAGTGGCGGCTGGCCTCTACAAGAGTGGTGAGTGTGCAAATGGGAGCTGGCTGCATGCACTATTGCATGCTACAAGTAAGAAGCAACTAAAACATTTTAAAAAATGTAATCACTTATCTTGCATTCTGCATGCACGACACATCCTCCTCGCTCCAGTCTGGTGTTCAGCATGGGCCCCAGCCAAATCCCTTAACCAATCTTGGCGCTGCTCTCATGCTGTTAA
The DNA here is from genome assembly GCF_964261635.1 of Lissotriton helveticus. Classification (NCBI taxonomy): domain Eukaryota; kingdom Metazoa; phylum Chordata; class Amphibia; order Caudata; family Salamandridae; genus Lissotriton; species Lissotriton helveticus. The sequence continues at coordinate 1,119,297,519 of NC_136070.1, forward strand.
CCTGCAGGAGAGAATTGCTACGATTTGGAGGGAGCGGCCTCTCTCTGTACTCCCGATGGCACTGAAGGCCTGTGCTTGCTCTTAACACAGCTGTCTAAGTGGGTTAGAGAGGTTTAAAGCTTGCATGTCTGGCTGGCCGTTGCAAGACAGCCAGCCAAAGGGACATGCACACTTTAAAGTTAAGTGCACAGGCAGCCCACCACTCTTCCCTGCCACTGCCACTCAGCAGACCCCGCCCCATCCTGATACTCGGTTCTGGACAGGTTGATGAAAAATAAAATTGTAATACATTTACTTTATTACCATTTTATGTTTAATCTCTGGGGCTTTTGGGGACATTTTAGTTGGCGGTGCAATGCTCCTCCGCTCTAATGTATGAGCCGCCCCTGCTGCAGGGTTGCTATGCCTAGTCACGGCTGGCAGCAAGAGAGAGTGGTGGGGTGGGCAAATGAGTGGGGGACTCATTAAATAAAGAAAAAAAGAAAAACTCACTTAACTGCACGAACATTCTCCACGCTCTAGTCCGGTTTTCATCTTCTCCTCCAGCCTGGGACCCTCAACAACTCCCCTAACCAATCCTAATGCTGCTCTCATACTGTATGCAGTGCAAGGATGGAGGGAGTGGCCTCCTGCACCACTCCTGGTGACACAGGAGTCCTGCACTGCTATCCCAGCTGTCTTAAAACAGCTGTGTTAGATATTTCAAAGAACGCATGTCTGGCTGGCCGTCGCAAGACGGCAATCCAAAGGGACATGCACACATTGAAAAGTGCCCAGGCAGCCCACCCTCCTCCCTGCTGCTACCATGCAACAAGCCCCGCCCTATCCTGACATTCGGTTGAGGATGGGGAGGATGAAAAATGAAATAGTGATAAATTAACATTTTATTTTTCATCTCTGGAGCTTTTTTAGGGACATTTTGGTTAGTGGGGCAACGCTCATCCGCTCAAACGGAGGAGTCGACCCTGGCTATACCTTTAATTAAATGGTACCTGCATTTCTCACCAAGGTTGGAAATGTTCTATTTAGCAATGCAGCACTTGCTGAAAGGGCTAGTATATTTTTAATAAACATTAAAGGTGCTTTGCAACAGGACTGCTATATTGGAACAGTCACAGCACATCTCTGCAGAACCGTCTTCAATGATACTTTGCAAGCACATATTTGCAGGCCCTGCCACACTTTCAATGGGATAGTATTAATACTTATTTGACACTGACCCTTCTCTGCAGGACAGTTCTACCTCCAATGTGACAGTGTACTGCTTCCAAAAAAAGCCACTGTGGAATTAATTTTTTGACCCTTTCTTATGAGGGGATGTCATATATTTTTTAGGAGATTACTGAGATCTCTCAAGTGGGCTTATATTCTTTTCCGTAGGGTAGTTATTCTTTGACAGGTAAAGACATCTCACGTTGTTGAAAAGTCTGTTATGGACAATTCCTGGACACTATGTTGTGTTTTGTCCCTAAACTGAGCATCAGAATGCTACAGAGTTGGCTTTATTACTGTACTGAGAAACTAACTTGGATAAAGAGTGAGTTCCTAGTTAAGATTGTCCCTGTCAGGAGGAGCTACGCAAGCAACCAAGATGGCCGCATAAGCTCCCGGCCCCGTCGACCTCCGTCGCTGACGGACTTATCCTGAACTTCATCCTGACCTCCCGCCAGACTCCCGTGTGTCTGAATCGTTGCTGAGCCCAGGGAGGCAATCCCGGAGTTTTTATCGCCTTTATTGGCGAAGTTACACCGTCTTTCATTTTTGGGCCTACTCCAGTGTGTAAGCCGGGGCCTCGAGTACTGACCCAGCCGGGTTTCAGTTGAACAACATCGGCCGCGGGTGCCCGGCAGAGTCCGGTCTCATCGGAGTGGAACATATTCTCTATCCTGGTGGTGGTCTTTGGTCCCTGCGAATACTGGACGAACGGCGACGAGACGTGGTTGCCACGGTGGGTGGGGGGCCAGGTCCCGGGACCCTGCTGCAGCCCTCGGAGTCCGCGGGTGGGGCCCCCGCTCTCGGCAGTGGTGTAAAGGTTGCTTCCGTCCACTCCGTGCCTGTTGGTTTCCCCGGAGTAGCTGGCCTCCGGGGTTGAAGATCTGCTTCGTTATCGTTCACGGGGAGATGGATTGGACGATTTGTGGACCGACCCTGGGGACCGTAATGGCCGCCATCGGGGCTCTTCGCCTGCAAATGGAGGCTGCTCTCCACAATTTGACTGCACGCCTCGAGACTGTTTGTTTGAGACCGGACTCCAGCCTTGTGTCGGACCTGCAACATACGGTTACCCCCGCGAAGCTTGATCTACCTCGAGAGGCGAACCCCGAATATGATCAGAAACTGGTGCCAATTGTACCCGCACGATTACAGCGGTATGTTGCTGGAGCCCCTGAACACCTAGCAAGATCGGCAAAGTCATCGCCCGCACGGGACTCACTTCTTCCTTCTCTTCTGGAGACCTCCACTAAGATTTTCTGGATTGACTTTCGTGTATCTGATAGACTTCGAGACTTAACCTTTTTGACTCTTTCAGGCTATATTGATCTCCTTTTTCAACAACGCTTTGACTCTTTTGCTACTATATTGGTTCTATTGGATGGGGTTTGTGCAACGGATTGTCAGGGCCAGGGCTGAATTTGACTTGAATTTGGTACAATGACTTTCTTTTGGCTCTGCTGGGTTGCATCTGTGGGAGTGAGGGCCAGATGGAATTCCTATTGTCTGGGTTTGGTGAGAGTGCTATGATCGCAAAGGGATTTGCTGCCTCTGTGGTGCCGGGGGCTGGGCGGGATGGTTTTTTCTATGTCGGTGGCTCCCCTACTGGTTTGCTTATTAGTCTGCTATAACTTGCTTAATACCACAGTGGGGATGTCTGCTTTTGGCGGGGGGGAGGGGAGTCCGGGAGCCCGTATCGTCTTGTAATACATCTCCTCCTCCATCTTTTCCCTTCCTTGGTGTGTAGTTTAGGGAGCGACAGGTACACTGCTTGTGGGGTTAGGTCGTAGCCATCCGCAGGGGTGCAGGGTGGGGGGTTGAGGGGGGGTTCTTTATTTTTCCTTTATTTTGTTCTATGACCTTTCTATTTCCCTTTTCCCTCTTCACAAGAGATGTGGCATATTCTCCTGATCTTTTTGTATCTCATGTCCGGTTGTCGAATGTCCAATCTGCATATCCTGTATCCCTGGTGGGCGGGTCCTGATAAGGTTTGCTTATGGTTCTCTGTATCGTATTGTTTTGCCTCAGCTCTAAGCTGGTATTGAATTTTTCGGATGCCTATAATTGTAATGTATTTCCTCAATTCATTTGCCCGTTCACCGCTGTCATATGTACCACCAAATGACACCCGATATGTACATTTTTTCCTCTTGTGTTATAATCAATAAAAATATATATAAAAAAAAATAAAAAATAAAAGATTGTCCCTGTCATGTTATGCTGCATTGATCACCTTTCCTGGGTAAAGAAGTGCTACATAGTTCAGCCTGTCCTTGCCAGCCACAGCAGGTCTTACTGCCTCATTTGGATATTCACAGACTGTATAACTGTTTTTGTCCTTTCTAGCAATCATATTGAGAATTTGTCTACCAATCATATTGAGAATTTGTCTACCTCTACTCAGAGACGTAAGAAACAAAGAGTGATCCTGCACCATTTCATAACTGATACAGGCGTCTTTCAATCTGGATGTCCACATTCAGTCCAGTGCCTCCTCACTAAATTACACTTTCATGAGACACCACTAATATATACCAGTGACCAGAGCTGTGTAGGAGAGGGACATAGTTTAAACTCCAATTAAATGTTGTGTTGCTGTGTGGTTTTATGAAATTAAGATTTCAGAAGCACCCTTAATTATATCCGTTTTATTCTATCAATCACTGTGACCTCTTACAGCTAAAGCTCTTTTGAGATAAATGTAAGAATAATAGTCATCAAAATTCACGGGGAGGCTACTACTATAAGAGGGGCATATGGAGAGGGAGACAAGGGTAGAGGGAGATAGTGAGAGAAGGAGAATGTTAAAAACATAGAAGAGACAGAGAAAAGGTGCTAGGGTAAAAAACAGGACAAGGAAAGGAGACACAAGGGGAGAAAGTAAGTGAGGGATCAATTGATAGAAGAAGATAGCAACGCTCAAGAGAGGCAGTGAAGGGGTAAGATAGAGAAAGAGAATAGATAGAAGAAGGAAATAGAAAGTATACAACTATATAAAGAGTGGGACAAATGTGTGTAAGTAGGACTAAAAGCGGGAGAGAAAACAGAAGGTGCAGTGTGGGGTCTGTACGCGGTGTACTAGATGGAGAAAGAGTATAATTGAGTGAGTTGCAGAAAGAATAGGAAAGAAAGGGAGCGATATAAGAGAGAGAAAATTAGCAAGAGGAGAGAGGAGAAGAGAGTGTGGAAGGGAAAGAGACATCTACAGAGGTAACGCAACAAAAGACAACAGAGGTAGAATGGACAGACTTTAAGAGGAAACGTGATAGAGAAATAAGAGTATAAATAAGGGAAAAATAGACAGTGAGAGGGCAAGTGAAGATAAGATATGAGAGTCTTCAGGCTGAGTTGAAAGTTTATCAGGATTTGACCCAACACACTTTCAAATTAAAAAAATGCATACAATTGCTGAAAATGGCTGTAGGCTACTAACAAAAATCCCACTTTCAAAGAAATAGTTAAAGTTCTGTTAAGGTCTGACCAATGGCACTTTTCCAACAATGTCTTTTGGAAAATCTCTTAACAATGGTACTCCAACTCCCTATGTTACTTGTTAGTATACTCTTTTTATGAGAAGTGTTATTGCGATATACTTAAAGGTATGGCAGTCTTGCTATGAAGAGTTGGTATTTTCACTGAAATGTACACCTGATATGTTGAGAAGCGGTGGTTCGTTTACAGAGGCTGAGAACCTAGCATAGAACTAGAGCCATGATGATAATTGTGAATTCACTACTCAAGAGCAGAGTCTTGGGGCTGCTTTTCTGCCTAGCTCAATCATGTACTTTTGCTTGAGATGGAAACATGTTCCCATCTAAGCCCTAGCCCTCAAATGGACCCATCCCATTCTATTCAAGTGATGTACCTCCAATCATGTTTACCTGTGTTGTTGAGGACCGTCCAAGGAAGATATCATATTTTGAAGCCTCTCCAGCACAACAGTCTAGTAACTTTGATGGTGAATACCTAGGTTGTGACAATGACCCAGATTTAGAGTGTGGCAGAGGGGTACTGTTGCACCTGACATCCTTGGTGTGATTTTCCCCAACTTTTTGCCTCCCGTTTCAGTTGACTTTGTTTTTGCTGATTTTCAGACTCTGCACATTGAACCACTGCTAATGCGTGCTAAAGTGATTGTGCTCTCTACTTTAAACATGGCAAAATTGGCTTACACCCAAATGGCATATTTAATTTATTTGTAAGTCCCTAGTAAAATTGCATTATGTGTACCCAGGGCCTATATATTAAAGGGTACTAGTGGGCTTGCAGCACTAACCGTGCCACCCACCTATGAAGCCTTGAAAACATGTCTCAGGCCTGCCATTGCTTCCTGTGTGTGCAGTTTTAGCCTGCCATATCAACCTGGATAGGTACATCTTTTTGCAAGGCCTAAACCTTCCTTTTGAATGCATATAAGTGACCCCAAGGGTAGGCCCTGAACAGCCCAGTTGGCAGGGTGCAGTGTATTTTCATGGCTGGACATGTACTTTTAAGCTCTACATGTCCTACTGCAAGGCCTGCCTCTTCAATAAGATAGAATTGGATTAACGTATTGCATTTAATAAGTAATAACGTTTAATTGGTAGCAGATATGAACTTCAAGTTTGGTATCTAAACAATGGTAATTTAAAACCCTCTTTAATGGTAATGTCAGATTTTAAGTCATAATTCTGAAAATGCCCCTGTTAGAAAGTTGCCATTTTGTTGCACTTACCATTTGGTGCCTGCAGCCTGTTTCCTGGGTCATATGACTACGTGTACCTGGCAGTTGATTTTTGAACATTGCTCCCAGTCAGTGAGACAAAGGAGCATAGGCGTTGGCAGGTTGGACTATCTCTGATTTGATGAGGGGGAGAAATTGGCCTCTACTAGACTTGCACATCACAAAGGCTCTGCCTGAGCATATTCACAAAGGGTTTGACTCTAGTCTATTGTGGCCTTAGACAAGCTTGGGCCAGGACAGGGAGGCAGGGCATTCCAAGCACCTCTGGGGGTGGAAACCACCAGCATCTTTTCGACGTCAAAGTGGACACTAGGGGCCCGATTCACTGAACTAACTTAAGACAAAATCCTAAACGTACTACTTTTGGGATTCACAGAAATTAGGATTCTGTCTTAAGTTTGTTTTAAGACAAACTTAAGACAGACTTAAGACAGACTTAAGTTAGGATTTTGTCTTAAGTCTGTCTTAAGTCTGTCTTAACTCTGTCTTAAGATAAACTTAAGACAAAATCCTAACTTCTGTGAATGCCAAAAGTAGTACGTTTAGGATTTTGTCTTAAGTTAGTTCTGTGAATCGGCCCCAGTATATAAATATTTGACACTCAGACTCAACTCTTCAGTGCACCTCTGGACCTGTGGGAGACTCAGAAGGACAGCTGTGCTGATTTGCAAGAAGGACTGCTACTCCATTGCCCTGATGCCTGAGTGAAAGGACTGGACTTGCATCTTGAACCCAGGATCACCAGAGTGACTCCAAGGGCTAGTTGGCTGGCCTCCTGATCAGAGCCTCAGGGACAGATAAGGCTCTAAACACCGTGAACCCAGCACCTGGACTCAGGCTGCTGCGAGTCCTACCCCTCCAAATGGTGCCACCCCGGTGTTGGACCATTGGAAGTGGGCGTGAAGGCACTCTGCCCGCCCAGCTGAGGTTCTGTGAACTGGAACAATTGTAGTGCAACACATCTCCTTGCAACCACATCAGAAACGGTGCAGCAAGATGCATTCCGGACAACGGACCTCGCATGGCAGCTACCAGTCTCCTCAGTACATCACTACGCGACCCATTCTCGATGCAGGCCTTCAGATTGCAAGCCCTTTGTCAATGGCATCCTGGACAATGATGCAGGAGTCTTCATCGCAACCCCACAGCTCTTTGAAACTGCAGGTGCGTGATGCATCTTTGATGCAGAGAATTGCATCACAAGCCCCTCATCAATGGCATGCTCGATAATGACGAAGAACCCCACATTGTAGCCCTGCAGCTCCTCTGAACTGCCACTGTGAGCCGCATCCTTGAGGCAGGATCTCGCAACCATCTGCAAATCAGGATTTACGATACTTTGGTTCCACTGGCCTAACTGGGTCACTGTAGCTGGCCCTCATTCCATTGCTGTTGACCTGAACATGTGACTGTCCTGGTCTGGCGGAACCAAATATCCACAGCTGGCACTTTTTCTGCTTTTTGTCACTATTTTTCGTTCAAGCTATGACAATGAACATCTCCGATTCTATTCATTGGATTTTGTCATTTTGGTCTCAAATAATTTATTACATTTTATTCTATTTCTGAAATTGGTGTGGAATTATTCTTGTGCTGTGCTTTCACTTCATTACTGTTTGAAGTCCTGCATAACTACTTTACACATTGCTTCTAAGTTAAGCCTAACTGCTTTTGAGCCAAACTACCAGAGAATTGAGCACAGGTTAATTTAGGGTTTGCTTGTTCTTCACCTTGACAGATTGTGGTTCCTGCTTAAATAGGGTTTCACACCCGCCAGCAACCAGTAACCCAGTTTTCCTACAGGTACTCCATCACAAACGTGACAGATATCCAATCTGCCTTCTTGCAAGTAAGTACCAATTTTTTTCAAACTGCCATGAAAAATGTGAGTCAGGAAACGTGACGGCTTACTAATGTGGCCAAAGTTCTGCTGACGTTGCCCAATGAAAAGTTTAAGCCATCGGCCTATGGTAATTTGCTGCTGCAGAAATTCCTTCACACACATGGTAGAAATTGCTAAAATTGCTTTTAAAATAAGAAATACATGAAAATTATCAAGCATTTCATTAAAAAAAGAAGGTACTTAAACCTGGCAGTAAGTCATCTTCACACTGTCACACACCTCTAATTTCAATCACATTATATTTTGCATAAAGATACTGGTCAATTCTGCTACGTAAAGTTACCATTACGCCTCTAGTTTTTGGATTAGAGTAACAGCAATAATTCATAGAATGCTTTAAGATCGACAGTTATTGCCCCATCTCTAAATATCATCGAATGAATGCACCCCAAGGACCCATCTTTTTATGTCTTGTCATTACTGTGGCCCATGCCCCCTATACATTAACTCCGGTCTATGGGCCTGGTGAAATGTCTGGATTTTGATGAAATGTCAAGGCCATGTTTCAGACAAAATTAATGCATTTCAGAAACATATCAGAAGCAAAGATTTCAGGTATATTTCATTTTGAGATCGGAAGGTACATTGCTGATTCTGGTTTCTTAAACCAGAAAGTAGTACCTGATATGGCTATTGTTTCATGTGGAAGCATTTCGCCATCTATATTAGGAAAGGTTTTTATAATGTTAGAACTACTGTTCTCTAGAGCCTGAACATGTAAGATTCGAATAACAACTCTGTTGTGTGATACTGTTAGTTCTCTGTAATTCACAAATAGCTTGTGTGTATGGGCCAGTGGATTTTATCTAACACTGCTGTTCTGGTGCATGATTGTAAGGGTTTTATAGCTATTCATTTTTTTACCATGGCCCTTCTTGTCATAAGCAAACTGAGGATCTACTTGAAAGGGTTTGGAACAAAAATTAACTGAAAAAGAAGGAGTAGATCTGTTTTAAAATGATAGGCCTAGTAACATTGTAAACACAGTTTATTTAACTGCCTGTAGTAGATACAGATGGAGAAGTTGAAACATCGCACTTTAAATGAAAATTATGATAAAAAATACTTTGGCCCAGATTTACAAAGGGCTTGCGTTGCCCTTGGATCATGCATGGTGATACAAGGTGATGCAAGGCAATGCAAGCCCTTGAATTGGATTTACTAAGCCACGCAATTTACAAACCATGCAAAGCCACCCTGCGAGGCTCTGCATGGCTTACCAAATCCAGAGTACCGCTCAGCAGTGCAAATCACTTCCTTGCATTAATGTGTGTTGAAAAGACATTCCATGGTTGGAGCATGGGCATCCCCATGCATCCATCAATGAATATTGACGCAATCCTAGATCTACTAAGGTCAGTATAGTTATCCCAGATATACTAAGTTCAGTAAACCTGGAATTGCATCTAAATGGTACGATTTCCCAAGTGAGACGTAACACGTACATTCAATTTCAAATTAATCTTTATTCAATGTAATGAAAATAGATCATAAACAATACATGATAAAACAGTTAAATCGGAGTACTGAGAAGAACAGAAAAGACATCAAAGTCAATTGAGACATGTCCACAAAATCAATCATTAAAACAGCATAGATTTGTGTAAAAGTACTTTTTTTTAAAAGAGCCCAACACCTTACAACTGAGGGGGTCTGCACCTACTAAACTTGTGCTTACGTAAAAGAGGGAGAAAAACCGTTTGGCAAAAGGTGCATACAATTTGCAAGAAAATATAACGTGTATTTAGATCTGGAGTGATGATTCATCACAGGGTCAAAATAATAAATCAGCATGTGCAAATTGTCCCTGAGGGAAGCAAAAAAGCCATCTAATAGAGCATGCTCTAAAGCGTGCTAATAACATCCATGCTTAGGTATTCTGTACGATGGAGAGGTAAGGGGCTACTGCTTCAGTGGTTTGGAGGACATAATAGTCTCTAACTGTTGATATTATTTCGTTCCCTTCTCTCTGTGTCCTTCTGTGGGTTAGAACACAGTTCTTAATCCAGCCTCTATCCTTCTTGGTAATGCTTTCACGATTTTCAAAAATATATGGACAACCTAAAGCAAGAGTGGTTTCTCTAATATATCTGAGCCTGGGGATGTTGGGGCCATGAAGGCATGAAAGGCCTCAACATTCAGCCAGATTGAGCACCATAATACTAGTGAGGCAAGACTTAACTGGTCCACTAAATATTCCAAACCAAGCTCCTTGTGGGCAAGAAAGTAGGGGGTCTCGGGATAAACTCCCAAGATTCGCCTAGACTATTCCCTTCAGCTTGCACTCTGCTTATGTTCCTGTAACCCCATACCCTCGAACCATAGGTCAAAGAAGGGAGGCACTTCCTCTTATAGATTTCCAAAAGAGGGATAATTGGTTTGCCCCCCAAGGAAGGGGCCAGGGAAAAATAGAACCTACTGCTCGAGAGTAGTGACCTATCTTATTTCTAATGCCTGGAGCCCAGGAACACGTCTCTACAAATGTCAGTTCCAAATAAGGAAACCGGCTTACTCTTACATTTAATTTCCCCTCAAAGCTTACAGAGCGTATTTTTGGGGCTGAATACCATTATATAAGTCTTAGAAAAGTTGGTCTGCAGATCTAATTTCTCCGTAAAGTCATAAAGCTTGTTAACAATAGCTTCAGGCCGTTTGCAGTCCTGGCCAGCAGTACAACATCCGCATAGAGGAGAGCCAGCATGGGCTTATTGTTAACAGTAGGTACATCAGTCCCCACATTCACAAGAGCCAGTTCAAGTTCACTTATGTAGAGCAAAAACCGAATCAGCATGAACATGCACCCCTGCCGAGCCCCACGATTGACTCAAAAAGTAGAGGACCACTCACCGTTTCCACCATACCTAATAGGCGCTTTCAAGCCCCAGTGAAGATGGCGCAAGAAAGCAGAATGTCCAGCCTCAAGGCTGAAAGATGTTAAAATGCCCCACAGCTTAGACCGATTAACAGAGTCAAAGGCACTTGGCATGTCCATAAATGGCAGCTAGATAGAGCTACCCTTGGCGCCCTTGTATTTAGCTATTAGCATGTGGAAGTTTAAACACTGCTCAATAGTGCCAAGGCCGTTTCTGAAGTCGTATTAGGTAAGGGAAATTATATTTTACTTCTATGTCCACTCTAACAGTCAATCAAATATGATATGTCCGATTATTTTTGGGACTGAGTCAAGGAGAGAAATGGGCCGTTAACACACTGGGTCATGCACATTTCCCTTCTTGGAGGCTGGCACAATAACTGACTTGCGCTAAGTCGGCGGGATGCCTTCCTTGCACACAGAGGTAAAAACATTTGTCAACATTGGTGACCAGTACTCCAGATTAACTTTGAATATGTCCATGGGCACCCCATCCAGCCCAAGGTCTTTGTTTATAGGTCTATTTTGGATAATGTTAAAGACTTCCTCAACAGTTAAGCTAATGTGCAAGGGTAATGGTGCGTCCAACAGTCCTTTCTCACTACAAGCGATGCTAGACAGGTATATTTTATTAAAATGATCTGTCCAACTGTCATGAGCAATATGGGTAGCTACTAGATCCTGAAGCAGAAGCTTCTCTGACTGCTTACCAAAAGGCCTGTGTGTCCCTTGCCTGAAAAGCTGCCAATAATGTATCCCACTTATCAACCCTCAGCTCAGCCTTTCTATTTTTTAGGGCCAGATTGTGATTTTTCCTGGGAGTGCTATTGGCCTTCTGATCCCTTGTGACTTGTTTCAAAGCTGAGCATAGCTTTTCGTTGAATATCACCTTGTCAACCCATGACTTTTTATTTCTAAGCTTGGTGTGTATTGGGTAAGACACGAAGACTCTAATATGCACAGTTAGGTTGATAAAAGTTGTCAGTACATCTAGGGGTCTGACATCTCGGAAGTACACTCTGACACTAGATCGGCACATTCATTGAAAAGCTGGGTTGTTACACCATTCAGCAGACAAGTCTGCACCCTACATCTTTGGTGGCCAGCAGCTGTTTACTCCCCCATTTCCCCCTGATAATATCTGACCCTTTTGTTATGGAAATAGATGGGGCCAGGGGATTATGGTCATTATGGAGTGTGGGGATAACCCTCCCATCCGCAATAAGTGCTTGCAAACTCTGTGAGGTAAAGATGTAGTAGATGTATTACATCTAAATGGTATGCCTTCCCAGGTGAGATGTAACAAGTAGAAACATCTTTATTTCTCCTCATTATTTCCTCTTTCCATGTGTACAGCATTGTACAGCACACACGTGGAAAGAGGACTATGCCTCTAGGGTTTGTTTTTGTGCAGGACGGTGTCCCTTCCTGCACAAAAACTATCCTGCCTGTAATGCAGGCTCCCTTGCACCATTGTGTGATGATGCCTGCAATGGCATTAGGCAGCACATAGGGGCATATTTACAAGGGAATTGGCGGAGTTAGGCGTTAGCACTGCGCCATTTCAGAAATGCAGAGCTGCACCATATTTACAAGAATATAGTGCAGCCCTCCATTTCCCCCTGCCCTGGTGCTAAACTTAGCAGCCTAGCACCAACACAGTCACCCTTGCACCATAGTGTAAGGGTGCCTACGTTGAGGGGAAGTTTGTTTTTGTGCAGGAAGATCCCTCTTGCTGCACATAAACAATCTTAAAATGCTGTTTTGTAACTACTATGGGGCCGATTCCGATCTGGGTCGGAAATCAGTCCGACCGAGCCTGATCCGGGGTGTTTTCTGACCGATCCGGACTCCTGCAGTCCGACCGAGCGAGTACGATGCGGCCATATGCTGTCGGACTTGGTTCGGTTGGACTTCCATAGAAGTCAATGGGAGCCAGTCGTATGGCGCGTACATGGGCTCCCATTGACTGAATGGGTATGTTGCGGACAAGTGCACCCCCTACAGTGGGTACGCACCGGTGCCATCCGCACCGTACATGCCTGTGTTGGAGAGACCCATGGGTCTCCCCCTGTGTCTGAGTCGTAAGGCTGCGGGTAACAGGGGGTCCGATGCTGACCACCAAAGTCCATTTCCGGGAGCTATTGCGAGCCAGATGCTCCGACTCGATCAGGCTGTCCGAATCGAGCATCGTATTAGCTCGGTCGTGAAACGTCTCCATTGCGCGCCACGGTTAGCTTACGGCTGAGTCGTACTGAGCGGTTCGGACCCGGAAACGATTCTCGGACTGAGATTTTGCACTTGTTCACATCGTACTTCGACGTACAGATCTGTGTACAAATCAGATGGAAATTCAGCCTCCGAATCGGGTCCGCTAATGCCGAAACCGATTTGGTGCCCTTCCGACCGAGATCTTGTTCTTCCCTCCCCATTCCCCTCAGCAGGTATTTCAAGGTTCATTAGCGCCGGGACGCCTCGTTGCGGGGGCAGCTGTTCGTGCTTAATCAAACTCATAACATAACATAACAAAACATCAGAGTCGGCCCCTAAGTGTGCTGCTTAATGCAGCACACATAGAAGTTGCAAAGCCAGCATTTTTTTATAAATAATTGTTTGTGTGCAGGAAGGGGGACCTTCTTGCACATAAACAATCATTGGTGTTTTGCTGTTTCCGTGTGTGCTGCACAACGCAGCACACATGAAAACAGCAACATTGAGGAGCAATTAAACATATCTCCTCATTGCACAGGGTAAGACCAGGTTTTCCCTAGTCTTAATTTTGGTGCTGCCCCATAATTACGCTGCCCTTGTAAATATGGGGCAGCGTCAAAATCAATGGGTGTTGCCGTGGAACGCTCACTGCAACACCCATTGCAATCCCCTTTCACGGTGAGCATAGTGTGAAAGGGGGCCTTATTTACAAGGCAGCGTTAAGCCACATTAAGTGGCTTAATGCTGCCTTTTAAATAAGGCAAAGCCCTTATTGCCACAGGAACGTCGTAAAAAATGACGTTCCGTTGGCAATAGGGACGAGTAAATATGCCCCATAATGTGCTAGCGCATAAATGTGCCATATCTTAGTAGATATGGCGCTTTTCTTTTCTCTCTCTGTCACGCAACACAGCACAGTAAATTGTCATTCTACGTTGCATTGCGTGACTTCTTAGTATATCTGCATCTCTGTTTTGTCAGGAATTTATTTCAAGGTTTTCTTTTGTTGGTGAACTTCAAGAAAACTGGGAAGGGTAAGGCCTACCTGTGTGAAAACCTAATCCTGTAGTTCTATTGTGTTACACTCATACATCACTATGCATTACAGTACCATTGTTTGACACATAAATTACAAAGAATGTATTATTATTTTATAGTCAGATATGGATCTAGTTTTGCTTTGGTTTGAAACATCCAGGAGCTTTGAGTATGCTTGCTAATTCTGATTGTTCTAGTGGGCCAGAAGTCATGATATTGAAAGCTGTATATTACTTTTGAGAGGTGTAACCTTCCTTTTGAACCTGGCAACCAGAAGCTGGATTTTTGGAGAATAATGAGCTCAGTATGGTATTTATGCCTGAGATCTTCTCCTCAAGGGCATATTGTGCTTCCTCACCGAGAAGATCCTTCCACCTACCATTTAGATTCATTTTGTCAGAAAGTAACAAGTTTCTGTTACATGATTAGGTTCTATAGACTTAAATTGAGATACAACATATATATAGTGACCTACATTTGATGTATTTTAGCGTTATCTTCCAACCGATCTTTTTTTCTGGCAAGAGTCCTGGTCACCTGAAATTACAATTGTCTTTTAATAATTTTGCTGCGTTGCTTGCTATTCGGAATTAAATGCAAGTTAAACTTTGGACTTCCCGACATGTTGTGTTTAATAAATGGCACATGTGGTGTTGGGAACCGCCTCTACAGAAAAAAAGAGCTCTTTCTCACAAATCGGCGTGTTACTAGAAGATAACCGTGCTTGAGTTTCATACATTTTGCAGTGCTTGCTGTGGGTCTTTTTATACCTGCTTCAGAGTGAGACTCTTTTTTCAGTTTTGCTAGACTGCGGTAATTCTGTACTGCAAACTGGAAAGTTAGCACACTTGGGGGCATATTAGCAAGGGCCATATCGCCGCTTTAGCAGGACTTTTTCCCGCTAAAGCAGCGATAATTTTATCGCCCTATTAGCAAGCTGTCGCTAACAGCAGTTAGCGACAGCTTGTAGGCGATAGCTACAGGTTTGGGGCCCGCTTTGTATGTCAGCCATATTTATCGCTAATGACATGCAAAGTGGGCGTACCCAAACTGTTAGCGGCTGAAAACAGTCGCTAACGAAGCTATCGCCTATTAGCAAGCCAGACGAAGCGATAAAAATAATTGCGCTAAGCTCGATTATCGCTAAAATCTAACGACTGCTAAAAAGTTGACTTACCTGTATAATCAATGGGGTGTGGATTATCACATTAAGCCCCCATTGGCGATAATGCGAGAATATCGCTGGATATCCAGCGATATTCTGGCATTGAGCCGCTATCGCCGGATATTTAATCGCATTGGAGATAAACGTTGCTAATAGCACGTTATGTAATGTAATGTAATGTAATATTAGATTTGTAGAGCGCACAGCTACTCAAAGTATCCCGGCGCTAGTTCCTGAAAGCCTACCACACACCAATCTAAAAAGGAAAAAAGGAGAAAAGAAAAAGAACCTCAGAAAAGCAGAGTCTTTAGTTTCCTCTTAAAAGTTACCGGATCCGACACCCTCCTAAGGGCCAACGGAAGAGCATTCCAGGCTAGGCCTGCTTTGCGGGTGAAAGAACTCCCACCCAGCCGGTGGCGATTGAAGCGAGGGTTCTGAATTAAGAGCTGGTTAGAGGAACGCAGTTGCCTAGAAGGTTCGTAAAAGACAAAACGCTTCTGAAGATAGTGCGGACCCAACCCATACAGGGCCCGTTGAACAATGGACAGCATTTTAAATTTGAGACGAGACTCAACTGGGAGCCAGTGCAGGTGAGGTAGATGAATCCGCACACTCTGTCTTGGAGAATGCCCCAGGAGTAGTCTGGCTGCCGCTTCTTTGTCAGATAACCCGGACATCCCACCAGGAGAGTGTTGGCATAGTCCAGGCGGGAGAGGATCAGAGCCCGGACGACCGTCTCTTTGGCACCACCTGGCAATGGGCCCTCTGCGATAATATTCGGCGATAGGTAGCGATAAAAAAAGTGCGCTACGCGCATTTAGCGATAAATAGCGCTACTCCTTGCTAATATGCCCCTCGGATTTTAATCTTGCTGTGAATTTACAAAGCCAAATGTGGCAGAAAATACAACATGCAAACATTGTACTTTGTTAGTTATTAAAATTAAGAATTCAAAATTTTGGTTAGTCATTTGTTTACAAATATTTGTCCAGAAGTGCCTGGCAGGGTCTATTTCTATGGTTTTGCTGTGACTTCAAACAACTGAAACCTTTAGCTCTTCAAGATTGTTTTAGGATTATCTGAAAGCACAGTAAAGGTTTTCATCCATAAACCAGCAGAAATGTCCTCTTTGGATGATTTAGAACAGAGCATGTATAAAGATTAGGTGCATTTTTGCCAAACTGAAATGGCTTGCACATTTACAACCCAGAATCCTAGGTCTATTAAATTAAATTGCAGGCCTCCTATATTATTCATATATGATGTGTGCAGTCGCTGGAATAATCAGGAGCCATTAGCATTTAGAAGAAAAACTGAAGAAGCGTTTTGCAAGATGACTGATTTTACTAAGACTTTATTTTTTATTGAGAATGAGGCAATTTATGTTTCACTTTTGGTAGAAAATACTAACATCATAACTATTTAGGCCCCCATTAAAAGTTGCTCCTGAATACTAATTTGGGCAAAAACCAGGAGTTTGTGTCCGGATTGGCATTATGAGATATGTGCTAAAAGTGTCTCTAATACTACCATAGGAAATATTATTGCACGTTTCTGGGGACAAATATGCCCGGTCATGCCCGGATTAATTTGTCTTTACAAAGTTGTGGAATTGGAATTGACATGCGGAAATTGATACAATAATATAGGTGATGCATATAAGATTACTCATAACCCTGCAGTAAATTTACATTCTGAATTTAACAAAACGGTCAGTTTGTGGTAATTTAGGATGGAAAATTACGATACCTGTGAGGCACAGGGCCAAGACTGATTGCATATTGCCATGTCTGAACTGGGGTGGCTTGGTGAGCAAAATAACGATGTATTAAACCCAGATCTGTGACTGGGGGTGAATGTTTTGCCATTGTGCAACATTCCGTCCATCATCTTGTGTGTTTTGCAAATTACCATACCAGTCATACGGCTGTACTGATTAAGAGAGGCTTTAGCGTATGAAATCTGCTGAAGAGAACTGGCTGGAAGTTGAAAAAGTCATTCCAACTGATAAAGGCAGGCGAGAACCAATGCAAACTGCAAATAGGAGGGTCTGAGAAAATGCCAGTTTATGCAGTTAACCCCCATTAATTTGCTGAATTATATAGCTGGATTTAGACTATGCACAGTGGGTCCAGTGCCTAGCGTATGTGCTCTGACCCCCTAAAACATGGAGGATAGTGCTAATCACTGATTGGCATATTTAACTCTCCTGTAACGCCTTAGTATAAAGTGTAGAAAAAACACGGCTTCAGGCCTACCATTTGAAAATTAGTAAGTTAGCTCTACCTCGGCCCTGTAGCCCACGAGGTATGGTTTAAACGTGGGACACACAGAAAATCAATGTTACCATGCCCCTACACTGACAAGACTTTAAAAGCTATTTTCACTGTTGCAGGTCTACCGGTCCTGTGTAGAAAATCTAGGTACCGATTAAAATACTAATACTGTACCTTGGTATTAAACCAGCTAGAAAAATGATACTACTACTATTATTAATAGTTTCTAAAAATTGAATTCACTGGTGAAGTCAGATTTTAGTAATATTAAGGGAAAATAACTTTTAAAAGGTGTTTTCCACTGCCTGAATTTGTCTGGAGGTTAATTTGCATTAATTCCCCTGCAACTCCTAATCTGTCCTGGGCCTGAATAGGTTGTGAATGAGGTGTGAAATTCTACCCAGGAGACAGATAATAGGGCACTGTGATTGGCAGGTCCATCTGATTGGGCATGGATGACGCCTTTGGGCTCAGCAGAAGGGAGGGAGCCTGCCATCCTGTTGGCAAAACTATATTTATTCTTGCTGACAGGTCTCTCTGAGCCACATACAAAACATTGGCACATTTGAAATGGAGGAAACAAGATGCCAGGACAGTTCTTGTGTATCCTCTGTTTGGGTATCGCAGGACCCTGCTTTTGTCCCTTCAAATCTGCCTCTCCTGGTTTGTTGTGGCTGAAGGGTCTGCTTCAACCTGGATTGTAGTGTTAGTTGTAGGTGGACACTGGTAATGTCCATAATCCATTCCCCTAAACTTGTCCTGCCATCCAAGTTCAAAATTAATGTGGCTGAACATTTTTGCAATTTTAAAACGGTCCATGCACATGGTATTTTGGGCCTGTTTACAGTAAGCCAAAAAGGAGATACTGAAAAAGTAGATAGTGTTGCCCCTGGGAACCTTTAGCCCATTGGTTAGGAATTGCCCAGGAGTCACGGTTAGGAATTGCCCAGGAGTTACCCCCACTCACTAGCTCATGTCAACAATAAAAGTGGCACCCCTAAGCACTTTTTCAGAACACATTCAGAACCTGCGCAAAAACAGAAGGTGCTGTCTCTCTCCTGAAAGATGCCATGAAGGACTGTACCTGAGCATCCTTGAACCAGGGACAAAAAAGTGTATTCCAACGGTCAGTTGGCTGACCTCCTGTGGGGCTACCAGGACACAACAAGGTATTTTCCTGGAAATTCCCAGCTGATCAATGGCAATAGGAACTTGGCCTGGACTATGCTGGTGGCCTCTGAATGCCACCCTGAGAATGTCTAAATGTTCCCCAGGGGTCCTGGAAGACTTAGAAGTGTAGTCCTAGACATAAAAAAAATGTGGAAACTTTTTAAGAACTTAAGCGCCACAACTTTAAGAGGGCTGCTAGGAAAAATGTCCACCTGGCAGTCCCACAGTGTCATAATGAATTTCAGGTTTGTACCACGAGGAGATTTCTGGAAAAACAGCAAAGTCCTTTTTTACACTGGGACCTGGAAAATGTTGTGGGTAAAAGAAGTCCAGAAGTAGCCACAATAGTAGGTTGGAACAAGGTGGTTTATTGTTCCAGTTACAGAAGATGAAGATGGTAAATAAGATGGTAAGTAGATAGCTGATAACCCCATCAGGAGCAGCCTCCCTGCTGCTCAGCCTGCACACACCAACTGACACTCAGCACATCACCAGGCACCCAAGCATTCCATGGCATCACCACAC
The DNA here is from genome assembly GCF_964261635.1 of Lissotriton helveticus. NCBI lineage: Eukaryota > Metazoa > Chordata > Amphibia > Caudata > Salamandridae > Lissotriton > Lissotriton helveticus. Next base: position 1,119,316,614 of record NC_136070.1, read on the forward strand.
ATTCCAAACTCGTCTTGGTTTAGCAGTATGGAAGATATGACTAAGAGAAAGGCGAGGCGAGGAAAGGTTACACCAACAAATGACAGGAATAAAGCATGAACGAAGATAAAGGTCATAACCAAGTTGAAAACAAAAGCAAAGAACATTACATGTAGAAATACAAAGATGAAAATTCAACAAATTGAAAATACAGCAGAGTTAAAAGATAGAAAAAATTACTAAAATATTATCATCATCAAATAATAGACATAACATTCAAATATGTCCTAAATGCAATAATACATTAAAAGAGTTGATAGAACAATCCTGAAGTCATAAAAACATTGAATTATGAAAAAGCGGTAACTCATGAAAGAAGTCATAAATGCAACAAAACATGAAAAGAATTGGCAGAACACTCCTGAAGTCACAATAGCATTGAATTATGAAACAGCAGTAAATCATAAAAAGAATTACCTTGAACACACTCTCACCCATCCCCTTTTCTCACAAAGGAAAGGATGCAAGCACACCGCACACTATACTGTACGAATACCATGAACTACCGTTGCAGGCAACACACATACACACTCCTATAAACCTGAAAAGGAAAGAATTTCAGGTAATACGCACTACCCAGTAAACTGTAAGGCGTGCAAACCTATAACGTACTCAGGCAAACACGTATACTATGCACCTGATGTGACCTCCTGTCTCAGGCAATGCATATACTACATCATAGACAGTAAAGCAAACAGACCTATAGTGCAACAAAGTGTTCGCTGTACACCTGACAAGGAAAAATGTCTTAGGCAAAACAACAGTACGTAAAAAAACAAACTGTGGCTCAGTGAACCGTATAATGCAAAAACTGCGCTGTACACCTGACAAAACAAAATGTCTCAGGCAAAACCACAATACGTAGAAAACTCTTCACGCAGCATAAGGGTAGATAACCCTGTAACTCAGTATACCATGCAGTACCAGGGGACAAATAATTTTGAATGCCCAAACATAGTAGATGAAGTGAAGAGTAAAACGGTCTATACAAATTCAATTAACTTAACCGTTGCTCTGCTGTCAGAAATAATGGATAAAGATGAACTGAGGAGAGAAAAAAAACTTCTGGTCTATAGCTAACTCCTTTGATAAAATGTTAGTCCAACCTTATCTGCTTTTTCATTTAAAACCCTTGATCAAAAATAAATTTATGTTATTAAGGTTTGGCATATATCCAACTAAAGATGGAACCCCAAAATGGGAGTATAAATGGTCATCGAATATTTGTAGGCTTTGTGGGCTGTGTGAGGAAACTTTGCTGCACATCGTAACGTTATGTCCAAAAAAGTTGTAGGAGCGGGAGATAGTTTTAAAACCTATCTTTAAAGAAATGGGAGTTATAACTTGTAGAACGGCAATTATATTTTGCTTATGTGGTGTCAATATTCATATTATATATCAATTTGTTCAGTTCATTTTCAAAGTGGAAAAGAAATTACTTAATGTTGACATCTTAAGTAAATGATAAATCCGTTACGGTAACGATATAATGATTTTTACTGTTTTTAGGGAGTAGGTGGGCTATTTTATTGCATTTTTAAATCATTTTGAAACTGTGTAATATGTGTATGTTGTAAAGTCAAAGGTAATTTTATAACTATGTATGGCACATTATGTTCAGCTATTTTCTATGATTTTAGCGGTCAGAGTAGGTGCACTTTATCCCCGATAGGAGCTTTGTATTATATATCTTTTTTTATTAAATACACTAAATTATAACTTTTTGCTGCTAGCATAAGGCACTTTAGCTTTGTCGCTGAAAAATGTAATGCACTTTATATTTTGCTGCTAATAACATAAGACACTTTAGCTTTGTCGTTGAAAATCTAATGCACTTTATATCCTGCTGCTAATAGTTACAGACAATCTGTAAAAATGTTATTGGTTGTTTTTCTTTTTGCTGCTAATTGTCATCGAAAAACTGTTAATATTTGCTGCTAGCACATTGCACATTGGTTTTGGTGACGCTGAAAAATTTAATGCACTTTATATTTTGCTGCTAATAGCATCAGACACTTTAGGTTTGTCGCTGAAAAATGTAATGCACTTTATATTTTGCTGCTAATAGCATAAGACACTTTAGCTTTGTCGCTGAAAATCTAATGCACTTTATATCTTGTTGCTAATAGTTACAGACAATCTGTAAAAGTGCTTTTTCTTTTTGCTGTTAATTGTCATTGCAAAACTGTTTATAATTGCTGCTAGCACATTGCACATTAGTTTTGGTAACGTGAGCACATTGCACTTTATTCAGTTATCGTGAACTGCTATTGACAAATGGACAATATTTGCTGTTAGCATAATGCATTTTAGTCCCTAACTGGAAAATGGTTAAACAATTGTTGATCAAATTATGGAAAGGCACTGTATCCATATATGTTCAATCAGACTTTGTGCGTGATATGTACTTTTTTGTAATGATTTTAATTAATCAACAAATAAACAATTACTTACTTACAGGGGACAAGACCCTAAAATAACAAACTTCTGTACTAAATGCAGTACCATACAAGTAAGCTAAATGTAAACAATCTCTTCAATAAATTAAAAGGTGCAAATTTGTCTAACGAAGATAAATAGCAGCACATTGGAAAACCAAGGCTCACAATTAGTAAGAAATAAGACCATAAACAGTAATAAACTGTGGAAAGAAACATTAAACAGATGTGAATAAAAAGTTCCAAGAAACAGTGATGTAACTCTGGTGAGCGGTATTTCACCCGATCCATTACAGAGACAGTAGTTAGAGATAAAGATGGTCTCTAATATGTGGATGCATTAAAGCAATTGCTGATGGCCAAACATATGAATCCTCTGCGGTAGACTAATGCCAACTGTAGTATTGTAGTTGGTGACAAACCGAGGCTGATGCCACTTAAACTGTACTCATGTTGTTCACCTTGGTAAGGTCACACAGATAGGATGTCCAAATGCCTGCATGGTCCTTAGATAGCTCCAGTGAAAAACAAACGAGAACACGGCACACTCCAGCATTGCAAAATCCGAGGAGGCTGATGAATCTCCAGCAGGTGCTGACACTCTTACTCGCAACAGAGTGAAGAGTAAAGTCAGGCATCCAAGATGGCGGCACACAGGGATAGAGAGCACCAGATGGCTCATGCCGCATGCGTGCTCTTCGAACACACAGTACAACGTAAGAGGAAACTTGAAAATGGCAGGAGCAGGCGAAGACATCACAGGAGCTTCACGAGACGCCAGACAAAGGTAAGGTAAGCACGCTCTGGCCATCATCACACGGACTGTGGCTGATTCAAAAGCTGCTTAAGGTAACGGCAAACAGCAATCCTTAACCCTTTGCATGCTCGTGACGGAACCGTTCCGTCACGAGCCTCAGGTGGGCTGTGCTGGTGATGGAACGGTTCAGTCACGGCCCGCTCGCCGCGCCTGCGCGGCGCGCATTCTGTGCCTGCGCTCACGTTCTAAAGAGCGGGCGGGCCGTGACGGAACAGTTCCGTCACAAACACAGCTCACCCTAGGGCCGTGACGGAGCGGTTCCATCATGAGTACGGGAGCGCCGCGCGGCCCCGCCTCCCCCTTAGCGCCGCGGCAGAATAGCCGCCGCAGCTAAGGAGTTAAGCACAGTAAAAGGGGCACTCTCTAAATAAAGAAGAGTGGAACCTCTCTTTGCCACACAAACAATAGTCCGCATCAGTATAGCCTTAAATCACGGACCACTTGATCAAGTGCAGCTCTTAACGCAGTGGCAGAGGTTTGCCAGGCTTTGTAGAAGGGAAGTATGAAGTCTTGCTAGACACTGTAAAGAAAATAATAATAATCACGCTCTGACAGTGACTGCAGGTCACTGCACAAATAAGGATGTACGTAAACTCCCAATGTCCATGTTCCTAGTTTTAAGAAAGGTCAAACGCTCTACACAGGCTGTCTAGGTAGGAAGGACACGGGTGGGGTAGGTAAGATCATTCATTTCCTTCAAGTTGCAAGCTTCTTTAGGACAAATTTCTTTAGAAGTTTCCAGTAGTGCAGATCATTATCAGTTTTTTTAGTAACAGGACTCAGGTTTCCACAGTAGTTTCAAATGTAGTTCAAATTCCAACACATGCAAGTTGTTATCCCATCCTCGTCTCCAAAATGTTGTGGGTAAATGGAGTCCAGAAGTAGCCACAGTAGTAGGTTACAACAAGGTGATTTATTGTTCCAGTTACATTAGATGAAGATGGTAAATAAGATGGTAAGTAGATCGCTGATAACCCCACCAGGAGCAGCCTCCCTGCTGCTCAGCCTGCACACACCAACTGACACTCAGCACATCACCAGTCACCCAAGAATTACATGACATCACCACACATTCCAACACTCATCCTGGCTGAGCAATAGAGAAGAAATGACTAAGAGAAAGGAGAGGTGACAATCAAGTCACAACAAAAACCTTTTCAGCCGAAGACCTCAAAAGCTCCAGAGCTTTAGCGCGACCAACTGGCTCTCGCATATCAGATCATGGCAGCGACTAAAGTTTCAACTGGTCCCACATGGGGAAGAGTTTCTTCAGAAAAATGACTTTGAGACTTTGAATATTTGTTGTACTTTTCAACTTCCAGGCTTCAGTGAGACCAATATCATTAGTGTATCCGACCCGCATTGCAAGTGGCCTCACTCCCAGTCTAATGTGACCTTTGTCTACCATTTGCGCTTCACACTTTTTGGTGCTATATCCCTTCAAATCTTTAGAAATTCATCTATACAGGTCCCCTTATTGGATTTTTACTATTCGGATGTCATTTTCTTCATGAAATTTTACGCTATTTTTTTTTCAAAAGGGAGTGGGATTTTATTCTGTTGAGGCTGAATACCCTCACGGGTGATTAGCCATGCTATACAAATCCAGATTGATTGATTTTTGCCTTTTTATTTGTATTTGTACCTCTAAATGCTTTGCACATTTTTGTTAAGTCTGTCGGTACTGTGCCCTAGCTATCAGGGATTGAGCTCTGGTTTGAATTATTGAAAATTTTGAACGGAGCTAACAGGATAGTCTATTATTACTTGTGGTGAACCCCAACCCACACCAATTAATAAACCACATTTTTACAAAGGATGTATGAAAGGGGTGGTGCCCACTAATGTGGGAGTCACTGTAGATATGCCCTGAGATCTCAAATGCAACAAAACATGAAAAGAATTGGCAGAACACTCCTGAAGTCACAATAGCATTGAATTATGAAACAGCAGTAAATCATAAAAAGAATTACCTTGAACACACTCTCACCCATCCCCTTTTCTCACAAAGGAAAGGATGCAAGCACACCGCACACTATACTGTACGAATACCATGAACTACCGTTGCAGGCAACACACATACACACTCCTATAAACCTGAAAAGGAAAGAATTTCAGGTAATACGCACTACCCAGTAAACTGTAAGGCGTGCAAACCTATAACGTACTCAGGCAAACACGTATACTATGCACCTGATGTGACCTCCTGTCTCAGGCAATGCATATACTACATCATAGACAGTAAAGCAAACAGACCTATAGTGCAACAAAGTGTTCGCTGTACACCTGACAAGGAAAAATGTCTTAGGCAAAACAACAGTACGTAAAAAAACAAACTGTGGCTCAGTGAACCGTATAATGCAAAAACTGCGCTGTACACCTGACAAAACAAAATGTCTCAGGCAAAACCACAATACGTAGAAAACTCTTCACGCAGCATAAGGGTAGATAACCCTGTAACTCAGTATACCATGCAGTACCAGGGGACAAATAATTTTGAATGCCCAAACATAGTAGATGAAGTGAAGAGTAAAACGGTCTATACAAATTCAATTAACTTAACCGTTGCTCTGCTGTCAGAAATAATGGATAAAGATGAACTGAGGAGAGAAAAAAAACTTCTGGTCTATAGCTAACTCCTTTGATAAAATGTTAGTCCAACCTTATCTGCTTTTTCATTTAAAACCCTTGATCAAAAATAAATTTATGTTATTAAGGTTTGGCATATATCCAACTAAAGATGGAACCCCAAAATGGGAGTATAAATGGTCATCGAATATTTGTAGGCTTTGTGGGCTGTGTGAGGAAACTTTGCTGCACATCGTAACGTTATGTCCAAAAAAGTTGTAGGAGCGGGAGATAGTTTTAAAACCTATCTTTAAAGAAATGGGAGTTATAACTTGTAGAACGGCAATTATATTTTGCTTATGTGGTGTCAATATTCATATTATATATCAATTTGTTCAGTTCATTTTCAAAGTGGAAAAGAAATTACTTAATGTTGACATCTTAAGTAAATGATAAATCCGTTACGGTAACGATATAATGATTTTTACTGTTTTTAGGGAGTAGGTGGGCTATTTTATTGCATTTTTAAATCATTTTGAAACTGTGTAATATGTGTATGTTGTAAAGTCAAAGGTAATTTTATAACTATGTATGGCACATTATGTTCAGCTATTTTCTATGATTTTAGCGGTCAGAGTAGGTGCACTTTATCCCCGATAGGAGCTTTGTATTATATATCTTTTTTTATTAAATACACTAAATTATAACTTTTTGCTGCTAGCATAAGGCACTTTAGCTTTGTCGCTGAAAAATGTAATGCACTTTATATTTTGCTGCTAATAACATAAGACACTTTAGCTTTGTCGTTGAAAATCTAATGCACTTTATATCCTGCTGCTAATAGTTACAGACAATCTGTAAAAATGTTATTGGTTGTTTTTCTTTTTGCTGCTAATTGTCATCGAAAAACTGTTAATATTTGCTGCTAGCACATTGCACATTGGTTTTGGTGACGCTGAAAAATTTAATGCACTTTATATTTTGCTGCTAATAGCATCAGACACTTTAGGTTTGTCGCTGAAAAATGTAATGCACTTTATATTTTGCTGCTAATAGCATAAGACACTTTAGCTTTGTCGCTGAAAATCTAATGCACTTTATATCTTGTTGCTAATAGTTACAGACAATCTGTAAAAGTGCTTTTTCTTTTTGCTGTTAATTGTCATTGCAAAACTGTTTATAATTGCTGCTAGCACATTGCACATTAGTTTTGGTAACGTGAGCACATTGCACTTTATTCAGTTATCGTGAACTGCTATTGACAAATGGACAATATTTGCTGTTAGCATAATGCATTTTAGTCCCTAACTGGAAAATGGTTAAACAATTGTTGATCAAATTATGGAAAGGCACTGTATCCATATATGTTCAATCAGACTTTGTGCGTGATATGTACTTTTTTGTAATGATTTTAATTAATCAACAAATAAACAATTACTTACTTACAGGGGACAAGACCCTAAAATAACAAACTTCTGTACTAAATGCAGTACCATACAAGTAAGCTAAATGTAAACAATCTCTTCAATAAATTAAAAGGTGCAAATTTGTCTAACGAAGATAAATAGCAGCACATTGGAAAACCAAGGCTCACAATTAGTAAGAAATAAGACCATAAACAGTAATAAACTGTGGAAAGAAACATTAAACAGATGTGAATAAAAAGTTCCAAGAAACAGTGATGTAACTCTGGTGAGCGGTATTTCACCCGATCCATTACAGAGACAGTAGTTAGAGATAAAGATGGTCTCTAATATGTGGATGCATTAAAGCAATTGCTGATGGCCAAACATATGAATCCTCTGCGGTAGACTAATGCCAACTGTAGTATTGTAGTTGGTGACAAACCGAGGCTGATGCCACTTAAACTGTACTCATGTTGTTCACCTTGGTAAGGTCACACAGATAGGATGTCCAAATGCCTGCATGGTCCTTAGATAGCTCCAGTGAAAAACAAACGAGAACACGGCACACTCCAGCATTGCAAAATCCGAGGAGGCTGATGAATCTCCAGCAGGTGCTGACACTCTTACTCGCAACAGAGTGAAGAGTAAAGTCAGGCATCCAAGATGGCGGCACACAGGGATAGAGAGCACCAGATGGCTCATGCCGCATGCGTGCTCTTCGAACACACAGTACAACGTAAGAGGAAACTTGAAAATGGCAGGAGCAGGCGAAGACATCACAGGAGCTTCACGAGACGCCAGACAAAGGTAAGGTAAGCACGCTCTGGCCATCATCACACGGACTGTGGCTGATTCAAAAGCTGCTTAAGGTAACGGCAAACAGCAATCCTTAACCCTTTGCATGCTCGTGACGGAACCGTTCCGTCACGAGCCTCAGGTGGGCTGTGCTGGTGATGGAACGGTTCAGTCACGGCCCGCTCGCCGCGCCTGCGCGGCGCGCATTCTGTGCCTGCGCTCACGTTCTAAAGAGCGGGCGGGCCGTGACGGAACAGTTCCGTCACAAACACAGCTCACCCTAGGGCCGTGACGGAGCGGTTCCATCATGAGTACGGGAGCGCCGCGCGGCCCCGCCTCCCCCTTAGCGCCGCGGCAGAATAGCCGCCGCAGCTAAGGAGTTAAGCACAGTAAAAGGGGCACTCTCTAAATAAAGAAGAGTGGAACCTCTCTTTGCCACACAAACAATAGTCCGCATCAGTATAGCCTTAAATCACGGACCACTTAATCAAGTGCAGCTCTTAACGCAGTGGCAGAGGTTTGCCAGGCTTTGTAGAAGGGAAGTATGAAGTCTTGCTAGACACTGTAAAGAAAATAATAATAATCACGCTCTGACAGTGACTGCAGGTCACTGCACAAATAAGGATGTACGTAAACTCCCAATGTCCATGTTCCTAGTTTTAAGAAAGGTCAAACGCTCTACACAGGCTGTCTAGGTAGGAAGGACACGGGTGGGGTAGGTAAGATCATTCATTTCCTTCAAGTTGCAAGCTTCTTTAGGACAAATTTCTTTAGAAGTTTCCAGTAGTGCAGATCATTATCAGTTTTTTTAGTAACAGGACTCAGGTTTCCACAGTAGTTTCAAATGTAGTTCAAATTCCAACACATGCAAGTTGTTATCCCATCCTCGTCTCCAAAATGTTGTGGGTAAATGGAGTCCAGAAGTAGCCACAGTAGTAGGTTACAACAAGGTGATTTATTGTTCCAGTTACATTAGATGAAGATGGTAAATAAGATGGTAAGTAGATCGCTGATAACCCCACCAGGAGCAGCCTCCCTGCTGCTCAGCCTGCACACACCAACTGACACTCAGCACATCACCAGTCACCCAAGAATTACATGACATCACCACACATTCCAACACTCATCCTGGCTGAGCAATAGAGAAGAAATGACTAAGAGAAAGGAGAGGTGACAATCAAGTCACAACAAAAACCTTTTCAGCCGAAGACCTCAAAAGCTCCAGAGCTTTAGCGCGACCAACTGGCTCTCGCATATCAGATCATGGCAGCGACTAAAGTTTCAACTGGTCCCACATGGGGAAGAGTTTCTTCAGAAAAATGACTTTGAGACTTTGAATATTTGTTGTACTTTTCAACTTCCAGGCTTCAGTGAGACCAATATCATTAGTGTATCCGACCCGCATTGCAAGTGGCCTCACTCCCAGTCTAATGTGACCTTTGTCTACCATTTGCGCTTCACACTTTTTGGTGCTATATCCCTTCAAATCTTTAGAAATTCATCTATACAGGTCCCCTTATTGGATTTTTACTATTCGGATGTCATTTTCTTCATGAAATTTTACGCTATTTTTTTTTCAAAAGGGAGTGGGATTTTATTCTGTTGAGGCTGAATACCCTCACGGGTGATTAGCCATGCTATACAAATCCAGATTGATTGATTTTTGCCTTTTTATTTGTATTTGTACCTCTAAATGCTTTGCACATTTTTGTTAAGTCTGTCGGTACTGTGCCCTAGCTATCAGGGATTGAGCTCTGGTTTGAATTATTGAAAATTTTGAACGGAGCTAACAGGATAGTCTATTATTACTTGTGGTGAACCCCAACCCACACCAATTAATAAACCACATTTTTACAAAGGATGTATGAAAGGGGTGGTGCCCACTAATGTGGGAGTCACTGTAGATATGCCCTGAGATCTCAAATGCAACAAAACATGAAAAGAATTGGCAGAACACTCCTGAAGTCACAATAGCATTGAATTATGAAACAGCAGTAAATCATAAAAAGAATTACCTTGAACACACTCTCACCCATCCCCTTTTCTCACAAAGGAAAGGATGCAAGCACACCGCACACTATACTGTACGAATACCATGAACTACCGTTGCAGGCAACACACATACACACTCCTATAAACCTGAAAAGGAAAGAATTTCAGGTAATACGCACTACCCAGTAAACTGTAAGGCGTGCAAACCTATAACGTACTCAGGCAAACACGTATACTATGCACCTGATGTGACCTCCTGTCTCAGGCAATGCATATACTACATCATAGACAGTAAAGCAAACAGACCTATAGTGCAACAAAGTGTTCGCTGTACACCTGACAAGGAAAAATGTCTTAGGCAAAACAACAGTACGTAAAAAAACAAACTGTGGCTCAGTGAACCGTATAATGCAAAAACTGCGCTGTACACCTGACAAAACAAAATGTCTCAGGCAAAACCACAATACGTAGAAAACTCTTCACGCAGCATAAGGGTAGATAACCCTGTAACTCAGTATACCATGCAGTACCAGGGGACAAATAATTTTGAATGCCCAAACATAGTAGATGAAGTGAAGAGTAAAACGGTCTATACAAATTCAATTAACTTAACCGTTGCTCTGCTGTCAGAAATAATGGATAAAGATGAACTGAGGAGAGAAAAAAAACTTCTGGTCTATAGCTAACTCCTTTGATAAAATGTTAGTCCAACCTTATCTGCTTTTTCATTTAAAACCCTTGATCAAAAATAAATTTATGTTATTAAGGTTTGGCATATATCCAACTAAAGATGGAACCCCAAAATGGGAGTATAAATGGTCATCGAATATTTGTAGGCTTTGTGGGCTGTGTGAGGAAACTTTGCTGCACATCGTAACGTTATGTCCAAAAAAGTTGTAGGAGCGGGAGATAGTTTTAAAACCTATCTTTAAAGAAATGGGAGTTATAACTTGTAGAACGGCAATTATATTTTGCTTATGTGGTGTCAATATTCATATTATATATCAATTTGTTCAGTTCATTTTCAAAGTGGAAAAGAAATTACTTAATGTTGACATCTTAAGTAAATGATAAATCCGTTACGGTAACGATATAATGATTTTTACTGTTTTTAGGGAGTAGGTGGGCTATTTTATTGCATTTTTAAATCATTTTGAAACTGTGTAATATGTGTATGTTGTAAAGTCAAAGGTAATTTTATAACTATGTATGGCACATTATGTTCAGCTATTTTCTATGATTTTAGCGGTCAGAGTAGGTGCACTTTATCCCCGATAGGAGCTTTGTATTATATATCTTTTTTTATTAAATACACTAAATTATAACTTTTTGCTGCTAGCATAAGGCACTTTAGCTTTGTCGCTGAAAAATGTAATGCACTTTATATTTTGCTGCTAATAACATAAGACACTTTAGCTTTGTCGTTGAAAATCTAATGCACTTTATATCCTGCTGCTAATAGTTACAGACAATCTGTAAAAATGTTATTGGTTGTTTTTCTTTTTGCTGCTAATTGTCATCGAAAAACTGTTAATATTTGCTGCTAGCACATTGCACATTGGTTTTGGTGACGCTGAAAAATTTAATGCACTTTATATTTTGCTGCTAATAGCATCAGACACTTTAGGTTTGTCGCTGAAAAATGTAATGCACTTTATATTTTGCTGCTAATAGCATAAGACACTTTAGCTTTGTCGCTGAAAATCTAATGCACTTTATATCTTGTTGCTAATAGTTACAGACAATCTGTAAAAGTGCTTTTTCTTTTTGCTGTTAATTGTCATTGCAAAACTGTTTATAATTGCTGCTAGCACATTGCACATTAGTTTTGGTAACGTGAGCACATTGCACTTTATTCAGTTATCGTGAACTGCTATTGACAAATGGACAATATTTGCTGTTAGCATAATGCATTTTAGTCCCTAACTGGAAAATGGTTAAACAATTGTTGATCAAATTATGGAAAGGCACTGTATCCATATATGTTCAATCAGACTTTGTGCGTGATATGTACTTTTTTGTAATGATTTTAATTAATCAACAAATAAACAATTACTTACTTACAGGGGACAAGACCCTAAAATAACAAACTTCTGTACTAAATGCAGTACCATACAAGTAAGCTAAATGTAAACAATCTCTTCAATAAATTAAAAGGTGCAAATTTGTCTAACGAAGATAAATAGCAGCACATTGGAAAACCAAGGCTCACAATTAGTAAGAAATAAGACCATAAACAGTAATAAACTGTGGAAAGAAACATTAAACAGATGTGAATAAAAAGTTCCAAGAAACAGTGATGTAACTCTGGTGAGCGGTATTTCACCCGATCCATTACAGAGACAGTAGTTAGAGATAAAGATGGTCTCTAATATGTGGATGCATTAAAGCAATTGCTGATGGCCAAACATATGAATCCTCTGCGGTAGACTAATGCCAACTGTAGTATTGTAGTTGGTGACAAACCGAGGCTGATGCCACTTAAACTGTACTCATGTTGTTCACCTTGGTAAGGTCACACAGATAGGATGTCCAAATGCCTGCATGGTCCTTAGATAGCTCCAGTGAAAAACAAACGAGAACACGGCACACTCCAGCATTGCAAAATCCGAGGAGGCTGATGAATCTCCAGCAGGTGCTGACACTCTTACTCGCAACAGAGTGAAGAGTAAAGTCAGGCATCCAAGATGGCGGCACACAGGGATAGAGAGCACCAGATGGCTCATGCCGCATGCGTGCTCTTCGAACACACAGTACAACGTAAGAGGAAACTTGAAAATGGCAGGAGCAGGCGAAGACATCACAGGAGCTTCACGAGACGCCAGACAAAGGTAAGGTAAGCACGCTCTGGCCATCATCACACGGACTGTGGCTGATTCAAAAGCTGCTTAAGGTAACGGCAAACAGCAATCCTTAACCCTTTGCATGCTCGTGACGGAACCGTTCCGTCACGAGCCTCAGGTGGGCTGTGCTGGTGATGGAACGGTTCAGTCACGGCCCGCTCGCCGCGCCTGCGCGGCGCGCATTCTGTGCCTGCGCTCACGTTCTAAAGAGCGGGCGGGCCGTGACGGAACAGTTCCGTCACAAACACAGCTCACCCTAGGGCCGTGACGGAGCGGTTCCATCATGAGTACGGGAGCGCCGCGCGGCCCCGCCTCCCCCTTAGCGCCGCGGCAGAATAGCCGCCGCAGCTAAGGAGTTAAGCACAGTAAAAGGGGCACTCTCTAAATAAAGAAGAGTGGAACCTCTCTTTGCCACACAAACAATAGTCCGCATCAGTATAGCCTTAAATCACGGACCACTTGATCAAGTGCAGCTCTTAACGCAGTGGCAGAGGTTTGCCAGGCTTTGTAGAAGGGAAGTATGAAGTCTTGCTAGACACTGTAAAGAAAATAATAATAATCACGCTCTGACAGTGACTGCAGGTCACTGCACAAATAAGGATGTACGTAAACTCCCAATGTCCATGTTCCTAGTTTTAAGAAAGGTCAAACGCTCTACACAGGCTGTCTAGGTAGGAAGGACACGGGTGGGGTAGGTAAGATCATTCATTTCCTTCAAGTTGCAAGCTTCTTTAGGACAAATTTCTTTAGAAGTTTCCAGTAGTGCAGATCATTATCAGTTTTTTTAGTAACAGGACTCAGGTTTCCACAGTAGTTTCAAATGTAGTTCAAATTCCAACACATGCAAGTTGTTATCCCATCCTCGTCTCCAAAATGTTGTGGGTAAATGGAGTCCAGAAGTAGCCACAGTAGTAGGTTACAACAAGGTGATTTATTGTTCCAGTTACATTAGATGAAGATGGTAAATAAGATGGTAAGTAGATCGCTGATAACCCCACCAGGAGCAGCCTCCCTGCTGCTCAGCCTGCACACACCAACTGACACTCAGCACATCACCAGTCACCCAAGAATTACATGACATCACCACACATTCCAACACTCATCCTGGCTGAGCAATAGAGAAGAAATGACTAAGAGAAAGGAGAGGTGACAATCAAGTCACAACAAAAACCTTTTCAGCCGAAGACCTCAAAAGCTCCAGAGCTTTAGCGCGACCAACTGGCTCTCGCATATCAGATCATGGCAGCGACTAAAGTTTCAACTGGTCCCACATGGGGAAGAGTTTCTTCAGAAAAATGACTTTGAGACTTTGAATATTTGTTGTACTTTTCAACTTCCAGGCTTCAGTGAGACCAATATCATTAGTGTATCCGACCCGCATTGCAAGTGGCCTCACTCCCAGTCTAATGTGACCTTTGTCTACCATTTGCGCTTCACACTTTTTGGTGCTATATCCCTTCAAATCTTTAGAAATTCATCTATACAGGTCCCCTTATTGGATTTTTACTATTCGGATGTCATTTTCTTCATGAAATTTTACGCTATTTTTTTTTCAAAAGGGAGTGGGATTTTATTCTGTTGAGGCTGAATACCCTCACGGGTGATTAGCCATGCTATACAAATCCAGATTGATTGATTTTTGCCTTTTTATTTGTATTTGTACCTCTAAATGCTTTGCACATTTTTGTTAAGTCTGTCTGTACTGTGCCCTAGCTATCAGGGATTGAGCTCTGGTTTGAATTATTGAAAATTTTGAATGGAGCTAACAGGATAGTCTATTATTACTTGTGGTGAACCCCAACCCACACCAATTAATAAACCACATTTTTACAAAGGATGTATGAAAGGGGTGGTGCCCACTAATGTGGGAGTCACTGTAGATATGCCCTGAGATCTCAATTACAGTTGCAATCTATTGATCCGAAATGGACATCTGAGTAGAGATGGTATCCTTTTGGAATCATGTTGGGCAGCCTCAGAGAAGCAGGTTGTGGTCAGAGGGTCTCCTGCCTGCTTGCCCTATGTTTCCAAATTAGAAACATTTGTTTTAAAAGCAGCATCTGCCCCTTAATGGATATTGACTACTTTGAAACAAAAATGCTTGGGAAAGCAAATGCGTGGATGATGGTCTGTGGTCCTTTTCAGGCTGTGCCATCCTTGCATTTACAGCCTTTCACGGAGGTCACAAATTGCAGTCTGTCTAATTAATATTCAGGGTAGGTTGTTTTGCACCCCATGTGAATTTTCAGTTTGCAATGCTACATAGCTTGCATCACAAATTGCACACCCATACTTACTCAGATCGGTGTGTAAATTGTACATCCTGTTTTAAGAATGGGTCTTAGTACAACACACCTTATTCCTTTTAGTTGATCTAGAGAAGTATCTTTCAGTACCCTGTTTTTGCTTTTCTCTGAATGTCAAGGGGGCAGACACAACACAAGCCTGCTCTGCTGCTTTCCACAACATCTACTCTAGCATCTGTAAAAACAAGCATGATTCGCTGTGCAACGAAAAAATAAAAATGTAATCACTTCTATTTGTGCTGCTGCTAGTTATCTATGAAGAAGCAGGTAAACATAGTTTCATCCACCTGCTTTCACACCCTATGCATGCCCACAAGATTTTCAGGTGGCTCCCAAACAACACCAGAAGGGCCCCATCCCCAGCAGGCTGGACTACAGGAATAGTCTTACGTAGGAATTACTACACGTCTTCTGAAGAGACTACAGACCATACAAAATTCAGGGGCAAGAATCATCCTCGACCTCCCCAGATGGACTCACATCACTTTGCTCCTCAAGAAGCTACACTGGCTCCCAATTCAGAATAGATGTGAATTCAAAATATCAACCCACGCATACAGAGCCCTGCACAACAAAGGACCAGCATACATTAACAAATGAATGATCTTCCACCTTCCGACCAGACACCTGCGGTCCACCTCCCTCTACCTCGCAGACATTTCCTGATCCACCAAGGCAACTGCACAGGACGCTTCTTCTTTCACCTGGGGACCAGAGCCTGGAATGACTTTCCCCTGCACCTGATGAATGCCTCATCGCTCCGGGAATTCAGTAAAGATCTCCAGACCTGGCTGTTCGAATTAATAGAGCACGGCAAAGCAGCTAGCAACTCAAGTACCTTGAGACTCTCATTGGTGATTTGCCATCTTTAATAAATCCTGATTGATTGACTGAATGAATGCCATCTGCTATCCCTATCCTCTGTCTCTCAGATTCTAAGACATGTCAGAATTTCAGAATCTTCACTAACTTTATTTCTGGCAATTCAAGGATCTTCTCTCTGCCCTAAGACAAGCCTGCATGCGTTGTTTTTATGGTAGTATGGATTACATAGAAAAACAATTTAATGGAATACTATTACTGAGAAACCATTTAATCTAAATGGTTTAATGGATATTTTCAGGATGAATGGAATTTACTATTTCATAGAAAGCAATCAAGAGAACGTCTTTCTTCCCAAAATTGGCTTCTGCATACCTATTTTTTAAAGTGTAAATGAAATGGTTGCAAGTTTTATTTATTCAGAAACGTCTTAGTCAAAGGCATTTCTTTCAATTCCTTATGTCATTAAGTTGGAGTCATTTAACTCACATAACCTTTACCACCCCTAAACACCATCCATTTCTGCCCTCCAAAAATGCCTCCCCACTCTTAAACGACACCCATCCCTGATCCCTAACCTCAACCAATCTCTGAACCCTAAAAGCCCTTTCTAACCCTAATCTCCACCCATCTCTAAACCCTTAAAGCCCCTTCTACTCATAAACTCATCTCATTACCTCTAAACTCCACCTATTTCTGAACCCGAATTGCTTCCTTTTACGCTTAAACCCCACCCATCCCTGATCCCTTAAAACCCCACACCGCCCCTAAACTCCACTCATCCCTGAACCCTGATGCAAAATGACCCATTCATGACCCGTAAATCCTCTACCACCCCTAAACTCCACCATTACGAACCTTAAAAATCATTTCTGCCTATAAACTCTACCCATCACTAAACCTTAAAAAAAAATAACTGGCCCTAAACCACACTCATCCGTAAAACCTAAAAAACCTCAACATCCTTACACGTGACCTATTACAAAACCCTAAAAAAAATCACCACCTCTAAACTCTACTCATCTGTGAATATTAATTCTTCACCACGCTAAACTCCACACATGCCTGATCTCTTTATAACTTCACCAATTCTAAACTCCACCCATCCCTGAACCCTAAAAATCCTCACTGCTCTAAACATCACACAGGAGTGTGATTTTGGATGTTTCCTAAAAAGTGTCTTTCCTTTACAAAAGTTCCTTTTATTTTCTATTTATATGCATCTCCTTAAAATTGACATTACTTAAAATGGGCTTTCCATGATTTGGTTTCCTCCAATGTAGTTTCTCAGTTTTTGTTTTCCCATTCATTTGCATATATCATGCTTTTACGTATGCATTACTAATGCCACAATTTACCAAGAAAGGCGATCTATGCACTGCAGGACTTTAAGAGAACAGTCTTTCACATGGCATTAAAGAAAAGTACCTTCAAGTGTGTTACATGATGTGCATTAATCTTGTTTAATCAAAACCTAGAAAACTTAAACGTTTTATAGTTTTAACAAATGGGTAAAGTGAAGAACACAAATAGATAAAAAGAAGATAAGACATAATGCAGAATTTAACTGAGTGACAGAGAAAAGACTGTAACATAATTCCAAAGTCTCATTGCAGCCCAAAGTGCTCCATATAAATGACCATGCTTGTCTTTTTTTATCACAATCCTCATTAAAGTTGTTTTAATCAGCATTTAAACCATTTGGTATCAAGTTGCTTGTGTCCGAGGTTTTTAACCAATTATTGAACGTAAAGATATGCAGTGTATTTTAAGCTTGACAAATCTGAGCTTTCCCCAAGAGTTTCAGGCCACAGATTTCCATCTACGCACTTAGACAGCCTTAGGGCACACGCATCATTGTAAATACAGGTCGCAAAGGGTCAGATTCACAGAATTTTTGCATTTGGGATGCATCAATGCAATCTCGCAATTTAGGCAATTGCTAATTTTGAAATTACCTAAATCCAATGCACGATGCACTTTAAAATTGCGATTTCGCAATTGGGGATCGCAAATTACCATCATTTTAAAGTTAACGGTAATTTCCGAAAACTTTGAAAAATGCACAAAAGTGCAGTTTTCAAAGTGCCTTGTTGCACACACACTTGCTCTTGGGGCCTGTGTGTGCACAACATGTGATCACAAGCAAATGTCACAGGTGCATCAGGGAGCCTTTTGGCCCCCTTGCACCCTTGAAATTGCATGCACAAATTGTGAGTACCTATTTGGTACTCGCAAATTGGGCATGCAATTCCCATTCATTCGTATGGACCTATAGACCCATAGGAATGAATGGGAAGTTATTCCTTAATTGCGGATCGCAATTTGCAAATTGCTTTTTTTTTTAATATAATTTATTTTTTTATGCAAGGAACAGACAAGATACAGAGACAATAAACAATACAGTTGCACCACCAGCAATACAATTAGATCATATGAGCACATCGAAGGATAACAAGCAAAAAGGTATAACAAAGCACCAGAATTTGTAAGAACATACAAGACACTTTATATAAGACAATAAGGAAAAAAGATTGCAGTTGATATTTCAAAAAATATCCCCCCAAACGAAATAAAAAGAACAAACATCAAATGGCCGAATAGGAGCAATACTACAATCAATTAAATCCATTCAGATATAGGGGGTCCATATTTTTAACCCTCTACTTCTATTGCGAATACTCTTAGTTTTGAGTATAGCAACTTCAATGTTGTACATAGATAATAACTGGGCCCTCCAGAAAGAGAATAACGGGGGATCTGGAGATATCCAATTCTTAGTAATACAGGCACGCAGAACCACCATACAAATAAAAAGAAAAGCAGCACGTGCCTCCGGTATAGTTAGAGCATTTGAATCAGTGCCTAACATAACCAGCTCTGCAGAAATGCAAATTGGGGGGCCAAGTATTTCTATCAAAAACTGTTGAATAGAACTGCGAGCTTAGGGCATAAAAAGAACATATGTGGCACATCGGCAGCATAACAGCCACATCTGCTGCAGCTGGCCGCAGCTCCAGTACTCCATTTGGAGACTTTCCTGGGAGAATAATACAAATCATACAAAACCATATAATGTTGTGCCCGCATCCTCCCGGAAATCAAAACATCATTAGGCAGAGAAATAGAGGTATGAAGGTCAATTGTCACTACATCTAATCTAGTTCTCCATTTATCTTGGCATTGCTCTAAATCCTCTGGGAGTATCAAAATTAAATTAGAATTAAAAAAAACAATGGGGAATCCTTTTCCAATCCCCTCTATCAGAGGGCATATCTTGAACCGAATGTTGTATTGCCCCAACAGCCCATAATAGCAACGCATTTGTAAGAATTTTAAAAAATCCTTCTTATGTACACTAAATTTACGTTGTATCTCAATGAAAGATAGTGGTTGAAGATCTTGAAACAAATCACCTAAATTACTAATACCTAGCTGGTGCCAGCTCCTGGTTGTTGCATCTCGAAAAATACTGGGAAAGATTACCGCTGCATCAAAAGGAGTGTAACGATTTATTTGAGGAAGCCCTCAATAACGCTTGATTTGCCTCCAAATTGAAAATGCAGCAATCAGAACCTTAAACTTAGTTTTTTTTATAATAACTAGGTTCAAGTATTTTCAACAGACACCCATTGGCCTCCTCTCCAATAGCAAATTTGTATATTGAGGGGTTATGACATGGTAATGATTTGGTTTTTTTGCCTACAACTAAAGGTGAGATAAATTGCAGGACAGATGCCCAATAATAAAATAAAAATACGGAATACCCCATCACCCACTGGATCTAGGAAGTGCCATTTTTTTGAAAGCCCTTCTATGCCGTTTGTAGCCCCACAAAAATCTTGAGGAGATATTTTCCAGTCTTTTAAGACAAGTTAAAGGAAGTTCTAATGGGATGGATCTGAATGGATAAAGAAGTTTGGGGAGAACCATCATTTTTAAGACATTTGCTCTTCCATGTAATGATAAGTGAAGATGATTGAGACGCTCTAAGGTAGAATTGATTTTATCTAAAACTGGATTAATATCAATCTCAGGAATCTTACTAACTGATGAGGTAATTTTGATCCCTAGATATGCTGCCTCTGTTACCACCGTTATATCTCTCGGAGAGTCACCCCCCACATACAAAATCTGAGTCTTATTTATATTTAACTTGTACCCGGAGAAATTACCAAACTCCTTCGCCAAGGCTTCTACAGTTGACAACGCAGACGGGAGATCAGTGGTTATGACAACAATATCGTCTGCATAAGCAAGGGCTCTATATTCAACCTCACATATTCTAACTGGTTTGATATGTATACATTCTGTTAATTTCACCCAAAAAAAATCAATATATAACGCAAATAATAAAGGTGACGTAGGGCAGCCTTGCCTTGTGCCACGTAAGATCGGGAAGAGGTCCGATTCTATTCTAGCTAGGCGAATAGATGCCTTTGGAGCCAGGTACAAGGTTTTAATTGCCTGGAGGATTCGTGGCCCGAACCCCTTCAAGCGTAGCACCTTCCAAAGGTAAGGCCAGGCAACCCTGTCGAATGCCTTCTCGGCATCCAACAGGTTCACGCCTATAGGGGTTTTAGTCACCTCTGCCCAATCCATCAAAGCAATTACTCGCCGCACATGATCTGTCGTATCACGACCAGGCTTAAAACCATGTTGTAGATGTGATACTAAAGAAGAGATCATTGAGGAAAGTCGAGTAGCTAAGATTTTAGAATAGAGCTTACTGTCAGCGTTAATTAAAGATATTGGCCTGTATGAGGATGGTAGCAAAGAAGGTTTATCTTTCTTTAGAAACACCGTTATTATTGACTTTTGCCAGGAAACCGGAGGTGAACCTCTTTGTGCAGTAACACAGACTTCCAACAAATATTCCTTCAAGATTGAGAAGAAGGTTCGAAAAAAGTCCAAAGGAATCCCGTCAGGGCCAACCGCTTTCCCGACCGCTAAAGATGAAATGGCCGATTCAAGTTCCTGTGCGGTATAATCCTCCTCTAGAACTTCCCTCTGTATAACAGTAAGTTTGGGGATTTCTTGATCCCTCATAAACTCAGCGACCTCATCTGCAGTGTCGGGGGAATCCTCATTTAAGTAAAGATTACTATAAAATTCCTTAAATGTTCCCAAGATTTTTTCGGGCTCGGTATGAATTAGACCGTTAGCGTCTTGTATAGCATCTACTTTCCTAGCCACTGCCTTCTGTCTTAACCGTTTAGCTAATAGTCGTCCTGAATTTTCCCCAACCTCGTACATATCAGCACGGTTCAATCGCTATTTGAGCAGCTAGTTTCTCAGCATAACATTCATATATTTTCATTTTTTGAACAGCAAGGTCACGCACCTGCTGTTCATGTTCTTGATTGGAGGTGTTAGTTTGCATCAATGCCAGCTCTAAATCACGCAATTTGGTGAATTCCTTATCTTGTTTAGCCCTGAACTTACGCTGCTTATTAGTAGAGAAACTTAATGTTTCCCCACGGACTCCCGCTTTGAAAGCGTCCCAGACTATGCCCACTGAAGCGGAGCCAGAGCTGAACTCAAACAACTCTGGAATCCATTTGGCCATGTGTTGTAAATACGTCTGATCCACCAGTAGCTGGCGATCGAAAGTTCATGAGCTCCTGTTGGAGTGAGACAAAATATGGAATGCTAATTCAAGAATAACAGTGTTGTGATCTGAAATGATTTGGGGGAAAATATCCATTTTGGCACTGGTTAATAGTTCTATAGGGCAAAAAAATAATCAATACCGACATGCTTTTGATGTGGGCCAGAAAAAAAAGTATAACCCAGAGTTCCTGAATTTTTTAGCCACCAAACATCCACTAACCCAAACTCGTTAATAATGCCCTTAGTGGCTTTAAAGACCTTGTGCTTTCTACCAAAATAGCAACTATTGTTACAAATATCAAAATGTCCAGATAAATGCATGTTAAAATATCCACAAATCACAAGAGGAGAGGGCCATGAAGCAAGCTCGATACTGATATCATTAAACATTTCTGGGTCTTCTAAATTAGGACCGTATATAGAACATAAGGTAATTGGAGAGTTATTGACCCTCAATTCAACAATCACCCATCGTCCGTGCTGATCCGCTTTAGCGCGTTTACACTCTCCCCAGCCATATTTTTTTTAAATTGCTACCCCTCTTGTTGTTGATCCCTGTCGAGTACAGGCCACAAGTTCAAAACCCAAATCTTTCAAACAAGCCCTATTGTTCCAAACAATATGTGTTTCTTGAACACAAAGAAGCTGTACCCCCATATTTTTGAGAATCTGTGCCATAACCCCCCTTTTCTTTCTATTGTTCAGCCCACAGACACTCCAAGAACAAATAGAGAATTTAACCATTGTCAAAGAGAAAACGAGTAGACAGTGCTAACAATTTATTATTACGGCATCTCGGTTGCATTTTTAAATAATGACATGATTTCCAAACTCTGTTCCTTCTGTTCCTTGCCCCCTGAACCCCTGCCCACCTCCTCAACCCAATGAACCTCCCACCCCTCAACACCCCTCCCCCCAACAACCCACCAAACCCACCCCTGTGAGGCAGAGGGACTGGAATGTCCCTATGTGTGGTGGAAAGAAAGGAGTGGGCGCTCTCCTACCACCCCATCCCCCCTGCAATAACTATAAATCCTCCACTAGAAAAGAAACAGTGAAAGAAAAAAAAATCTGAAAAAAAGGGAGGTATTAACAAAAAGAAGACAAGAAGACACTTCATATGTAGCCATATGTGACCAGGTAATAGGAACAGGATACAAAAGCAGATTAGAGAATATCTAAGAACTCCTTCGCCTTAACCTCGAATGTAAAAAACACTGTTTTACCTCTGGAGAGGACCTTAAGCTTAGCGGGGTTTCATAAAAATGCCTGTGCCCCTTTTTCCCTGGAAATTTGAAATAAGTTGACGGAGGTGCCATCTTCGTTGTACCGTTGCCTGACAGTAATCTGTCCGGACAAAAAAATCGCAACCTTTTGCCTTACGTTTACGATCAGGTCGGGCCAGGTCATATAATTGCTCACGTAATAAAAAATTATTAAGGCAAATAAGAATTGCCCTTGGTTTATTTTCAGCACCCCTCGGCCCCGCCCGAACCTGAAAGGGGAATCTATGAACCCTTTGGAGCACCCTTTCCCATTTCCACTCCTTTAGCTCAGGGAAGGCTTCCATACAGAGTTCAGTAACAAACTGTCGGATATCTTTCCCCTCCAAGCCTTCAGGAACCCCCAGTATTCGGAGGTTATTTCTCCTCGCCCTGTTTTCCATGTCACTCAATTTCCAGCTAATATCATCACAAACTGAGTGCAAGGCTGAGACATCGGCTTTACAAAAAGAAAAGTCATCCTCAATTGTAGAGATTTTATTTTCAGCCTCAGCCACTCTAGTAGAGAGTTCAGAGCTTGTCTTTGCGATACGACGCACTAAGTTCTGCAGTTTCCGCACTGCACTATGAATACGGAGACTCTCCGCCTTCGTCTCCTCCCGATGCATCATGATGGCCTGATATATTGTGAGGAGAGTGATCCTGCTACCCGTGTCGTCAAGGGGGAGACTTTGACTTGCTGCAACCCCATTCACATCCGAAGAAGACCCCTGATCAGTGAAAGCCTGTAGTGGTATAGTGTTGCCAACCTCCTGAACAGTTAGTACCGTATTGTCCCCCCCCCCGGTGAGCTTGAGAAATTTTCCTCCTCCTCCTCCAAGAGGGCAGAACTTGCTAGGCTTCGATCATCTGCCCAGTCAAGGTCCAAATCACCCTCACCCTCACCATCACCCTCACCCTCTGATAACACCGAAACATCAGACATTGAATAAAACTTCCCTCCTGAGTCTCAAGAATCTAGGTCGTTCATGATTTCTTTTTCAAAGGAGGATTCGCCAATTCGGGCGATGCCCTTGTATCATAGTCAGTGGGAGCTGATTCAAAACTGGGTGGGTCAGGAGCATTGCAGGCCAAAGGAGGAGAGTTCCCCGCTAATGTATCAGCACTAGTAGTCGGTAGCTCAGCCACCACCAACAATGCATTTTTATCCTCTCTCAACAGATTCTTCTTCTTATTCTTATTAAAAATAGAAGGAATTGTTACCTTTATGCTTTGCGTAGACTCATTAGAATCAAGTGCCGCTGAGGATCCAACTGAAGAGGTTGAGGCAGGGGAAGCTGCATGATTCCCAGTCCCGTGAAGGCAATTATCACCATTCTTTAATCTATCTATTTTCTTCCCAATCTGCGGATGAGTATCCATGCTTCCAGAACTAGGTAATAACTCCCCTGGAGTATTTGCAGCAGCCGCCGCCCTTGTAGTCGCTCCTTTTGAGATTGTGTTGGAGCCTGTGTTCTTTGATCTCATTATGTGTGCTTCGCTACCCCGCTCCGGGTTTTGCCAGGAATCCTCCAAATGCACCCTGGTCAAAAAAGCAGCTTGCCTCCAAGTCGCGTTAGTAACCTTGAGAAGGATCTCTTGTTCACAACAGCAAACTACACAAGGGCCTCTACTCCACTCCCTGTTTTGCCAGGAATACTCCAAGTGCACCCTGGTGAAGAAAGCAGCTTGCCGCCAAGTCGCGTTAGTAACCCTGAGAGGGATCTCTTGTTCACAACAGCAAGCTGCACATGAGCCTATTCCACTGCCACGCCTTCTCACATGACCCACAGGCGTCACGCACCTAACACAATAGGTATTGCCGCTCTCACCATCAACGACGCCAGAACCAGAAACGCCCGAAAAGAAACTGGTTGCAAATTGCAATTAAAGAAAATGTAGGAATCACTAATATTTGAGAGAAACCTACATGCATAGGCAATTGTGATTCCATAATTGCGATAACTTAATAATCGCAATTATGGAATTGCAATTGCCTACAATGATACATGTGGCCCTTATTTTTTTTCACCAAAAGTGCTCTTTGTCACTCTTGGAAGGGTAGATGACATTTGGTGCAATACAGCACGGCAACCATAGTTGATGTGCTGCTTTTTTTATCAAAGAGAGAACAAAGACAAACAAAATTGCTTCAATCCAAAAAGGGCAACAGGAATCAGGATTTGTTTTTTACTTTTAGGTTAAAAAGCACTAAGAAAAATTAAAGCACCAATTAGAACCCTTCTTCAAAAGGGTTTATACAAGGGAGAATAAATGCACATTATTCCATATAACTAGTGACCCTGTAGCGACTCAAACCCACCTATTTGGAAATTCCCATAACCAACCTAGCATTTTAAATTAGATGCAGGTTTTCATCACAGGGCTGCTACAATATATGTGGGGAATCTATTTTGCAATCACCGACAATTATTACAAAAGATATAAAAAAAATATGTTATTTCTCTAAGTTAAAAACAGTCAAATAATTCACTGCATGCAATTTGTTAAAATATTTTCTTCATACAAAATCAAACAATATCACTTATTTTTAATCATGTTTAATTCAATATCCATAGTATTTACGGAATTTGCCAAAAGACAGTCAGCACCTGTTTGGCGGTGAGGAATCCAGCACTTCTTCAGGGCTGTATAGCAATGATAAAACCACTAAACAGAAAAAACATTATTTTCTTGTTAACCCATATTCTGAACAGTTCTTTTAAAATTCCGTCTAGCAGTGATTTCAAATATTATTTCAAAGGTTTTTTAGCAATACATAATGTTTGTACGGGGCAACCTGGACGTGCCCCATAGGATCAAGGAGTGCAAGGAGGCACTGTGTTTCAGAGTGGACAGATGGGGTCCGGGAGAGTGATAACATACCTGTCCTGGCACTGCTGGATGGCTTGGGCTTAGACCTGGTCTGGACTGGGCTGTGCCACTCTCCTGACCGTGATCCTGGGCCCTGGTGTGAGTGTCCTTGAACCCTACCATACGCTGTGCCAAACTCTGAGTGGCCAGTGAAGAGGTGTGCACTGTGGAGGCCAAAGGAGGCACAATGGTGAGGGATAAAGGGCAGAAGGGGCCAGCCTCACACAAACTGGAGAAGTATGCATTCTGCACCCCAACAATGAGGGATGACTGGGCACAAGATGATCCCCCTGGGGGGCTGCCATAAGATTAACCTGAACCATCCAGGAGGGGCCTGCTGCTAGCCGTGCAAGAGAGCAAAGCAGCGTTGAAACAGAAAATAGATACTGTAGAAATCAACCTCATGTTCCTGCAGGCAGACCTCCAAAAGATGTCCCCTCAGGTGGGGTTGGTAGAGCTGGTGGTGGAGGAGCAAGGAGGGGACATTCCACAGTTGCAGGATGAAGGGATGCACCTTAGAGAGACCACTGCCCACCTGCAAGCACGTGTAGGGGACGTGGAGGGGAGGTCGAGGAGGAATATCATGTGTCTGGTAGGAGTGCCTAAGAAAATAGAAGGCAAGAACATATAAGAATTTGTCAAAAATATACTTCGATCCTTTTTCCGATCACAGCAGCTGTCACCGCAATTTGCAGTGGAGAGGGCCCATGGGGTTCTGGGGGTGCCACCTCGACCGGGGGCAAGACCAATCATTGTGAGACTCTTGAACTATAGCAATCCTGTGGGCCTCAAGACAAAATGGGCCCCTATGGGTGGAGAACACCAAGGCCATAATATTTGCCAATTTTACCCAGGAGGTACAGGCACAATGCAGAACTTTTGATATGACTAAAGCGGAGTTGCGAAAACATAGTCTACGATATATGATGCTCTTCCCGCAAAGCTGAAAATCCTGGCAAAAGAGAAACACTGTTTTTTACACACTTCAAGTGGAGTGTGGGATTGGCTGGAAGGCTGGAGGCCGCTGGTCAGTGGATCAGGGGGAGCAGAGACAACCAACTGAGACCGGTGTACAGGCACCCAGTCCCCAGCTTGGGACAATGTGGGCTGGCAGAAACAGTCGGAGGAGGCAACTGCCCTGGCCTAAGACCTGGGGACGGGCAGGTAAGACTCCTCCTCAGATGGAGACAAGTGGGAGGGTTAGTCTCAGGTGGGGGACTTCTCTAGATAGCACAACCATAGCACACTAACTCACAAAAAAGGTGGGAGTGGTGCACTGTGTTATTGTTCGTTGAGTTTTAGTTTATGGGGTGGGGCGACAGACACTTCAAGCTTTGGGGAAGGTGGGTAGTTTGGGATCCACTGCATGAGGTAGTAGGGTAGGGGGAGTTTGCGGTATATATAGGCATATGAGGGGAGATAAACAGCATGAATGGGCCAGATGGATTGGTTCAAATAGGATGACAACCATGACAGATAGGCCAGTTGATCACAGATTGAGGCTGGACACCCTAGCTTATCCATTCTGGCGAGGTATTGTGAGCCGATTTGTGTATAGGCATTACTACTACTGCAGGAAACACACCTGAAGGGAAACAAATGTGCTTTTCTGGGTCCAGGCTGCTACAAACCGTGTCCCACTCTGGATTCACATCTGGCGCCAGGTGAGTCGGCATCCTGGTGCATGGGTTTCTCCCTCTGACAATCACACAGCACTTGCCAGATTCAGAGGACTGCTGTGCAGCCATATTGGGGAAATGGAATGGTGAAACAATTATGCTGATGTTCTGGTATATTCCCCCTGGGTTGCAGTCCGGTGCTCTTGAGTGGATGGAACAGTGGATTGTTCAGGCCCCACCTGCATTGCTGCTGATCGGGGGACCTCCATCTAACCGTGAGCGCTTACCTAGATAGACTAACTGCCACGGGTACTGCGGGGAGGGAAGATCAAAGACTACGTACTTTTGCCCGAGTACTGGGGCTGCACAACCTATGGAGGGCAAGGTATCCTGACTAACAACAATTCTCATTTGCATCTTCCACCTCCTGGGTGTCTCTGCGGTTGGATTATTTCTTGGTTCCCCACATTCAGGCACGTAGATATCAGGACACAGTCTTCCCACCAAGGGGGATCTCAGATCATTCACCTCTATAGGACACAAACAGACCACGGTCAGTCTCCCACAATGGAGATTGGATGCCTGGTACCTCAGGGATTGGGACAGCTATGTAAAATGACTTCACAGGAAACATAGGCTCTGTGAAGTTAGAGGACACACTGTGGGAGGCATATAAACCAGTAGCGAGGGGATACCGGATCTCTGGGATCTCAGCTTAGGAGGCAAGGGACAAGTAAACTGAGGGATGTCGAGCAATGCTTGTTGCTCGTAGAAGAGAAGCACCTGCCCGCCTCGATGCTAGCGCTGACACACTGCCTCTCAATCCTGCAGGAGGAATACAGGCAGACTGAGGAAGAGGAGGTGAGGAAAAAGCTTAGGGCCACACAACGTAGACTCTACAAAGTGGAAAATAAGATTGGGAAACTCCTGCCATGGCCAGCACACCACGAGGAGGGTCAGAGCTGGGTGAGGGAAGTGGTCACAACAACTGGCTGCACAAAGGACATGCCCTCTAAATAGCGGAGCAGTTTGCAGACCACCTGGAGGCCCAATATTATCCCCAGAGGCAGTGCTTGCGTGGTTTGTGAGGGATCTCCCTGCCCTGGTCCTGCCAGTGGAGGATATAGCTGCACTGGGTAGGGCGTTGCAGTGAAGGAAATCATAGATGCCATAAGGCAACTCAAAGGGGGGAAAGTGCTGGGCCCAAACGGCCTGTCAGCAGAATTATTTAAATGCCTGGGAAGTCTGTTGGGGGAACCACTTCTCTTTATATATCAGGTGGCATTGGAGGCCGGAGCCCTACCCCCAGACATTCACATGGCCCTAATATACCAAAATGGGAAGAAACCGGAAGTTTGCACATCATATCTGCCGCTCTTCCTTTTAAATATGGAGGGGAAACTGCTGGCAAGGGTCCTGGGCTCCCCTCTGCGTCAGGTGTGTGACAAACTGATTCCCAAGGGCTAATCTTGATTTATGTTGCTTCATGCTATGGGGCATAACCTGGAACACCTTGCTCTCGGCAGAGCGTGCTATATTGGGGAATCATGGTGATCCGGTCCCTGGATTCGGAAAATGCATTTGACTCGCTCAAATGGACACATCTCATTACAGTGCAGAAAAAGATGGGATTGGAGAAGACTTTTCAATCCTGGATTAGCCTGCTTTACACAACACTTTTGGCTAGGGTGTGTGTTAATGAGACACTGCTATGGAAATTCCAGCTGGGGAAGGGCACAAGACAGGGGTGTCTGCTGTCACCCTTGTTGTTTACTCTGGCTATTGAACTATTGGCGGAATGGATTCAGAAGGACGACCTGTAGTAGGGACTGCATTGGGATTAAGATTGGGAAGATGTGATCTCCCTCTACTCCTACTGTTATAACTGCCTAAACTCATACAGTCCATTCCACAGGTGTTGTAGATCCGCAATATCTTTGCAAGATAATCTGGAACTCATATTAATAGGCACAGGTTGGTGGCATTTTCACCTACAGGATAGCGCCCACAGGAAGACTCGGATTGCACCTGCAATGGATTGAGACCGGAATTATATACCCTGGTACCTTTATCATTAAGGTATTCTTTATTCTGATAATTTGTAGGGTAAATTAGGCCAGTATAGGGACGATGTGGCTAGATGGAGATCGCTGCTGCTGCTCTTGATGGGTAGAGCGACTCTCTACAAAAATATTTATTTACCTAGATTTCTTTATATACTGCAGAAGACTCCATGTGCTGTCCCTGAAGTTTTCTTTTGGATGGTACAAGTGACTACAAGGACATTAATATGGGATGGGGGAATGCGGGTTCCCCTAGGATAGCGTTGAATACTTTAATGTGAGGGCCTTATGACGGAGGCTTTGCTTTGCCCAGTCTGAAGCTTTACTACTGGGCAGCACAGCTGTTGGCCGTTAATGAGTGGGACTACACAGACCAGCATGACCCGGCCTTTACGACAGACAGAAGAGTGCTGCCATATCAGGGCTATCTGAGGGCACTGTATGGCCACATGGAGGGGACGTTGGGGGTGGCACCCACAGAAGTAGTGGTTCAAATATGGAAGAGGGTGACCAAGGCAATCAAGTGGGTGGGGAAAATTACCATGGAAATTACAGTGTGAGATGCAGATTTGCCGGTGGATTTTCAGAAACTGGGGGAATTCAATCAGTGGGAACTGATAAGAATATCCAAAATGGGGGATTAATGGGGAGAGTCAGGGATGGTCGCCTTTAAATATATGCAAAAGCAATATGAAATGGCAGAATCCCAGAGGTTTAGAAACTTGGAGATTAGGCATGCATTTACCAGGAGCATTGGGCACCTTGGACCCATAGAGGAGAACCCCCTCCCAGAGATCATGCTGCTTGCTGCCCCACTTCAGCAGCACATGATATTCCTCCTCTTTGCCCCTCTAGTCAGGAACTGAATGACACCTTTGGACAAGTTGAACGACCTTTAGGGGAGGGACCTTATTGCCCTGGAGGAGGAAGACTGGGCTGAGACATGCAGATACGCGAGGGAAGTGGTGATCCAGGCTGATTTGCACCTCATTTAGATCAAGATATTACATAGGGCCTACAGTACATGGAAAAAACTTTACGCCATGGGCAGAATTCTTAATGGCAGATATCTGAGGGGATGCAGACTGAAAGGGACCCTGGTGTATACTTTGTTGGAAAGCCCAAGGCTGGGGACATACTGGCAGAACGTTCAGGGACAAATGGAGCAAGTTGTAGGAGCTCCTGTGGACCTATCGGCATGGCTGGTATGCCTGGGTATCTGAGGGGATCAGACTCTACAGACCCCTGTGTTTCGTAATATTGCACTGACAGTGGTGAGGACAAATATTGTGTGGGCCTGGGGCACTGAGAGCTCTCAGGTTGTGACCAGGTGGGTGCAGAACATGGACAGGTGCATGCTAACGGAGCAGCTGGTGTATCAAGCAAAGGGATGCCTGAGGAAGTTCGATAAAGTATGTGGTCAATGGTTGGAGTAGAGAGAGCAGGCGGTCTAGCGGATGGTTGGTTTGGTAGGTTCCTGTGTGCAGTCATGGACAGACAAAAGCTATACACCAGCAAAGCCAAGGGAGGCTAGGGGCCAACAATAGGATTGGTGCTTGCTGTTCATGGGACTCTTTTTCATATTCGTGAACTTCCAGAAGATGCCATGTTATATGGTGCTGAAGCTACACCATTGTTTCTATGTTGTTTGTTTGCAAAACGAATAAAAGTTTTAAAACAGATGTTTAAAAAAATAACAATGTTAAACTTTATTACCCCTGTATTTGTGTTAAAAGCAAACTGTTAAATGTAATGTTCTGTCACCTGTCGACACTTATCACTCCCTCAGCTCAATTAGGTCTAGCAAATGTCAGTCCCAATTCAGTCCAAATTTCATGTTAATCTTCTCAACTTTGTTTTACTGTTCTCATACCAGAACTATTTAACGTCTCCTTATACTGAAAATATGAGATATAGACAGTACATAATTATAAAATCAGTATAATACAATTACTTACAATGAACTCACCCTCCAATCTTTATATTCAACCATCTTCAATCACATATTAATTTCCACAATAATGACCTGTCTGTTACTCTTCTCAAAGTCCAAACGGTCAATACCCATGATAAGGTAGTTTCTGCACAGTTAAATAGGAGAGATCAAACCCCATTACTGTCACTCATAATACTAAAACTGGTTAATCCTTTTAAAGACATAGCTTGTGATAATAACTATTATTTAGCCCCTCAGCACAGCCAAATTGCAACATCTAAAGACCCACCTCTTTACAAAAACACCGTCAGATTTCCATCCAACAAACAGCAATGTAAGGATGCAAAGAAGCTATAGACCCAAACGACTTCCATTTATACACAAACATATTGTCAGCGTCTGACATCATAATTAGCAATCAACAAATGTTCCAAAATTCAAGAAACACTGGCAAACACTTCAGTGTAGTTCAAATAAAGGAGACCAACATCAAACCAATTTTCAATATAAATAAAACAACTCTCGATCAACACAATAAGATGCACTAACTTCTACCTAATACATTAGATATCGATAGAATTAGCCGAAAATGTAGCAATAAATGTTTCTGTTGTTGCTTAGTGCAACAAATATTACCTAGAAACTGCAGATATAGAAGGAGTTGTATAAAATATGTCATCGGAGTTTCAAGCTCATAATTTTATCACATACACAATTACTCTTAACCCAGAATGTCAATCGGCATTCGGTATTTCTTGTAAGTTCATAGATCACAAATAAATCATCAATAATTTTCAATCACAACCCAACGAGCAGCTTTATTGACCTTTTACCATTGGGCTCGAGCTTATGGCAGTATGTCAATCCCCCAGGAACACATTTCTAAACTTCTCCCTTATTTTAAAAACTATTTTTTACAGAATTACAACAACAATAAAGTTACTTATATTAACTATCAAATAGAAGTCTGTAACGCCAATATTCCTTCATTGCGCCAACACTCTTTACTAGCTACATTGTTCGTTGGACAAGGCTTTTTTCAATACATTTGCCTCATCCATGTTGGGACTATGATATCCTCTTCCCTATAGGCCGGTTATTGTATAACATGCACGTCCCTAGCTACACATTTCTCAAATAGCGCTTAAAAATATATGGGCCTCATTTATGAAAAGTGACGCATCGCTGCGTGAAAACAGTGATGCGTCACTTTTTTTCACTGCGCCCTCCTTGCGACACCAATGA
Source organism: Lissotriton helveticus (assembly GCF_964261635.1). Taxonomy (NCBI): domain Eukaryota; kingdom Metazoa; phylum Chordata; class Amphibia; order Caudata; family Salamandridae; genus Lissotriton; species Lissotriton helveticus. Next base: position 1,119,349,252 of record NC_136070.1, read on the forward strand.
TGCGTCATATTTACAGTATGACGCATCATGGCGCAAGGAGTTACAAATACGTCAGTATTTCTGACGTATCTGTATGGCGCAAAAGTGACGCATTGCTGGAGTGTGACACAAACGTAACGCAACTCCAGCAATGTGTCCTTTCACATGGGGCAAGCGCCATGTGAAAGGGCCTGCGGCAGTCTTACGTCTGCTGTGAGGCAGGCGTAAGAAATTTACGCATTTGTGTCCTAGAAGTGGCGCAGTGAAATCTTATAGATTTCACTGCGTCACTTCTATGACCCTTTCTTGCGTCAGAACGCCCCCTGCATACATTATACCTGGCGCAGGTATAATGTGGCGCAGGGGTTTACAAAGTGACGCATCTACCTGGATGCGTCACTTTGTAAATATGGTGCAACAAGGCACATTTTTTACGCTGCTGGTGCGTCAAAAAAGTGACGCACCGGCGGCGTAAAAGTGACGTACGGCCTCATAAATGAGGCCCTATATATTTATAGCTTTTCAACACTGATCAGGGCTCCTTTTCAGTTCAAATGCGTCATTCATGTTGCAAAATAAAAGTTTCAGATCACATGCTCTTATATTACATTTCAGAATAATCCAATTTCCACATGGATTTTATCCAGTTATTTTTTACTGCTGGGCTTGACATACATTAAAGAAACAATAGTTGGGTGACTTTCACTGGATAGATAAAATTCTACTTTTTGTTTATTAAATGCCATAGCTTAATCTCAGAATTTAAACCTTAATTTATGGCACTTAATTTCTCTATCAACCAGACTTCTCATAGTCTTAGAAGTTTTTTTTCTCTCCTCCTCTCTTACTGATGTACATGATTAATGTCCCACAATCTGGTGTCTTTTCATTTATTCATCTCATGTGCCTTGTGGAAGTGATGTACAAGGCGGTATCTCTTACCACAGTTTGATGCATCATAGGTGTTTCTGTCATATTTTTTTCAACATTCGTTTAGAAGATCCAACATACATAATATTTTATATAGATACATTCAATGATGTGTATGAAGTATATTGTTTTACAGTTATTATTCAAGTGTATGTGACTTTCATGCTTAGAAGTCATACTGTATGCCATCAGGTACATATTTTCAACAAACACAGGTGTAACATCTAAAACAATCTTTGGATGCTTTTGGAAGCAAAGCAGTCATATTGTCAATTTTCTTGGAATTTTATAGTATCGCTACGACTTAAATATATGTGTAGCATTATTGCTCTCCTATAGGTTAGTTTAGGAGTCTTTCCGATAAGATCACTTATATCTTCATCAGCTTTTTATACCTTGCAATATCTTTTCGTAATCTTTGAGATGCACCCTCTTTTCACACTAAACTCTGTAATCATCACATTCATGCAATTGTTATTTGTATGCCTTTATAATAATTGGCAATGATTATGTTATGGCAAAATAGATTCCCCTCAAATAATGTAGCATCCTTGTGATCCACCTCTGTATGTAGTACAAAAAAAAGTAACACCCAGAAAGGATAAACCTGGGTTGCAGGACAGTGGAAAGAACCTAATTGAAAACAAGCAAACCCTCCTACCCTTCATTATTTTACACAGAATGACATGGGTTACACCCACCCCTATGTTATTCCCTGCATGCGGGGATTGCTGGTGGTCTATCGCTGCTTCTGGAAGGTACCCAACAATATCTGTAGTGTCACTTCTTCTCAGGGAACCACGAATCTAAATAGGCAAATGTATCTTAGCACCAGTGGCTTATAGTGTGATCTTTTGCAATAAGGGCTTCTTTTATTTTATGAACCCAACTTTGATATAGTTGTGCAGTAAATCACAGTAGGATTCCCTTGTAGGGCACCCATGCACGGAATGCATGGAACAGCACTTAAGATCCAAAGGTCAGGCAGCTCCTCAACCACCCCCTGTTCTCCTCTCCCCTCTGGTGAGGCCTTTTTTAAAATAGTGCAACTAGGAAGGTTCCATAATCTCACAGAGTCCCTAGGGTTGATTTAATAATCCCATGTGGGATTTTACAGCACAGCATTGCCCTGGATCCTCCGGACACCCCCTGCAAGTAGTACGCATTAAGCACTACACAAGTACAGCGACTTGAGTTTGAATAATTCTGGTACCATCGGCCAAATTTGATTTATTGTTTTGGCCTCCTCAAGTGCTCGTGTGGGTCCGCCTGACCTCCAAAATGTAATTGGCATTATCTGGATGGTTTTTCATATCCCTTTGCACTGCTACATCCTCTACTGTTGTAGCAGCAGGATATAGGTGCCTGGGCTTGCCCCCCAGTCAAGTCTGGATTGGGGTCTTATTAGCAACAGCACACTACAGTCCTCAAGAAACACATCTCTACTTGCCTGCATTCCACTCACGCCTACAGAACATCAGTCATTTGCAGTGTGCCTTTTTGCCCAGCAGAAGTCTGAGGTCCAGGCTTATAAGGCACCTACAAAGAAACTGTCCACTAAAGTCCAAGTGGTTCACCTTCCTTCAGGGTTCCCAAGCAAAACCTTCCTGTTCTGACCCAGTAAGGAACGCCGCTAGGTCTGGAGATGAAGCCCAACAAAAGCCCCAGAAGTACAAGTCCAGAGTGGATCTTTCCAATCTAGACAGGTGTTCATCCACTGTGTGGGTCTGTCCTTTTGACCCTGTTACTTCTGTTCTTCTAAGATGTTCTTCTCTGTTTAGTGCCTTAAAAGGGGAGGTGGATAGTTAAAAAACGAGTGAGCCCTACCCACCCCAGAGATACCACATCACTCCTCCACCCATGATTGTCACTTCCTGGAAGCAGCCTACTGGCTGACTAACCCTCGTGAACAGTATTCTGGGAACAAGCAAAATGACAGTGTGAAGTAAAACTGGGACAGACAATTGTCTCTGAGGCACCGTCCTTTTACTCAGTCCTGGTGTCTCTCCTCTATCAGACCCAAGTCACAACTAACCTGTAGATCTGAATATTGCTGTGATGTCTAACCCACCAGTCTTCTTCTCTGTTGACAACACTGAACATATTCAATACTGCACTTCGTGTTGTCAGTGAAATGGTAGAAGGGGCATAGGGACATAAGAGAATTCACACAGGAGACATTGTTGACTTGTAGTCACACAGCTTGCCTCATCAGATGCAGGGTCCTCTCAAATTTTCTATTTTTCTACCAAACAGAAAACAGAACACAAGACTGCTTATTACTTACTATTACGTATAACTGTTACTGTCCGTGCTTTTGTCAAGTGTTTTTTCATTTATAAGTATTTCACATGAATGGGAACATTCTACAGAAAATAAGCAAATTTAAGATTTACCCTAGTAACTGATGCACTATATAAACATTAATCATGGTTAGGTTAATGGTAGGTTGGTGGGAAGGTAATTGACCATAATGGCTGATTTCGGATCACCATACTCATTAGTTGGTAATCGCATTTGGGATGACACATTTGGAAAAGATGGAATACAACTGTTAGAGCATGATATTAAATTGTTTGCTTATGATGGGACCACAATTGATGTGACTGGTTTTATGATCATGCTGATAAATTCTACAGGTAGAGAAACATATATGGTGCAAAGAGAGGGGATTCCTGTCAGGTTCAATAAACAAAAGAGATTTGGATATCACCCTTAACCCCAATGTCTGAAAGAGTGTTGTATGAAGTTTGCCTTCCTTAATTCACACAGTAAAATCAAGGAACGTAGTCTCCTCGTTGCTATGTGAAGAAGTAAATTTAGAGCCTGATGAATCAACATTTAATTTTGCGATTCTATAATAGCAAATTTTACCGATTCGCTTTTATAAAATCGCAAAATGCAATGTATGCAGGTTTTGCCAAATAAATAGTGATTCCAACATATTCCTTAATAGCGGATCGCAAATTGGTAATCACAAATTGCAAATGCAATTTCAAGGGTGAAAGGGTGCCAAAAGGCCACTCTAATGCACCCCCAAAATGTCATGTGTGCACATGTGGCACACACACATGCATGAAGGGCATGTGTATGCGCCACATGACACTTGTGAAAATCCAATTTGGTGCATTTTTCTAAGGATTTACAAATTACCCAACTGGGGCCATATGTATCATAGTTCCGTTTTGCGAATTCTAAATAGCGATTTTTAAGGAATCGCTATTTAGAAATCGCAAAATGGTATGTATGTAGGAAATCGCTTCTTTTTAGCGATTCCTTAACATTCCTAAATTGCGATTAGCAAATTGCTAATCGCAAATTTCCCATTCATTTCTATGAAGGGGAAATTTGCGATTAGCAATTTGCTAATCGCAATTTAGGAATATTTTCAAGGGTGCAGGGGTGTCTCAAGAACACCCTGCTGCACCCCTGAAAATGACATGTGGGGGCATATGGCACACATACATGCCCTAAGGGCATGTATGAGCGTCATATGGCACCTTTGGATTTTAAAAAAATTGTTTTTTGTAAAGAATTCGCAACTTACCACCAACTAGAAGTTGGTGGTAATTTGCGAATCCTTATGGGCATTTTTGAATTATTTTTTCTTTGATACATTGCATTTAAGGAATCGCAAAATTTGCGATTCCTTGAGTGCAATCGCAAAATAAGGAATGGCAAATTTTGCGATTCCTTATTTTGCAGCCAAAATGTTTCATACGAATTTCGGCCTTTGCAAATGCAAATTTGCTTGATACATATGGCCCTTGATGTCGGTGGTAATTTCGAATCCTTAATGCAAAGTCGCATTCTGAGAATACTTCTTTCATTGCATTTAGGGAATTGCAAATTGCGATTCCCTAACTGCATTCGCAAATTAGGTAATCGCAAAAATTGTGATTACCTATTTTGTGAATGTTTTTTTGGATGATACATGCCAAATGGCTTTTTACCGTTCACCAACGGGCCGATTCTGCGAATCGGCCCGTTTGCGAACGGTAAAATCCTTGATACATCTGGTCTTTAATGTATTGGGATCAGGTGTTCAGCCATGAATGAAATAGTTTAAGTGTAAGGAGGCCACCTGCCCAGATTATCAAAGCCTCATCAATGTACCTAAGCCAGTGTGTTATGTTCACCGAATCAGGGTTTGATACACTGAATAAATTTAATTGTTCATAGTGATGCATGTATAAATTTGCCAGATAAGCAGCTAATCCAGCCCCTATAGCACACCTTTCACTCGATAATAGAGACCATTCTGAAATGTAAAGAAATTCCCAGCTAGAACAATCTCCAACAACGAGGAAATCAGTAGGAACAGACACTGAAGCGTCCCTTCTATCAAGAATTTATATTATCACTTTTAAAACCTCATGCTGAGTAATATTAGCGTAAAGAGAACGAATGTCTAACATTTAAAGCAGTTATTCAGAACAATCAAACGAGGTATTTCGAAGCTCTTAATTAGTTTCCTGATGCCCCTAATGGACGCCCTGATAGAGTAAAGGAATGGCTGTGGGATGGCACCTTCGCCAAATCATACCCATTAGCTAAAAAACGGTTTCATGAAATTGTATCTTTAGGAAACATTTTCTAGCTTCGTTCGCTCAAAATCAAATCGTCCCACATTTTACAAACATAAAAGTTTGGCATTTAACATGCAAGGTAGACAGACAGCATGCACAGTAACTGAAATAAACATACTTTTTTATTTCTTAATAATTTTCCACGCAGAGTCAAAACATTTATTTTTACGATTTCCCACATTTAAAAAAGGTTAAGTGATAACTACTTGCTGGATATTTATTTTAAATGTAATTCGATTAGAGAAATGTCCATCAATGAAAGTCAGCAGAACGGCATCTGGCCTCTTAGCAGGTGTAACTGATACCCAATTTACTTAAACTCAATGTACTGACCTCAGAAGTATTTCGACCCGGTAAACCAACAAATTCAAATCCGTGCCTTTCATTCTTGTTAGGTAGATCGCTGTATTGCGTGGCGTTATCCACCTCAACAATTTAACCGGCAATAACTATTTTGTTGGTAAAGTGTAGGCAAACCATGCTCATAAATTGTGTTATAGTGCCATCTAGAGTGCAAAATAATTACTTCCTCAGTTACTATTTATTTCAGCTTGAACTACATACCTGATAGAAGAACAAGTGTGTTTTTATTTGGTCCTTATTAGACCTTTTGATTCTCGTAAACTCGTGTTAGTCAAGACCTTCTGATTTTTAGAAAATGATATACATAGGGCCATATGTATGACCCCAGTTGCGTTGCGTTTGTACCACGCAACATGGTATATGTATGACGTAACTGAAAAATATAATTTCTGACGCCACGAAGGCCACTTCGTGCGGCCCTGAGTGGCTTCAGGAATCTCAAACTAAGCCACACAGTGCACATCGCTGTGTTGCTTTACTCTGCACTCGGGAGGCATTCCATAGGCGCTGCCTGGGTGTTCCCATACACCTCAGGTGGTTTTTGAAGCATTCCCCAATTTTCCAGAACTGGTAAACCTAGGAATGCACCACAAAGATATGCCTCCCCAGAGAGGCTTAATGAGGAGAAATGCTATTATTTCCTCTTTGTATGTGTGCTGCATTCTGCAGCACACATAGATAGAGGAATATCTCTCTCAGTATTTATTTGTTCAGGAAGGCACCCCTTCCTGTGCAAACACAATCCTGCATGCAAGGGGACTTGCCTTGGCGCTAGGCTGCCAAAACAGTGCCAGCACAAGAGGAAAAGACATGAATAGAATAGATACGGCGCATTCCTGCCCTTTCCTTTTGATGCAGGGGAGCGCAGCGCAGAGAGGTGACTTACTGTGCTGTCCTGAGCAAAAAGCTCATAATATGTCATTAGGTGTATGTATCTATCTCCTGCAGCAGTTGGCAGCATTTCTCCTGTTGCTATTCTGCTTTGCAATAATATGGAGGCAAAGGCGGGGATAAAAAGCAGCATTTGGATAGTTCTTTTGTGAGAGAGGGGAATAAAATGCTGTCCTTCAGCGTAATGATAGTATTTATTTTTTTATCTCTATCCAGAGGATGATAAATCAGGCAGTAGAGACAGCACTTGTAGCCTGGGAAAGACCGCCCTCTGCTAAGGTTCCAGAATGGTTTTGGATCCACAAGGCGAGGCGGTTGACTGCTCTCAAGTGGAGGATGTAAGAGGCCACTTTGTGCAAGGTCAAAACACTGATTGAGCTGTTATAAGAAGGTGAGGTGGCACTGCCCATCATTCCTGTCCTAAACCAAGGTCACATCATGGGAGTGGTTAAGAAAATATGGTATCCAAATTGTCCTTGGTTCCTTGGTCCCGACTTCACCGTTATCTTTTAATCCTTCATCTTCTGATGTTTTGGAGCCCTCATCAGAGATGTGGCTTCAACCGGAGAAACTGAGTGCAGGGTGTCATTTTTATATTCCTTTCTACAGGATGTTAATACGGATGCAAGTGGTCAGGGTTAGAGAGCGAAGTTGGGCAGAAAAAAGATTCAAGCCAAGTGGGTTGCACAAGATCTGGGCATATATTCTAACTGGAAGCAACTAAGAGCAGTTTTCTTGACTCTGAATTATTTTGCTCAAGATCTGTGGGGTCATCTGATTCATACTCGAACAGACAGTCTAGTGGCCAGGTCTTTCCTGAATCAACAGGGAGGGAAAATGTGTCTAGGAGATTTGTTTATGGATAGAGGCCAATATGATTAATCTCAGTGCAGTTTATCTGCCAGGGAGAGAGAGAATAATCAGGCAGATCATTTGAGGCCATCTTTTTCGACCTTAACTTCATGGTGCCATCATCCAGCATTGTTCAGGATGATAACACGGAAGTTCAGAGCTCTATTGTTAAAAGTAATTGCAACAGAAGTGAAGGATCTCTTTAATTCACTTACAGAAGGCTTGGGCAGTGGGCGTACTTTCAATTGTATGACCTCTGGGTCTTTTATATGCATTTCCCATGATACCATAATACAAAAAGTAATGCAGAACCTCCAGGAGGATAATGCTTGCGTTTTGTGAATGGTTCCCTGCGGGCCCAGTCGCAATTGGTTTTTAAATATTTAAGTCATTCCTCTCTATGTTTTTCCATCACATCCCTTTCAACTATCATTTCCGTGCCCGGACCAAGTGACGTTGCCTCAGTTGGTCTAGGGATTTGGAACTTAAAAGTGTAAGTCTAAGGTCTCAATGTTGTTTGGCAGATACGACTGTGGACATTCAGTAGTCCAGATACCCAGAAGCTTTGAAGGTTTATGCATACATTGGACCTCTTTCACAAAATAGTATGATTCTAGAGGATTTCAGCCCATTTCTTGATCATCTAGAGTATTAGGTTTCCTAAGGGATGGTTTCCTGCTAGGGTTAGTTGTGTCCACTTTGAGACATCATTGGACAATAGTTGGAACCTTTCAGGGTCCTGACTGTTCTGCCATTGATTTCCTAGTTTTTAGACATTTTTGCGGAGTTTGTTCTTGAAAAGGTCAGTTTGCATTCTTATGTTCCACCTGGAAACTGTCTTCAGTCTTAAGGGTCCTATAATCTTCCCCCTTTGAGCCTCTATCATCTATAGACCTAAGGTTTTTTCCCCTAGAAGGTTCTCTTCTTGATTGTAATGTATTCAACACATAGGATTGGAGACCTAGGTGCTTTATGGGTCCTAAGCATTTTTTACATTTCTTTTTATATCACATGAGGCTGTTTTAATGCCTAAAATTACATGCAATTTTCATGTGGATCGGGATTTGGGTTTTCCCATTTTCAACCATCTCCAAAGTTTTGCAGAGCAGGGTGTAAAGCAGTGCTTAATTTATAAGGAATTAAGTGCCAGGGCTCTTGTCAAGAGGCTACTGCACCCTGCACAACCCATTGCCCCTGCCAGCGCTGCCAATGACAGTAACCAAAAAACTACTAACCATCACACTCCTACAAGTGTGATAATTCCGACTATTCCAGTCCACCAAAGCTATAAGAATGACTAGGACAGAGGTATTAGTCATAATTAAGGCTCCCTGTTTTCCGTTTTTACTTATTTTTACAGATAAATACAGACAGAAAACCATTTATTTTCTTGTCTGTATTTATTTTTAAATGTAGATAAAAACGGGTAGCTTTTTGAGTGATTCTAAATACACTTTGCCATGACTACCCGGCCAATAGTTGTGGGGATTCATAGGTAAGGTGGTAAAAAAAAAGGCATTTTAGTAAAGAGGCTTAAACAGCAGTAGATATGCACAAGGCTGATAGTGAAATGTGCATATTTTCAAATAAGTGCATTGCTTTATCTTCTGCAGGTGTTCATATCACTGAAACCCGGCAGGCATTCAAGCATGACTGCATATTTATTGGTTAAATAAAAGTGGAAATATACCAGTTTCAGCTTGATTCTTTTCACAAACCCATAATAAATATGGATAAATACAGATAAAGTTTACTAAAAAAGAAATATGGATAAATATAGACGGAAATGTCAAAAAAATTAAAACCATAAAACCAGGAGCCCTAGTCATAATGAATGCGTATTGATTTAGCAAACAATTGTTATTGTGCTCATCTCAAAATTGAACATAAGTGCCGGTATTGACAATGAAGTGCCAGTGCCGAGCACCGGAAACCACCGGCTGATTGTAAGCACTTGTCTAAAGACTTCTAATTCACTTTCGGAAGGTGGTTGATATAGACTATTATACTTGCCTTCAGGAAAGGGGGGAGTATCTACTGAGAGCAGTTGAAGGTAAATCAATTCATGTGATGGCTATGTCAAGGGCTTTTTTGAAAGGGACTTCAACGAACGGCATTTGTGCAAGCAGCTACTTGGGCAACACCTTCCACATTTAAAGCTCATTACAGATTTCAAGTGGGTGGAGTGTTTCTTCAGACTTTGGAGGTAAGGTCATGGAATCTGTAACCAGAAATCAATCTTGCATTGGTTAAATTGTATTAAGTCTTCTATTACTGAATCTCCATAAAATGGAATTGAGTTTGTTGTGATTTGCTGGTTGGTTTACTGCTTGGGTATTAACTAATTCACTAAGGAGTGGCAAGGAGGGAATGACTTGGTTACTTACCAATAATCAGCATTACTCTGAGTCCAGGTCTTCCTCGTCATAGTCCTCATTTTCCCACCCTCAACCAGCAAGCAAAATTCTTTTACTTTTTGTTTCGGTAATATCAAGATATGTGTCAGGATCAGTTCTCTTTTGTGTCAAAAGCCACAAAGTATAGGCAGGCCCACTGAAATTATGTGATTCTGTGGCTTCGGTGTTTCCCGCATGATTATAGATATGCCGCATTTGCCACATAATCTAGCTTCTGCTGCCTAATTAGCAGATTATATTTTTTTAAATGTTGTTTTGTGGGAAAACTATGGAGGTCACCCCCTGACTTTGCCTTTTAAACATGTGGGAAGCGACTGATCTGATGGCTAAGAAAAGGATCTGGCTCTCCCTTGGGAATGTTGTTGTGAAACGTAATATAGCCAGAACTTGGAAGGGCAACACAATACCAAAACTCTGTGATTGGGAAAGGGATATGGACTGGTGTATGCAGACAGAGAGGGTGGTCTATGAAGGGAGGGGTTGCCGCCAGAAGGGGACCAAGATCTGGGGTGCCTGGAACAAACCGATTGGAATGTTATGTGAGCCGTTTCTCGATTCCTCTACACAAGAAGGCATGACTCCGTGATATCATCGGTCAGGATGTTGTAATTGATATACTGTAATGCGATGGAGATGTTAGACTACATAGACAACTTAATGCTGCTATGGTACTACTGCACTATCTCACTTTATTTTATGTTGTCACTATGTTTGTTTCTTTTGTCATTAAAAAGATTTATTTAAAAAAAATTGTTTCTAGCTCAAACAGAACAAAAGTTACTAAAAATGTTGCAATATGTGTTGCTGTGCAGTGGAAGGCTCTTCACAAAAGTTAAATGGTCATCTATCATTTGCGTATTGCTGTATTTTGCTGTTAGACTGCTACTAACGAGTTGAAACCTTTTCCCAGACAGTGGTACCATGAGTTAAAAAATGACAAAATAATGAAGAAATACTGTCACATCATGTGCCACATTACGCTGCATAATTTGCCTTTTCTTGATGCATAATGACTATTACCATCAAGTATATAAAAACACTGAACATGCCAGAGGTCCCTGCTTAGACAATTACCGCAATAGGCATTTTAAAAATAAAGGAGTAAACATGTAACTGTGGCTGAAAATAGACTGTGTTGTTGTTTTTTAGATAATATTGCAAGAAACAAGACCTCCTAAATGCAAGGTTTGGGCAGTGGGTTTAACTTGATTCTTGTTCAAATAGTGACCAATCATTTACTTACTGAATTTCCCGTGCACATCAGTGGCATGATTAGAGCAGAACACAGCCTGCTGTGGTTTATTGATCTATTGCAATCGCGCTAGAAAATGAGTTTCTGAGCAAAAAATTTGTTCTGTGAGTGATTGATTATTTTACAATGAATTAATGCTAAGCAAACGCACAAGTATACAAATGAATGGTGACGTTTGGAGAGAGTGACTGAACAGACACTGTAGGAATGAGACCTTTGTTTAATTTCCATTTCAGGCGCAGTGAAGAAGATATAAAGCAAACATTGTGGGTTGAATAATGGTACTATAAAGCACTGTCTGTGCATTTACGTATACAGAATGTGGCGTTACGATTTGCAGGTCCAGGAGAGATTTTACAGGTTTATGTTAGGTGCTGGAAGGGCTTGCAGTTTCCTGAGGACATCTCATAGTTTACCTCCTCCCCGAGGGTGGCCCTGACACTCGCTCCCACACAGATTCAACACAGACATCCCCGGTGATCCAGCGTTTTCTGGGCTCACTTGCGTGGCATTGGTCCTCCGATTGACCTTTTATTTTTGCCTGAGAGCTGATGGGAGTTAACATTAACATCAATCAAATTTAGTTAACAGGCTAATCCATTTGGCTACACAATAAGGACCAGGAATCAGTTGTTAGGACTTGCGCGTGGCCAAGGTGCTGACCAAGATGGCCGTGTAGAGCTGGAGCTCCGCAAAACTCCCCGAGATCCTGGAAGTTTGGGTGGCCTCTGCCATCATCAATGAGGTAGTGGAGAGGTGCACTGGTGCACTGACATGTGCGGAATCCAAACAGTTTTGAAAAATTGATTCGAAAGTGTGGGATCCCATTGAGTGTGGTCCCATAATTGGCTGCTGAATCCTGCTGTGTGGCTGCGTCATATTCCCATGCCTTGGCACTATCGGCAACACTGGGGGCATATGAGAAGAAGTGCGCCTGCTGCGGGTGTCCAGGAACCGGAGCTGACATCGGAAACCCCGGGAGTATATGCGGATGGTGGGGAGTGCCACTTTGGACCTGGCGCTACATTGAGGTAAGGCTGACCAGCAATCCCCAGGAGGCCCCGTGGCGACAGGGTCCATGGGTGAGCCTGGGGCCGGCCGCCGGGCCGTGCTAGCGTGGTTCGACCCAGCAGTCCCCTCTCCTTTCTATCCCTCGCTCCCGCTCAGCATCATACAAGCGGGAGACATCATCTCCACATCGCTGCCCAAAACCCGCAGCTGCACTTGTGGAAAGCACTGACGAGAAGCCATGCGGGGCATTGGGTCATGGCGAGGTCCCCACCGGGTTCTCCACCTGTCACCATAAGCAACATAATGACACAGAGCTGTGCTTGCTCCCCCAGAGGGAAGGTAAAATCCCCATAAGAACAAGCTGTGCACAGAAGTCACGCATGATCCCCCACCATGGACATTAGAGGAGCACCTGAATGTAAACAAACCATCCCCCCAGCCTACCTGGGGTCCTCATCTCAAGAGGCCCACTAAGTGATGACACTGGAGGGAGGTGCCGCCTATAACACATCAACATGCGGATTGAAGGGTGCTACACCTTGGATCGGTCCCACATCCTCTATAGTCCAGCGGATGGCACGAGACCTCACAACCGGAGGATGATCTTTCTTTCTTTCTGCTCACTGTGCAAACTAGGACGCATTACACAGGGGCTCAGTCCTTCCCTTTCTTGCATGGAGATGGTCCACGGTGACCCCAAGCAGCATAAACTGTTTTTTGACAAGGCCGACAAGGGGCTGATGCTTCTTGCCCCCGGATGGCGGTGGATGGAAATGTACCTGCAGCCCCTGTGATTGTCATGCAGGGAACAGATGCCCTCATGGTGGAACTTAGGGCTGGCTTCAAGGCTCTGTATACGTGCTTTGACTAACTGGATAAGTGCTTAGTCACTATGGGTGCAGGGTTGGATCATCACAAGGGCAGACTTGACACCGCAGAGGGAAGGATCTCGGATTTGGAGGATGGCTCTGCTTAGACCTCTAAGAGACTGGAGCGCATGGAGAAACTACTGAAAACTATAGCCATTAAGAATGAAGACTTGAAGTCCAGGGGAATACGCAACAATGTCCGCATACTAGGAATCCCTGAGTCCACAAATTCAGGCTGCCTTGATGGATTTGTAGAGAAGCTCCTAATCGCCCTCTTGGCATTGAATCCTTTACTACCAACGTTGTGGTTGAGAGGGCGAATTGCACACTTGGGCCATGTCCTAATCCAGGTTGCCGCCCACGGCTGGACATTGTCTGTCTTTTACATTTCAAAGACAGAGACACTGCGTTATGGCTGGCACAGGAAAAAGGGTCATTGCAATGGCAGGGGTCGTCAATATCACTATACCCAGACTTTACCACCATGGTACAGGATGCTCACCGGAAATATGCGGGAGTCAGAACCAATCTTCACAAACTTGGTCTGAAGTATGGAATGTCATGCCCAGCACACTTGAAAGTGGACATAGATGGGCGGTCACGGATCATTGACGCACCAACTGCAGTGCAGGAATTCTGTTGTACCTTTACCAAATCAAGGAGGCTCCGTCGGTCGCCCTCCCCGGATAAGTCCCCTCCCATCTCTGACTCCAGGGGCCAGCGGGGAAGTGTTCTCAGTCAGGTAAAAGTAGACGACTCTCCCTATGGTTCACGCCAAGATGCAATAACTTACCACTACCACATGTTTCAATTTCCAAATACATATGTAAGGCCACCCAATGCATGGCTATGGCCAGCAACACTATTTATTACATATCATTAAGAATCAGGGACTCAGAGTAGCATTGCCACTTCCCAAGGGCATTTGCACATTATTAGTTACAATATTGTATTGTATAGACTACGTTTAGTCTTTCTAAATGTTAGCATTCTTTTAGGGTTTTGGGTTCTTCCCCTATGTAGTAGAAATTGGGATGGGTGGGGGTGACTGGGTATGTTTGTGTGATTCCACAATCTGTTATTGCTGTTCAAACTGTACAAGTACCGTTGTACAGGTCCTTCATAGCCACTCAGTAGCGGCCGGTGGTGGGAGTGATGCGGGCGGTAGGGGCGGGGCGGGGGTGGAGCAGGGTGGGGGGTAGTTAACTATGGAATACGGCCCAACGGAGGTAAGTAAACAAATAAATAAATACAATGAATTTCGTTGTACGCACTTTATTGCATTTGGCAATGCAGTGTGCACAATGAAATTAGTTTTATTTAGTACAATAAAAGCTATCTGGATGAAATAGCCTTGGTGTGGCTTAATTCAGCCTACCAGGATTTTTTAGCAGAGCCCTTTACGGAGGAAGAAGTCACCCAAGCAACAGATGCGATGGACAGCTCAAACGCACTGGACCTCGACGGATTATCAAGCAGTTTCTACAAAACATATAAGCAACTACTCACCCCGTACCTCCTGAAAGTTTATCAGGAGGCAGTGGCAATCAGTAAACTCCCCCCACACTTCGAGAGGCGGTCTTAACACTTCTGCCCAATGCAGGTAAGGACCCACAACAATGCGGCTCCCAAAGACCACTCTGGCTACAAAATTTTGATAACAAGATACTGGCCAAAATGCTAGCCACCAGACTTTGTCTTACCATTGAACAGATAATATCCCCAGCCCAGTCAGGTTTCATCCCACATAAATCCACTTCCATGAATCTGTGTACACTTTTTGCAACTCTTCATAGAATTGCACCCACTGTCCCTGCTGCTGCTATCCTGTTAGATGAGGAAAAAGCAGTTGACTCCCTTTAGTGGTCATTTGTGCACTCCACACTGAATAGATTGGGAATACCACAGGGGTTTAGATCCATCATTAGGCTGCTATACACAAATACCACGGCACGCATACGGCTGAATGGCATCCTCACATCTCCTTTTGCACTCATACTGGGATACGCTGGGCTGCCCACTTTCTCCATTGCTGTTTGTAATAGCTCTAGACCCCTTGGTGCATCAGCTACAGGAGAAGCACCTACACAGAGGCCTGCAGTTTAAAACAGGTCCGCTGCTCATAACTCTTTACGAAGATAATATAATTCTCTATGTGAGAACCCTGATGACAACTTGAAACCTATACTTCGAGAAATAACCCGTTACAGTGCTTTGTCTGGATTACACATAAATTGGGACAAATCAGAATTTTTCCCACTAACAGCAACCCACTGCGACAAAAATACTGAATACCCATTAACATGGTGCGAGGATTTAGTGAAATATTTGGGCATCTTTATATATATATATATATATATATAAAGAGCCGGATCAAATACTACAGATTAACTATGGCCTGGCAATGAAGAATCTAGGCAGGAAAATTGAACGCTGTTTGAAACTTCCTCTCACCATGGCAGGTCAAATAGCAATCGTCAAGATGGTCGTGTTGCCCCAATTTTTATCAAGATGGTCGTGTTGCCCCAATTTTTATATTTATTTCAAAATATTCCAACTCTGCTGCCTAATGTTTTTTTCTCTACCCTTCGTTCACACTTATTAAGACTTGTGTGGGGCGTTAAACAACACCGGGTCAGCTGGGACACATTAACATTACCGTATGAACGTGGTGGGTTTGGAGTTCAGAATTTTCACATATATTACCTGGTGGTCCAGTCCAGTTACGCAAGACACTTGTATCACTCTGACGCCCGGATCCCCTACCTTAAACCTTAAGTGGATCTCATGTACCCCACACCCTTAGCGGCAATACTACCAGCAGGCCTGTCTCGTGACTCACTCAACATTCAAACAATCTACACAACTAGCTGGGCCTGGAAATGACTTATCCGGGCAACCAGGGACCATCTTCTTTACTCCTCTGCTGTACCACTGACAGGAAACCTATGGCTGCCAATCACAGAGGAGGCCCTAGTAAAACGCACTGTGTCCAAACATAACCTGCTAACGTTTGGGAGCGTGCTCACACCTTCGTCCATGTGTGCTTTATAGGAGCCAATCTCCCTGGACCATTGTGGTTTTGCTGCCTTTATCTGTGGGTTTGATCTGGGATTTCCTGTTCGCTCGTTTGTCTGCTTGCTACGTGCTACCCCGCTTGTGATCTGTCAATCAGTGACCTCAGGCCTGGGTCTCATGGCATGCCTAACTATGTATTTCTGAGTCGGGGCTGACCTGGAATTCACAATGGGTGAAATTGTCAATGAAGATGCAATTTTGTTTCTGTGCATAAATGTATCATTATTCACATTTACATTGACTTTTTCAGTATTTACACTTCGAACATACATGAGTATGTTTAGTACTTTATTTCATTTGGCACTGTTTAATTAATATGCTTTAGGTGATCACATTGCACAATGCTAAGTGTGCCTACATACCACATTTTTGAAAGTATATATGTGTAACTTTCATGAATACATTGATGAAACATTTCCGTTTGAACTCATTTTGTATAGGGTATGTATAAGGATCATTTAAAGCTAAAAACAACATTTCTAGCAGTTACACAGACAGAATTGCACATCTTTATAAATCATTTGTAAATCTTCAGTCATGAAATTAAAGAATAGGTTTAAAGTTGAATTTCATATAGCAAGTGTCTCATTGTTCAGTATGAAATGCGTTATTTCTTATAAATTCTTTTAATTGTAATAATCATATAAACGAATTTATACGTGTCAATTACTTTTTTAATCAAAATTAGTCTTACTATTATGAAATCATTCATTTCAATGCATTTCTTTAACTGAAAATACTCAAAAGCATTCTCTTCAATTTCTTGGTAAACATTCCATGTGAGTACCCATAGATTCTATAATTAAGACTCTCTGCATCAGCAGTATCAAATGTAACGTGCATGAATCATAAAGACACATATGACCAATGTGCAAAGTGCACATTCATTTTGTATGTCAAGAGTTGGGGCAAATTTAGATTTTATGTTGTGTAGCAAGTGGGCAATTTAACTCTGCACCACCACACTCAGCAAAGATTCAAGAACAGCATAGAGGTCTAAACGTCTCAAAGTCTAGGAAACAGTGTGGTAAGGGAACCTGAAGAGATCTGCAAGGAATCTCGAAGCAATCTGAATCTCCAATTGTGTGAACACTAGGGGGTCCATTAGGATGGCGGACGGATCGCCACCGCCATGCAGGCGGTGGCGATCCATCCGCCATCCCTGCCTGTCCACCACCTTTCTTCCCCCTGCCATATTATGATGGCGGGGGGGACCGTGGCGGAGGGGAAAACCGTCCGCCGCTTTTCCGCCACGGTCGGCTTGTGACCGCGGCGGAAAAGGCCTGATGGTGGCGGTGTCTATCAGACACCGCCAGCCATATTAGGATGGCCGGTGAGGAATGCCTTTCCGTGGCGGCAATGCCGCCACGGAAAGGCATACGGTCTTTGCTTTGGGGGCCCGTTGCGGGCCCCCAGGGTGAAGGGAGGGTGGGGGTTGCACATGGGGGTACCTATGGTACCCCCCAGCATTTCAATGTACAACATGACAGGCACCACGCGGTGCCTGTCATGTTGTGCATTGAAATGTACAACATGCATTTTTTGCCTTGCGGCGGCCGGTGCTTCAAGCACCGTCCCCCGCAATGTAAAAGATGCGGGATGCACCCGCCACTGTGGCGGATGCATCCTAATTGGGGGCACGGTTCCTCCGCCCTTGTGGCGAACGGTACCGGCCCCCGACAGGATGGCAGACGGACTTTGTCCGTCCGCCATCCTAATGGACCCCTAGGTTATAACACAGAAGAGACTCATCATCAGGCATCTGTTCTCTTTCTCCACTTCTGACGTTGTAGACTGCAACAATTTCAAAGTATCCCACACTGAACATGGGAACAACATCATCTTCTCACATATAGGCCAGGTTGTAACACTGTTGAACAGGCCCTTCAGTTTAACACTCTGGCTCCTAATGTTATTTCATTAAGGTCTTCTTCCCAGGCCCTTTCTTTCTATCACTAGTAGAGTAATGTATCTATTCTTCAACTAACAATGTGTGTGTATACCTGCATGAATTGTCATGTTAGCAGAGAATGAAAACCAGTATTTATGCAGCATGAAGAATTATATCAACTTAAGGTATTAGCAAAAGTGCACATTCAATATGTGTGTACACCTTTAAAAACAAGTAAATATATAAAATACTAGCATATAAGATTCAGATTACATAGAGCTTACAGTAAATCCTCTGCATAATGAAGTGCAAGTATGCCTAAGAACTCCATTTAAAAGCAATCTATGAAACCTTACTGCACACATTACACAAACTCTTTGCCGTTTCTAGTGTAATCACATTCTACATGTAGGAGGATGATTCTTATCCAGTTATCCAAACAGTAGACGTTATTCAATGTATTAAGGTGCACATTATGAAAGAAAAATGTCATCTTTATAGTAAGTACGTGTCTACTAAGTTATGTTATGTTATGTTATAAGCTGTTTTGTAACGCGCTCAATTACTACCGGAGTATCCTGGCGCGGTATACCGCTGGGGAACCCGTCCTGGCTTTCCCTGTGGGATGGTCCCTACTGGGAGTCCCCAAGGTGAAGCCAGGCATCCCAGGCGTTGATGGGGCCGTTGTGGAGATTAGGCAAGCTAATGCCCAGAGTTGCCGAGTGGGACCCCTGGTTAGAGTAGGCACCGAGGCGAGAATTATCGAGTCCGCTGACCCTGGTCCACGACCCTGCCGCGTCGGGAATTGAACCCTGGTCCCGGGCCATCTTCTGCTTCCGGGTCTGCCGCCTCTAATCAGTGAGCCACACCACTCCAGAGAGAGTGATTTATTCATTTCTTGTTTAATACAGTTAAATCCATGGTTTGAGTAACTTCACTAGTCCTACAGTAAATACACTTTAGTTATACTGTCAAATGCAACACCTATTTTAATATCGTTAGACCACATAAGAATCATGTGCTAAATGCACATTCATGTCATGTATCTGTTATGAAGTTGTGACATCTTTGGGAAGTGTAAAGAGTATGCAAAGTTGCACTGCGCCAATCCTTCCCTCTGATTGCGAATCAAGCCATCACAGCAATGTCTTATCAGATGGACAAATCACAATCTGTTTGTTTTCATCATTTTTCTCCTGGAATCCTCAAGAAATGTCATGTCATCATAATATGTGATCTTTCTACCCTCTAGTTCTACATCTGCACTTCACTCCTTTTTTCATATTTACACATTTGTATCTTTTATAGATTGCAAACAATAATAATCTACAAAGTGTTAGGGTTTAAAAATGCTTCCAACAATTCCACTATCTAGTTTTCCAAACCATCTGCCTATAGCAGAAAATAAATTCCCTATTGCTTCCCAAGCTCCTATTGCTGTTAACCCTTTCAAATCTTTCTTTAAGTTAGTAATGTATTTTTTGTAAGTCCTTAATGATGTAAGGGATGCAAGTGCAACATTGTTGAAGCTTCAACATCCGGCAGACTCCACCCTCTTTTGCAAGAAGGACATCTAATGTAAGTTGATCATACTTTTGTGTTCATCAATGCACATTTTTATTTTTATTTCACTTTTTCCAACGTATAACTGATCGCATGTGATGCAATAAATAACGTTAGCTGTATTGCAGTCCGAAGAGTGATGTAAGGTGATCTTTGATCCTGTCCTTGGATGCGTGATGGAGTTCTGTTGCATGACGTTGTTACAATGTGTGCAATTGCTGCGTTTCTTCATGCCTGTATGTTGAATGTTGGTGGATAAGCTTTTTTTCGCTAAGATTTCTTTGAGATTTGGACTTCTTGTGGAAGTGAATAGTGGCGGTTGATTAAATGATGTCCCAAAATCTGGTTCTTGGGTTAATAGTTCCCATCTTTTTAAGATTATTTTCTTAATACTTTTCGATTGAGTGGGAAATTTGGAAACAAAAACTGGCTGGTTGGTAGGCATTTTTTGTTTGGTCATCAGGCGAGCGCTCCGGTCGATGCTTTGAATGCGGTCTACCGCTCGTTGAATGATTGCGCAGGGATACCCACGTTCCAGAAATCTGGTTTTAATCCTGGTGAGTTCTTCATTAAATTTATGTGTAGTAGATGATATTCTTTTGGAATGGATCATGTGGGAGTAAGGTAAATTCTGTGGTAGTGTGGGAGATTGGAAACTTTGGAATAATAAAGTGTTGTTGCGGTCAGTCGGTTTGATGAATGCACTAATGGGAATGATGGAATTCAATTTTTCCACTAAAACGTCCAAAAATGTTAAACGTGTCGAACTGATGTTAAATGTGAATTGGATCCAGTTATTGTGAGAATTCAGTATTTGTATTTGTTCTTTGCGAGATTCTGCGGTGCTGGACCAGATCAAAAAAAAGTTGTCAATGTAGCAACAGTATGTGATGAGATGTTTGTTCCAGTTAAAATTTTCAAAAATATATTTGCCTTCAAATGCAGTATGTGGGCGCTCCCCCCCAAACACATGAATGTACCAAGAAGTCCTCTTGATAGTGAAAATAACTATGTTGAAGACAGAATTGTAATAACCCCATGAGAAAAACTTTGTGCGCTCGTTTGTCTGGTTGGTTGAGTAACACCCATTCAATGGCTTCAAGTCCCTCTTGCAAGGGGATGAAAGTGTACAATGATGTAACATCGATAGTACATAGAAAAAACTCTGTGATGTTAGATAAGTCAAGGTGTTGTAAACGAGATAGGAAATCTGAGGTGTCTCGTATATATGATTTCCATGTCCGTACTATTGGTTCCAGGAATTGGTCGATGTACACGCCCAGAGGTTCAAATATTAACCCACACCCAGACACAATGGGTCTGAAGGGTGGGTCGGACGGATGCTTGTGAATCTTTGGCAACATATAAATATGCGGCCATTTAGGATACTGTTGAATTAAAAAACTTTTGGTTTTGCTAGAGATCCAATCCATCTCTTGTGCTCTGTCCAAAATGTTCTTCAAAACTTTAAGAATGTCGGCAGTGGAATCATGATCCAATTTCAGGTAGGTGTTTTCATCCGCTAGATGTTCTAGAACTTTTCTGTGATAATAATTCGAGTCCATCATAACTAGAGCACTACCCTTATCCGCGGGTTGGAATGTCAGTGCCTCATTGTTGGCTAAATCCTTTAATGTAATTCTTTCTTTTTTGGTTAAATGTTGGCCTTTATGTTGATGGTAATCTAGTTTGTGCAAATCCGGTTTCACTGAGGTTTCAAAACAATCCATTATTTTGTGTGATACGGGAGATACAAAGGTGCTCTTTGGTGTGAATTCCAAGAACTCGTGGTCTTTATAGTAATAGGATGTGTTAACACGTTATCAAAAAAATATTGTAATCGTAATGTGCGCATGAAAAGATAAATTGCAATTTCAGTTTCATGGAAAGTCATCTTGTAAGTTGGAAAAAAAGTTGTTCCTTTGTTGAGAATCTGTATTTGTTGAGTGCTGAACGTTTGAGAGGAGATGTTTATGATTATTGTCTTTGACTCCGTAGGTTTTGGTGTGATTTCTCTTTGTTTTTTTCTTTTTCTTCGCTTAGTTTTGCAAGATTTCCGCTGGTTTTCCCTGCTCCTGGGTCTGGTGGTTGCGGTGGTTGTTGACACTTGGACAAAAAAGATTCTGAAGACCCACTGATATCGAGGCCTGTTTTACTGGTGCTTGCTTGTTCACTTCTGACTCCATTGATGTTCAGAGGTGGTCTAGTTAACTGAGTATCTTGATCTGATACTACGATTTCCTTGGATGAAGCGTTGGGATTTTTGTATGGTCTGCGTTGTGCGTATACCTCTACCCATGTATAAACTTCATTGAGGCAATAATCAATGGTGTCCCTTTTGAATTTGCGGAGTTTGCGCTCTTGAAGTTCTTTACCATAATTTTCTAATCTGGTGTTGATTTGTTCTAATGTGTTTGCCTAATCTTCGGAATCGATGTGTTTAGATAAATCCTGTTTATGTGAATTTCTTCTTCCAATTCCTTAATTGTTTTGGAAAGTTCCTCAACTATCAATAAAATTAGGTCCAAAGAGCACTTATTCAACACTGCACACCAACGGTACATGAACGATTTGTTAAACTGAAAACGGAAAAGCATTGGTTTGATAGGTAACCGAAGCCCTCAAGGTAATCTTTTGTGCTTATGATATTGGATGAGTGTTGACGCGTGCCGTCTTTGGTTTAATTCCCTTCAACAGATGAATTCAAGATGTTTAAGTTGTTGGGTGACTGTCCCTTCTTGAGTGTCAAACGTTTTGGTAGCTGAAATTAAGGCGTAAATTTCCGTCACTTCTTCTGCTGTGTAAGCCTTTGTTTCTGCGTGGTTTTCCGTTGTGCTGGCGAGGCTTTCAAACGATGTCAAGCCTTTGAGTGGAGCCTCTTCCCGCTTTCTAACAGGTATAATCACATCTCCCTTCACTAGGCTTTGTAATACTTTAAAGAACTTCATTTTCACTGACGTATCCAACCAATGCGAGTGCGTCAATAGACCAACCAACCTATACCAGTGAAGCACTCTGTGACGTCAATGTCACTCCTTAGAGCAGCTCACGCTCCTTTACAAGAACGTGTTCTCTCAGCAATGTACGCGAAACAAATATAAGCAACTTCACCAACAGCACTTCTATAAAGAATTTACAGATTTTCCCACACACATAAGAAACTGTTTGAGGCAACACTTTCTGACCTATCCTTACATTTACTTCAAATGAAACCTCGACCAGTGGGATCTCACTCAGATTGATAACGTTCTTCCCTGCTCACTTAGATCAACTATACCAATCACAGAAAGATAAAGACCCTATCTTAATAATGCTCTTGATGATGTTTGACGGTCAGCACCACAGTCCACCAGACAACTACACCCTGTAACTTCTACACTGAAACTCCTACCATGTAGGGATGTATCCCGGGATCTTAGGCCACAATGGACTCAATAACCACTTCAACCTGTCTGCATTAAGTACCACATTCACACATCATCTTAAATCATCTCTGCAAAACACCACATAGCCACTGAAAAATACCTCAGTCTAAGCATAAGCAATTGCAACACGCAACTTGGATATTTCTAAGTAGGACACCCTAACTCCTTCACATCAGTAGAAAACCATCTGAAATGCTGCCAGAATTGATCCCCTATGCTCAGAGCCCACTCATATACCATTGGTCCTCTGATGGACCTTTTATTTTCTGCCTGAGAGATGATGGAAGTTAACATTTACATCAATCAAATTTAATTAACAGTCTAACCCATTTGGCTACACAATAAGAATGAGGAATCAGTCTCTAGGTTAACAATGTTTATTACAAATTAAGAATCAAATTCAGATACACAGCTCATTACACAAACCTTATAGAGGTACAGAATAACAACGGGAAGGCCCAACCTCCAAAAGAAATTGAGGCAGACCAATATTAGGCAAACAAGAAGTTCAGTCACAGCAATACAAATAATTAGTAACAGTATTTGATGTTTAGAGAAGAGTCCCAGGTTTTGTTGTCTATACAAGAGTAAGTCTAAATCACCTAAAGTAAAGTTCCAGCTAGAAGATGGCTCTAGAAATCTAAAGGATCTCAAAAATCAGGAATTTACATAAAGGAAATTAGAAGTAGAAAATGAAAAAAAATAAGTAGCATGGTGTCAGCATTTCAGAACTCCGGTCAAGAGTCTTCTTGGGTCAGGGAAGTAAACATTAGCCTAAGCCACACTCAGCAAAGACTCAAGGAAAGTGTAAAGGTCTAAACCTCTCAAAGTCTAGGGAACATTTTGGTAAGGGAATTTAAAGAGATCTGCAGAGAATGTGGAAGGAATCTGAATCTCCAACAAAGTGAATTTAAAGGGCCCGATTACGAGTCTGGCGGTCAATGGATGTCTGACTCATGTGGGAGCAGTGGAGGCGGTCTCCACCAATCGCCCTATTACATTTTGGGTGGTCAGACCGCCACAGCACAGCCACAGCCACCAGGGAACTGCCATTCTATGGAGGTGTCGCGGCGGTCAAGAGGCAGTAAAATGCTTGGTGGGACCGCTGCGATCTCACCAAGTATATTACAAGTTTCCTCTCTGCCATTGTTTTGATGGCAGTTGCACTGTCATGAAAACCTACAATGCCCCCTTGTGTCTCTGCGCCTTTTGGATGCACACAGGGGGGCACAACATGTGCCCCCCTGTGTGGATGCACAACAGTTCCTGCACGGCATGGACTTTTCAGCCCATGCCGTGCAGGAACAGTTTTTGGCGTTCCCATTGCGGTGCCCCTTTTCTGAGTCAGCACCCTGGGAATGTCAGAAACCAGGCCGCCAGACAGGAAGACACTCCTAATCTGGCATTTGGTATGACCACGGCTTTGGCAGTGCGGCGGTGGGGCAGACCTGGCACTACTCTGCCAAAGTCATAATCAGGTCCTAAGTTATAACACACAACAGTCTCCTTGGGCAACACCCCTTTGCACGCATCATCATGGGTCTATTGTCTTTCTCCACTTCTCACTTTGTAGACTGCAACAATTTCTAAGTATCCCACACTGAACATGGGAACGACATTGTCTTCTAACACACAGACCAGGTTGTAACATTGCTTAATAGGCCCTTCAGTGAACTTGATGGCTCCTCATGTTCTTTCATCAAGGTCTTCTTGCCAGGTTATTTCACTCTATCACTAGTATAGTAATGTATCTATTCTCCGACTAAGAATGGGTATGAATACCTGTAAGAAATATCTTGTTAGCAGAGACTGGAAAACCAGTATTTATGCAGCATGACGAATTTAGGCCTAATATGTCAACTTAAAGTATTAGCAAAAGTGCACATTTAATATGCATGTGCATCTTTAAAAACAAATACATATAAAATACTAGTATATTAGATTCAGATTACATAAGTCATCCAGTAAATCCTCTGGATAATCATGTGTAAGTATGGCTAAGAACCTCATTTAAATTCAATATATATGATATGCACACATTACATAAACTCTTTGTCATGTCTAGTGTCATCACATTCTACATATATGAGGATGGTTCTTATCCAGTTATGTAAACAGTAAACATAATTTGATGTATTAAGGCACACATTATGAAAGTCAAATTTCATCTTTATTGTAAGTACATGTATACTACGTAAGGATGATTTATTAATTTCTTGTTTAATACAGTTAAACACATAGGGGGCCAATTACAAGTTTGGCAAGCCATGGACCACCAGGCTCGTGGGGGCGTGGCAGTGGCGGTCTCCTGACCACCCTATTAGAATAAGGGCAGTCGGAGCACAATTGACCTGGCAGTGTTGCAGTGGTCAGGGGGCAGTAATATGCTTGGCGGTACCGCAGTGGTCGTGCCAAGCACATTACAAGTTTCCTCTCCGCCACGGTTTTCATGGCAGTTCCACAGCCATGAAAACTGTGGCGGAGAGGAAACAAGAGGGCCCTTTAGGGCCCTTCAAGTGCCTCATGCCCTGTGGATGCACACAGGGGGGCACAACATGTGCCCCCTGTGTGCATACACACCTGTTCCTGCACGGTATGGACTTTATATTCCATGCCATGCAGGAACTGTTTTTTGCGTTCCCATTATCCATTTTTAGAGGCACCACCAAGGGAACACCAAACAAAGCCCACCAGACAGGAGGAAACTCCTAATCTGGCGGGCAGTCAAACCACAGCAGGGTGTGGTGGCAGGGCGGCCCCGGTGCCGCACCGCCAAAGTCGTAATCAGGCCCATAGTTTGAGTTATTCTGTTGACAAATTAAACATCACTGGGAAAGGCTCTCTGCGACAGTCCTAAACTTCGGATTGTACCAATCTTGTCTACAGAGTCTGATCATGGCATCTCTACCTATGTGTGTATCTCCATGGTATATTCTGGCCGATTATGAGAGCAAGCAGTCTGGCATGACTGCTCTACCATCTGGATAAATCCAGACACCATCTTCTGCTCTCTTTTGACATCCGGTATTTATCCAATCTTCCTTTTCACTTACTTCCACCTCATCCTGTAAATGTCTTACTTCATCCCATGTTTCTAATGCTGAGATAAGCATAAGTTGCCATCTGATTTCAGTTGTTTCAATTTTCTTGTTTACTGCCATTTTTATTTTGGCACAATACTGGGCATCTTGGTCATCGGTTACCAGCAGTCACATAGTCATTTTGGACTGATGTGCAGCACACTGACCACAGCCACTTATTTTGGCAATTGTATTGCTTCTAAAAGCTCTTTCACAAATTTTCCATTTTTAATAGGGGTTCCTGAAGAAGTCATGAAATCCTTCTGCATCCAAAGTTGGCCAAAGTCAAACACAACAACGTAACCATACGGGCTATCAGTATAAATGGTTACTCTCCCATTTTACATGCTTTAATTAAAGCTATCAATTCGGCTATTTGTGCAGACTTGACTCCTGGTAATTAGGATGCTTCGACTATTCCAGCCAATGTACAGACAGCATAAGCAGCACTTAATCCTCCTTCCTCATGCACAAGCCGTCTACAAATACCCGAATTTCACATTCTTTTAGAGGCTCTTCCTGTATGTCTAGGCGAGGTTTGGTACAATATTAAGTAACGTCAAGACAATCATGCTCAACGTCATCCCTCACTTCTTCACCATGTACATCAGGCAATAAAGTAGCTGGGTTTAGGATAGTACACCTGATTACTGTCACATTTTCTGCTCCCAATATGATTTTTTCATATTTAGTCATTCGACTTGGAGTAAGGTACTGACTTCTTGTTCTAGTTAAGAGAATTTCCACTGAATGAGGGTCATAGATTTTACTGGGTGTCCCATCACAATAGACTCACTCTGTTCAAGACTTGTGAAAGCAGCAGCCACTGCTTTCAAACAATCAGGTAAAGCTGAAGCTACAGGGTCTAAAGTAGCAGAAAAACATGTGTCTGGAGGTCGCATTAAACCATGCCTCTGAGTTAAAACTGACAAAGCACCATTTTCTCGCTCACAACAAAATAATGCAAATTATTTTGTATAGTCTGGCATACCGAGAGCAGGAGCTTTGCATAAACAATTTCGTAATCTCACAAAAGCTTCCATGCTTTCATGTTCCCATTCTATAGGGTCCATTGCTCGTTTTCTTGTCATTTGAATTAGTGGTTTGGTTAGTAAGAAAAAACCTCCAAATCAATTGTCTACAATACCGTACTACACTAAGAAACATTCTGATTTCTCTCTGGGTTTGTGGTAACTGCATTTGTTATATTATTTTTATTCTTTCAGGGGTAACTCTTCTCACTCCTCTTTCT
Source organism: Lissotriton helveticus (assembly GCF_964261635.1). Lineage (NCBI taxonomy): Eukaryota > Metazoa > Chordata > Amphibia > Caudata > Salamandridae > Lissotriton > Lissotriton helveticus. The sequence continues at coordinate 1,119,376,694 of NC_136070.1, forward strand.
AATTGTTGTCCCAACTGTTTAACTCTTGTTTGACAAGATTGTAATTTCTCTGGTGACCCCTTTGTCCTCCATCAGCCAAATGATTTAACAGGGCAATGGAGTCAATGATACAATCATCTTGTGACTTTGATGCCACAAGCAAGTCGTCGATATATTGGACTAAATCTGAATTTCTGGGCATTACTAGTGTTTCTAAACACTTCTTCAGAATCTGATTAAAAATTGAAGGGCTTTCTGGGTATCCATGTGGAATCCGATTCCACACAAAAATATGATTTTCAAATTTGAATGAAAAAAAATACTGGCTGTCCGGGTGTAATGGGATGGAGAAAAATGCATGACACTAATCAATTACTGTAAACCATCCTGCATTCCATGGCATTTGATACAGTATTACTGCTGGCACCACAATTGTATTTATTTTTCGCAGATCCTGCACTATCCGATATTTCCAGTTAGGTTTCTTAATGCCAATTATAGGCGAATTACAAGGGTTGCTCATTATTTCTTTTAAAATGCCTTATTCAATCATTCGTCCTATTTCTGCTATGACACCTACTTTAATTTCAGGGCTCACTTTGTATTGACTTGTGTTTGGGTAGACAGCACCTTCTTTCGCAGTCACTTTTACTGGATCAATATTTGCCATTAACCCTACTTCTTTTCCAGTGAAATCCCACACTTCCGGATTTACTGTAAATTTTAATTCATCAGGTAAGTCATCTTTTGTCATCATTGAATAGAATTCATCAGCTTCTGTACCTTGTTTTGCTAACATTATTTTGTAAATACCAAATTCATCAGGGGTCTGAATTGCAACACCATCCGGTGTACAATAAATTGTACAGTTCATTTTGCATAGTAAGTCTCTTCCTAACAAGTTTACAGGACTAGAATTGCACACTACAAATTTGTGCATTTCCCTAAAATTGCCAATGCATACCTACGTGGGTTCTGTAATTAGAGTTCTGATCTGTCTATTTGAATCACCTACTACTTGGATGGCTTCACCCGAGAGGGGTAGGTTTGGGATGTCTGCTGTTCTCACAGTAGAACGGGTAGCACCAGTATCCGACAAAAAGGTAATGTCTTTTCCTTCTACCTTTCCATCAATATATGGACCTGACTGATCTAACGGTGAGGATGTGCTAAGTACGCACTCCTCTTCCTCCCCCCTCAGGCACCGTCATTGTTCATCTTCAGAAGAACAACTGTTCTGCAAAAGAAATTGTGAAATTACAGAATTTATCTTACCACTTTCTCCTGGAAATCCGGCGTCCGCACTGTACTTTGCTCTGTTCATAAAATTTGGCATAGGGGCAGGTGGTAACTGATTAACAACCGGTTGCAGTTTACTCAATATCACCGCATTCTGCGTCTGTGCATTTGAATTTTGATTTGGGACATTATTATTTTGAATATTTTTAAGCCCCAATTTTCCGCACCCATGACAAGGAAGTTTCTTCTTTGTTTCCTCTCTGCTCATTTTCCCTTATGGTTTTCCCCCACTATTTTCATACTTCCAGATCATCTAGTTTGATCATTATTCTGATTATTTAGTTTAAGCTCTTGCTGTTCTGCCACTTTTACTTGTGCCCACATTACTTTTTCTTCTAACATTATGCGTCTATTTTCGATCTCATCTCCACAGTATTTTGCGTATTTTAGAACTTCATCTATTGGCTTTCCCTGCCAACACAACATATGGTTTTGAATCATCTCACGAATCTTAGGTCTCAGTCCAGATACAAACTGATACACAAAATGTCCCATACCTTTATCTCCAATATTCTCAAATCCACTACACTGCTTGAACACCTGTAGCAGACAGTCATAAAAAGCATGTACAGTCTCATTTATTTCTTGAGTTGTTCTATCTATTTTTATCCAATCTGTTTCTTTTGGGGGAATTTTCCCTTTGAAGAAAGTGATCACCTGGTGATATTTCTTCATTACCTCCTCTGAGGGTGCTCCTGTTTTCTCATCTCTTGGATACTCATCATTAGGCCAATTAAAAGATATTTTACATTTAGTCCTTAAATCTTCAGGCACTACTATGTCAAACAGACCATCCAAATCTTTCAACAAAACTTTACAAACTTTCACAAACCTTTCAACCTGTCTATACCATCAACTGGCTTCTCTCGTACTTTCTGAAAATCATTAGTAAATTACAAAATGTCTTGTCGGGTCCATGGAACATGTACATATCCTCCTCTTGGTACCTCTCTCATTGGGCATAATGTTTCCGTCTTTTTGGGTTCTCTTAATAGATATTCTGATGCGGTCCTATTTGCCTGTGCTTCCTCCTTTTTCTTTGTCCACCATGTTTTCCACCTGTCTAAATCTCCCCATTTCTGTAATATTGACATTAATTCCTTAATCTGTACTTTTCTTCTGGGTAAATGAATATTTTCCAAATCTTTGTTAGTAAATTCCGCTCTATATTGTTTCTGCGATACCTTTGATCTCCCTATTTCAATTCCCATTTCGGAAGCAAGCTCTGTCTGTTTTTCATGAAATATCTTTACATTTCTAGTTATGCTCCTACATATGAACAACAATGCTTCTTCACTGTACATATTTAGCCTGTCTATTCCCACATTTCCAGCTATCATTTCTTCCAATTCTATTTTTAATTTATAAATGTCCAAAATCTTTGGCTGTTGATTCAGTTTGTCTATTCCCTGTGCCCACCTTTCTAATTCTCCTGGCGACACTATTGTGGCACTTTTAGTTCCTGTGGAGGTTTCTAATCGTATTTCTTTTGAACAACAAGATGTAGCTCTTCTTGGGGTTTCATTTATCTGTTCTCTTATTGGCAAATCCATTAGTGATATTATCGATTCACATTCACTAGCTTGATCTTCAATTATTATGTTGTCTTTCTAGGTTCTATTATAGGAGTGGCCATGACTGGTGGTTTTGGACAATTTCCCTTATCCCCATTCAATGAGACAACAGGACCTATGGTCACTGGTATAGTCAACGCTTCAGTGTGTGCACTCAATTGTGGTATTTTCTGTATTAAGTCTCCTCTATTTTTGTTTATTACTTCTCTTTCTTTTTCCTTGAGTATACTTTCATTTAATGACTCATGCATATTCTGAGGAACTAATGGTGTTTCTAAAGCGGGGGCACTTGGAGTAGTTCTACCAGGTCCCTCCTGATATGGCGGAGGATTCTTAGTTAGGTGTCTTCCATAAACTCATCTTCTGATTCCCCACAACCTGTCATTGTTAAATGTTTGGCTTTTCTTGTACATTTGCCTCCCGTCTGTTCCTCTAACATTAATACAGGATACAGTCCTTCTGTAACAATTGCCTGTCTCAATTGTTTAATCTGATCTTCACGTGATTCATGCACTCTTTTAGGGTAAAATCCTCTATAACTCCTAGTACTTCTAGACCTGTCTTGATCAAATGCCTCTGCTTCCCATTCTTCGAACGCCTCATATTGTGTTAATCTTGGTCTGGGCTCTAATTCATTCATTCTCATCCTTGAATTCTGAAGAATTCTCCCATTGAACGTACCATTTTCTGGGAAGGCTAGTATTCCGTCACCTTTTGTGTACTCAATCCAATTTTCTAACCACACAAAGGTATGATAACCTCTTTCCATCATCATAATGAAGCAGGAGTTTTAGGTGGTAGGATAAGAATTCCTTCTCTAGTCGTAATGGGTTTATCTTTCTTGAAATAATTTTGATTTTCTACATAAATGAAATTGTTCTCTTTTCTCCGCACATATTATGACAAGTTCCTCTAATATATTCTACTCTTGCAAAACCTAAACATCTTGGGCCCGATTCACAGAACTAACTTAACACAAAATCCTAAACTTACTACCATTTTGGTATTCACAGAAGGCACTTACTCATTTCGGTATTCACAGAAGTTAGGAGTCCTAATTTAAAGACTCCTAAATGCCTTCTGTGAATACCAAAAGTCTTAGGTAGGATTTTTCTCAGTTCAGGAGTAGTAAAGTTAGGACTCCTAACTTTAGGACTCCTAAACTGAGAAAAATCCTAACTTTAAGATTTTCGGTATTCACAGAAGGCATTTAGAAGTCCTAAAGTTAGGACTCCTAGCTTTTGTGAATAGGGAAAGGAGTAAGTGCCTTCTGTGAATCCCAAAATGGTAGTAAGTTTAGCATTTAGTCTTAAGTTAGTTCTGGGAATCGGGCCATGTCTATTTGGGCAATTCCCTATTAATGTTGGATCGTATTTCCACATACAAAACCCACTGTCTATTATGATTGCCGCTTCTTTTTTGTTTAACCAATTAGTCCCTTTTGTTTACACTCAGATTTCTCCAATCATGTTGCTGCTTCTATTCTTTCATCCAATCAAGCTCAAATTTACAAAATTCGCTTAGCGGCTCTATTGTGACATCAGTATCACTCCTCGCTATTGACCTCTCCTTTTACAATCTTCTGAAAATCACACACCCGCTGTTTTGACCTATCCCAGAGTGGCACGCTGTCATGTCAGTGTGATAACTGACCCCTCCTTTACAATTCCCTGTCTTGTCACACACACACGCTGTCTCAACCAAACCCAGCGCTGCACTTTGTGATGTCAGTGCAACTCTGGCAGCGGACCCTTCCTTCACAAGGTGGCAAACCTTTTACCAAAATGTTCATAATAACAACATAAAAACATTCACTACTCTGTCTGTTTCATAATGCTAAAAGAATGGTTGATTTCTTTTGCAACAAGTAAAACCTTCAGTTTACTCTTCATGCACTGCGAGTAAACCCTTCCACTTACTCTTCACCCAAGCTCAGAAGAACTCCTCTAGTGTTACCCTCTCTAGGTAATATAACACCAAAGTTTCACCAGCGAACTCCTTACTAACAATCACTCTCACTTATTCACAAAACTTAATTTCTAAAACAGATGAGTAACCTCACTGCAGTGTGGCTTCCATTCACCACCTGCTATACATTTCCCGGGAATTTCCAGACAACATAAAACAATATACAAACGGGTTTGTTAAAACATAAAATCGATAACCAATAATCACCAAACTAATCAATAAAAAACATACCTCTGCTACCAGGAAACTGATCCTGAGGGCTACCATCCTGGGAACATCTATAACTATATTTTCATGTGGGCCCATAAACACACTCACTGATATAGGTCAGTTAACACCGCTGGGGATCAATTTATAGGACTAAAATTGTACAATCATTTGCTTTTCAATTCCCTAATCTACCACTGATCCGAAGCACTTTCTTTTATCAATGGATCTATTTTAGTTGAGAAGTAATTGATGATATGACCTAAGTTCATTCACCTTATTATCTCATTAAAATAATCACGGACTCTGGAAAGTTTTAAATGTGTATCTGATTAATCACATAAGCAAAACAAATCACAGTCTTTACTATATCATTCTGAGGAGGTACGATCAGTTTACCTAATTTAGAATACGATTTCACAACAACATGTACCTCAGGAAAGAGAGGATAGAGAGAGAAAGCACATTGACACAATAAACAGAGTTATATTTACCTAGGATGTTGTGAAGATCAGACCCCTCTGGCAAGAGTTAGTGGGTCGCTTGGAAAGTTCAGATGACAAGGAATTCAGTACAAGTTTCAGGACAGGACAGATGACCTCTTCTGTATTCGACGCCTGCGTCTCACCCCTCTCTGACACTAACTTCCTCCTCGATTCTTCCGCAATTTCTTCTAATTCTATCACCTCCTCGAGTCTTCTGTGTTCTTCTTCTAATTATTTAGCTTTAAGATATTCGATCACTATTTAGACAGCATCTCGGTCTCTCAGCGTTCCAGCTGCAACAGCTCCAACTAATATAACTATCTGCCCCAATGATACTTTCTTAATGGCATGTACCACCCCCAATTGTTTCAACTTTATGAAATCCTATTTCTGATTGGGCGAGCTGAGGGGATGATCATCACACCATGCTAGGTTTTTAATAATTTGCTTTAGTTCATTGTTTTAAGTTCCCACCCATTCATTTATTCTCCCAAGCTTTATTTCCCACCCATATATGTAAACTTTATAAACAACAATGTATACAATTTCAAAGTTGTCTAATGAATCTTCAGGATGTTCAGCTGGTTCCCAGGACATGTGCGGAGAAAGTTCTTGGACAAGTTTCAAGACTTGAGCTCACTGTTTTGGAGTTGTCCCTTTTGCACATGCTGAAAGAACCACATGGTTGTCAAACTTTAGCATCATTCAGAGGCCCAAAAACAAGCTAATAGAGAGGTCAAAAGAAAAGTTCTTAATTTCAAAATAAAATGATTTCACTTTATACCACTTATCTCTACTCTAATCCCATTTACTTATAAAGACTATTTATGCATTAGCATTTAGTATATAATTAGTTTTAATTCTCAGCAAAGCAGATGCTTAGCACGTGAGCTTCCAAGTGGCCATATTAGATGCTATTGCGCAGAAGCAGATTTTTCCCTCCAAGCGTTAAGACGTCATGCAGCTGACGCATGCGCACTACATTTTCTCCCATTAGCAGCCATCTTTAATCACACTCGGGTTACTTGTTAGTAAAACACATAGGCAAACTTCCTCTATCTAAAAATATTTGGAATGTTGTGCATAATTAGTATTACAAAACATTATTAATATCTTGTTACGGGATTATATGAGAGGATTGCGTCCGAGCAAGTCCCTTTTACACGAGTCCTTGCTCCATTAGGGGCCACGTGGCCCCCCTTGCCTAGGCCACTATTGGTCCTGAGGACCCAATCCCCTGGGGCATGGCCTCTTTTTAAAAAAAAAGAAAATTAAAGGGGAAGGGGGCGAGAGGCCACTTCCAGGGCCACTGTTGGCCCTGGGGACCCCATCCCCCTGGGCCGGCCCTCAGAGTTGGGGACCGTGGGGGGAGCCCCAATGTCCCCACAGTCCCAGCCATCTCCCCGCCTCCTGCAAAGGAGGGTTTGCTATGGCAGGGTGGGAGCCGTGCTCCTGCCCTGCCATAGCAAACAGCAATGGCATGGGGGTGGGCATCCCGGGACATTGCAGGAACCGGCCCTGGGGGGTGGTGGGCCCCAGAGCCAAAAAGGACTCCATGAGGGGGGAATGTGGTGCCCCCCCTCCAACATGTAAATAGCCCCGGGGAGGTGGTGGTCCCTGGGACAGTGTGGGGGGCTCAAGCCCCCCCACACTAATTATTAGTTACAGCACCAGGGAGGTATATATATAAAGTTGTGCTAGTCAATTGTAGATTACTTCTGGTGAAGCTTCTAACAAATGTATAATCTACTCTATGACCCTATGCCCTTCCACAGCCTCAAAAACTTCCTATGGGAGCCTTACCTCAGCGCATAGAGTTGTTCTAGTCACTTTACTCATAACATTTTAGCACCCCAGTTCTCTAATGTAGGGATTAGCTCAGTTTTCCAATTCTGCAAAATTATGGATCTCGCAATAACATTGATCAAAAAAAGTTTGTGCCAGTGATCTGACTCCAGCTTTTCATCAGGAGAGAAACACATTAATACCAGGAGCAGATCATTGGTAAAATCTATTTTCAACATGAGCCTACAGTACTCATGAATGGAGGACCCGAATGCAGTGGGGGCTGGTGACATTTGAAAGTGGTGTGGCGTAAAAGTTGCGTATGACTTTTATGTAGCGAGCAATGCAAGCAAGCTTAATGGACAAACATTCCTGAGAAAAAAATGAAAAAAGATTGGCAAATGGTACATTTGAAAGCAAATTAATTTGGCGATAAAGCAAGGCTTATAAAGCAGTAGGAACATATAGTCTTAAAATATTAAACACATTAAAACCTGCCCCTTATCGTACTTATGTTCAACAGTTACTGTAATGTGCAATGCACTTTGTCACAATCTAAGTACAAGGGGGAAGCAAAACCAACTCCTGCACACTGAAGGGTTATGGAGTATGCCATGCAATATAAGCAGATTTGACAGTAGAATACCAGATACTGTATGACAATGCTGCATTTATTAATGCATTATTTTTGTAACTGGCCGTACAAGAGGCATTGTAGTTGCTTCAGATAAATATTAAACAAAATAGCCATGTGTTACATCAATCGCAGTATTACAATTGTGCACCAGCCTTTCTAGATTACATACATTTCCTAATGTCAGGGCGATTTTGAGCTGGCTTTTCCAGATCATGTAAACTGCGCCAGTGTTGGGGAAACTTTATACTGGCATTATCCTGTCTGGCAAGATGGCCGATACAAAAGCAACATTTGCACGAGTAGGCCTGTCTGAATTTCAGTGGGAATTTGCCCAATCTTGCACCAGTGAAATATATATTCTTGCCCAATTCTGGTAAAATAGACACTTCGCAAGAAAGCATTTTATGCCGGAAAGCACAGTGTAGCCAGTTCAGCAGCAGACCTATTTGATTGCATCTTACCAAAAACCCCAAACTCACCTCACTGTACTGCCCACTAATAGAAACTCACTAAAGAGTAGGTCTCAGGAAACTAATGTGACCTTGAGTCCACCCTGCATCCCTCTGTAAGAAATGAATGAGAGGTTGCAGATGAGTCCTATAGAAGCCCAGCAGCATTCTAGGCTAACTCAGGGAGTTATAAGCTTAACGCTATAATAGCATGTCACTAGTTCAACTCACGAGAAGTCAGGGCCAACTAAGGGGCATATTATCAAGGGCTTTATCTCAGCTTTTTTGGCTTTAAAAGCCAAAGAAGCGGAGATAAAAATATCGCCATATCAACAACAGGGTGCTAACACGCAAAATCGCATGTTGGCACCCTTTTCCACTAAGATTCCATTTGCATCTCTAATGAGATGCATAGTGGGCGTTCCAGAGCAAAATAATAGGAGAAATGTCGCTAAGCGACGTTTCTCCTATTATCAAGCTTCACGCTAACCCTGTTAGAGACAAAAAAAGCAGCGCTAACCACGGTTAACGCTGCTTTTTTACGTCTGCTAATTTTCAGACTAAGCCATGTAATCCAATGGGAGGTGGATTACATGGCTAAGATCACCCTTCCCTATCAGCAAGGTTTCGCTGGTTGCAATGTGATTATCGCCGGATTTCCAGCTATAATCACACTGTTTACCAGCTAACGCATGGATTCCTATCGCTTGGGAGATAAGCGTTGCTGATAGCACGCTATCTCCGCAATGGAATCCAGGGTTAGACTGCGATAATTATCCTCGCGCTAAAAGCGCTGAGCGATAATTATCGCAGGACCTTGCTAATATGCCCCTAAGTTGTTCATTCATGCTGCTGAGGCAGATACTACTGCTAACTTGGCTGATACGTGCACACATATACTGCACAATTACACAACTGTAAAACTGGGGTTACAGGTGATACACAGAAAACAAAATATTATAATCAGATGGGCTCTGTCTCTTCTCCATGAGCATCCTACAATGACGTCATGAAACTATAGATCTATCAAGATATTCAGCTGTCCGCCATGTGTTACAGTCCCATTCAAAATGTTTGCTCAACTGTTAACTTGCTATTATTAAATTAATTCCTGATTTAGGATTGTGTTGGGGAAGCCTCTGACCTGGTGCATGTGCCCTGCTTTCTTGTATTTGGGTTTTAGCAATTTCCCCAGTGCAAATACACGAGTGGAATCAGGCGTTATAAACAGTTTCTTGTTAAAGCACTGACAGTTATGCACCCGCCCACCATATACACTATTTCGTAGTGAACTTCAACCCTAATTAGTAGACAGTTCAGAACATCCGTATGGAAGTTAACCCGCTGAACAAAAAGATCTACTCTAAAGAAAAGTGTATCTGCATAAGTTCTTCCTGACAGAATAGTAGCCTGATTCTGGTTCCCTCCTCAGCTTCATGTGAATACTTCTAGCTGGGGCATTTGTTAGCTGAAGTCAGTGAGCTGTTTACAAACACAGTTAAGAACGCATGCCATTCGTACATAAAATGTCAAGTTTCTAGACAACTCTCGTGCTCCCGGGTCCCCTTCCCTTCAGTGCTAGGTGTGACAGTGAAGCGTGGACATGATATATGTGAGAATGCCAAGCCCCCCCCCACCTTCATCCCCCCACACACCCTCCAGCCGTGACATTCATATCTTTGGCAGGAAGCAAGTGGCCTCACGCTTGGTTGTTTTCAAGCTCCTGTCTGTGTATGTTTTTATCCCTGGCCTGGGTACACATAGAAAGTGAAACTCACAAGGAATCAGTGGAGCTCAGGCAGAGGCGTAGGAGACACTAAAATTCTGGGGTGATAGAGACAACCTTGTGAACTTTCCAGTGACCCTATACAAATCACAGCCCGTTAAACAAATACAATTGCATACATTTGAAGTGAAATATTGAGAAAATTAGGCAAGTAATCATAGCTTGTATGTATGCTTTATTGTTATTCACATTCACATAGTAATCAGACCAAATGTTAAAAAAACATGTATATGAATCTTGCATCTTCATGCACCAAGCAAACAAAGGTCGCTAACTTAAGGTGGGGGTGTCGTGTTTGCAAGTGCATTACGGTTTGAAAAATACCTGCTGCTGTATTCCTGGTCTCCAGCAATTTTCAGGAAACAATAAAAATGTGAAGATAACTTCGGTGATTAATGTTCTTTATTGAGAGAGATTGGAGATTTGTCTAGTGGAAGTTTTGACTCATGGTAAGGTAGCCACAGTGGGGTTAATGTGCCTGCTGCAAAGAGTGTGGACCACGCAGGACACAAAATGCATATAATGTAAATAGGTCAGTAAGTTACCGCTTTTGTCTGAGAGATTCTTTTGGTATTTGCAGTTTATAAGTTAAAATCCTAACATTGAACAGTGAGCTATTAACCGTCATCAAAGAGCTGCATAAAAACTGCAAGGTATAGATGAAAGCGTTATGATCTTTCCCCAGTCCTTCAGTAGTCTAATGTTGGAAAATGGGTTCATTAGGATAGAAATCAATGGGGGGCGTGGTCTGCGCTCCGAGGGAATATGGCGGACCTTGTGTGAGCTCCACTGCTACGCGGGACTCACTTTGCATTTTAATGCCTCTTGTCTTGGTCTGGTGAGTGCTGACGGATAGTCTTGTACCTCCGACGATGCGGTGAGTCTGGTGGGCGACTTTCAGACTCCTGTGCCTCGTTGTTGAGCGACTTTCTTCTCACACCAGTTTCTTCGTGTCAGAGACGCGAGCGGCCGCCATTTTAGGTCGCAGCGCTCGCGTCTGAAAATCTGACGAATTTGTGCCGTTTTCAAGGTGGGAACTGCCTTTGTTACTGCACACCAACTTTTTCCTGCTGAAATGATGCCCTTTGTGCCTTTGAAGGTCAACTAGTCGCCTCGTATTATTCCCTTGATGATTTGTGAACTTCACCCTGTGTGCACTCCTTCTCTGACCACAATGTCTCTCATCCCTCGGTTTTTGCACTCATCTATTCAATGATTGGAGGAAATTAATATTATAATATTCACTTTTCACATTCTTTTCTGAGATGCCTTCAACCTAACTCAACGATCCCTTTTCCACGGCATTTCTACCCTGTCAGTAGCGCGGGCGGCCGCCATTTTAGGTCGTTGAGCCCGTGTCTAGAATCCTGACTTGTTTTCTTGCCACTTTTGGGAAGGATCTTGCTATTTACCTGCATGTTACTATCTTCCCTTGTAGCAGCTACCGTCCTCAGCGTTTTAATGCACTCGGTTATTGTCATTGTATGGAGGAGCGTGGTCTTCTCTGCCTTGTGCATTTTTCCTCATAATTTCCAATGGTCCTTACTCTTCACTATTTTCACCTACACTGGCTTGAGGAAAATGAGATGATTCTTCGTCTGGTGGTGATATTTTTTGCTTAAGCTGCCTCCACTTTTATGGAACCGCTCCTAATTCGCATTATACATATACTGTGAACGACGCGAGCGGCTACCTTATGGGTCGCTTCATTTGTTTATTGCTACATTGTTAATGCTTTTCCTCATTAATCAACAATATTTTCATGCTCTTGCCAGTTTTATGAGGTCCTCGTACAGCTACTCTGTTCATTTTTTAGCTCTGTGAGGAGCTTTACTTGTGGTCTACCACTTTTTCCACAGCTTGGATCGTCCCCATGTGTTTGCACCTTCAACAACATAACTCATATAAATATCCTAGCTTGGTTTTTCTACGGATCTTCATTTTTGATAAGGCAGGTGATCTCTGGTACAACCTACAATGTCTAACGACACTCACAGTCAGATCATCCATATCTGGTACAAAAACGAAAAGGCATAAAAATGACCTACCTTCTCCCATTCATTCCTCTCAGAATCCTGTCTTAGATTCGATATTGGATGAAGTCCGTGGTCTACAACCTTTCATGTCTGCGACCAATGAAAAACTAAAACAGATTGAGGAGCGATGGATTGTTATGGAACGTAAAGTTTTGGAACTGGAACAGCCCGTTAGTGATCTCCAAGATATTTCTTCAAAGGTCCCTCTACTAGAACAGGAAATACATAAGCTTAAAATCCACACAGAGGACCTTGAAAATAGAAACCGCAGAAATAACCTACGCCTTTATGGGCTTCCGGTAAATGTTGAAGGCCCTGATATGGTTTCTTTTCTACAGAAATTCCTTGCAGAACTTTTAGATCTCCAATCATCGGTCACTCCCCTCAATATACAGAGAGCTCACCGCTTGGGTCGCCTGAACTCTAATGCTACCAAACCACGTGGTATCATAATGCTTTTCCTTTAATTTACCGAATTGATGCATGTTGTGAAAGCTGTAAGACTAAAACGTCGCCTCATATGGTCTGGTCATAATATTTTCATCTCTCAGGATATCTCCAATGCAACTAATGCACGTCGTAAGGAATTTTTAGCTCTCAACTGAGACATCTTAACATCCAATATGGCATCCTCCATCCATGTCTCTGTAAGATTACGCACAATGGTCGCTCACACTCCTTTGATGATCCGGAAAAACTTCGACTGTACCTACCGAATATTTCTTCTAATGGAATGGACACTAATAATTGACTTTTTTATCTCTTCTGTTTTACAATGTTCTCTTTTAACAGCTTAATATGTTCTAAAGCATGATCTTATGTTATTTGTTCTTCTCTTGCTTCATGAGGTATTTCTTTTCTCCTCCTCCTTTTTACCTATTACCAAGGTCCGTGTCCTCTGGTGTCGCTATGCTCCTAGCGTTTCACCTTCTTTTTTCTTTTCAGATCTGGCTACTTTGCCTTGATCTGTTCACCTGTCTCTTCTTTCTATTTTCGTTTTCCTCTCTTCTTTCCCCTTCTCTTCTTCTTTTCATCATATCTCACCTTTAGTCCTAACCTTTACTACTTGTTTCTTTCCTACAATCACCTTCATTTGTTCAATAATGATATTGGTCATTGATTTATTGCAAATATATGTTGATATTGTGGGTCTTTGTTCTGTCCTGTTAATTGTATTTGCATTATTCCAGGTGTGTGTTGGATGTAATTTTTTCTTGTGGTGTGTTTTCTCTTGTAGTTATATCCTTGAAGTGTATCTGCTCCAACTGTGTTATACCTTCCCTTCCCTCCATTATGTGTAACTTTGTCATGTGGAACGTCCGTGGTCTTGGGAGTCCAGTCAAAAGGCAAAAAGTACTGTCTCATTTATCAAAACTCAATTCGCAGATTTCTTTTCTTCAGGAAACTCATTGTAATGATGTGGAGTCTCTTAAGTTAAAAAGGCAATGGGTGGGGCAAGTTGTTTTTTCTCCCGCTTCCAATAAAAAAGGGAGTGTTGCTATTTTGTTTCATAAAGCTCTGGCAGTACAAATTTTATCCACACAGAATGATGCGGATGAATGATGGGTAATGGCAAAGATTGTGGTACAAAACAAAACGCTAGTTATGTTAAATATATATGGTCCTGTTAAGCCAGATCCAAAATTTTGGAATGATATTAAAATTCTGCTCTCTTCAATTGACTGCCCTAATATTATTGTCGCTGGCGACTTCAACCAATGGTTGGACCCTTTCTCCGATAGATTATCCAGTTGTAAATTTCAACCTGATAAATCTCATAAGGCTTTTCAACTGGCCATTGCCTCTCGTTCATTGTATGATGTTTGGAAGACTTGTAATCCTGATTTAATTGAATTTACTTTTTTCTCTAATGTACATCACACCCGTTCTAAGATTGATTATATTTTGACCAGTAAATCTTTGCTCCCTTCTATCCAAAAATCGGAAATTGATTCCATTTTTATATCGGATCATGCCCCTGTACACGCTGTTTTAGATCTCTCACTTACCTCCTCTCAATTTAGCCGATGGAAACTTAATACTTTCCTATTATCTGACACGGTTTTTTATCAAAGAAGCTACCACTTTTATTAATGAATTTTTCAGTATCAATGACCCACTGGATACTTCTGTTCCTAACAACTGGGATACTTTTAAAGCTGCTTTTCGTGCCTTCACCATTTCTTATGTATCGAAAAAGAAGAAGTCCACAAGGAAGAAATATGAAGATCAGCTGCAAAAACCTAAAGGCTTAGAACATACATATTTTACTTCTCGTTCATCTGATGCCCTTCATGATTTGATTAAAGCAAAATCTGATCTTAACAAATTAGCAACGACTGAAGCATGTAATATTTTACTTAAAATTAAATCTAAATACCATGGTGGGCAAAATAAAGTGGGTAAAATGTTAGCTAATTACTTAAAAATCAAATCTGAACGTAAGACTATTGGACCTATTCTTAATGAATCCACTACAAAACTAGTATCGTCAGATGAGGATATTGCTGAGGTTTTCCATGAATATTATAAATCTCTTTACTCTGACGAAACTTTTCCCAGTAATCAAAATGTAAACACCTTCTTCTCAGGCCTACCTTCCCCTCCATCTTTATCTGATGAATTTAACGCGTTAGAGAAAGACATCACTCTTCAAGAGATAACCAATGCTATCAAATCCCTAAAAAAGTCAAAAGCCCCGGGACCTGATGGCTTGTCTGTAGAGTTTTCCAACACCTTTAATTCCATTTTTGTCCCCAAGCTCCTTGAACTTTTTAATTCTTTTATTGCTGACGCTAAAGCATCTGGGTTTTTTATGGATGCCTTAATTGTTATCATACATAAACCTGACAAAGATCACTCTTGTTGCAAATATTATCGCCCTATATCGTTAATTAATTATGATTGCCAATTTTTTGCCAAAATTCTAGCAACCTGAATTGAAACTAATATTCCTCTTTTGATTAAAACTGATCAAGTTGGATTTGTGAAGGGCTGATTGGCATCTGATAATGCTCGGATGTTTGCTAATATCATTTTGTATGGCAAACAATATAAATCTCCCCTTGCAGCCCTGTCTTTAGATGCTGAAAAGGCATTTGATTGTATTAATTGGCAATTCATGTTTCAAACTCTCCAATGGTTTGGTTTTGGGCCCTCTTTTATTTCTTATGTTAAACTTTTGTATTCTTGCCCTCGTGCCAATATTTTTGTTAATAATCACTTTTCCAAACCTTTTTCTCTGTCCAGAGGCACAAGGCAGGGATGCCCCCTTTCTCCTTTATTATTTATCCTATGCCTTGAACAATTTCTAGAGCGCATTCGTATTAACTCCCAGATTGCTGGCTTCAAACATAATTCTGTAGAAACTAAAATATCAGCATATGCAGAGGATATACTGATTTATATGTCTAATCCTGTTGAATCTCTCCCCCACTTTTTGAATGAAGTTCGATTATATTCTAGTATTTCTGGTTACAAACTCAACCTCTCAAAAACAGAAGTCTTGCCCTTAAACTCTACATGCTATTAATTTATGTTTAATGATACTAATTTCACCTGGTGTCCTTCTAAAATTAAATACCTTGGTATTTGGTTTTTATCTTCCCTAAATGATACAATTAAATTCACGTTTTCTGCATTAATAAATACAATCCAGTCACTCCTCCTTACTTGGTCACCCTTGTATCTTTCCTGGTGGGGCAGGTTAGACACCATTAAAATGATGATTGTGCCTCATGCTTTATATATATTGTCTATGCTTCCTGTCAGAATTCCCAATTTATATTTTTTCTAGAATTAACTCTACATGTACCAAATTTCTGTGGAACAATAAACACCCACGGATTGCTCTAAACAAAGTCATACGTCCTAAGGATGAAGGTGGTGTGCGTTTCCCAAATTTTACAGCTTATCATTCAGCTTTCTTGATTAAACAGTCTTTTGCACTAGCCTATGATTTTATGGACATACCTGTTCCCAGAGGGGTCATTTTGAACGCTCCTTATTAAAAGATTTCTCTTTTCAACATGTACTCTTTATGTCAAATTGCACCTTTTTGTATAATAGTCCTATTTTAAAATACTCCCGATCTTTATTATATAACACTTTTTCTAAGGATTTTACTTCACTTCAATGTTTTTTGTCCTCCACTGTATGGTATAATACATTTCTTTTTTTTTTTATTTCAAATTTTTATTAGAGATATGACATGATGGCAAAATCAAACAAAGAGAAAAACAATATACTCAGTATCCATGTCATAAATCAGATTTTCTGTTTAACAACTCTCCCTCCCATCCCACCCACCCCTATGGATCGCTACAGGAAGATCGGAAGATTGAAAAAAAAAAAGAACAAATTAATTAATTACCGGGGCCTTAAACAAAGAACAAGAACAGAAGAAAAATAAAGTCCATTTCATCAGACTTCCCACCACCTTCATTTTCCAGGTTCAGACAGTTAATTAAAGGCTCCCATATCAATTCACCCTCCCTCCGAGCCCTAGGGCATCTTCTCTTAAAAACCAATAATTCCCATTTACACACATTTATGAGTTTACTAAACCATTCATGTGCTTTCGGAGGAACATTGTCGAGCCAGACAGTCGCTATACACAGTCTCAATATAGCCATGGCCGCAAAAAATAACTTCTGCTCTGGTTCAGTCATGTTTAGGTCCACTACCCCCAACATTTATTTATTTATTTATTTTATGCGATTTTTAGAGCGCGCAAATACCCCCAGGGGTGTCTCGGCGCTATGGTAACAGAACTCTCATTAAATTAAAAGATTCAGTTTAAGAATAACCATGTTTTGAGCTTTTTCCTGAAGTTGATCAGGGTAGGGGCTGTTTTTATTTCAAGAGGAAGAGTATTCCAAAGCTTGGCAGTGGCGGTGGTAAAACATCTGTCTCCCCAGTTAGCTTTC
The DNA here is from genome assembly GCF_964261635.1 of Lissotriton helveticus. Lineage (NCBI taxonomy): Eukaryota > Metazoa > Chordata > Amphibia > Caudata > Salamandridae > Lissotriton > Lissotriton helveticus. The sequence continues at coordinate 1,119,393,827 of NC_136070.1, forward strand.
CTTGTCCGTGGAACCTTTAGTAGATGCGCAGTGGAGGAGCGCAAGGTTCTTGAGTATTCAGGTGGGCTGAATGCTGTTTTTAGGTATAGTGGTCCCAGATTATTGATAGCTTTGTAAGCAATGCACAAAGCTTTGAATTTGGTCCGATTTCTCACTGGGAGCCAGTGAAGCTGTCTGACAGACGGGGAGATGGATGAAAACTTGGGGATGTTCAGTAAGGTTCGGGCTGCGGCGTTTTGAACCGTCTGCAGTTTGTTGATGACCTTTTCTTGGGCGTTTAGAAGGAGGGCGTTACAATAGTCTGTTCTCGAAAAGACCAGAGTACTGACGAGGGTTTTTCCCGCGGAGGAAGGAAGGTATGGAATTAATTTTTTTATCCTCTTTAGGGTGTGGAGAGATGAAGAAACCACAGAGTTGGCGTGTTGTTGGAATGTCAATCTGTCGTCGAATATGACGCCCAAATTGCGCACCTTAGACACTGGTTGGGGGGGTGGTCCCATCTCAGGTGGCCACCATTGGGGGGACCAGGTGGGCTCTAGTTTCCCGAATGTCATCACCTCCATCTTATCGGAATTCAGTTTGAGACAGTTTGATGACATCCAGGAACCTATCGCCCTCATTCCCTCTTGGAGGTTGGCGGCGACCTTTGTACCATCGTTATGCACCGATAGCACCAATTGAGTGTCGTCCGCGTAGGTTGTGAGGGCTATTCCATAGGATTTTATGACCCTCGCTAAGTCCGACACATATATATTGAAAAGTGTCGGACTCAGCGAGGAGCCCTGGGGTACTCCGCATGGGAGAGAGAAAGTCTGGGAGGTGTAATTTCCCATCTTCACTGTCTGATGGCGGTCTGCCAAAAATGAGGCAAGCAGTGTTTTAGCTTGTTTTTTTATTCCTATAGCTGAGACACGGTCGATCAAAGTGACATGATCGACCGTGTCAAAAGCTGCTGAGAGGTCCAGAAGTATTAATATTGCAGCTCCTCCCTTGTCCATTGCAACTCTTATCTCATCGGCTGCTTTTAAAAGTGCTGTCTCTGTGCCGTGACCCTGTCTGAACCCGAACTGGGTGTCGTCTAGCAAATTATTTTGGTTTATGAATTTAGAAATTTGTGAGTTCATGATTTTTTCAAAAATTTTGGCAGGGAAAGGGAGACAGGCAATTGGTCTGTAACTGGCCGGAAGGGAAGGATCTAAAGTGGGGTTTTTCAGAAGAGGTTTGATTATGGCCTCCTTCCAAACAGATGGGTAAACGCCAGATGAAAACATTGCATTGCAGATGGTGGTAAGAGCGGGAGAGATGGCTTCCGGGATAAGATTAAGAACAGCAGCGGGGCAGGGATCGGCTGGTGACCCTGATTTGGTCCGGGCGACCAAAAGTTCGATGTTTTCCTGCGAAGTAGCTTCAAAGATTGAAAAGGTAGGTGCCTGAATGGGGGAAATTTTCTTGGGCGAAAAGGAGGAAGGGGAGTGGGAAAAAGTGGTGAAGATGGCTCTGACTTTGTCTTCAAAGTAAGTGGCTATTGAGTCTGAGAGCAACTGTGATCCATCAGTTGGTGGTGCAGGCGGCTCCGACAAACGGGTAACTGTCTGGAATAATTCTCTTGTGGAGTTTTTGGCTTTATTGATTTGAGATGTGTAGAAAATAGTTTTTTCCGAAATAATGAGCTTTTTATAATTTGAAAGAGAGCATTTGTAAGCAATCTTATCGGTAGGAGAGTAATGTCGGCGCCATTGTCTCTCTAGGTTTCTGCAGTGTTGTCTTAGCAGTCTTAGGGATTCGGTGAACCAGGGGGCTGAAGGAGACTTTCTACTGCGGTGGATGGTTTTTGTGGGGGCCAGTTTGTTGCATGCAGTGGTTAAGTTGCTCAGGTAGTTGGTAGACGCTAAAGTCGGGTCTTGTTCATTAGCAGTGGTGCTATTGAACATCAGTTCAGCGAGAAGGTTGGTATTTATATTTTTCCAATCTCTGAAGGTGACAGAGGAGGAAGAATTTTTGGGAGGGTTAGGTTGATCGATTTTTATAGAAAAGCAGATAGCTGCATGGTCCGTCCAGGCGATAGGAATTACCTTGGTGACGGAGATAAGGGGGTTGTTAGTAAACAGTCCATCCAAGGTATGTCCGGCTTGGTGAGTAGGCTGTTTTACGAGTTGCAGAAACCCGGCAGCAGCTAGGTCATTGATTATCGCTGACGTGTCTGGGTCCTCCAAAGTTTCAAGGTGAAAATTAAAATCTCCTAATAAAGTGAAATTAGGGGACCCTATTGAGGCCTCGATTAGGTTACCCGTCTTTGCGAGGAATTTTGACCTGGAGCCAGGAGGGCGGTAGATCAGCATGCCTCTAATATCACTTATCCAAACACTTGTTCTAAATGTTTTTCAATTTTGTTAAACAATGGAGTCAGACAGGGGCAGGATGCAAACATGTGAATACTATCTGCCGCATACTCCCCACATCGGGGGCAATTGACCCCCGCCACCCCACACCATTGTTGTATACGGTGTGGGGTTATATACAGATTAAGCCATGTCTTAAAACATTGAACCTGAAGATTTGCGGATATAATGGCTGTTCGACTATAATCTAACGAATCTTCACAGACATCCTGCCCCACATGTAATCCGGTCTGCCAACGGCTAAAGTGCTTAGTTAAATTATCGCTCCTTCTTTCATTAACCAATTTATAAATCGTAGAAATAGTCTATTGGCCCCCCTTAATTACTTCCACTAACGGGATGCGGATCCAGCTGACTGCTTTTTTGGAGAAGAAGTCTCGAATCTGTAAGAATATAAAAAAGTGCCGATTGCTAATTCCAAATTTCTGTTTTATAGATGCGAAGGTCATTACCCCTGATTCAGAAACAATATCCCCTATTACAGTAACCCCTTGTGCTGCCCATTCTCTGAAATATCCATCCCGGAAAATTTCCGGTAGAAGGGTATTCCCTGTAAAAGGGGAATATAAATTAATTCTCCCAATATTACACAATTTCCGGACTGACGTCCAGACTTTGAAAGCCCCCAACAAAACCTTAAACCTCACCCGTTTGAAATAAGCAAAATCAATATGTCTGATTAGGAGCCCCCTAGCTTCTTCCCCATAAATTAAACGATAAATTGAAATATCCGAACAATCTGGATCTTCAGCATCTAATAATTCAGCAATATGTCTCAGTGTTACTGACCAATAATAAACCTGGAAATTTTGTAGGGACCTGCCCCCCCCCCCCCCCCTCTCTCTGGGTAAAGTCATGCATTTCATAGCTCGCCTAGGACGTTTACCAGCCCATACAAACCAGGAAATTATCCGTTCTAATTTTTTAAACCAAATTTGATCAAACAATAACGGATTAGCTCTAAGAAAATACAAAATTTTAGGTAAAAAGATAATTTTTACAACATTGCATCTGCCCATCAATGTTAACTGAAGATTGTTAATCCGACGAGCATCGGCTTCTATTTTACCTATCAGAGGGTTTAGGTTGATCTCCACTATCTCCTCAGGTTTAGAGCTAATTTCCCTAAATCCCTAAATATTTAGCCTTACAAACAACCTGTGAATCCGCCAACATAATTTTGTCATTGCATATTATTTGAGTTTTTGCCTCATTTAAATGATACCTCATTTATATGAGATCATACCAAACTGTGATGTAGTAGTCTGGATTTCTTGTAATACTACCCTTGGGGAGTCTGTCAAAATAGCGAGGTCATTAGCATAACCAAGAATTTTAGTGTCTCCACCTTTAGACCGCACCGGACGAATCAGAACATTAGAAAGACATTTTTTAATTAAAGGGTCGATATAAATTGCAAATAATAAAGAGGAACAGGGACACCCCTGCCTTGTACCTCTCAGAATATTGATTGTGCCTGTCTGAATTCCCATAACCGAAATTTGAGCCGTGAGTTGTTTATACATGCTCTGGATTGCGCAGTTAAATCTCTCGCCAAGACCATAATGCCTCAGTACGGCCCATAAAAAAGGCCAGGAGACCCTATCAAAAGCTTTCTCTGCATCCAGCAGAATTAAGGCCATAGGGTCTCCTGAAACCTTAGTATAATCAAACAACGCAATTGTACGGCGTATATGATCAATCGTTTCCCGACCAGGCACAAAACCATGTTGCTGAGATGACACAAGCTTCTTAATCACCCCTGATAGCGGGTTTGCAAGGATCTTAGCATATATTTTGATATCATTATTGATGAGCGTAATTGGATGATAAGACCCAGTATCTGATGGTATCTTGCCCTTCTTTAAAAATTTAACGATTCTGGCTCTTCACCACGATTCAGGAGGCATATCCCCATTTTGAACCCTACGGAACATCTCCAACATGACAGGTGTAAGCTGGGATTGAAAAAACGTATAAAATTCGCCCGGTAGAAAATCTGGGCCAACAGCTCTACCAGCAGGGAGAGAGTCTATAGCTAGCCAAAGTTCATTGATTTTGATTTCTGCATCTAGTATGTCAATCTCTTCTGAGGATAGTGCATTGACCTTGATTTCAAGGAGGTATTCATGGATTTCAGCCTGCTCTGCCTCATTTTCACTAATATCTTTGTTGTAAATTTTTGATAACATTTTTGAAAAGCTAGAGCTATGGTACCTTCTTCAGTAACTAGCCCTACTTCCGGGTCGAAAATGCTTTTAATGTGCATGACAGACTCTCTTTCTCTAATTCTAGCGGCTAGCATGTGTCCCGCTCTTTCGCTATTCTCAAACATTTTGGACCGCCATGCTACAAATTTACTTGCCGCTTTAGCCTGAGATATTTCTGTTATAGCTGACTTAGCTATAATGATCTGTGTTTGAGTAGTATCACTATCCCCACCCCGCAATATAACCCGGGCCAAATTCATCTCAGCCTCTTCTAGATCTCTGTACAGTTCCTGTAATTTCACTTTTTCTTTCTTCTGATTTTCCCATCCAAAGCGAGTAGTCTCACCCCTTATCCCGGCTTTAAGTGTGTCCCAGACATTTTGTATACCAGTACTGCCTATATTTTCATCTAAAAATCTTGTGATCCATGAAGCAATGAATTCAATGTACTTGGTGTCCCTAAGCAGACCTCGATTAAACGTTCATACGTCTGGTTTACCACCACTAAGCGGATTGTGATCCGACATTACTCTCGGATATCTAGTAATGCTAGAGCCTTGAGCAAGAACTGGAGAAATAAAAAAAATAATCAAGCCTGGTGCAGAAAAAAAAAAGTAAATCCTGGATCATTCCAAATAAAAAAGCCCAGGCATCAATCAGACCATGGAGATCAATCATATGCCGTAAGGCCCGATAGACCTTTGGTTTTCTACCCACATATTCTATCCCTGATTGATTCACAAGTTCACAGTCGATATTTATATTAAAATCACCACAGACTATAAACGGAGCTGGCCAGCCAACCAGCTCCAGATTCAACCACTTATTTATTTCTGGGTCATCAAGTACTGGGCCATATATAGAACATAATGTGATATTTTTATTCTGAAATTTGCCATGCACAATGACCCAACGGCCAAAGCTATCGGCAGAAGAACGCACTATGTTAACCCTTCCGTCGTGCTAAAATAACTCCTTTAGTCTTTGCCTCTAATTTAGTCCATGAAACCAACTGAAAACCTTCAAACTCCATAAGTTTATGCCGACTGGCTTCGATATGTGTTTCTTGAAGGCAGATAATATCTGCCCGTAAGAAACGCAAATCCTCTCTAATCTGGCGCCGTTTAACCGGGTCATTGAGCCCACAGATGTTTACAGATGCTACTCGGATATTTGCCATACCTCTAAAGAAACATTCCTAAGACAAAAACAACCAGAACTTTGTGCCGATCCTGACAAAGCTAAACTATTCCCAAACACAGACCCCAGTCCTGACCTTCCCTCCCCCTGTAGCTCATCCCCCACCCTCACCCCCCAACCCACAAAAAAGGGCAAAAAAGGTCCGTGGACCCATATGATGCTTCCCACTTCCCGAGTGTCCCCTGGTCACTCCCTGTCTACGTAACCACCAAACTAAAGAGAGAGAAAGAAAGCATAAATATAAATCCCCGAAAGAATCAGAAGAGAAAAAGCGGATGTATAGAACAACTTAAAAATAAGAAAAACAAAACCTCAACAAGGTTAATTCAAAATGTTTTTTTTTTATTTAATTAAAAGTCCATTAGCCATCGGGAAGTTCTTTCAAATGCTCTTCGGCTTGTATTTCTGAGGAGAATACCCGTATCTTGCCACGGCAGATAACCTTCAGCCGTGCAGGGTTCATCAGGAAAGGAGTAATCAGCAGACGGAGTCGCCACCTCCGTTCCACTGTTGTATGGCAAAAATCAGGGTGCACGAAAAACGTATGACCCTCTGCAGATCTTTTAGCATCCGGGCGGGCTTTTTCAAAGATGGCTTGCCTCAAAAGAAAATTGCCGAAGAATATCAATATAGCCCGCGGTTTAGTTTCAGGACCAGAGTTTTTTTTCAACATAAGAGGAAACCGATGCACTCTGTATCTCGGTTTCCCAACACCAATGCGAGAGCTCAGGAAATGCCGATTTGAATAGCTTCAAGACAAATCCTCTAATATCCTGCCCCTCGGCCCTCTCCTCGTTCCCTAAAAGACTTTGGTTGTTCCTGCGGAGCCGGTTTTCTGAGTCCTCTAGCTTCCACATTATATATGAGTTTTTCGTCATTGGACGTAGTTTTTATTTCAGTATTCTGTAACCCGGCCTCCAGCCCGACAATCCTTTCCTCTAGGGCGGCGGTCCTGGCTATAACCTCTGAACATGCCTTAGTGTTCTTCCGGATAGCCCCTTGTATTTTCATCGTAGCCAGCTGAGCTCTCTTATGGTCCTGCCGCGCCTCACTTTGAATAGATTTGAGCATATCATAAATCAAGGTGTAAGAGGGAGGTATGTTAGTTACACCCCTGGCACCCCTCGCATCTTCTTCCTGGGTTCTAGGCCCCCCTGAGCCTGCAAGACTGGTAGTGGCATGTGCATAATCCCACTGGAGATTATTACTGGCCTCAGAGCCATCGCTATCAGAGTTCTTTGGCCCTTGTATGGGCGTCATTCTAGGTTTACTATGGCGGGATGTAGCCCTTTTCAGAGTGTCAGCTGTGTTTGGTGGGCTACCACTCTCTTCGCCCAAAGTGAGATCTTCTTTAGCAGAGTCCGCAGTAGATTCTATATCAGACTCCTCAGCAAGGGAGATAAAGCTATCACCATCCTAGACGGCAGGTATACTGCCAACGCCAGATCCTGTATCCGATTTCTCTCCAACAGGAGTTGAAAAGACAAAAGTGTCCCCCTGCTCCATTTCCAAACTATGAGGAGATTTTACGACAACATCTTTAGTCTCTTCACCCCCACTGGATTCAGTGCACACAGTCATTGAGGACTCAGGTATTGTAATTAGCTTGGTCCCAATCTCCACACCACCATCTACCTTAGGCTTTTCTGCCCCCTCGGTATCCTTTTCACCCCCACCACTGTCTTTCTCTGGTACCTCGTGATTTTTACAGGTGCCGGTAACATCCAAGCCAGAGAGTGATATTTGTGAGGTTTGTGGCGGAATTTTAATCGCTGCTGCTTTCCCTAAAACATCCCAGGGACAGTCACTGCCTTCCCCCGTACCGCGCCCTCAGCCGTTAATACCATAGTCCCCGGCTTTCCGAGATCCTTACTCCTAATCTCCTCATTTGTGCCATATGGAGGCTGCGCTTTCTCCGTAAGTTTCCCCTTTACAATGCCCGCTTTTTAGCAATCACCTCCATTGCTCTTAGTGCGGGTTTCTCTGCCTTGTCCAGCTTCCCTGCTTTCTCCGGTTTCTCCGGTGTGGGCGATATTTTCCTCATAACCAAGGCTGGGGAGTCCCCCACAGCTTTAGGGTTTGACACTGGTCACTCCCATTCTTGCGGGGCAGCATTGAGCTTCACGGGCCGCTGGACGTGGCTGGTTCATGCTGAGATCTCTCCGCTAGCCACACCCGCCAGGTCCACAGGTGTGCTCGGCTCCGGAGGGCGGTTGTAACAAGCCGCACAGACCACAGCCAAAGTTTCTTTTCTTCCCGGTCCACAAGCATAGGTCTCCTTTTACCCACCAAACTCCTCAATACCGCCGGTAAAACGTCAAAGAATCACTGATCCTTCATTTACAAAAAGCTCTCCTTCTCGCTCACAAGAACAGACGAAACTGCCAGACTGTACAGGGAGTGACGCTCACTCGGATCAAGCTGCCGCCATCTTGCCTCCCAAATTTCTTAAATACAAAGGTAAATCATTCTACTACAAATATTGGAAAGAAAAGGGTCTTATTTTTGTTCAGCAGTTCCTGCACAACTAGTTTATTGTTCCCTTTCATACCTTACAAACATGCTACCAATTACCTGACTCTTTTCTCACTGAATATGATATTATTGTTAATGCCATACAATCTCATCTAACAACTTTTTCCCTTCCACCTCACACACCGTCTATATCTCCTTCTACACCTCTATACGGTGAGCAGACGTGCGCAGACCACGGGTGATTATTAGCGGTATTACTACACTTCAGACTTGGCGTTTCTGGAATCCTTGTCCAAGCGGTGTGGTTATCTTTTTAATATTAGTTGTGTTGCATTTTTATTTTGCTTTTCGTTTGATGCAGTGCATAAGTCTGGGGTTCCTCTCAACTACCCAGCTGCCCCTGCTCGATTGCTTTTACTTCGAGGGCTTTGGTCTGAGCTTCGAGTCTTTTTGCTCAGCAGCCCTGGTGCTTTTAAACAGCTAGTCTCACCTTCCTCTCTCGCTGTGTGCAGCCTCCCCCTCATCGCCACAGCCTGATCCGACGCCGGGTTTTTCCGGTTGAGCGGAGGGCCTGTGGGGATACGAATCACCTGACCTTGCTACACCTGGTCCTGGGGGGCGGAGCTTCACCTAAGGCGCCACGCTGGTGGACTACAAAGCCCACATGTCATTCTGGCCGCGCAGCGGATGTACACAGACCACGGGTGATTATTAGCGTTATTACTACACTTAAGACTTGGCGTTTCTGGAATCCTTGACCAAGCAGAGTGGTTATCTTTTTAATAATAGTTGTGTTCCATTTTTATTTTGCTTTTCATTTGATGCAGTGCATAAGTCTGGGGTTCCTCTCATCTACCCAGCTGCCCCTGCTCGATTGCTTTTACTTCGAGGGCTTTGGTCTGAGCTTCGAGTCTTTTTGCTCAGCAGCCCTGGTGCTTTTAAACAGCCTCCCCCTCATTGCCGGTGCCTCATCGCCACAGCCTGATCCGACGCCGGGTTTTCCCGTTCGAGCGGAGGGCCTGTGGGGATACGAATCACCTGACCTCGCTACACCTGGTCATGGGGGGTGGAGCTTCACCTAAGGCGTCGCGTTGGTGGACTACAAAGCCCAAATGTCATTCTGGCCGCACAGCGGGCACGCCGGCGGCGCACCAAATTTCTCAACAAAACAAAATGCAAGTACTGCCAGTTCGTTCACCAAATTTTAAATGCACAATGATATTAAACAGTTGTCGCATAACCACAACACAAATTGCGACTGACTTAATCTGTTTATTTTTTAGAGTTCATAAATATTTCTTATCACATTATGTCTAAAAAGTTTGACAATTATATAAAAGTGGGTGGAAGAGAAAGTGAATATATGTTAATCCATAGTGTGTAAAAAAGTGCAGACAAAAACACAGACAAAACCTATTCGAAAAATAGGACCATCAAGTTCATACAGTCCATTCACTATCTTTCATTTATTCGGTGAAACAGTCATACACATTCATCTAGCATTCGAAGAAATTTTGGATGAGGGATAAATACGAACAACATAATTGATAATACTGAATAAAAAAAAGTGAAGGGAGTTTAGTGAAAAACAGGGAAAGCGTGAAGTAACCTCACCGAGGTTCAGCAGAACCTATTCTTATCAATGGTGGGGTACTATTTTTATATTTTTAAATCATTTCTAACGACAGCAACATGGTCGTCTAACAGGCCTTCAAAACCTATTTCAATCTCAATATTTTTATAACAGTATTATCTCAAGAATGGCCTCAAAACAAAAAGAGGGTCGACGCGTTTCGAAGCCCCTTATTGGTGGGGGTTCTCCTCAGGACCTCGAGGGTTCAGTCCTGTGAAAGATAAAACAACAACACTTACTATCCTATCTCCTGAATACAACCTTCAACTCTACAACGGACAGGCATAACCAGCGTTATTACCTTGTCTTCTTAATAATCCAGCAAGGATCGTATTTCAAATGTCCAGGATCAAATGTCACAAGTTCAGATGGAGTAGGGCACCCATCGTGTGCTGTATAAAAATAATAATAAGACTATGTAGTCTTGTGCAAGTCAATTGAGCACAGAACACAATTTGAGCAAATGGAAAGGTAGCGGTAGTTACCTAGACAATTCTCGCTGATTCCAAAGTATTATATGCGTTGATTCACCAGTATTCGTTACAACCCGATTCCTGCATGGAACGGAGAAAAACATGTCACTAAACCTATCCGGTCATGAAGTCCACTCGTCTCTACACTTGTGAATGTCTATCTCTCAGACAAAAGCCTATCCGGTCATGAAGTCCAGTTGTCTCTACGCTTGTGAATGTCTATCTCTCAGACAAAAGGGGGGTGCTTAATAATACTACTAGCACTCACATTGTGTAAGGGACTATTGCCGAAATGCATACCTTAGTTGTGGTCACGGTGTCCTCTTCCTTGTCTCTCTGTCCGCCGTCGCACTTTGGAATTCTCGTATGCCCGCGTTTAATAAATGACATCATCAGCGCTCGGTCTTCTGGGGATTGAAGCTCATTCGTCTACATTACGAGGCTTACAGATGCGGCTGGAGTTTGTGCATGTATTTGAATCGAAAGCTATTATTCATGTTTAGCTTCGTGTAATACTAAGGGTCATGATTGCGATCTTTGTGAAAAAGGGGAGGGTCTCTAAGATCGCTCGAAGCAATATGGTGGAAGCAGATTGCCTATAAGAAAGTCTTCATTTTTGTGCTGGGTGCATGCTTTGGCAAAAGATTCTGATGTATCAAGTCCTTGTGAATCTTTATAAGCACATGGCTTAGTCGTTGTGCATGTATTTGAGTCGAAAGCTATTATTCATGTTTAGCTTCGTGTAATACTAAGGGTCATGATTGCGATCTTTGTGAAAAAGAGGAGGGTTCTCTAAGATCGCTCGAAGCAATATGGTGGAAGCAGATTGCCTATGAGAAAGTCTTCATTTTTGTGCTGGGTGCATGCTTTGGAAAAAGATTCTGACATATCAAGTCCCTGTGAATCTTTTTAAGCACATGGCTTAGTCGGTGTTGCAGACCTATAAGGGTGTCAAGGGCTCCATATATTACAAGTGGTATAATTCTGACATCTCATTCAATCCTGTCACGGCGGAATTGTATATCAGAATCAGAGTTGCTTCTCGTAAAGATAATTTCTCCTCCAGGTCACCTCCTCTTGGGTCGGGATCAACCTTGGAGATGACAATCCATTTAAGATCATTCTCTGTAAGAATGATCAATCCAGTGTTGTACAAGTGGTGCAGTCACAATGTTTTTCTTAATCCGTGATTTATGTTGCTTAATCCGCTGTCTTACCTCTTGACTAGTTTTTCCTACATAGAGCCTGTCGCAAGGGCATATAATGCCATAGATAACAAACTTGGTCTTACAGTTTGTGAATTTTAGATGTTTCCATGAGATGCCATTGTGTTGGAATACATCTCCTTCCATGGTCAGGGGGCAGCAAACAGATGTTCCACATTGATGATGGCCAGTAATAGGCGGTAGATTCATATATTCTCTCAGTGATGGAGGCCTTTGCTTTGGCATTGCTGCTCTGACTATATGATTTGCCACACTTTTGTCTTTCATGAAAGCAAAAAGTGGCAACTCGGTTAGTTGTCCATCCAAATCTTTTACCAAATGCCAATTTTTACATATCTCTTTTTTCAGCCAGTTTGATGTGGGACAAAATGTTGATACACAGACTATCCCATTTTTAGATTTTTTAATTAAGAGAGTGTCTCTGCGTGTCCACCACGCTCTTTTAAGCGCACGTTTCAATAGTTTTGCTGGGTAGCCACGGACTAGTAACCTCTCTCTTAGGGAATTCGCATGGAACATATATTCGTCTTTGAAGGTACAATTCCTGCGGATACGCAAGAATTGGCCCAGTGGTAAATTTTCCTTGAGGCTTCTCGGATGGTAACTTGTGAAGTGTAAGGCCTTGTTGCGATCAGTATCTTTTTTGTACAAAGTAGTGACCAGAGTCCCATCTGTGCAATACACTTCAACATCTAGAAATGGTAATATATATTTTGAATGCTGTATACTGAATTTCAAGTGTTCAGTCCGGTTGTTAAGCCACTGGTGAAACGACATTAATTGCTCCTCAGTACCTGACCAAGTGAAAAAAGTGTCATCTATGTATCGGAGCCACCCTCCGATCCATTCTGCATTAGGATTGTTCTCATAGATGAAATTATCCTCAAATTGGCTCATGAATAATATTGCCAGTTCCGGAGCGAAAGGACAACCCATGGCTACGCCTCGGATCTGAAAAAAGAAATCGTCCTTAAATTTGAAGAAATTTCTTTTAAGGGCTAGTTTTGCCAGATCTAGAATGAATTCAGTGGGCACCTTCATTGGTTTTTCTCTTTTGTCCAGAAACAACTTTAATATCTCCAGTCCCTCTTCTTGGGGGAATCTGTGTGTATAGTGATGTAATATCCATACTCACTAGGTAATCTTTGTTTTCTTCGAATGGTAACTCCATTAGCTTATTGATGAAGTCAGTAGTGTCTTGTAAAAAGATTTGACTTCCATCATAAAAGGTTTCAGAAAAAAATCGATAAACTTTGAAACAGGCTCAAACAGGGAGTCACAACCCGAGATGATGGGTCTCCCGGGTGGATGTTTCTTGTCTTTGTGAATTTTGGGTAATGCGTAAAACAAAGGTGTATGCGGATGTCTATTGTGCAGATGTTCCAATTCTTTTTTACCAAGGAAACCTTTTTCAAAACCCTGATTAATAATCACAAATAGCTCTCTCTGTAATTCCTGGGTGGGATCCTTCTCTAACTTTTTATAACAGCCCTTATCCGATAGTTGTTTGTTGATCTCCGCCGTGTAGGCCTCGGCTCCCCAGATGACTATGGAACCGCCCTTATCGGCTTGTTTGACTATTATACCTTTGTCATTGGCAAGAGTTTTTAGAGCATCCTGTTGCGCTTTTGATAAGTTTGGTTTGATAAAACCCGACTTTTTCTTCTCCTGTGCTGAAATAGGAGACAGAATTGTTTTCTCAAAAGTGAGGACCTCTTTAGGTACCTTACTTGCTGGAGGACAAAATGTTGATTTTGTTCTTAAGACTTGTAGTTTCAAAACTGTATGACTGTGTTTGATGTGCAAAAAAAGTTGTCAACCTTATTTTTCGGCAGAATTGAATAAATTCCGACTTCAATCTGATGAAGTCTGTGTTCCTAGTGGGCACAAATGCTAATCCTTTTTCCAACAGACTTGTCTCCATTTCTGTTAAGACTTTGTTAGACAGGTTGTGAATTGGAGACTTTAGTTCTTGTAGTTGCTGTAATTCTGCCTTCTCGTGGACATTTCCCACGGTTGGAAAAACCTGGTTTGCTGTTGTTGTTGTTGTCCTCCTTGTTGGTAATTTTGTTGTTGAAAATTGGGTTGAAATGATCCTCTCCTTGCGTGTCCAGGTCTATAATTTGTATTGTCTGCCTCGCTACTGCCAGATGAGGGTGTATCTGAGAACGTTATGAAGTTATTCCTGGATCTCCCTTGATTATCTGGGAGATAACGTCGCGCCTCCGGTCTAGTGTAGAAATCTTGTTGCAAGTATGGGTATGCTTTCTCCAATGAGAAGTTCCTCTTGTCTCTTTCAAAGTTGCTTTCCTTTTGACGGATTGTGTAGTCTTTGAACTCAATGATGTCCTTATCGACCTTATCCAACAGAGCTTTTGATATTAATTGATTGTTTTTAATTTCTGTTTCCAAGGCCTCTATTTCCAAAAACTGGACTTTGGATAAACATTTTGCTGTTTCAACTGTTAGCACCATCAAGTCTCTGCTACACTTCGTTTCTATCAGGCTGTATCCTTTTTTATAGATTGGGTCCTCTGTGAATACTACTGGGATATTGTTAATGATCAGTCCTCCAGGGATTGTCCCCGGTCTCAGGTGTTGAAGAAGGAAATGACCATGGAGGTCAGTGCGGATTTGTTTCTTTTTTAACCGAGTTAGTTTTTCTGATTCATTGGTGATTTTAGCTGTATTACTGAGTGACGCTGATCCGAATAGAGGAGGGTTGCTCAAGAGTTTTCTGATATGTTCCTCGGAATAGGCAAAAGTATTGTTTTCCGTCATAATACTTGGAAGATTGTACAGGCGATTGATATTCCTACTAAGTTGGATTCTCTCCGCTTGTATATTCGGTTTATGGATGCTTAACTCGATGCGTCAAAAAAACCTACATTGTGTCAAAGTCTAACCTAAAACAAAAGAAAAAATGTGTGCACCTCTACTGTGGCCGAATGTGTCGAATGCTCTACCTATATGTGGACTTAATTAAATGTCCAACGATAGACCTCGCGAGCCCGCGCCCGCTACCTAAGCAAGAAACTAAGATGGGTTTGGCTAAAGCGTAGTAAGGCTGCGCCGAACAAGATTCTCAACAAAACAAAATGCCAGTACTGCCAGTTCGTTCACCAAATTTTAAATGCACAATGATATTAAACAATTGTCGCATAACCACAACACAAATTATGACTGACTTAATCTGTTTATTTTTTAGAGTTCATAAATATTTCTTATCACATTATGTCTAAAAAGTTTGACAATTATATAAAAGTGGGCGGACGAGAAAGTGAATATATGTTAATCCATAGTGTGTAAAAAAGTGCAGACAAAAACACAGACAAAACCTATTCGAAAAATAGGACCATCAACTTCATACAGTCCATTCACTATCTTTCATTTATTCGGTGGAACAGTCATACACATTCATCTAGCATTCAAAGCAATTTTGGATGAGGGATAAATACGAACAAAGGTGAGCCCGTCTGCGCCCGTCCGCGCCCGACCGGGGCCAGGGGCCCGAGATGCTGCCCAGCTTTTCACCTACACTCTCTCAGAACTAATGGCGTGTCAGGGTAGATGGACTATTTCTAAACTTATACAGGCCAAGTTAGTCACCTTGGGTCTTTTCTGTCCTTCTGACTCTCCCTCTTTGATCCCTGTAGCTGGGGAAGTCTTTGCCCCCAAAGATAGTGAGAACCTGCCTACTGTGCCCTCCTCTGTCTGCCCTCCCGTGGTATTTTCGGCATGCCTGCTTAATACTCGGTCATTAGTTAAGCATCAGCTAGAGACTTTTTGCTTTCTTGATCAAGTCCAACCTGACTGTCTATTTCTAACTGAAACTTGGCTCTACCCCGCATCCTCTGCAGATATCTTAGCGGCCCTTCCTGAAAATTACTATCTACTGCGTTCAGATTGTGCGACAGGTAAATGTGGGGGTGGGGTGGCTGCCATTATTCATTCTAGATGGTCTTTTTCCTTAATGCCCTCCCCGGCGATCCCTGCTGTGGATTACTTAGTTATGAAAACCTTATCTGTTCCTCCCCCGTTGGTTTGTGTTTTGTTTTACCGTCCTCCTCAATCTATGCCCGCTTTTACCTCTCTAGTGAGCGAGATCTTGGTCAATTTGATAGTTAACAACTCGCGTATAGTGATTTTAGGCGACTTTAATTACTGGCCTGGCAACCTCATGGAGGACTCTCATTCTAAGGAGTTCTCTGATCTGCTTACTAATCTGAACCTGATACAATTGGTACACTCACCTACCCACAAGTTTGGTCACATTTTGGATGAAATTTGGTCGGCCAATTTGGATATCTCTTTACTCTCAGTCTCCCCCTGTTTGTGGTCCGATCATTATCTGGTCTCATTTTCTTTGTTATTAAAACCCGTGACTACTACCCCTTTACCCACCAATGTCAAAGTGAGAAACTGGGGGCGAGTTAATATTAACTCTCTTTGCTCCTCGCTTTCCGCCTCCAGCCCGAATAATGCTAATAATCCAGACTCCTCCCTCCATGACCAGGCCTTGGCCATTAATTCTTGGCTCATCTCATCTTGTGATGAACTGGTCCCTTGGAGATCGATTCGACTTAAACGTCCACATGATGCGCAGAGTTGGTTTTCTCATTCTCTACAAAGCTAAGAAACTTCAGCTTAGGCAGATAGAACGTAAGTGGCGTCGGCATTACGACCCCTCTGACAAAATCATTTACTCCGCCATTCTTAGGGAATTTCAAAATGATATTTTCGCTGCAAAAACTCAATATTTTTCCGCAATGATACTATCATCTTCCAATAAATCTAAGGACATTTTCTCTGTTCTCAATAGTCTTTCCAAACTCAATCGAGTAACCGCCAAACCCCTTCCTTCTCAGGACCTGTGTGATTCCCTTCACGATTATTTTTTTACAAATATTTCCACCACTAAACTCTTTATATCTCCTCCGTCTCCCTCTTTCGCCCCTCCTAATATACATTCCATTTCACATTTCCCATCCATTCTGATAGAGAATTTTCTCAGTTTGGTGAGCTCCACGAAATCCGGCTCTCCCACTGATAGTTGCCCTTCATATGTCCTCCGTGAGATCTTTTCGATCTGTGTCGATCCACTGCTTACTCTCCTTAATAAATCACTGGCCTTGGGCGTTGTCCCTAACCTTTTTAAATCAGCCATGATCGTTCCTGTGTTGAAAAAGGTGGGAGCTGATCCGACCATTTCTTCCAACTTTTGTCCCATCTCCCTACTTCCCCTTTTGGGTAAGGTTTTGGAGAGATATGCCACCAACTGCCTTAGCTCTTTTATTGAGGCCTCTGATTATTTTAACCCTTATAAGGCTGGTTTTCGCCCTACTCATTCTACGGAAACTGTCACTCTCGCAGTGCTAGATGAACTGAGAGTTGGTGCTGACCGTGGATCCACTCAGGCCCTTGTACTTCTCGATCTATCGGCTGCCTTCGACATGGTCGACCATCACCTTTTGGTCGATCGTGTCCGGGCAGCTGGCATTTCCGATGTGGACTTGAGTTGGGTCTCTTCATTTCTGGAGAACCGCCAACAGGTGGTTCAGCTTTCCCCTTATTGTTCTACTCTGCGCACAGTATCTTGTGGTGTCCCCCGAGGTTCTGCTCTTTCCCCTCTTCTTTTCAACCTTTATATTTTTCCTCTACTTTTTGCTTTACGCAATCGGGAGGTCACAGTGTTTAATTACTCTGATGACCTTCAACTTATATTTACTGTCTCCTCTTCTTCTGACTCTATCTCCCATTTCCAGAATACTATGATTTTTATCCAGGATTGAATGAGCTTAAACCATTTAAAGTTAAACCCCGACAAAACGGAGTTAGTCCTGTTCGGAGGCTCGTCCAATCCCTGGTCTTCTAATTTTTGGCCCCTTTCCCTTGGTTCTGCCCCTTCCCCCGTCAAGTCGGTGAAAAGTCTGGGCATCAAAATCAGTGACGATCTTTCGATGCATACCCAGATTAGTATGATCGTCTCTTCCTGCTTTTTATGTCTCCGGACTATTCGCAAGGTTTCTCGGTTCTATACTACTGATGCTCTTAAGGCTATTCTCCTCACCCTGGTTATTTCCCGGGTCGATTATGCCAATTCTCTTTATATTGGTATTCCGGCCTATGAACTACGCCGACTTTAGCTCATTCAAAATCAGACCGCTAGGCTGATTTATAATCGGCCCAGATTTCATCATGCCCTTCCGTTGCTGAGGCAACTGCACTGGTTACCGGTTGCCCATAGATGCCTATTTAAACTAGGGTGTCTTATTTTGAAATCATTAGCAGGCTTAGCTCCCTTCTATGTAGCCTCTAGGCTCTCAACCTACATCCCCTCTAGGAATTTACGGTCTTCTTCCAAGAACCTCCTGGTTGTTCCTCGTTTTGTTAGGAAGAAACATGGGGGGGTCAAGCTTTTCTTTCCAGGCTCCCTGATTTTGGAACTCCCTTCCTGATAACCTTCGATCTTCTCAATCTTACTTGGAGTTCCGCAAAGGTTTGAAGACCTCGTTATTCATTAGAGCTTTTGAGGTCTAATTGTTACCCTGTTTTGCTGCCGACTGCTTTAGCGCCATGAAACCTTTTTGGTATACGTGCGCTCTACAAATTTCCCCAACTTCAACTTCTATACTCTCTATTTTCAACTCACAGACCTAAAGCCAGTCTTGTATATAATTTATTGATAGCAAATGTTATTGAGAGACATAAATCCCACATTGAGATTGCATGGGAAATTGATTTGTCCGTTTCTTTACCTATTACTACCTGGGATAAGCTATGGTCCAAACTATTCAAAGTTTCTGTTGCTGCTCGTATAACCCAATCGTTGTATTTTATTTATCATAGAGCGATTATTACTCCTGTTAGTATTTGTAAATTTTCACCAATCTCTTCTCCATTATGTTGGTCATGTTCCAATGAAACGGGCACGTTGAAGCATCAACTTTATGAGTGTTCTAATGTTTTATCCTTTTGGAACTCTGTTTGGAATATGTGCATGTCAGTATTTAAATGTAATGCTGCTTTAACACTACAGAATGTTTTTTCTAGGTTTCTTATCACCTGCTGTGGATGCTGTATCTTCTGTTTCTAGATTATGTGATATTTTTATTGCATTAGCTTTTAAAGGTATTCTATCATCCTGGAAAGACAACTCTAAAATTTCTTTGCTAACTTGGTGGAATTTTATTTGTGATGAACATATGATTGCTACTGTTTCCTCCTCCTCTATTTCTCAGAAAATTAAATCAGATCTTCTTTGGCTTCCTTTCACTACATATTTTTCTTCACACTCTCCTATACATTAATTCTTTTTATCTCCTTCTCTATATTATTCTCCCACACCATTTTGGTTCCTCCTCCCCTGTCTTCCTTTCTATCTCTCTTTTCTTCTTTCTCTCTTTCTCTTTCCTTCCTTCCTTTCCTTTCTTCTTCTCTTTAATTGTACTATTTCTATTTTACCATATGGTATTTGCCTGACTGTTTATTTTAATTATGTTATGTACATTTTATTATGGCTTTTACCCCTTCCCCATTTTATTGTTTCCATTTTCTCTCTTCTCTTCTGTATTTGAAAAACTTAATAAAAATTTCTTAAACAAAAAAAAAGGATAGAAAACAATTCTGATTATTAAAGAGAACCCTCCCAACCATGGTGTTATGTTTTAAATTCTGAGTTTGTGCTTCTCTAGTGTTGCAAAGCCATCCTGTGCCCTGGGCACTCTCCAACTTTTTGCTGACTGGTACTGGTGGTACCTGAGTCTGACTGACCCTGGGCTCTGCCTAAGTAGGCCCAGGGCCAGTACTATGCTGAAAGACACACTTAAAAATACAGTGAAAACACCTACATACACTAGGGTGCACTATGGGTACCCCTATGATTGGCATGACCTCTCCTATAAGTCCCTAGTACATAATAGGGCAGGGGTGTTAGAACTACCTTTAAGTCCCTAGCATATAATAGGGCATGGCAGTTTAGAGGCCAGCAGCCCTTTCTGCACTTGCATGTGTGCACTGCTGAAGCCTGAGGTCAGTTTAAAAGTAGCCCTGTGTTGTAGGACTGCTTTTAATACCTTCGGCGCTCATGACGAGCTGAGCTCGTTATAACCGCTGCGGAACGCCCACGCAGGGATAATTCCCCTCCTGTGCGGGGTGTTCCATTGAGTGGGTGGAGTTGTGACGAGCTCAGCTCATCATGAGCACAGCTCCACCGCGCGCGGCCCCCCCTCCTGCCCGCACCGCGGGGGAATTAGCCCAGCGGGGAAGGGGTTAAAATGCAAAATGTGCCCTAACTCGACTTTTGGGTTTGGGGCACTTACACATTGATAAACTACAATGTTGGGGCATATTAGGTGTCCCCAGGGTTTTCCCTTGGGGTACCAGGGGTGGGGGGTCAGGTATCTACAAGGAGGACCCTTATAAAATGAGTTTTATATGCCCTGGGTTTAGTAAAATTGCACATTTCACTGCCCACATTGTAGTAAAGTTCTTCCCAAAATCGGCTTTTGTGCTAGAAGCACTGTGAAGTGAGGATCTGTAATATTTTCATATAATCAGAACCCCTAAAGTCTTTCCTAGGTATTCCAGGGGTGGGGGTCCTATAGGTACAAGCAGAGTCCTTATATAGGCCCTGGTATTTGAGAAATTGGTCAGTTCATATTTCCATTGCAGATCCCCATCCCATAGGTTAACAATGGAAGTGGTCATTAATTAAAAACTAGAGAAAGAAAAGCCATAAAATTAGGATTAAAAGACTCGGAAGAATATTAATGATAAATGCAACAATGTGGTATTATTGAATGTATTCTAAAATGTACAGACAAGAAGTTATAAGACTTTCTTGCCTGTAAGCCACAATTAAGCCCTCTAGTGCTCTGCCTTGATTGGTCAGAGGTAAGTGGATTAGCCTGGCTGTTTGAAGAGGTGATAAATTACCCCTGAGGTTAGGAAGCCTTTCTGCTAGGAGAGGTTGCTGGGCATAGGAATGCCAGAGCCAGGGGGAGAGGTAGTAAATAATGCTCTTCAAGAGAAGGAGGAGACAAGCTGGATAAATCATTTTCATTTACACCTCTCCCCCCTGTCCCACAGCCGGATGGGGGGATTAAGGAGGAATTCCCAGATGTAAGGGGAGTGGACCAATGTAGATGAAGCCATCTTGTAGGCTGGTTTAGTTAGTTCTGCTCCCTCTGCTGGAAAATCAGCCATGATGAATTTTGTAGCAATTGTGCTCTCTGGGAGAAAAACAATGCCACACTTTAGAGGATGTGGTCATACCCAGGAGCATCGCCCTGCACCCAATTGGACAGGAGTGACCTCCTTCTTGACCCAGAGAACTTGGAATAAGTATCTGAAAGGGACAGAGCCTCTCAGATGATGCTGCTTCAAACTTGGGAGAAGAAGAGTCCCTACTGAGGAGTTTGATTTGCACAAACCAGACCCTGGAGATTGCGCCTGTTGCACAATCTGGAATTATAGCCATGCGGACTACCTTGCTTCAAAAGGACTAAAGAGTGGACTCCCTGCAAGCTTAAGGTTAACAGATCCCATCTGGGCCACCACCACCAAGAATCCCCAGCCTGGAGAACTACCAGTGAATTTGTAAGGGTTTTGTCCAAGTGGATTGTGGGTACGGAAGACCCTTTCAAGGACCATCTTGGAGATTCCAGACCCTTGGAGTAAGTTTTGGACACTTTGACACCCTTTGGGAAACTCCAGGAAGTAGTTCAAGAGGTTTGGAGAAGTTTGGAGCAACTCTGGAAAAAAGCTCCATAAGTAATCCGACTAGCCCTGGCCAGTCAAGCCGGCAACCCTCAACCATGAGTTGGCCTGCTGTCCAGGTTCCTCTCACTAAAAAGCTCCTCGGATCCGACTTCCAGAATTTGACCAGGCGTAGGCGGTGAGTCAAAACTCGCACTAGAGAAAACTCAGATCTCTCTCCAGCAGGAACATTAATCACCATATTTATCTTTGACTTACCAACTCTGAGTCACTGTGACAGTGCTGGAAAAAATAATGTCTGTTTCCCTGGGCTGGTCACTGTACTCACTGCAGACAGCTGGTCAGGCAGTGCTGTAATTTGCTCGAGACAGGAGTCAGTTGGCGCAGTGACAGAGATAATGCTGAGGGTCCTCTGCAGACAGTACAATAGTGCATTGCATCTAATCTGCCGCTGTATATTTAAGTGACAGTGAGAGCGCATGGCTTGGATGCCTTGTGTCTACACTCAGTGCCTGCTCTCACTATCACTGGACTGTGGACACAACCCCACGAGCAGGGGACGGTAGCACGTGTTGAGGGGGTCACTGAGGACACCTGAGAGGTGCCAAAAATGAAAACACAGATGAAGCCCATGGTCTGCATTCGAATCATGTCCCCGCGGCTGTCAAAGTGTCAGAGCACTACACCAGTGAGGTTGCACAGGCCAGCTGACATGGTACCGCCTCTGAGGCAGATGGGGCGGGATCTCAGCTGCTAATCAATAGATTCATCTGAGCCCGCCTGTGGCACTCAAGCTCCAGGCAGGAGCAATTGCAAGTTGCTTACTAAATAATTATTGAATCATGTGAGTTAATTATTAAAACATAACCTTTGACAAACAGACACCAGATTGAGACCAGTGCAAGTGAGTCTTCCAGCAGCGTTCACATCACTTGCGCTGTTCCTAGTGTATCGTGACGGTCGGGGTCACTCCCAGCTTCTCTCTAGCAGGTCACATTGAGGCACAAATGTGTGACTAATGCATTTTAGTGCAATGATGCAACCACCCCACTCGAATGTGTTAGTCTAACCCCCCTTGAATGCATTAGTCTAACCCAGTGCTTAATTTGTAAAATATGAAGTGCAGGAGCTAAACTTTTTGTCGGAGGCCACACCTACTTTTCTCTGGCTCCACCCACTCCCAATGGCTCCACCCACTCCCTCCACTGGCTCCACCCACTTCTTCAACTGGCACTGCAAATAGGGACCCTACTCCTGCCGTCACATTTGGTATGGTTGGCACTTTACCTTCAGACAATCTCAGGAATGGGCTGGTGAGGTTAGCTGGCCGCCCTCGAAATGGGGAAAACTCACTTACCCAGATAGGAAAAGCAGACCCATGCCTTGGGTTAAGCAAGGCCTCAATGGCACTTTTCAGGCAGCATGTAGGCCAGGCCTGTGTGTTTAATAGTAAGAAGAGTGACCCAACTGCAAGCTATCCCAATTCCCGAGCCTATCCCAGAGATGCTGTGCTGGCAGGGATTCTTTGTTGAGCTTCCTGAAACAGCTGTGTGTTGTAGCTACTATTAGGTGTAGTGAGTGATAACTTGACATCTATGTTCGAGCGTGAGCACCTGTGCAGACTAATTTAACACATCAAACTTACACATTTGAAAAATAAACTTCAATGTAATGACATTTGGAAGTAGGAATCCAAGGCCTAAAGTATTATAGATAATTTGGACTAGAGTTTTGTTGCCGGCCACACTTGAGAAATATTTTTTCTATGCAGCAAAATAGAGTACATCTTCACCACAACCTTGTTGTCAGTCCTAAAAATTACATAAATAGCTCAAAGTTGTTGAACAATCACAGACGTGTAACGCCGTGTTTGGGAGCATAACAGCGGAGTCCTTATTATTCTTTCTCTCTCTTACTCGCTTCTATTTTTCTCTCTTACCCCCTGTCTACCTCTAACTCTGATTCTCTTTACTTTTTCTCTACCTGCCATCCCTCCCTCAACACCCTGTCTTTCTATATATCTTTCCTTCTCTCCTCACCCATCTCTTGCTCCGTCATCATCTATCTCTCTTGGTATCTGACCTCACGGCTCACCCCTCTTTACCTCTGTCTCTGCTACCTACCCTTTCCTCTCTACCCTCTTCGAAGTTCACTCGGGAGTACATATCAGCCGGAAGACAATTTCCTACTGGGAACATGGCTATGTGCAATATGATCAATCACTGTCCTTGCTGGATATGTTTTTGGGAAGAGGTTAGCTTGGAGTTTAGTTATATGCTTAAGTGGTTATAATTTAGACAGTGCAACTGTCTAACTGGCGCTGCTAAAAATGATGAAGGTAATTTCTTACAAATGAAACACACTGGTGGTGGTCAGGCATGAGAAGAGTGTGAAAAGGGACCAGTAAGTATGCGGCCTCAGGCAGAGCGAGAAAGAAATTAAACAGAGAGGAGAAGATGGTCTTTTGAGGATAGCATGGTCTCAGAGAGTACTTGCACACAGCAACATTATGGTTGCAATTTGCAACATGTGTATAATATATTTGTAGAAATATCAAACAGGACATTGAGGCACACCCAAAAATGGGCCTCTCAGTGTTGTGTTATAATAAATGAAATCTTCAGTGGGACTGCAGTGAGGAGTCTCTCACAGAAGTGCACAAGACTGCAGCTGTATCAGGGACAGCGACATGCCCACGAATGGAGTTAAAGATGTCTCGCTGCCAAGTTTTGGGCCAGTGAGCCCAAACTCCTCTTTAATAAAATTCTTATGGAGCGCATGCCCTGCGCTTGAGTCGATTATTTCAGTCAAGATTTATGTGTGGCGCGGCACGCCTCAGAAATTCGGACGGCCAACAGAGTGTTATTTTACAGGAGCGACCGACCATCATCATCAGTTTACGATTTTTGTAACTCGTAGACCCATACACAATTGTTTTTGTACCCTGCCATCGGGGCACACTTAACTAAGTATTGTTCAACGAGCGCCTTAGAAAGGTGAGTGTTGTGCACGTTTAAGAATGAACAGACACAGCAGTGCAATGTATGATCAAAGTAATTCCACCAAAAGAGAAGTTTTAAGTGTTCACAGTTTCTGTTGCTGTATAATAACAAATATTCACAAAGGAAAACGGTGAGCTAAATGGCTGTGCTGGAAAAACAAGGGTTAATTATAACAGCCAGTCATTAATGGAATGGGTGAGACTTCAGCTAACCCTTTGGGTTTGGAGGGGGGAGTGAAACACTTGCATAGACTATAGTGTGATTTATAGAATGCTTCCAGCTGTAGAGTCTCAGAACTTTTTTCAAAGTGGCTAACTCCAGGCTCTTTTACCTTTGAGGACTTATCTTCATCTCCTAAAACCAGACGGGGTGCAGGTCAAATAAAATCAGGTTGACAAGTGCTATTTTAAGAGTATGGATTTAGACCGATTATTTCATGTTCGATCTGGGGCAGCTGTGGTAGTGTAACATCTCTGACTGCTGTAATTGCCTGCATTTTTATTATAAATGTAATGCTGATGGAAGGAAGAGGGAATGCCGCTGCCTGCCTATCTTTTAGGGAGTTTTGTTGAGTGCGATGGTGAGCACACTTGAGAAAGTGAAAGTGTGAAACCAAACTGTGTTTCGTCGTCGACTTGAAACCTAATTTGTGCCCGGCTGCGCGCCAGCTGCGATGTTTGGACAAGGACAAGTGAGCGAGCCAGGGGATGGGGCCTGGACGGGTAGGGCATTGGCCTTTTATATACTTGTCTTAAACCCGGCAGGCCCTATATCGAGATTGTGACGCCACGGCGGGCCCCGGCGGACGTGGCGGCTACTACTACTACTAGGCCAGGCACTCGCATTCAGTGTGAAACTGAATGAATCATAAAATCCTTAGTAATAATCGTATCTCTTATGGAGCCGCCGGAGGTGAGCTGCCTCCCTCCATGCCGGTGATCTTAGTTACAACCGGATCGTCACGCCACCCAAAAGAAAATACAATGTTGGTTTTGGCACAGCCTATTTATCAGTATATTGGAATAGTTAGTTAGCTTAGCTACTAGTAATGTAAGTTAGGTGTTAACTGCTTAACTTCTTACCGTTACTCGTGGTGGACCGGCCGGCAGGGACACACACTGGCTGCACTGCCTTTGCTCAGTTTAATAACTGATTAGTATGATTTAGCGGTGGCCTGGAGCTGCTTGCTCCAGACAGTCACAGTACTGTACTACTGGCTGATTGATGCGGTGATGCCTGCACAGGCTGGCTGCCCAACGTTGTCATAGGTCGGAACGGGCTGATCTCAACAACGTAGTCGAGGATGGCTCGTGGTGAGCTGCGGTGGTTATGCTGGGGCGTGGCCATGTGAAAAACATTTGCGCACGCTACCGCGCGCTGCTCACATAGCACATACCCCCTTCAGAAGAACCAAAATCCAGCCCACCCAAATAAATCAGTGTGTGTGTGTCCCGGGGCCCGCCCACCGGCAACACTGCAACAGTCAACTCAACACTGAACTAAGGGCCGTGGCGGCCTGATCAACATATATATTAATTTATGAATCTTCTCTTGGGCTCAGGCAGCCTCACTGCCTCAGGGCAGGCTAAGCAGTTTGATTAAGAAGTCTCACAGGCAGCCGCAACACTGTTAACCGCCTTCACTCACACTCGAGAGACGTGAACACGGTGCGGCTGCACCGAGCAAGTAAGGTACATTTTAAAAGACATCAATGTGTGATGTGCGCAGCAGATGTGTAGACCCGGCCCTGATAATTAAATGCCGGTGCTAAGCACCGGAAAGCACCAGCACAAATTAAGCACTGGTCTAACCCCTGAGGTGTGGTACTTGGCAGGGCTGCAATATCATACATGCAAATGGACCCGTTACAGGCGTGAGACTCCTGATGTTTGAAGGCCAAAATATCTTGTTTCTAGCTGAAATTGCATCTGCGTCAGTACTAATCAATGTGGAAACAAAAATGTTGGAATGTATGCAATATTATTCTACAGTTCTTTGCTACACAAATTCATGTCCATTCCCACACCATCTACTTTTAATACTTCACATTACAATATAACAATATTTTAAAGTCAGACCTATTGGCATTGCATGCTTGTTTTTAGGTTGACCATATTAAGTCTAGAGATAAACGCCAGTGCAGGGTCACTTTGTGGTGCTAGGAGGGACGATCATTGCCTGCTGTATTGCTAATATAGCCAATCGTGGAAAGGGAGGCAACTGGAGGACACAACAGGCCAAAAATGGTAATTTTATCTGGCGTCAGCATTAATTAGTTTGTGGTCAAGCACCCAAATTCATGTTATTTTAATACAGTTTAAGCAATGCTTTCATTTTTCGTTCACTTGCAACCAATAGAGGGATTACCTTTCGGTAAATTCACTGTCGCACAACGCTAAGATGGCCGATACATTTACAACAAAAAATCAGATACCTATCTCTAGTCGGCGACTAAGCTGTAGATGCCTCGTGACGTAATTTCCTTTCAGTTTCCATACCTACACATACACAAATGTAGGACATCACTTCCTGTTGTACGAAGACTAGTACGTTAATTACTTTAGTTCCAGTTCCTTCGCTCTTTAAACGGTAAGAAGCGGCAGATGTTTCACGAGGGCGCGCCGCGGTGGCATATGTCGCCGCCTTCACTGTTCCATGATCTCTACCTTCTGCATGAATGCGCCTCCGCCAATTTATCAGTGCGCATGTTCAAGCGTCGCCCTTCACTAAACAAGTTCCACGACTCTTTGCAAAGACACGAAGCCTGTATAGTACTCTGTAAATTCGTACATTGCTTCCTCTGCCGGGCGCCTTGTACAGCTCGATCCTATCCCTTCACAAAAACCCTGCATTACGCTATCTCGGTATTTAACTCCCTGTGGAGTTACCCCTCCCCGTTTCTTGGGTCGGGGTCCAACTCCTGCGCTGCTCTCACCGGTAGGTGGTTGAGCAGCGAAATGCTCCAGAATGAAGCCTGACTGACTTAGGTAGAGAGGCCCAGTTGGAACCTCTAGCCCATAAAGAGCCGAGCTCTCATATGGGTCCTGCCCGCCTCCCTCCCTCACTGTAACTTCCAGTGCTGCCGACTCTGAAACTGGGGAGACAGGCTTAATTGTCTCGGCGTTAGCTCGGCATCCTGTGATTCTGGGCAAATAATATAATCTCCCCTTGACTATAAACATTAAAGTGATCTTGTGTAAATGGAACTAGTGCTCACATTATAAAGTGCTCCATGTTTGCGCCATCTAAAAACTGCATACAAATGTAATAGTCATAACATAAGGAAAGGAATAAATATACTCGTTTACTGGCTGATTTGTAAAATGTGAAATCAGAATAAATTGCAGCTTCTCTACTTAAATTGTATGATCTTTGCCTGCTATTTTATTTCACCAAACGATTTAATAGAACTATAATGTTGCTCTGTAGTAATCTGGGCCATGTACAAGGTTTACATGACACCGGCCTTGTCTCTGTTTTAAAACACTCACTTTTAATAGATACCTCTCAGTGCAGTGCTATAATGTGACATGTTAATGTCAAAGCTTCCACATGTTTAATTATTGAATTTTGGAAAGTCTTCATCATAGTGTACCTTACGTTTGTTGCATGAATTTTGTTTGTGCACATCGCGCTTCCTGGAAGAAGCTATCTGCTACAGGGAGATTTTAAACAAATCCTTTTGTGTCGCTTATGCTGTTTAGTTTAGCCGCTTTTCCCCCGTTGTGAACAACTGTTTAGTATTTTAAAATAACTGTCCTCGCCTCCTTACCTGGGTCCTAACTCCACGGAACGCTCTCTTGCACAGCGGTATTACGCCGCAAGCACCGCCATTGGGGCGGGCCGGTCCCCGCGCTTTGATTACTAGGGGCGTCATCTTGGGTGGGGTGGAGTGAGACTCTTCAGCTGTTTGCTGAAGCCTGTCACGCGGACTGGCTAGAGGCCGTCCTCCTGGGCCTTACTTAATTCGGGTAGGTGGAGAAGCTCACCCTCTGTCTGAATTTTGTTTGTGCACATCGCGCTTCCTGGAAGAAGCTATCTGCTACAGGGAGATTTTAAACAAATCCTTTTGTGTCGCTTATGCTGTTTAGTTTAGCCGCTTTTCCCCCGTTGTGAACAACTGTTTAGTATTTTAAAATAACTGTCCTCGCCTCCTTACCTGGGTCCTAACTCCACGGAACGCTCTCTTGCACAGCGGTATTACGCCGCAAGCACCGCCATTAGGGCGGGCCGGTCCCCGCGCTTTGATTACTAGGGGCGTCATCTTGGGTGGGGTGGAGTGAGACTCTTCAGCTATTTGCTGAAGCCTGTCACGCGGACTGGCTAGAGGCCGTCCTCCTGGGCCTTACTTAATTCGGGTAGGTGGAGAAGCTCACCCTCTGTCTGAATTTTGTTTGTGCACATCGCGCTTCCTGGAAGAAGCTATCTGCTACAGGGAGATTTTAAACAAATCCTTTTGTGTCGCTTATGCTGTTTAGTTTAGCCGCTTTTCCCCCGTTGTGAACAACTGTTTAGTATTTTAAAATAACTGTCCTCGCCTCCTTACCTGGGTCCTAACTCCACGGAACGCTCTCTTGCACAGCGGTATTACGCCGCAAGCACCGCCATTAGGGCGGGCCGGTCCCCGCGCTTTGATTACTAGGGGCGTCATCTTGGGTGGGGTGGAGTGAGACTCTTCAGCTATTTGCTGAAGCCTGTCACGCGGACTCGCTAGAGCCCTTTATTAAATAATGGAAACGACGCGCAGCGTGTACGCGCATCGTGGGCGCCGGAGTCACGCCAGAGTCCAGCCCGTCTGCGCCCGTCCGCGCTGAGGACGCGCAGGACGCCTGGACTCTGGACTCTGCTGATGCTACATCTTCTCTGCACAGCTATTCCCGTCAGGAAATGCTGCGACTGAAACCCCGTAGATCTGGATGTATGCATTCTTTGGAACCAGACAACCTACTCCTCCCTTTAAGTTGTGGCTGCTTCCCTATCTCCAGGCCTTCCAATCCCCTACGTAGTTCTTCTCTCGGGTCCCCTGGTGCCATTGGGCCCATAACTATGATAGCAGAAGGTATTCTGGTAAATGCCCGCTCTCTTGTTAAAAACAAGATCATGTTTAGGGAAATGGTCTTAGATAGAAATCCGACCCTAGTGTTCATCACTGAAACTTGGGCCAAAGATTCCTCTGGCCCCGATCTAATCGAAGCGGTCCCTGAAGGGTACTGTCTGGCTAGACTTGATAGACAGGGTCGAGTGGGAGGTGGTATAGCGATCCTCCATAAAGACCACCTTCAATGTCATACTTCATCTATTCTGGACTCCCCGGACTCTTTTCAAGCCCTTCATTTTTCCATCAGGGAAGCACAGTGTCCTCTCTTTCAAGGAATTTTATTATACCGACCACCAGGTCCCCGGACTGATTTTACCCTTAAACTTCTTCAGGCTCTGGAACCATACTTTGGCCGAGAAAACTTTTCCATTCTGGGTGATTTTAATTACCACCTAGAACAACAGGACACTCCAGATACCTCAGGACTTATTGAGGCTCTGGCTTCCTGTGGGCTTACGCAGCGCGTCAGCAGTGCCACTCATCGGGCAGGCCATACGCTGGATGGTATTTTCTCTAATGACGGTCGCATAACCACTAAGGACCCAGTGCATCTATCCTGGTCCGATCATTTTGCAGTTCCATTCCATCTGGAATATCTGCGGAGAAATGATAGAAAAAAAGGGAACCATGCAACGGTTACGGCTAGAAATCTTAGGGACATTACCAGCCATTCTTTTGCGCCCTGGACTGCTAGCCTTTCCATTAAAGGCAAGGATAATGTACAGACTGCAGTTGGTCATTTCGAACGAGTTGTAACTGAAGCTATGAATGAGCTAGCTCCTATACAGACCCGACGCCGAGCAAGGAAGAGACCCTCGGCTCCATGGTTTTCCGACTCCCTTAGACTCCTTAGGCAAGAAGTAAGGAGGAAGGAAAGGCTTTGGCACTCCAGCTGGGATTTTAAGAATAAAGAGGCCCACAAATTCCTTGTCAGGAGATATAAGGCCGAGATCGTGCAGGCGAAACAAGATTACTTTGTTTCCCTGACAACCTCGCTGTCCTCGCCGAAGGAGCTTTTTACAATTGTCGACTCGTTAGTCACACTACAATCCCCGGACCCTGTGATTCCTTCGCAGGATTTATGTGATAAGATTGCCTCATTCTTCCACACTAAAATATCTGATATCCATCTAGCTCTTGAGAAGCAAAGAGCTTGTATTAGTGTGCCCACCTCCCTGGTCTTACCGAAGGTACCTGCCCTCGATGCCTCCCCTCTGGACATCCTGGATTCTTTTCCACCGCTAGAATTGCAGGATCTTGAAGCACTGCTTAAAAAGATCAAATCTGGTTCCCCTTTGGATACTTGCCCTCTGAAAGTCATCAAGCAGTGTGGGGAGTCCCTTCTACCACCATTGCTAGATATTATGAACCTAGCAATAAGAGATGGTGTCTTCCCCTTGGAATGGAAGAAAGCAGTAATCAAACCCCTGCTAAAGAAGGCCTCCCTGGATCCGGAAGTCCTGAAAAACTTCCGACCAATTTCGCTGCTTCCCGCCCCTGCGAAGATGCTTGAGATACATCTAAATAAGCATCTCGCTGCTTTCGTAGAAAGCTCGGGCTGCCTTGACTCTTCTCAGCATGGATTCAGGAGGGAACACAGCACCGAGTCGGCCCTCACTGTCGTGTTTGATAACATCCGCTCGACAGTGGATAGAGGCCAGACCACCCTCCTGGTCCTGCTAGACCTAACTGCCGCCTTTGACACCCTCTCTCCCTCAGTTCTTTCATCTCGTCTGAGGGATGTGGGGGTGAGGGACGCAGCTTTGGACCTTCTAACTTCCTTCCTTACTGGGAGGGAACAGAGAGTCAAGATGGGTGAGTTCCTATCTCCATCCCAGTCTGTGCTATGTGGGGTCCCACAGGGGTCGGCTCTCAGTCCGACCTTATTTAACATCTACGTGACCCCACTGGCCAGACTCATAAGAACTTTCGGGATGGAGGTAGTCTCCTATGCTGATGACACTCAAATACTCGTCTCTCTCTCCCATTCAGATGTGCAGACCGCCTCCAAATTTAGATCATGTATGGAGGCGGTTGGTCACTGGATGATACAGAACTCCCTTAAACTGAATGGAGAGAAGACTGAGGTGATGGTGTTTGGCGGGAACGAAAACATCTGGTCTTCTAGCTGGTGGCCTGACTCACTTGGAGTGTGCCCCTCCCCCACTTTATCCGCAAAGAATCTTGGGGTGATGGTAGATCCTGCCCTGGATATGAGCAGACAGGTGAGTAGGACCATCTCCACCTGTTGGGGCCTTATCCATACCCTGCGAAGGATCAGGAAATATCTTTCTGCGCAGTCCAGAAAACAAATAGCCGTCGCGCTCATCAGCTCTCGTCTGGACTACTGCAATGCGCTGTATGCGGGGCTTAATAAGACCCTCGTGCAGCGCTTGCAGGTGGTCCAGAATGCCGCGGCCAGATTTGTCTTGGATGTTCCAAGCCGCTCATCGGCCACTTTGGCCAGAAAAACGTTGCATTGGCTCCCGGTAGAGTACCGAGTACGCTTCAAGGTCCTGTGTATGACATACAGGGCTATTGCCAGAAACTGTGTCTCTGGAGTAGGCTCTATCATTTCTCCCTACATTCCTGGAAGGAATCTGCGTTCCTCCGGGAAAATGCTTTTGTCAGTCCCTCGGGTGCGAAGAGCAAGATGGGGTGGTAGGGCTTTTTCCACTCTAGCTCCGAAATGGTGGAATGATCTTCCCCTGGATCTAAGGTCCTTACCCTCCCTGCAGACTTTCCGCGGGGCCTTAAAAACTCGTCTTTTTCTGAAAGCCTATGTGTAAAGATGATTGATTTAGACTTTCGATATTATTGTTAGGCGCCTTGATACCTGCGGGTTATTGTTTTTGCGCAATATAAATTTTTATCAATCATGATTTACATAGCAAACATTTCCAGGGCTCCACGCCTGTAGGGGCGTTAAGATCTGAGCAAGACCCTTGGCTTGGCTCAGCTCTCCCTGTTAATTTGTTGGCACGCCCCCCCCTCTACTCAGGCGCGCAACACCCATTGGGCTCATGGGGCTTCAGCCCCTCCCGTCGTGTGTCTCAGCCCGGGCTGACACGTCTTCGCGGGCTGGCGAGCATCTATTTGCAGCCGCATCCGAGCACTTAACAGGTCTTTAAAAGACCATTAATTGTAAGTTAGGCTTTTGTTGTGTGTTCACCCATTCTTACAGCCACTCTGTCTGTGGTTGGAAGAATTAGCCCCCCCCCCGAAATATTTTGCAGCCCCCCCCCCCGAAATTTGGCTCTAGTTGCCCGCCTGCCTCTACTGCCAAGTTGTCGATACCACGCTGGCCAGCTCCTGCTTTATATCTGATTACATGGGTTAATTTGATCGTTGTTATTCCGGTTATAACCAGTGCTTCAAATGGAGAGACATTTCAAATGTGAGGCTACTGGTACGCCCCCATCAGAAATATCTGTCCATTTACCGTGCTGCAAATCTCAGCTTTATGAGCGCGTCTGACTGAAGGGATTTACCTTGCTGTAGATGTTGCACTTTGGTTTTCAGTTCGCAGCAATATATGTCAAACTATGGGAAAATAATACCTTCTGCTTCCCTTATTCCTATCCATCCTTATCATTTCACCTGTTTCTCTTGCATACTTTGAGTGCAACCACATGGCTTTTTCTAACACTTGCTAAAAAGGGTTTCCCTTGTTCAATAATGTGCAGTGCTTAAAGTAGGATCAAAAACACTTAGGGCCATATGTAGGTAGCCAAATTGCGATCACAAATTCAGAAATTCACAGAATTTCAGCGTTTGCGATCGCAATTTGAGCAGTATGCTATGTAGCACACAAAAACTCAAATGCAAAATAAGGAATCGCAAAATTTGCGATTCTTTATTTTGCAAATGCATTTAAGGAATCCCAAATTGCGATTCCTTAAATGCAATGTAGGAAGCACCCAAGTTGTGCGATTTTGGCTTAAGGAATCGCAAGTTAATACTAACTTCAGATTGGTTGTAATTTGCGATTTCTTTGAAAAATTCACTTTTTTGCATTTTTCAAAGTGCCATGTGGTGCACATACATGCCCTTAGCGCATGTATGTGTGCCACATGTGCACACATGTTTATTTCAGGGGTGCAAAAGGGTGTCCTATTGACACCCTTGCAACCCTGAAATTGAATTCTCAATTTGCGATTCTCTAATTGAGAATAGCAAATTGAGTCTGTCTTCCCATTCATTCCTATGGGTCTTCTAGCCCATAGGAATGAATGGGAAGGTAGTCCTTATTTGCGAATCGCAATTTGCGATTCGCAAATATTGAATATGTGGGATTCGCAAAATATTTTGCTAATCTTACCTACATTGCTTTTTGCAAATTCTCTAATTGCGATTCCCTAAAAATCGCAATTTGAGAATCGCAAAATACATTTTACCTACATATGGCCCATAGAGATCTCTAAAAGGGGTGTCGCAAAAGAAGCATACTAGGAATACTTTTCGAGAGGCATAACTCATGTGATTAACAGTGTAGCTTAAACTTGTAAACTAAAAGCTCTTGCTTCCCACAGCAGGCCACCTGAGGAGTTTTTTTGACTCCTCTTTGAGTTTTCTACTATTGTATCCAGACATGCCACACAACAACGAACATCTACACCTTAAACAAGCCAGATATATTGGCTTTGCCAATCCCTGTAATCAGCATTATGAGTAACAACAATGGTTTTGTTGTGAATAGTAAAAATTTTAAATATTTCAGTTCTGAAAGTATGAGTCTGAATTAAACATTACCTAGGTCAGCAGAGTGAGAGTGAACTTCTGAGTGTCTCAATCACTCCTGTCCCACCTCTTCACACCATTTGTCTTTGCAGTCCTTTACTCGGTCACTTGGGCCCTACACCTCTCTGAAATCCGCTATCTGCATTTCTCTCACGTAGTCTTTCATCTTCAGCACCATCTTCCCATTGTCACCTGCTTTTGCTTCCTTGTATGTCCTTGAGTTCACCATCCCTTGGACACACATGCTCAAAACCCACCAACTCACCTGTAAGCATTGTATATCCTTTTCCCATGGCACTGTCTATATTTCAACATCTGCGTACCTCCTTCAATCACTTTCCTGCATTTACATTTGGCATATAATTGATTCTCTCTCTGCAGCGAAGCTAAGAATTGGATTTATATGTAGTCTGCACCCCTTTGTGACCCACTGACAGGCCCTGCAAGAAACTTGGATTGCCTTCAGCTACAGAACCCTCAGCTGTCCAATGCCATAACCCCCTACCCACAATCTAAACTCACCCAAACACCTGGGGGTGGCTCGATTTAAAGAATACTTTATACAAGATACACTTGTTGCAATATCTTAAAAAAAAAAATACTCTTAGGGAATGCTAGATAGACTAAAACATGTGAAAAGTAACAGGTTTTGCATTACTGTCATTGTTGAGAAATCTATTTGTATTTTTGCCTGTATTGTTAAGGACTTCTGTTTTTAATTTCTGGGACCTGGCAGGACTCCTCTCACCTAAAACTCTGAATTTGCTTTTAAATAGGTTTACCTATACAACTCTGATGGTCATTTTTTTACTTGCAGGGTGGAACATTGCTCTTACCCTTCAATGGGTACTCAGTCGAAGAGTGGGATGGATTTTATACTTTCGTGTATCCTCGCCTTTATTGTTTCAAATTGCTTTATATACATTAAGCATGATGTTAACAGCTAATAGCTATCTTAGTGATAATGCTGCTAACCCTAACCAGAAATGGAGACAGGTGTGCCAGATAATTGACTAAATAGCATTATCTTTAGAATTTTGCTTACATGGGCTGAATATTTATCATATATCTTCATGATCCTGTTATTTATTCCTCGTCCTACTACTTGCCTATTGACTTGTCACCTTTTCCCCCTGAATGTAGGTGACCCAAGTCAAAAACAAAAATCAGAACTTTCTCATTCTTAACCCCTTCTCCCTTCTTTCCCTTTTTCCAAAGTCCAGGCTATATAAGTATGAACTACCTGTTCCACGTAAACATAATTAGAATTGAAGTGACACAAAAAGAGTGAGGGAGGGTTGACTACGACAGTAAAGGAATATTGCAGTAATGAAGATACCAAATAAGTAAAAGGTTCTAGTTTTTGAGCATGTACTATAGCAGCCTGCCTTGCCCAAAATGGGTGATGAAATCATCTCTCCTGATTTTATAATGCTCATCGAGTTAATTCAAAAAACCAGGGTGTAAAACACAGTAAAATAACTTGGAAATACAATTAAAAGCTTGCTTGTACCAGCTGTACTAGAAGTACTGTTGAAAGCTCACCTGCATCAAAGTACAGGAAACCCTTCTCCCACATATGCATCCTATAGTGTAACAGCCCTGTAACAATCAAAGTTAGATGCCTCTCCAAGTAGGACTCCTACATCAAACACAGTCGCATCTCCGCCTCTAAGTGCTCGCTTTGTAACTTGTTCCTAAGTAATCATATAGTCATGATTCTCAATCCTTCCAACCTTGCTCTGAATAAGGTCGTCTGCCACGCCCCAATTGATGTGACTTCCCATAGATCACACATTATCCGCTGCATGCTAATAAACACCAGATCACTTAATTGAGTATCATCGTTGGATTAATTCCGCAGTAAATGTATTAACGCTGGAAAAAGGCCAAAAAATATGTAGAACCCCTCCTTCTGAGCCTTAGTCCTCTGAAGAACTTAGACTCCCCAAAAAATCTGCCGCAGTCAAAAACGCAGGTGGAGACTAGATCATGATACCACAGAGAAAGAAACGTATAAATGCACTTTTGCTACATAAAAAGAAATGATTCAAAAGAAAAAACTCGATTTTTCATGCATAAGATCGAGGTATCCAAAATTTCTTCTAAGGAGTTGTTTGCCATGGTAAAAAAAACTAGCCAACCTTCCTGATAAAAAGCACACCATGGCCAGTCAGTCCTTTTGTAATGCGTTTGCCTCCTTCTTTAAAGCCAAAGTTAAAGACGTGTACAACACCTTCTTGGCCAATAAGTGGCAACCCTCTCTTTCTCCAGTTGGAAAGAGGTAATTTCAATGTGCTTAAGCCATGTAATGAATTTGAATTTTATTTTTTATTTATATTGCACAGTTACTTAAAACCATTTGCAATACAACTCACATACAATTAAAAGAAAGTTGGAACAACCATTACAAAAAACATTTACATACAGCACTATCAAAACATAGTAAAAGGATAAATACATACATTAGTAAAACGACGAAGATTGCCAGTTAACATTTTTGCAAAATTTCATATGAGTACTAAAATGTAATAGTTAAAATGACGTCTTCACCGACTGGTTGCTGGAGACAAATTATTTAGTAAACCAGATTGACTTTCATATTGCCTGGCCCCTCTTCTTCCATAAGCCTAATTTGGAGCTCAGCCACGTATCTCCCAAACCTGGCCAAGCCTGACAGTAGAATGCAGGAAAAGAGTACCGAGACGGCTTCTTTTACTGTCCGAACCCCGTTACACAGCCATATTTGTTTTAAAAGGTTCTGACGGGGCTGAAGCATACCGAGACAACAACAAATCAAGTGTAGCAGAGATTCATGTTTGAAGTTGCAGATTTTCCATCTGATTTTGTGTTCAAGGGACTTCCACCCAGGGTTTAATTCTTTAATTGGGAGGGGCACTAATCTGGCCCATGTAATGTTTTTGCGTGCTTTCCTTCCTAGAGCTTGATTAAAATAGTGCTGGATTTTATGCCCTACATATGATGTTAACAGCCCTGGTGGACCTCTTCCTGTTACATATTCCGCTAGGTCATTTATATGCGACAGTTGGAAACATTGTTTATTAAGTGACCAGATAGTTTATCGACCCTTCCTGCTAATTTTCAATTGCCAAACCCAACATTTCCACTGCTTTTTCCCTGTAACCTTGCCACGGGTTGAATTCCCCCCCATAGATTGGCTTCAGCATGCTCTTTAAGCTTCCGGCTGGGGCTGTTAAAACTTGAGAGTAGTACTTTGCGGGCATTCCCAAGCATTCCTTACTTTGTTGCTTCAGTCGGAATTCCAAACGAATTAGGCTGTTGCGGGTATATTTAGGGAGTTTGAAAATGCATTTGTAGGCCAGGCATTGTGCTTTGTCCAACATTGCTTCCATTTTGCCTGGAAATGCCTGCTGTGCATAGCCTGCAGTTGCCCTAATTTTAGCTTGTATTACTTTTCTGATAGGGGCTGTCGTTGGACTACGCATTAACTCATTTTAGTTTGCATAGCGAAAAAGTTGTTGACTGTGCTCTGGCCTTCATTTTGTGCAGATGTAATGTTGCTTTACCCGTTTCACTTAGTCAGCACCCGAGGTAGTTGTACGATCTCATGGTATTGATGATTTCTTTGCCCACATGCCATTTCAGTAAAGCTTTTTTGGAAAATGGCAGAAAATAACTACTTTCGTTTTTTGAGCGTTTATTATAAGCTCATTTCTTTCATTATACTTATTGAGGGTGTCTAGGTCCCTTTGTAGCCCGATTTTTGTGTGGTAGATTACCACTAAGTCGTCTGCATATTGTAATATTTGCAGTTTGTTGGTCCAGATTTTCGGGGTTAAAAGACTGGCATTATAAACCTTCCTCAGGTCAGCGGTGTATAGATTAAACAGTGTGGGGGCAAGTACACATCCCTGTTTTAATCCGCGATTTGTCAGGCACTTCTTCTTTGTGGTGTTATCTGCTAACTTCACTTTGATCCAGGTGTTGCTTTATAATGAAATAATAGCATTGAGGAGACCTACTGGGATATGCCAATCATGCAATTTATCCCAAAGCTTATGTCAGGGTACCCCGTCAAAGGCAGCTGAGTAGTCAACAAAGCATGCAAAAACTGTTTTTTTATTTTTGCCGTTTGCTTGCTTAAATACGACATGGCCACGATCTTATCAGTTGTGGAGCAGCCTTTACGAAATCTGGTCTGATAGTGGGGGAGGATTTCGTTCTCTTTAATACATGTATTTAGTTCATTCAGTAAGGTGCTAGCATAGGCTTTTCCTTCAGTGTCCAAGAGGGCAATGAATCTATAATTTTTTGGATCTGTATTGTCTCCTCTCTTGAAAATTGGATGTAAAAAAAAACCTCGCCACGAGTCAGGCACTTTTGCTTTCAGTCTACATTCGATGAACAGTTTAGATACATTTTTCCCCAATATACTGGATGTTCTCTAAAGATAGCTCCTGGAAGACCATTGGGCCCGGGTGCCCCGTCTTTTCTTATCCTTTGGGTCTCGGCTAGAAGCGCGCGAAGCGCGTTCTCGCCAGAGAACTATAGTAGTCGGCTCAGCCGACAACGAGTGGAGACAAGAGCTGGCCACGCGCGCAGCATTGTCAATGGCAGAGGCGGTTTCAGATGCGCGCTTTTGGATTGGGTCACGCGCGTGAGCTTGTAACGTAGACAGCTCACGCGCGCGACCCAATCCCAAGGCACGCGTCGGAATCTTCCTCTGCCATGATGGTGCCCTGTCCGCTCGTGCTCCGCGCGTTCTACGCGCCACTGCCAGAGGAGCTTCGCAGAGACACTGGGAAACAGCAGCGAAGCAGCTGAGAGAGTATGAGAGCCGCCCCGTAATGCTACCGGGAAATGTAGTTCAGCGCCGCCAGCTGGCTGCAGGTGAAAAACTGCAGGATCCACAATCGCACTACAAGTCCGGGCATGCTGAGCGGCCCAGGAGCGCAGACACATGCACACGGGGGAGGAGAGGACACGGCATCGCGGCTGATGCGGCACAGGGGGAAGGAAACTCCAAGGAGCACAACAAGGGGTTGTGTGCAGCTGTGAAGGACCCTGGGCTCTTCCTTAGGTTACTACTGCTGCCTTACGCCGTGCGTTACTATGCCCCTCTCACACATACTGAGTACTACCTCACACTTACTTATTGATACTGCCCTGCTGCATTAGAGTATTGTTAAAACTGCCTAATCCAGGATATTTGTACTAACCAGCACCTAGGTCATAAGTAATGAAGCCACGGTATTAATGTTGGTTTACGCCAAGTTATTAACGCCACTACGCCTGTTTATCATAAAAAGTAAAATGCATATATTGACCTGTAGCGGGTATTTTTAACACTATTTGCGCCGCATCATTAATCCAACTTTGAAAAGGGATGGTTTATAGTGCCACAAACCCCCCGCATTACCGCTGCCTTTCCTTAGCGCGTTAATGCTGCTCTTTGGCGAAGTTGTTACTCATGTGTTCCACTTAACTATCGATAGTTACACCTCGACCGGAGCATCAATACTGCACTGTGGTTTGCCAGCAGGCAAACTAACATCCAGCGGCTGAAAATACCACGTTACAGTTAAGTGCTTAGGTACAATTCACAAAGA
The DNA here is from genome assembly GCF_964261635.1 of Lissotriton helveticus. Classification (NCBI taxonomy): domain Eukaryota; kingdom Metazoa; phylum Chordata; class Amphibia; order Caudata; family Salamandridae; genus Lissotriton; species Lissotriton helveticus. The sequence goes on from NC_136070.1 coordinate 1,119,433,594, forward strand.
CATTGCTATATAGCTCACAGGCGCAGGGGTTCACGGGGAGGACAGAGGGATCCCGGCAGACTCTGTTGTCTTAAGAGAAGCGGAATTCCCTCCCTCCCCTCTGTTGTCGCCGCCATTCCGCAGCACTCTTTCTGGTGAAAAGGAGCACTGTGCTTCCCGTTAAAGAGCGTCGTCACCAAATCATGAATTTCTTACATTTTGAAATGCAAATGACAATCATAACTGAGACAACATGCGCTGGTATGCGTTTAGAGACAGTATACATTAAAAATGAAATACGTGATAATTGGCTCACAGCTGTTATTATTCACACAGCTCTGATGATGCACCTCAGGCATGGGCTCACAGCTGTTATTATTCACACAGCTCTGATGATGCACCTCAGGCACGGGGCTGACGCAGTTATTATTCACACAGCTCTGATGATGCACCTCAGACCCGGGCTGACGCAGTTATTATTCCCACAGCTCTGATGATGCACCCCAGGCAGGGGCTCACAGCTGTTATTATTCGCACAGCTCTGATAATGCACCTCAGGCACGGGACTGACGCAGTTATTATTCACACAGCTCTGATGATGCACCTCAGGCACGGGCTGGCGCAGTTATTATTCACACAGCTCTGATGATGCACCTCAGGCAGGGGCTCACAGCTGTTATTATTCACACAGCTCTGATGATGCACCCCAGGCACGGGGCTGACGCAGTTATTATTCACACAGCTGTGATGATGCACCTCAGGCACGGGCTGACACAGTTATTATTCACACAGCTCTGATGATGCATCTCAGACAGGGGCTCACAGCTGTTATTATTCACACAGCTCTGATGCACCTCAGGCACGGGGCTGACGCAGTTATTATTCACACAGCTCTGATGATGCACCTCGGGCACGGGCTCACAGCTGTTATTATTCACTCAGCTTGGATGATGCACCTCGGGCAGGGGCTCACAGCTGTTATTATTCACACAGCTCTGATGCGCTCTCTAATACTCTTTACTAATAACTCTCTCCTACTCACTATCAACTTCTCACTTTACTACTTACTCTGTGTGTGGGTGCTAATGCAATAGGTCTCGCATATGCAAGCGATGAAGCTATTGCCAATGTAAATGACAATGCCATTTATTTATGATTTAGGATACTGGACTGCACAATCTTCTGCTATCTTGTGAAAGTGTGGGGCTCCATCAATTAGTTAGGGACTCAGCTCACAGAGCAGGACACCGACTTGACCTTATTTTTTCAGTCCCACAGCTAGTACATCTGGATGAAATCTTGCCCATGGGTTGGACTGACCATTCCCTTCCTAAATTCCATATTAACAGTAAGGGGGTCAGAACGCCGGTACACGGCACCACCTCTGAATTCATGTATAGAGACTGGAGAGCCCTTGACAGGCTGAGAACCACTGACGCTGTGTTCCAAGTGGATGACAGCTTCTCTCCGGACTGTCCAGTCGATGATAATTATGAGGCTTTATGTCTCAGGATTACCACGAGAGTGGACTCTCTTGCTCCACAAAAATATTGCAAGCATAAGGGCAGAGTGTCGTCTCCATGGTTTAACGACTCTTTAAAGGCTCTAAAACGTGCCTGTAAACAGGCGGAAAGGAAATGGAGGCAAGGTTACAGTGATGCCAACAAGCTACTCTGGAAAAATAAACTTTCCGAATATAAATCTTTGATCCATAAAACTAAATCTGATTATTTTTGCTCCACAATATGCAGAGCCGCGAACAGCTCCAAAAGCATTTTTCAGATTTTGAATAGCCTTACTCACCCTGACTGCTCTAAAACTTCGACCCTTCCCACACAGGCCCTCTGTGACAACCTGGCTCTGTTTTTTAACGAAAAAATAGCAGCCATCATTCGTAATCTGAACATCTCCCCCACACCGATCAGCCCCCCTGCTCTGGGTAAGGCACATTAGACATCGGAGCTGCGAATCCAGGCTGGCAGCTTGAGGATTGTCTGCTGGAGCTCCCCCCTATTTCTGAGACAGACTTTGACAGACTGGCTCGCGGTATTTCATCTGGATCTCCTCTGGACCCTATCCCCCACAAAATCTGGACGGCCTCTGGTGAGGAACTCTTCCCCACTCTCTGCAGGATCTGCAACCAATCTCTGCGTAGCGGCTCAGTCCCTGCTTCTTGGAAGCAGACCCTTGTTTCGCCACTGCTAAAAAACCCTCCCTAAATCCTGAGTGTCTACAGAATTATAGACCTATCTCCCTGCTACCATTCCTGGCAAAAATTGCTGAGCGCTAGGTGAGCTCATGTCTCTCCAAACATTTGGAGCAGTACCATTTCCTCGACGAAATTCAATTTGGTTTCCGCCCAGCCCACGGCACCGAAACAGCCCTTCTTACCGCCATGGAGGACCTTCGAATGCGTGCGGACAGGGGTCAGGCAGTAGCTTTGATTCTGCTGGACCTGTCTGCCGCATTCGATACGGTCAATCATGAGATTCTGTTGGAGAGACTGAGGGAGGCCGGGGTAGGTGGCACTGCCCTGCATTGGTTTCGCTCCTTCCTGTGGGACAGGAAGCAAGCTGTGTCCCTTCCTCCGTTTCAATCGGCTTTTTCCCCAGTATCTCACGGGGTGCCCCAAGGCTCGTCCATTAGCCCGATTTTATTTAACGTATATCTTAAACCATTGATTACGTTGATATAGTCTCATAGGCTAGAGGCGATCAATTACGCCGACGACACTCAACTCATCCTCTCTTGGGAGGGTGAGGAATCGATCCCTTTGGAATCCTTTCATGACTGTCTACGAGACACAGCTGGCTGGCTACACAACAACTCACTACAGTTCAACACCTCCAAAACCGAGGTTCTGTTCTGTGCAGGAAGTCGGATCCCTCGCCCTTTCCCGGTGGATTTTTGGCCCCCTGAATCCTCGGAAAAACCCCAACCGGTCACCACTGTCCGCAATCTTATGATGGACAATAAACTTAGCATGGAAGCCCAGGTTGCAAAAACAGTATCCACGTGCTCCGCCCTCATTCGTTCCCTACGTAAGATCCTGCCACTACTTCCCTTACAGGCCCGGGCTTTAACAGTCAGGTGTACTATTCTTAGTCGCCTCGACTATGGCAATGCGCTGCTACTCGAGTCTCCAGCCACACTGTTAGACAGACTCCAAAGAGTACAATCTGCCGCTGCTAAATTAGCCCTTGGTTGGCCTAGGAGAGCATCGGCCACTGCGGCGATGGCCGAACTACACTGGCTCCCGTTGAAACAACGAGTGGCTTTCAAGTCCCTCTGTCTGGTGTTCAAAGCCCTACAGGTACTTGGGCCCACCTCTCTACAAGCCTTGTTTGATTGGTACCTTCCAACCAGAGCCCTTCGCTCTACAACGGCTTGCCTTGTAAAAGTACCAAGATTCAAAAAAGTTAGGTCCGGAGGCAGATCTTTCAGAGTTGCGGCTGCTAAACTATGGAACAGCTTGCCCCTAGACATCCGTCAAACGAAAGAACTCCTCCCTTTCAGGAAATGGGTCAAAACCTGGCTGTTTCCTAAAGGTTAACCTCCCAGCCACTAATCTGCTGTCCCCGTGCTTCCCCCTTCAGGAGTTACCTCAGCGCCAGGATGCCTGTAAGGCGACAGCCGCGCTATACAAATGTTTTAAATAAATAAATAAATAAATAATACAAAAAAAATCATGAGCAATGCCAATAGCTCTACCTTTAATGCTGCCGAGACTATTGCATTGTAAATGCTTGTTATTACTTGTTTGACTGCGGTACAATCTTGATCTTTACCCAAGGATTCCACTGGGGCCTCCTCATCTGTGTCTGCACTATACGAGGGACAGACCTCGGAGCTTTCAGGGTCTACTGCTTTTTCACTATAGATTGTAGCGACGTGTCTCAGCCAGGCATCTGCGTGAACAGAGTTACGCCTATCTACTTTACCTTTCTCCAGGTTTGCTATGAATTGCCAAAGCTGGCGTTGTTTATATGGTTTTGAGAGCTCATGTATTGTTACCCAATCTTTCTCTAATTTATCTTGTTTAAGTGACCATAGCAAATGTCTGCGCTTTTTAGATAAGTCTTTACACCTCTCCCTTATGTCTTTAGTTCCTGCAATTTTATGTGCTCTTTTTGCCCTATTTTGCTTACGTATTATTGTGGTTAGTTTTATGTTGTTATGTCTAAGTCGTGAGGTGTACATTGTAGTTCCATGTAGGTGAATTTATGGGTATTAACAAGTTTAGCTTTTAGAGCTCCATTCCACCTTGTCCAATTTTCCATACTCGGTTGATTTCCAGGATATTTCTCTTTGCACTCTTGTTTTTCTTTCTAAACGTTAAACAGCCTTGCTTGGTGCTTATTCCATTTTAGCCTTCAAACTAGTGTGTGTTATTCAATCCCTGTTGAGTGGGATACTACAGCTGCTTGTTCCCTCTGTGTAATGCCAGAGTTTAGTTCCACCTGCAACAATTTATGGTCACTAGTTTCATGTGTTTTGACTTCAAAGTTGACAATTTTCTGAATGAACAGGTTGCATAAAAAGATGTAATCAATTGTGGAACAGTTCTTAAATGTAGCAGTACCAGAGTGCTTGAAATCCAGACTTTTCCAGGTTTCACTGGCGGACTTTAAGTCATGATTTTGTAAAAAATTAGTTGAAAACTCTTTCAGAGCTGGTTAGACCCAATCTGTCATTCTTATATGTTCCCAGGTGGGGCAGATTGAAGTCTTCTACAATCACTTTAGCCGACAGCACATTAGAGTGTAACATTTCCTTTATTAAGGTTATGATATTTTTAGTAGCATCCAATTGTTTCTGACCGTATGCGTTTAGGTATAGGTTTATAACTAGGATTGGGGCACTATCATCTCTGTCCCTTTCTCCCTGTATTTCGAGTGCCTGTAACACATCTGACTCGATTTTGACCCTTTTTACTGTTATCTGTTTAGAAGTTTTATGTAAATCGAGATACCCCCCGAAGGTCTACCAATCCGATTGTGTTTGGTTGCTAGTTTGTGAAAGCCGGCATAGCCTTCGAGGTGTACATAATCTGTGGCCCAGGTCTCTTGTAGGCATACAATGTCTCCTTCCTGCAGTATTTTTGTGGCTGTTTCTTGTTTAAGTGCTTTACGTATTCCTGCCACATTCCAAGAGATGATTTTGAGGTTGGAAAGTGATTTATGATTAATGTAAGGTGTACTGGACGTTTCTGATGTTATCGGTTTTGCAATGGGTGGCCCTTGTTGATTCCATAGGGTGTCTAATGTGCTTGAGCCATATAATTTATCTCAGTGTCCATCTTAAGAATGTTCGGCTGAAAATATCTCAGCAAATTCTTTTTTCCTTTTCTCAAATAACTCAGGTCCAGAGACACCTCAATACTTTTAAATTTGGCTCCCCACTTGATCCATGGTCACTTAAAATAATCCAGTTGGTTCCAGCGATCACAGCCTGTCACTTAACCAACATTTTGTATCTCATGTTCAGATCTGGCTATTTTCACTAGCAATGGAAAAGAGCCTCAATTCCCCCTCGCCCCCTCCTGCAAAAACCCAACCTCAATACTTCAGATCCCAATAACTAAAGACCTATTTCTCGCTTCTCTTTCCCCTGCGAAAATTGTACAAAAGGTCATTAATCTTGCACTAACTGCCTTTATTAACAAGAATGACCTTTTAGATCCAACACAGTTTGGGTTCAGAAGTGGGCACAGCACAGAGAGGCTCTGATTGAGGCTTCTGAAGAAGTCAGATACTCGCTTGATAAACGCTGGAATGCTGCTCTGATTCTGTTAGACTTGTCAGAGGCATTCAATACAGTCAATCATAATTTACTGATTGACCGCATCCATTCCTTAGGAATCAGGGGATTGGCGCTTGCCCTGTTGCAATCTTTCCTATTGGAGTGAGAGCAATTTGTCGCGCTGGACAAATTTATATCACCTCCTTTCTCGCTACCATGCAGGGTGCCACAGGGCTCCTCCTTAAGCCCTACCCGTTTTAATCTTTAAGTTACCCCTCTAGGCAATCTCATGAAAAGCTTTGGCTTATCTGTGATATCCTATGCCGACGTCACTCAGATTATCATCTCAGTGGTGAGTAACCCTAAGTACACAGCAGCCAGATTCCACAACGACATGCTACCGGGTAGCAGTTGGATGAGTGAAAACTGCTTGAAATACTGAAGTACTCCTGTTTGGCAAGAACACGTCCGTCTGGTCTCCCAGCTGGTGGCCACAGGAATTGGGTACCCTACCCACACCTGTAACAAAAGTGAAGAAACTAGGATTTTTTTCTATAATACTCTTTCGTTTAAAAATCAGATCAATGCTATTACATCTTCTTTCTTCACCCTGAAACTACTAAGGGAAGTGTTCCCATGTATTCCTCATGAGCTACAGAAAACAGTAGTACGAGCTCTTGTGCTGTCTAAATTAGACTACTGTAATGCTCTCTTTATCAACCAGCAAAAAATACTATTGAACAAACTTCAGATTTTACAGAATGCAGAAGTCCGTCTCTTAATGTGGTTTCCCAGACACCATCATCATCAGAAATCAAGTCATTGCATGGCTTATCACCCGAAAGGGTATCCAGGCGCTGTGCTTCAGGTATCAGTTGAAGAGCAAGGTCTTGTGTCCCGCCCTGAAGTGGGTCAGCGAGGGCGAGGTGCAGAGGTGGAGGGCGTTCCAGGAATTGGTAGCAAGGTGGGATAAGGAGCGTCCTCTGGAGCGGCAGCATTGGAAGTGTGGTATCTGTGCGCGGGCAAGGCGTGCGGAGTGGAGGTGTAGGAAAGTGCTTTTTTGACATGGTTAGCACCCACTTTTTGCCTGGAACATGATGAGGCTTTGACTGAAATTGCACTGGGTCCCTGCTAATTAGGTTCACAGGGCCAGAACATTTCCCCAAAATTGTACCATTTCTCCACATTTGGCACAACCTAAGACCTCTGTAACCCCTTGTAAGTGGTACTTAGGGTATTGGCATAAGGAGAATCTCTCATTGGATGGTTGTTGTTTCAAATCAGGCCGGAGGAACAGACCATGAACCCAATAATAGCACTGTAATAAGAGGGTAACAGTGGGTATGGGAGAAATTAAGCCCCAGTAGGCTCGTGTGTAAATGAGGCCTGCACAGGAGCACCCCATCACTTAATAATCAGGAGTTGCAGTGGCTGGTATCAGGGTAGTCTTGAAAGGACTGCGAAGAAGAACCTAGGTAATCACTCAGTGGCCGATCTTTGGCGAAAGTGTGACTACAGGACGGCACTACTCGCCAGAACCGCATGACCCTTGGCATTAAAAACTAGATGGAAACACCTCTGGACAGAAGACCAAGACAGGTGAGAGCTTTAGGCCTCACAAGTGTGCATGGTGTGAGTGTACAAAAGAGTAGAGATATAAAAAAACACAGCCCTGACGAAGGCCCCATGGCTCTTGGAGTGGGCCGAAACATGTTGCACAGAGGGTATAATTGAATGGTTATATTCAATAAAACCCCACAACCGTGCGATTTTATCCATACCCCAGGTACCCTCAAAATAAAGAAGAATCTTTGGGTATATCTAGAGGTATTTTTAAATTAATCACCCTTCTGGATCCCTGCTTGTCCAGTTTGACTTTATCTAAGAACTCCCATTCCATCTATGGCTCAGTCCACCCTGTTGGTACCACCTTACCAGGTTGTGAAGAGGCGCCACTGATGAAGCATGTCACGATAAGTGAGTGAGGGGTGTATTCCAATTTCTTTGGATGTTGCAGAGGTGCGAACATACATCCTGAAACATAGAGGTTCCTACTCTCTTTTCTGTTGAAATTCTATAAGCACATCAGTTGTTTTTGTGTATGAGGATCATCTTGAAAGGACCCCAATGCGATCCATTAAACCCTGTTCAGCATGCATTTGCATCCTTGTTCTTGCTCTTTGCTGTGACTGTTGTCTGTTCACGCAACCACCACCTGTCCTTCCACAAAAAGAAAAATAAGCTCTTGTCGCCCGGTCATCGTTCTCTGCCGGTGGTCTCAGTTCTCTGGAGTTGGATCACTACACATGGACTGAGCATGATCAAAGACCATTGACCCACGGCACTCAAACCTAGCTTGCTAGCATCATCTGTGATGGCATATTGGGAGAGAAAGGAAAAAGCACCCAGCACTAGGTGAAACTACTGCACCACAATCATGCAGAACACTTGTATTACCCTTGCCCCTCCAACCGGATTTGCCACGGTTTCCTCTTCAATTTCATTGTCTATCAAGATCAGGAGTGTCTTGATACACATCAGTTTGCAATGTTTGCGACATAAGTCCGTCAATTTGCCGCTACCTTGCCATATCCACTCTACTCTCATATTCTGGACTAAGCCTAAACTGATCGTCCAAGTTACCTCCCCTCTACTCCCACTGTATCCTATCTACTGTCCTACCTAAAACAGATTAAAGTCTCTTCACAGTCAAATTAGACATTCCCCTCAAGTGGAACTATGCCTCATTTGACTCAAGAACACAGTTCCTTTCATTTGTGTTCGATCCAGAACTCTGTTACATTGTCATTACTGTTGACTAGTACGAGTGTGTTGCAAAGTCATCCTGTGCCCTGGCCATCCTCCTCCCCCAACGTTTTGTTTACAAATCCTGGTGATAACTGACTCTGAGAGACCCTGTTCTCTGCCTAACCAGGCCCAGAGAGAAGGAGACACTGGAATACAGTGAAAACATATACATACCTTAGTGTACACTATGGGTTAGGGTACCCCTGTGATTCGAATGCCCTGCCCTATAAGGCCCTAGTACATAATAGGGCAGGTGTGCTGAAACTACCTTTAAGTCCCATATAATATAATAGGGCATGGCAGTTACAGGCCAGAAGCCCTTTCTGCACTTGCATGTGTGCACTGCTGAAGCCTGAGGTCTGTTTAAAAGCAGCCCTGTGTTTCAGGACTACTTTTAAAATTTAAATTTTACTCAAACTCAACTTTGGTATTTGGGGCACTTAAAAGTGGGTAAACGAAAATGTTGGGGAATATTAGGTACCCCCATGGGTGGGGGGGGCGTGTGTCAGGTAGTTCTAAGGTAGACCCTTATAACATGAGTTGTATATGACCTGGGTTAAGTGAAATTGCAAATTTCACTCCCCACATTGTGATAGAGCCTCACAAAATCGACTTTTGTGCTAGGAGCACTGTGGAGGGAGGATCTGCAATACCTGCACATATTCAGAACCCCTAAAGTCTCCCCTAGATGTTCCATGGGTGGGGGGGTTCTATACATATAGGCAGGATTCTCATAACATAATTATTTATAAGCCCTGGTGTTGGAAAAATGGCCCAAGTCATTTTTCCCATTGCAAATCCCCTGCCACATAGGTTAACATTAACATCAATGAGATAACCCTGTGTTCCTTGGAACCTGGGAAATAATGATGTGGTTCCATTGGGTAGAGCCAAAAGAAAATTACCTTTTAGAGCCAAGAATCATTTCCTATAAACAAAAGTTATTGAAAGCAATAATTTACAATGGTTACCTCAGAGATATGTGATTGTAGATTGGAATAACTTTACTGTGTGTCCTACACTGGTTTTGTAATAAGCTATGTATTCTGACATGCATAATCTGTAAACATGAATATTATATATAATTTTCAAATCAGTTATGTATTTTTATGCACACTTTTACATTGGAAAGATTCCTCATAAGCTGCGTATTTGGACATTTGATATCTGTAATCACATTGATCATTTGCTTTACAGTACCTAACGTTCTGAACTGCACATTGGAAAGATCTCAAATAAGTTCTGTATTTTAATTCGAAATTGTACATTTGAATGAGTGCAATAAGTTATGTAGTCTTATACGAGATCCCCCCAATACATAGATTACATGCTTTATGACACTTGCTGTATCAAATAATGATTGCCTTTGAATGTAGATTTCTTTACACATTCAAATAATCTCCGTCATTGTATTGAATCTTAGGTATTAAAACTTTGATGGTGAAAAGAAAATTAGGAGCACCACGGATTCCTGTCTTTATTTCTGGTTTTAGGACTGCATCCATGGATGTACAGCCCTCTTTGAGTTTCACAGTCAGTCTACCACGCTTTCCCTTTACACAGTGGAGGCCTGTGGGGTGGTTGGCAGGAAAACTGTATACAATAAAAAGTGCAACAGAAAGCCACACAGTTGGCGAGTACATTGTTGTGAAGAGACTGGCTGACTGTGTGTGTGTGTGTATGTACACGTGTGTGTGTGTGTACATACGTGCTGGGGCGGCCTGACCGCAGCACATTGACGTTGATTTTGAAGGATGGATATTATACCGAGCAGATATTGTTCAGATGATGTTTGTGTTGGGATGAAACAGTAAGATATATGTATATGAGGCAGATAATTTTGATGTTGGTGTGGGTGTCTTCAGTAGTTGTGTTCCTTAGGCTAGGAATGGTCCCTTCAAACTCTAAATCAGTTGAGCCATCGTTCTATAACCTACGATTTTCAAAGTTCTCACGGTTGGAATATTTGTTTTATACACAACCATAATGGAGGGTGCCCGTTGCTTCTACAGAATATCAGCCAGAACCGTGGATCTGTCTGTCACCAGAAATTCTTGACTGCAGCCAACTGTGTTCTAGACACAGGCATTTGAAATACTGTGACCGCCTTGGGTACCACAGTGAAGCCACATCACATTTCCAATCATCCCTTGTGTCCCTTAACCTTGTTTGAGACCAGCTGGCTCCCTGAGCGGTTAGTGTGTCAGACACATAAAGCCCTGATGGAGCTGACACCAAAGTTGAGGGATGCTCTGCTGTTTCTCCTTTGTCAACCAGTGCCTCTTTTCAGTTTTCATTGGAATCTAGAGTTTACTGTTCGGTACACTAGATTACGCTGTGGGATCTACAGCATCCACTCAGACCAACAGAGCTTCCTTATTGCACCCTGACTTGAGTGGTAAACTAGGTCAAATGGCAGACAGATTATAGTTTGGTTGTTACTTTTTAACCGTTCATGTTATGGAGCGCAATTGATTACCATTAATAGAGTCTAGATGACCACATTGGTTATCTGAGGAGAACTATTTAAATTCAGAGACAGGTCTGTGCCTTATTAATGTGCACCCCATGGCCATTTATCCTGCAAAGATACTGGTTCCTTGTGATAGCATTCTCTAAGCATGATAATAACATTTGAGTATTATATCTCAAGTCCAGAAGGTGCTAGAATCACATGTTTTTCTGTTTTTTATTATCTCATTACCCTGTCCTTTCAACATGTAAATAAATATATAGCTCTGAATGAACTGTTTTGTGTGTGATAAACGTGTCATACCATATTTCCAAGTCTATAACCTAGATCAAGACTTGACTACTTGCCTACGCTACCGTTGGCGAGTCAATGGCAGTGACTGAAAGGGCCGCTTCTATTCATTCTGGAACTTTTCTAGAGACACACTCCGATGGGTCTTTTAAGCAGAATGAAAATATGAAGGGGAGAAAATCATTAATGTACAGTCAATTTAGAGATAACTTTTACTGATACATAATAACCAAAAGACACTCAAAGAAGGTTGGTTTGATTTATTACAAAGCCAAAAATAACTGAACATAGATACCCCTCAACACGAGAGTATTAAAATATACAAAGGAAACAGCATGAAGCCAAATCTATGCACTCCATTCAGATGGTGCAGTATGAACAGGACTATTAGTTCAAGAAGGAGGATACGGATGATCAAGAAGCAAGAGTCCGAATTCCCCTGCACTGAGGGTTGGTGAATGAAGAGCATTTAAATCTATCCCTACTCTATCCCTTAAGTGACATTCCTGCGTTAATTTTGAAGCAAGAGAAAATATCTGTCGTGGAGTCTTCTTAAGAAGTCTCTCCACCATTGATTTGGGTCAAGCAGCATGAAGCAGCTTAAAGCCACTATCTCAAGAGAAGGAACTAATCTCAGCAACCAGTTATCCACAGGTAGAGTACCCATGATGCACTTGTCGCACATACTCAACAATGGGTACAGTCATGAGCTTACATTTTCACGGTGTTCTCTATGTTCATCCTTTGCAACAATTCGCCCTTGGTTCCCATGTCATCTCCATTGTGCAACCAACTTTTCCCTTTATCACTTCAAGCCATGTAATTGTAACTTCTTCTCTCCTTCCCTGCCTTCTAAAACAAAGACATGAATTTTACCTAAAGAATGCTTCTCCACCTGCAACGTAAAATGTGAGAAAAAACGTCTTCCACAGTGCACGTGAAATTCCCAACATTAATTCTAAAGCAAGAGTTTACGTTTGCATTTCAGGCCTACAACTTTGGCTAACATAAGACCGTATCACTAAAACATTACGAGTTTGCATAACTATTTTACACTTCGACTAACACATTTACCAAATTATAGGAAATATCATTGTTAAACACATCTAGTACACAAATGGTGTCAAAACTTCACAACACGATTTCTTCATGTTAGCGTTCTCTGCAAATTACATTTAATTCCTACTTTAACTCCTCAAACTGCTCGTCAGTAACTAAAATATGTTATGTAGATACGTTAACACTGTTAATTATTTTAACAATCACGTTTACACAAGACAAGATTATATGCCCATGCGCTCTACACATGATTATGATGTACCCCTACAGATGAATAAACTGTGAATACAGAATTTCCACTCCATCAAGAGTACCTGCCATTTCAAATGGAATGCAGTAGTATGTAAGGCCTTAAGACATCTGTGGTAAACAAAAATACCTCAAATGAGATTGTGAAATAAGCCAAAACGTAAATCAGACACCATTATCAAGATTTACTTTTACGCAGGCCACCTAGCGGGAGGCAGTAACGTGAAGAAAAATAGGACTAACATGATCCAGGGTATTCCACTTAAATAGGAACTAAACCAGCAAGCTTCTTGAGTTCATCTTTGTGCCACCTAACATCTCTTCCAATTTTTTCTGTGTGGGTCTTGGTTGTGAAAATGTCAGTTCTCCCTAATGAATATCTAAATATTAATTGTTATTTTTTTTTATAGAGTTTTAAATAGTGCGAAGTAGACCTGAAGATATCGGGTATCAGAGTGCTTTACATGATCATCAGTTTCGTTGCAGGTGGACACATTCATTTTTTTTGTTAGGCACAAGGAGATTAAGTGATTTGCCCCGAAACATAGGATGTTGAGCGTTGATGCCGAGACTCTAACCCGGTTCCCCAGCTTCGAGGTCAAACGCTCTAGCCGTAAGGCTACATCCTCTCCCCTTTTATGCTATCATTATGCTTTTTCCCAATTTACAGTAAGTCCTGAAATTATTTCACAGTTTGGAACATCTAACCATGCGTCTTTGATCCTCTTAACATCAGTCCAGCCTTGAACGTACTAGTAGTAATCAAAGATTTTTATTACCAAGAAAACTCTCAACTTTCTTTTTAGTCAAAACTTCAGTTGCATTGCTCAGTTTAAAAGCTTGGCTCCCAAGAAACTAGCTTCGGCTCACAGCAATTTGAAAATTGAGTGCTTCCAAGAAAGCTTCTTGCAGGTTGACAGTATTTTGTCTTCTAACCCTCAACCAAGCAGTCGCCAGTAATTTAGCTGACTTTTGGAAGCACTGCTTTTCCTACTTTGCCATTTTCCTAATGACATCAGTACAGTAGAGAGCCTTGTGGCAGTTGAGTGGCACACACTAGATAGCTAGATTTTAGGAGATCTGCAGTTCCTTCACACCATTACTGTTCACGTGTGGTGGTGCCATTGTTGGCATGAACAGGCTCCAGTCACAAGTCAGCATATGTGGAAAACATTTATATCCATTTTTAAACATACGTTTACAGACTGTACAGGGAATCCATACCCAGTTTATTAATTATTCATTTGGCAAAAATGCTGGTGAATGGCGGATCAAATAAAGACAATGGAAAAGATGATGGTTGGGAGTAGTGTTGCCAGACGTGACACAGCTTGAAAAGGCAATGTTTTTCTCAGGTGTGCTGATTAAACGTCCCAGCTAGTACCTCATCTAAACCCCTTACCATCATGCTAGTAGAGATATGCCTGCCAACTAGTTAGCTCATATGATGGCAGTACTAAATCCTGCAATAGTTTCTAAAATATACTCTTACACTGTTGGTCAAATCAATTTTTGATGTTGGCTAGCACAGCACGATAAGTGTGCAGTAAAATAGTGTCCTTAAGAAAAATCGGTCTTCGGTGATTTTATGAAAACCAGTCAGTGGGGAAGAATTCCGGTTCCACAAGCAAGGTTGTCCCAAACTTGTATGGTCATTAGAGGACATTTTCTGCTTCCTTGGCTCACCTGTCCAGAAGCAGGGGCAGAGAGTTAGGTAATTGTTAGGAGAGCAGGGGTTTTTGGGAATGTAAGAAAAACTCTACATAAGTAAAATCTTCGCGCAAGCACTATTAACTAAAGCACTCTTTACAGTAGTTTAAAACTTGATCAAACCAAGTTCAGAGCCTCGGAATTTGGGACTATCGTAACTAGATTGGGCCCAAGTTCAAAACCTTATATTTGTAGTACAAATTAGGAATATTACAGTAACACCACTCACGTACTACAAAATGTAATTCACAAACTTGTGTGTGGAGACTTCTGCTTCTCGTGGCTTTTCTGTGCAAAAAACTCAGTCGTGTGCAGACATTTCTGCTCACGTAGGCATACGCTTTGATACTAAATATGTGAAGGACTGCAGCAGTTGGTGGAAAATGGTGAGTACTTACTCCTAAATGAAAGGGGTTTAGGTAGAGGTAAGCAGGGATGTTTGGAGGGATAGGCATATGCAAACACTCACCCAAAAATGAATAAGCTCATTGCTATTCACAAACGACACTTCTAAAGTTACTGAAGCTAAAATGGTCCCAGAACTGTAGGGGATATCCTCCAGTTCAGCCTTGGAGTTAGCCATGGCCACTCACAGGTACTGTACTTACACCCATAAAACATAATGGAAGCAGGGACTTAATATAACACCCCATAGGAGATAATATTACATGGATTACATTAGTTTGACTTATAAATCAAATATATATATAAAATCATTTTTAGTGGCAAAACATTATTTGAAATCAAAAATTAAATATTTTAAAAATCAATTTACCTTTTTTTATAAAATAGAAAAAGTTACATTGTTTTAAATGAATGCAAAACATGCCTATTATACTTTATAAATAATAAATATTAACATGGTATTGAAGTCTTTTAATAAACTATGAAAACTATAAATTAATATAATTTACCGTTTCAATTTTTTATTAAGGTTTGTATTTGCGTTAATGTGCTGTAATATTTTATATTAGTTCTAGAGCAATATTTATGATTAAAACATTATTTACAATTTTATTTTATATTAAGATATTCTAAATATGTTATTTTTAAACAATGAAATTGTATGTTTTTCCCTATACTTTACCATGGGGAGCTCTCTGCTCGGCTGGTGGTGATCTCCCTCTATGTGTGAAAAGCTACTAGTTTACCTTACACATGTAAATTCAGCCTTGAATATCTTCATCCCCTGGTCTGAGGTGTTGGAGACATGTAAGTCTGCAGTTGGGTGCAAATCTACACTCTAAAATGTTGAATAGCAAAAAATTGTAGAGATAGATCTAAGTACAAGAGTAAATTTACACACAAGTAAATCTATATGTGTAAATTTACCTTCTTAAAACACATATAGTTTGCCCACACTGTGACGGCTAAGAACAAGGATCTTCAATCACATTCATCCCTTGCCTTTTCCCTTTTTATGTCCTTTGTTTTACCATTGACAGGTTTGAGAACAAATTACTGATGTGCATACCTCCATGTCTAAGGCTGAAACCCATTCAACCATTACTATTTAAAAGATGTGTAGGATGGGGCATTTGACTGCTATACTCCTAAAATGCTTCCTCTTGAGAGGTAACTTCCCCTCTGCCTTTAACATGCCTACATACAGCCATATTTAAAAAAAAGCTGATCCACCATAACCTGCCACTAGCTAATATTTTATTTTTCATTACAAGTCAGACTACTTGAAAACATCTCCCCCCCACCCCCCCCCCCCCACACCTGCGAGTCATGCCGGACGATACTGTGCATCAGTATCAAAGATGCTGGGCTCTTGTAGATCTCATTTTTATACATCTAAATGTGGAGTCCTGCAAGCCTCCTCATTGTGCCCCACCCTCTTTTAGACATATATTTCTGCATTAGCAAAAGTTGTTAGGAAATGGGTCTTCGAGGTCTGCTCCTACGCAGATGATTCCCAGTTGATATCATCGCTGGAAGAGAATCATGATGAAACTCGAGGCAAGCTTTGAAAATGCCACACCGAAGTAGCAGGCTGGATGGCAAATTCACTGCTTAAAATTAAATGCAGATAAAACTTAGATCTTGCTATTCGGTGGGGCCCACTTAATCTGGGGCAGATCGTGGTGGCCAGATGCACAGGGAGAGATGCCCACCCTCAAGAAATCAGCTAAAGATCTCGGAGTAGACAAAACAATTGTACCCCGGAACTTCTAAATTTCACATTTCTATTCATGAATTGTAAACATCTGTCTTTATCCAAAATCAATATTACAACTCACAGGAAAACAAGTTTAGGGAGTCAGTTATGCAAAACCCCTATTTATTTCTTGTTGACAATGTTTCACTCAAAGAGTAATAATAATACGGTGCAAAAATAGACCAAAAACATAAACTGTTTCACATCATATAATACTGTGTACAAGTTAACACTTAAAGGTCCCATTATTGAGCCTTCCTTGTTAGCATACGAAGATGGCAGACGACACGTGTTTCGTTACTGATGTAACTTCTTCAAAGCATATATTTGCATGATTGTTGACTCTTATGAATTGTCAACCCAATGCGCAAAGTTAAAATGTTGCCCCAAAGCAGAGAGTGGGGATCCTGATATTCAATATTGCTGGTGTCGAATCATTGATTGAGAACATCCACATCAAATGGAGTGGATCCTAGAAAGGGTGTAACCAGCCTCCCGTGTTAGGCACATACTCAGCTGACGAAGAGCGTGATGAGGGACAAATAAGTGCCATGGAATATGAAAGTGAAAGGCCGGACTTGAGGGGAAATATGGACGAAAGGGCGTTTACTCCATTTTCTTTGTGAAGCATCAATGACTGAGATGTGACTTTTAGTGGGGCTATATGAAAATAAATGTGTGCTAGAATTAAGATATTGTTTGGCTGCATGGATATGCTTTCAAAAAAAGATTAAGACAGATGAGCATGAGATTTAGAGTTGTCTATATAAAGAAGACACATGCATGTAGTAGATGGGTAGGAGATGTATTCAAAATAAATGAGGGAGAGAAAAGCTAAATTCATGATCAATTTTTCATGCAGGATTTTATTAAGTGTATGTGGCAAGGGGAGATGTTTTCCAATACCATACAATCTGTAGTTGTTAACCTGTAGAAAGAAAGTTTTAAATTCTGCTGTAAAGGAATGCAGCTTTTAACAGTCTTTCTAGAGCAAAGGTCTTTAAACTGGGGGGCCGTGGGGGCGTTCCGAAGGGCGGAGGTTGGTGGGAACAAAAATCTCAGTAAGTACTTGTGTATGAAGTTGACTTGGAAGCCCAACTTTAATTATTTTTTGCGTTTCCAGGCAGTCTTCGTATACATTACAGTTGAAGTGCAGAAAAAGTAAGACGGGGTCAACGGCTTGGCAAAAAAACAACAAAGTATTCTAAATGTATTTTGTTGTATTTTCACTTTCATAGCAACTGATTTAAAATAATGCATATACCTAAAAGTGTAAAACAAGTTGATTAATAAATGCACATTAAGCTAATTGATGGGAAATGCATTCATTCACATTATGAAACGTGGTTAATGTGATCAGTGCAGATGTCTGTATTTTAGACCAGAAAGTCACAAGAACTCAATCCTGGTTGGTACAGTGCATAATTGTGACTTTTGTATTTATAGTGCTATAAGGTCCCATCATGTAACAGAAAGCAATGTGAATATGTAAGGCATTATTCTAAAATTGGTTTACACACTGTGTAAGATAGGCTGCCACACAATGATTTTGTGTATTTGATCATGACCACTAGTATTATGCGCCGGGGGCACCAAATTATGCACAGGATTTACTAAATTATGCGTCAAGAAAGACAATTTATGCGGCATAATGCGGCACATTTTTTGCTAGTATTACTTCATTAGTTTTTTACATTTTTAGTCACATGGTAGAATTGTCTGGCAAAGATTTCACCTCGTTAGTACCGATTTAACAACCAAAAACAGAAATAAGCAACTGAAAGATGACCAGTTACCCTTTGCTGTGGGCTTTCACTGCATGCAAACACGTCACCATGTTATTAGTAACTCTTGATCTGTCTGAGTTGATTAAACTGCAGGAGGTGGATTATGTGGCAAATGCGGCAAATCCATAACTATGCAAAAAATGCAGCGGCTGCAGAATTGCAGAATTCCAGTGCCCCTGTATAAGATAAAACAAGTGTTTTCAAAGAATACATATTAGTAATAGCTAACCAGATATTTTATAAGTCCATGAAAAGAACACTTTCCAAAACGTTGCATCCTTACGTTACTTCTAAAAATATTTTATTTTTATCATTGTGATCCTTCAAGTGACTCTATAAATGTAATAATTTTAGGCCGCCTCCTTTAATTCTCACACAGATGTAACTCCAGGTCCACATGAACAAATCTGGGATGGTTATTTTTAACAAAACGTATGGAAACAGTTTTTGTAAAATTACAAAACACATGGGCACCTTCGTCCTTATACACCTTGCCAACTTGGCCTCTGTTTACATACAGATATCCTTTCAGGTGAGTCGAGAGGGTGGAAGGGCATAGGCCCAAACAGTCATATTCAGAGGCCTGATCGTCGGGACCCCTGGGGTTTCCAGGTAATGGTCCAGGAGAAAGAAGAAAGGGGTGAAATCCATGGATAACGTCAAAGAGATGGCCCAGAGAAGGTAGTATGATGTGGAATTTACTTTATAAATGAGACAGCTCCCCCCTTCCTCAAAGAGATGCCCTGAAGAAGCTGTTGAGAAATGCGGGCTCATTTTTATTGAAGGCCGTCCCAACTATTAGTGCAGCAGGTGTATTGGCACTGAGACAATGGAGTGCACCCCAATAATGGGTGTGGTACTAGCACAAAGGGTTGAAAGCCATTTTTCTTGTTAGCACAGGGGCTCAGATTACAAGCAACGAGAGGGGCTATGTGGCGATGTGGATATTTTCCTCCATTTCTTTAACAAAGAGGCACACATTTTGCTTTGGGACTTGGGCCTAGAAATAATAGCCAGTGGAATGGGCAGAGAATTAAGTAACATTGATGCTGCTGGTGCTGTGGCAACGGAACCCTGGGGTGTGAGGACCCAACTAAAGCCCTATTATGGCTGCTTTACTCGTTCCTTTCTTGCATTAGGGCTCAGTGCACCCTTGCTGTGCCAGTGTTGTTTTAGGCATTGGACCAATAGCTCAAGAGTGGGGATAATTGGAGAAGAGGAGACACCTTAGCATCTGGCTTCAGGGTGATGAAGAAAGGAGGATGGGAGTAGGACTTTAACAAGGGGAAGATAAGACTTCCCTCTTTGCAAGGCAGTAGATCAAATTAGCGAAGGAAGCAAAGTGGCACTTGGGCCCAGGAATCTGAAGGGCCCATTTCATCACAATTAAGACTGTCTTACTTTACAATAATTCAAAAAATCAGAGGGGGAAGGGATCACTTGTCCTGGGTCACCAGGGTTTTTTTCTTCATTCGTTTCACGGTACCGATAAAAAACCCTCAATCACGTGCCAAGGCTCGGGTGGCGGTATATCTTGGTTCTCCGTCTTCAAAGGTACGTGGCAGCATCATAATAGGGTTAGTGGTTATGCTTCCTCCACCCGGAGGTAAACCACTGGTAAAACCAGTAGTGATCATTGATCAAAAATAGCAGTGAATTACAAGTGAGTGAAAAAATGTTAAAAAGCATGAATAACCAGAAGGAGGGAATTTATTGGGACTGGGTTCAGGCTGTTTTAAAATATGTGGCTTGCATTGGAAGGGGAGTTAGGGGTATTCCGCACTGATATTAGTCCATAAAAAAGGTCGACATATTTCAGCCTTTGGATGCCCAGGACGGGTCAGTTAGGCTTTCATCAGGACCAAAAATGAGTGGGAAATATAATCTTGACCTTAATACTAGGCTTTCTGTTAGTCTAGGTAAATTGTCCTGACTGTAGTGAGGTATATTGGTACCTCCTAAAAAGCTGGGGGAGGAAGACAAGACGTACCCACTTATACAAAATGGGTCAAAATGCTGTACATTTAACAGAATGCTGCACTTGTACCAATTCTTGGCAAGCTCTATATGAAGAAAGAAACTAAAAAATGGTAATTTTCTACATACTTTACATGACAAAATTCTCGCTCATTCTTAATACTTTACAATAAGACATATGCATAACATTAGGGATGAGGTAGGCCACATGTGGGTGCTCATTTTTTACTGAAAGGGACATACAGTCTGTTTCGAGAATGGAGTGGTGTCCAGATGTGGTGGGGAAGGGGTAAAAGAGGCAGAGGAGATAGCCTACTATGCATGGCTGCAGCTATCATTAGTGCAGAAGGTGGAGATGCATTGGGACCCAATGACCCATGAGGAACTCATATTTTGGGAGTAGTGTTTTTTGTCTAGTTCAGTTTTTTATGTGTTTGCTCATTTGTATGTGTATGAGCTACTGAAAAGGTGTACCTGATATTATCTCACAAGCCCCACCCCCTTGGCTCAGTCCTACCCCTCTCCCTTCCCCAAGACTTTATGTAAAGTTTTTTTTTGGGTGGGGGGCAACTTCAAAATATGTTGGGCAGGGGGGCTCGGAGCACAAATGTTTGAAGACCTGTGTTCTAGAGGTACCTAACTTTTGAAGGGGACAAATATTTTACTCACTGCAAAAACCAAGCCCAGCGCTTGTTGAAACCACTTTATGAGTAACCCTCATGCAGTGCGACATTTAAGCATATCCCAGTACCTGCAATTACAATTTGATTGCGTAGCACCATTTTCTCCCCACTTGTGCCAGGCAAGCAATACTTTCCCACCCCTGAAAGACCACTTTGTGTACCTACTACAGTAATATATTCAATACCTTAAAGTATTTTTACAGGTTTTGCAAATCATTGTACACCAAACATCCAAACATAAACTACATATATAATATGAACGTTATGTAAACATACACCAACTTAAAATATTACAAGACAGCTGATAAACATGCATCAAGGAGCAAGCATCATCAGTAAGTTCATTGTATGTTTGTGACCCATTCACTACCTGGTTTGGATGGTTCTGCCCCTTGTGCCCACCTGAAGAGCACCGGGCCACATAGAACATACACCATGTTCTGCACAATGAATGTGACATGTGGTGACCATGACTCTACACCATTCACTTATCCTCATAATTGAGCACGCCTGGCACTAAACTAGTGCAGTACCGAATGTTTTAATACAATCATGGAATGTGTGCACACTACTTTCAGACGTCTGGAAATTAATTGAAAAAAAAATATGGAAAGTAATTGAAAACAAAAGAGTGAATACAGATACATGCAATTCGAATTGGAAAGTTCAGTGAGAACAAGGAAACTAGGTTGCCCTCCTAATATTGTGAAAACATTTACCAAGGATTGAGTTTTGTGGACAGTTTGAACTCCAGGAATGGGCAGTCCAGAAACACCACTGCTGGCTGTCTTTTAGAAATTAAAAATCTTTGCAAAACCTAATAGATATTTTATCAACATTGAAGTATCACAATCTTTCTCCCTGAACGTGGGTTACGTGGTATCAAATATAATTAAGGTTAGTGACCCTGAAGGTTCACAACCATCTAAAACAAAACAGCAGAAGAAAACACAAAGGCAATTTGGAAGAGGGCAGTGACTCTGATTTCAAGAGTGCAGCGAAAGACACGAAAGAGGCATGCCAACCTTGAGTGTCAAAGTTGACAGTGCTCAGAACCACAGGAACACACAAGGGCTCCCAACTGAGCACAAAGGTCGCTGGTCAGGTAGCTGTCCATATGAGTATTTGCCCACCGATCATGCCCTAATGAAGAAAAAAGGGAGCAAATACATGGATAAGCTTAAGAAGATGCCAAGAAGAGTTATGCTCGCCAGGTAGCCTGGCCGCGAGCTCCTCTGCACTTGCAAGGGACATTCTTTTATGCTGTCTACCTCCGTCTCTAGTAAGCCCCGGAAAGATACGCTAAAGAGCCAATAGCGTGAGGTGAGAGAGTCATATTCCGCTTGGCAGAGTCAAAGCTCTCTCCTTGTATATTTTCAGGGGTTGGTAACATTAAGTTAGCAGATAGATAAGTTGTCATTCCAGACCTAAAATCACAAGAAAGACAGAGAAAGTGAAAAGCATGTCATATCACAGATGACAACACAGTTAGGACTTTCAGTCACGACATGGCCCGTGTGAAGCTGTTATGCATGTTTTTCGGAAATTTATCCGAAATTATTGCAGTTGCATTATTGCACTGTGTAGAAATCAGCTTGAACATATAATTCTCCCTCGTTCTCCAACTAGTCTCATGTTGTCGTATTTCAATTGTGACATTGTTTTGTTTCTGGGTTCTTATTTTTTGATGAGTCGTTTTGGCATTTCCGATTACTGTTTGATTGTTACAGGTCTCTGACATGCAAGTCTGTGAAAATATTAACGCTTTCGGTTAGAAATACCTAATCGAATGAATTTTTCTTTTTCTTTTGCTTAATATTTTTTATGTGTGTTTACTTAATTTTAACACTTCATTTTTCATATGTTTTGCATACATACTCATTTTGTTAGGTTCAGTGTACACGTATAGAGAAATTAAATCAGTTGTGCAGTTGTAAAATGTTATTGCCGAAATTAGTGGTGTCGCCTTCTGTGTTCCCAGGAGTAGAAATTCTAAAGCTGAAATGTTTGATACCTTGAGGTCATCTTGGGTGACATTCTTAATTTGACAAGCGACCGTAGGCAGATGTTGCCATTTGTTTAAGGAATGGAGTAAAGTCAAAATGTCCATAATGCATTTGAAGACTCTATTGATGGATGCTGGTGCTATACTGAAGAGTGACACACAAGAGTCGCTTTGTCCGGTTGTTAGAAACCCAAAGCCTGGAATGCTGTACAGATTCTTGGTCAGTGTTGGCTAAAGGATTGTTTACTTTTGTTTAAAGTTAGACAGTCAGGATTACTTTTTTTTTTTCATATGAGTGTAAAATTAGCTATCCTCATTTACGTTTATTCAAAAAGCAGTTGAAATAGAGCCGTCTGCTTTTTGCCGTTGTTGTTTTAGGTATAGGGCGTCTTTCCACAAAATTCAGCCTTCATATTTTATATGAATCTGAATATAGTGCTTTTGGTTCCAATTGAGTTTCAAGGCTGTCCCCCTTATGATACGCCTGCAGCCTAGCAAAGTTGAATTCGCCTCCATATATTACGTGTTTGTCAGGTGAAAGAGGATTGGATAAAAAAAATGGGTTTGTTTTTCCATGCTGCTAAAACACGGTGCCTTTTCCATTCTCATAATATTTTCTCCCTCCCAGATCAGTCCCAGTTAGCCCTCACTCTGCTGGGTCTGCCACGTGTATCCTTCAGAACTTTCCTCAACCATCTGTTTTGTGCCCCTACTGGTGCATGGCTATGCTATGGTGCTGCTGCTTCATGTGCTGTCCCTCCTGCTCTGTGTATGAGCTGCAGCTCGTTGAGTACAGTCCTCTCTAAGTAGTAGAGGCATCTGGGGCGATCTTCACTGCTGGGCTGGGTGAATTTGCTGGTCAGCAGGCACTGCAAGGCCTCAAAAGGTACATGAACTTGCATTGTAGCTGTTGCTTGCACTTTTGCAGATCCCCAGAGTCAATCTCCTCCACAAACAGCGTCCTCTCATCATCGGCCAGAACAGCAGCTTAATCAAGACCCCTGTCTGCTTACTTAAACCCCATCAGACATTTCCCTTTCACTGCTGAAGCAAAATTTCACTGCAAACAGAGAAAGTGCCACCATTGGCACCCCTCAACCACAGCCATAACTCTCCAGAGGAATGATGGGTCCCAAAACTCCAGGGGATTTGGCAGTGTAAGCATCAGTGTTTTAACTAAATACTGATAGAAAGTGAGTCCATCAGTGTAGTAAGTCACTAATGGTTCAGTGGACAATATTACTGTACCTTGGTTTATTGTGACTTGGACGTATCCCTGTTCAGAGACTAGCCATTAAATTTACTGGACTAAAGCCTTTTCGGCCAGCTGCGTAACATATTCTGTAGCCCAGCTTATCATTTGCTCTTCTGTAGTAGCTTCACTGTAGGTAATCATACTTCCTCCTACTTTGCATCACTAAAGATAAATGTGTTTCTGAAGCTGCAACATCTTCCACCGTCTCTCCCATAGACACACTTTATGAGATTCCAGTCCACTCAAGTCTTGTCCTATGACAAGAGAAAAACTAACCTTCAATTACTTGTGTCTATTATAGAGACACAAATGCTTTCAGACTGATCCTGTTAGAAACATTGAATTAGGATCCCCAGAAGCACTACAGCTCTTTGAGGCTTTTTCTGGACCATCAGGGACCCCTACAAAGTGCTTGATTTTTTTTCTCCTGTTCGTCTCTCACCTTATAATGCCTATGTAAGTCGAGTTTTTTTTACAATTCTGTTTGTTTTTGGGTCACCGCATTTGCATATAAAGGTTTTGTGGCTTCTGTGATATGCATTGGAATATACAGCAACCTTTCTTCCATCCAAAATACAGCAGTAACAACAAAAAGCACAGTCACTTAAATTAGCTAATGCTTGTTCTTTATGGATGTGGAACCACTGGAATTCAAGGTCTAGATCAGTGGTGCTTAAGCTTTTAACGTCTATGGACCCCCACTTTAATCATTACTGAAATCCAATAACATCCACTGAATCATTATTGGAATCTGAGGACCTACACTGACACATTACTGGAAGCTGGGGACCTCGGCCTAAGCTATTTTGATGATTTAAATTGCAAAGCCATACACAAAAATAGACACAGGCACTCCTCAAACAAATGACACAAATTATTCAATATTTTATTTAATTCACAAATATAAAAAAATCTAATTTTAATGGGACAGTTGAAGGTTTTCTAAATTCGACTGAGGCCACCCATCATCCATATTATATTCTGTTTGTTGCACAAGCACTGCTCCCACAAAACAATCTGCGGATACCAATCTAATTTTTAGCCTCCAATTTCAGATTCCTTTAAATTCATAAAACTTTTAAAAGTTTTCAATTTCACTTTTTATTTATATATACTTTATTAATCTGTTAATGTTATTTAATTTTCTAATCAGTCATGGACGCCCTGTGTTGCATTGCTAATCTCCAAGGGTCACAAGACCCACTAGTCTAGATTTGTTAAAATACGACAACAGAGGAGCCTGGACCATAATCAGAATCTTGGATAAACCCCATTCCATTAGGCTACCTAGTATTTCTGGTCTCATTGATATATCATATTTGTTAGAAATGGGATTCCTGGTTGGCTGGGGTATGCACCCAGGCCAGACAGGAACCACCACTCTGGTCAGGGTAAGCTAGATACATATTAAAAGATAACCTGTGCTCACCCTCTGGTAACTTGGCACAGAGGAGACAGGCTTATCTAAAGACGTGCAAAGTATTTGTGCAACACACACTTGTAGCAGGGATTCCGTTCTCCTACAGAACTGTGCATAGAGATTTGGAACCTCAGTGAATTAGGGTGTGCCAAAACTCACCTTAGTACCCAAAATCCCCTTACCGAGTAGCTACAGTGTCTCATTGGTCATTACACACTCCCAATGTTTAGACAAACCAGAACATGATCTTAGAATACCTCAGGTCACGTGGAATACATGAGCACTCTTTCGTTATATAATCATTTCAAACCAGAACGTGGAGTCAAAGAAGACACGTGAACATTTGAAATATTTATTTACTAATGCAGTGTTCTCAAACGCAGTATCTTAGATAATACAAGCAAACATATTATAAGAAGCAAAGTTATCAGCATAGTTACTAGTCCATAAAAGGCAAAAGGTGACAACATACTAAAATGTTGAAATGAATAAGGGTTAACAACACCTAATTCTCACCCTCCCTAACTAGCATATTATATTATTATCTAAGAAGGTCTCTTTGGGTTTTAGCAGGGCGGCTCCATACCTCAAGATCCTAGTGTGAAGGGATCACATCATCTTCCACCAGCTCTCTGCATGTGAACCGCATCAAGTGTCTATCGTGTGCTCTAAACAAAGCAATATAAAACGCGCCTAAAGCCAGATTTTGGCAGCAGCTGCATTTATGTTATGTCTAGGAAGGTGCGAAGATCAGACCTCGCAACAATACTGTGTCGAGTTATCCTTGAGGCTTCAGCACTCACTGTACAGACATAGTTTACCAAGCAAAGCTGATATCAGAGCAATAACATATTCTCAGGTAAATCACAATGCTCTTCTAGGCTGAAAGCTAAAACATCAATTATGTGTCGTGTGCAGAAGCAGCAAAAGGTAAAATGGCGTTTAAACATTTAATAAGCTCATGCTAACTTAACACAGTATATAGGTAAGCAGTAACTATATGACACACTCACAGTAACACATGCACAGTAACACAAGGAATAAACTACAAAAAAACTGCACTTAGGTTTAGAAAAAAAGAGGGAATATTTATCTGAGTAAAACAAGACCACAACAACAATATTCTAATTAGTAGATATTATTTTTTAAAGATTAAATGTAAATGCAGTCACTAATGGTCAAAAGGTTACTTGAGGTTTCGAGGGACTGGTGTAAATCCAAAGTTCAGGCCGACCGTGATGGAGGGCAGGCTAGTTACAGGACCCACACAGGGCCTGCTGCAAAAGTACCTTGGATGGAGCAAAGCGTCAATGTTGAGGTCTCGATGCATCATCAATCTTTTCCACATAGTTGGGTTGCTGCGTCGTCATTCGCTTTGCTGAGGTGAAGGCAAAGCATCATCATCCAGCAGAGCGTCGTCGGGCCGCACAGGCTGTAGAACCGTTATTGTCGAACAGCCTCTGTGTTGGCATCGACGGGCGATGCGTCGGTTCCGATCTGCGTAAAATAACAATGCATCGGTTTTGTAGGAAAACAGCTTTAGAACCCACCGCTGAGGCCCAGAACTTAACGAGGGCACCTCAGGTAAGGGTAGGACTCACAGGATTCAGAGTGCAACACCAAAATTGCAGGAAGTCTTTTGTGTTCCTGAGACTTCAGAAAACAGGAGGCAACCCCTTGGAGATCACTTGGAGGGAAGGCAGAGTCCAGCTGTCCTTTAGTAGAGTAAGGGAGCAGCAGGCAGCTGGGCAACACGCAGAAAAGCAGTCCTTCAAGAAAGGCAGTCCTGTTGAGTCCCTTTAGCAGCACAGCAGTCTTTCTGACAGAGGCTCAGTTCAAGATCAAGATATATCTGATTTTAGGCGGTGAGAGACCCAGTACTTGTACCACAAAGTGCCTTTGATGTAAGTGATGACTTCAAAGCAGCTCTTGGAACTGCACAATGATGTCTTTCAACAAAGTCCTGTCTGCCAGACTATCTGTAGGGGGTACATCAGTGCTTTGTGTGTGGACAGGACACTAACTATTGAAGTGTCATTGTCAGCCCCTCCTATTCCTACCTGCCGGGGACGACCCATCAGAATGCAGATGAGCCTCACCTTCATGTGTTTGTGGCCGTATAGATGAATGCACAAAGTGTAGCTGTTAGCCTCATTTAGATGTGTATTGAGATAGGCTGTCTGGCACATAGAGCAGTAAGTGCGGAGAAATGTCCACTTCCTAAAAGTGGCATTTCTAAAACTTTAATTTTAAATCCAACTTTAGCATTTCAAAGATATGAAACATGAAAACGCTACTACTCTCTGATCAGGAATTACAACTTAAAAGTGTTTTAAGTAATCTGCAATGCTGGCCTGTTAGAGGGGTAGGGCTCACAGTAGTGAAAAACAAAATAGTTTGTTTGTCACTACCAGGACATGCAAAACATAAAAATACATGTCCTACCTTTTGTTTACATGGCAACCTGCCCTTAGGGTTACTTTGGGCCTACCTTAGGTGTGACTGCTATGTAATAAAAGGGGAAGTTAAGGTTTGGCAAGTAGTTTTAAATACCAAGTTAGAGTGGCAGTAAACTGCACACTCAGGCACTGCATGGTCAGGCCTGAAACAGGTTTGAAGGCTACTTCTGTGGGTGACAAGGTACAAAGTGCCTATTTTAAGAAATCCTCACAAGGCTTGCCAATGCGAAGCCCTAATTATTTCACGGTGTTCCATTTACTCCTGTATTAAAGTCTTCGCTTCACTGGTTTAAGTTTTACCTGCCCTTCTAAGTAACTTATCTATCTGCCCTTTTACATGATTTAATAGAATAATTAGAATAATAGTCCTTTACTGTGCACTATTAACCAGTTTCCTCTCTGCTATGTCTACGAACTTAAAAAATCTTCCAGTTAATTGTAAAGCTTCTCCCTGCAAGGAGGTTATTACTGCTTGACGGCATGTTTGTATTGCTTGGCGATTAAAGTCCTGATTTAACAGACTTCTACGTTCGGCTGATAAAGCTGGGCAACTACAAACCATATGGCAAATATCTTCTCTCTTGTAGTTGCAGATGGTATTTTCCCTACTTTTCACTCGGTCCATAATCCCTTGAAGTCCTAGAAGCTGCCTGATTAAAGTCGTCATACAGCACCACCATTTGAGACCAACCCACATAGAGTGTGAATCCAGTCCTGGTTTTCCCAGTTCCTCCAAAGTGGTTATCATTCATCATATATGTTATACCTTTGTACAGGTACGTAGGGACATCAGGGGGTTCTCTGTGGGTCTGAGTACTCAGAACTTTACAATCTAAGGAGCATTTCGGTCTCAGTGTTGTAATGGCGTTTATGCTTCTACTGCTAACATCTGACTTGGTATTGCAGTGCATGTAAGTAACTATTTTCGCTCCTCCGAAGAAACAACTTTCAAAGTTGGTCATTATGAATACACTCGTATCCAAATTGGTCTTTTTTTAATGTATTTTCTTAAATCATAAGAAGATACATTCAAAGGTGGCTCAGAAGATGTGTGTACATATGTGTTGATCATCTACAAGAAAAAAAACAAGTACAAGCAAAACATATTGGTGTTGCTAATGTTTGTTATCAATTGGAGTTAAGAATTTCCTAAATAATGTCGCCAAATAAGTGTTTCCTCTGTCATTGGTGATTAATTAGTGTCTCACTAGAATCCCAACCCTCAGTTTCTAGGATAAATTGTATGCTTTTTCTATAAGTTTGCCGGCTCTACCTCTTGCATGATCCTTTGGCTGCCCTACTGATTCCATTATCTTATTTTTTGTCTCTTACTTCCCTTAGAGCATATTTCCCCTTTCTTCTTATATTGTTATTTAAGAGGCAAAGAAAACCGTCATTACTTCTTTGTGTTAAACTTGGTTCAATCTGCCATATTTCCTTTTTGCAATTTCCTCATATACATAAATTCATTTTATGTACTGCAGTTTGTTCCCAACCAGAATGCACTATATCTTACTTAAATCAGACAAAGTCTTTTCAGGAAAAATTGTGATAAGATTGTGGGATTGGATTCAACATTTGGATTTATCAAAGAAAGTGTACCTCATCAGTTAAAGTCAACGATAATACAGTGTAAGATATAGGTAGTAAACTTCGGGAAAACGATCACTCTTCATTTTTTCCATTATTTCATAACAAATGTAACAACTGAAATACCAAACGGAGATCTAGTGGGTAGTTAGCAAAAACTCAAAATAATATATACTCCTTTAACTTTTGATAGTTCTATCCACATTTACTCACCTGTTTAACTTAATGGTTGTGTAGCCACAAATGGGTTTTATATAGGTGATGACGTTCTCTTCTGTGTTGGTTTTCAGGTTGTTCAATTTATAGAGTATGAAAAAGAATTAGAAAATGCCAAAATATTTATCAC
Organism: Lissotriton helveticus; assembly: GCF_964261635.1. Classification (NCBI taxonomy): domain Eukaryota; kingdom Metazoa; phylum Chordata; class Amphibia; order Caudata; family Salamandridae; genus Lissotriton; species Lissotriton helveticus. Next base: position 1,119,463,591 of record NC_136070.1, read on the forward strand.
AAGAAGTTGAATTAAGCAGGAGACATAATGATATGTAAGTACATGTTCTGTTATTTTACAATTGTTTTTCTTAAAGAAAGTTTCTTCAGATATTGTTATATTACATCTAGCATTTAAAGTTCCAAAGATACAGGTGAATAGAAATGATCCCATTACTGTGAATCAGATAGCCTGAAACCGAATAAACATGTATCATCCGTTGAACACTGTGAAAAGTACCTCTTTTTGCAGTGCTCCCCTTTTTTGTGGACTGATGCTGCTGGTTTTCAACTGCACACAGACGCTCTGTCCAGGCCCCACTCCATGTGTTCTCATCGCTAAAACATGATAGAATTGATTAACTCCTAATTGGTTTATTTAACTTTCCAGTAAGGCCCTAGAATATAGTGCAGGAATATACACCTATTGCATGGAGAGTTAAATGTCAAGTGTAGGCTGCAGCACATGTAGCGACATCCACTAAACTGACAAAGAAAACATGACGTCAGCCTACTTGGGCAGCCTGTCTGCGGCAGCTTTTAAACTTGAAGACAAACCTGTAATAATAACCCTGGTGACAGAAAAGAACCTTACTTCTAAATATCAAATAAGTCACCCCTAAGTAAGCTTTGTAGACACAAGGTAGGGTGCCTAGTATTTCAAAGTGGTACATGTAAATATTTAGTATTGGCATGTACCTTTAGTTGCTAGCCTCCAATGCGATAGCTGCTTCTATGAGTAAAACTAAAGTTCAGCTAAATTAATAGTTTTGCTATCTTTGTTTTGGGAAAAACTACTGGAATGATACAACCACTATTAGAAATCAAATTCACTGGTGGATGTTTAGGAAAAATTATTTACAAAAAAGTTAGACTTTGTTTGCCCGAACCTCCAGAAGTCTAATTAGAATTAGCCTGTCAACAGCTGGCCCCTGTCAGTGCTTCCCATTAATGATGTATGAAAACTGCTCCCAGATCAGAATCAGTGGCTTAGGCTTTTTGGCAGGAAGACCTTGGTTTAAGGTATGTGACTCTTTTCTGCACAGGAATGACAGCTGGGGAGTGCTCGGGAACTTCATTAACTTGAAAGGGTTCATGGGGAGGACTGCCCATTTATAGCTAATTGAGAAGAGAGGCCTAGGGCAGACACATCTGTAGTGCGCTTCGCACCAGCCATGTGAAAGTGGGAGCTGGTCCCAGAACCTTTTTGGCACAGGTGAGGATGAGTGGAATGCTCATTTCCCTAAACACACCCCTGGGTGACACACCAGACACCTCCAAGAACAGACTGGTGCTGCCAAATTGGTTTTGCCTCAGAATAGTGCACTGAGGGTACTTTGCAGTAAGGCAAACAGGATGTGCTATAGAGGGAAATGTTTTGCACTGTCTAGGAGGTATCCCAAACACTAGAAAGTAACTTCTTCAAAGGTTGTACACCACCACGGCTCAGGAGAATGCATCTGGACCTGAAGAAGACTGTACCTAATGTCTGTGACCTGTATAAAGACATGAGGGGCTGGGGCTGCTCCCACCTATGCCCAGGACCAAGAAGAGGACTCCAAGGATCAGTTGGCTGACCTCCTGTGTGGCTTCAGGAGCTGCAAATAGAGTTTTTCTTGAATTGCCAAGCTCACCAGTAGTAACTGGACCTGGACTAGACCCTTCTATTGGCCTCTGCTGGAGTGATTCCTAGCCCCAGCGTGTTGTCTCTAAGGCCCAGGGAACCTGAGAAGAGACTAACAGGGGCTACTCTAGAAAGTCTGAAAAGTTGGGGCCTTGAAAATATTTGGACTTCCAAGACTTCTGAAGCATCAGCAGGACCATGTGGCAAAGGTGTCCAATTTCAATAGCACTTCATCTAGTGGAATACCCACGGTGTCTAAACAAACAGTGTAGCTGGGGCGCCATATTATAAATATTGGTGTGTAGTGAAGGGCGTGGTCTTCTAAACAAGTACATTTTAAGTATGCTTCAAACTGGCGCTATTGTAGTTTTATTTCCATCTGCCCGTTTGATAACACTTAACATGAGCATTAATGAACTCTTTAGAAATGGCACCCATTTGCTGCATACTGCACACATGACTTCTAAGAAGACTACGCCCTTCACTATATGCCGATGTATATTATGGTGGCCCAGCTAGTGTATTCTTTAGACGCCTTAGGGATTACAATAGATGAAGGCTTTTTTTTCCCTGGGAGCCTGGTAAGCGCTGTATTAATAGTATATCCTGGTTTTCACTAAAACCGCAGTGCAAAGGTTTTATTTGGATCTCATCTTCAGCTACACAGCCAACCATCTCTTTCTCATCTCTGTGGATTCTAAATAAGATTTCTCACACCGATTTGAAGTGACTTTTCGCCACTCTACATGTGGTTGCTTTGAATGCTGCCTCCTCCAATTCGCCATTGTGTACAGCAAAGTGGCCCGTCTGAGTGACCTCTTGGATGCCATTAAGACGCACTTGATGAGTAATCTCTTTCAATCCGTCCTCTGCGAATCACCTCCAGAGAGTTTACTGCTGTTTTTTCTGGTTCAATTTATTAATGACGCATGCCGAGGTGTAACCTGGAATAGTTAAACCCTTTTGTGCCTTTTATGCCACAAAGATAGAGCTCACATAGGGTAAGAGAATTCAACTAATCTCTTTTATAGAAAAAGATAACATCTGTTTAAATGTTTGGAGAGATGGCTATCCGTTACTAAATAGAAGTATGTTCCACGTCATTTTTCCATTCATAATTTAAGAATCTATATACAATAAGGATCCAACCACAGGGAACCCTTGGCCTAATGACATACCCGAATAGATGATGCTGTCCCACACAATGCAAAAGAACAGTAATGGTTTTGGCTCTAATAGGTAAGGCTGAGCCTTTTATCAAAGAACAACAACAGAACTGCCAATACCGATGCTTTATTCACATCTAATTCAAAACGGCGCAGGAAAAATATATCTATGTAGGATCATCACTGATTAATAGTTTTTAATTTCAAAAAGATTCTAGACAATTTTTTTTTTTTCGTAACCAATCTTTTCTGTACAAAAAATACACAACACCACAATATCTTTAAAACAAACACTCGAGAAAAATAGAACAATGACTGGCCTCAAGTTGGGATTATCTCATCATACACATTCATACCAAATTCAACCATACATCATTCCACATTCAAACCCAAGTCACATACCACACACCAAACCCTTGGTTAGCTGCCAAATTCTTATTTCTTTTAATTACAAAAACCAAGAGCCCTACGCCAAACAAAGAACAATTTTGCATCTGAAATTAGATGTGTACCAAATCTCTATATATAAAAACGAATGTATGTCTGTCTGTCTGTCTGTTTGTCCTTTATGCATTACTACACCATTCATCCGATCGCCATAAAGTTGTTGAGTACAATCCCGCGAAGGTTTCTGGCATAACATTTTTTTAAATATCGGCCCCCCAGGGACCTCATAATCTTTCGAATACTGAATTTTTCCATTTACGTAATACCAGGCAAAGCGACAACGTATAAGTCCATCAATACTGTGATGAATCAAGACGAAGTTGACAATTACCCAACGGAATTCATGAATTCACTGGATTTGCCAGTTATGCCACCGCACATTTTAACATTGAAAATTGGCGTGCCGATCATTCTTCTCCGAAACATCAACCCACCACGACTTTGCAACGGTACAAGACTTTCGGTGAAAAAGATGATGAACAATGTCATCGAAGCTACAATTTTGAATGGGAAATTCAAGGGGGAAGATGTACTGTTGCCGCATATTCCAATGATCCCAAAAGATATGCCTTTTGAATTCAAACGTTCACAGTTTCCGTTGCGACTCGCTTTTGCAATGACCATCAACAAAGCACAAGGACAATCGCTGCAAGTGTGTGGACTAGATTTGGAGAATCCTTGCTTCTCACATGGACAACTGTATGTGGCCAGCTCACGCGTCGGAAAACCTTCTGATTTATTCGTGTACGCACCAGACGGAAAAACTAAAAATATTGTGTATCCACAAGCACTCGAATAAATCATTAGAATTAAAACGACACTTTGAAATGTTTTCCATATTAAAATGAATACGTTTCAATAAAAATGACCCAATGCAAATTGAATGTTATCATAACGAGTTTCCTTGTATTTTCTTTCTTCTGAGATCGCAGCAACGCGCGACGGGTAAGCTAGTATAATAATAAAAAGCTTTGCAGATCACACATAAGAATTTTAGAGGTGCACAAGACAAAAAACCTTTAAGGGGTACATTTGTTTGGCAATTCTAAAAAGGGTCTACGCGTTTCAAACCCACTTCAATCAGGGGTTCTCTTCAGGACCAAACAACGTTTCCTTAATTCACCAATCAATGGAATCCAAAAGTTATTGAAATATCGCCGTGCAGGCTCATGATGGTGTTTATCACGAAGGAAAATCTTTATGGGTGCTGGAGGAGAAGGAAAGGACTTCAAATATTTGACAGTGCCTAATAGCGGCTTGGTGCTGTAGTCCTCTGTTACGCCGATTTGGCGTTTCTTTTAATTCAATTTGTTGCACGCTCTCCTCTTAGTTCGGAGGGATACTTGACTTCACTATGCCTCAATTAACCGGAAATTCAGTGAAAAAACCACAATGAGCATGAACATGGTGTAGCTCATATGATCAAATTCAGCAGTCATGAGATTGCGGATACTTCCACCTTAGGGAAGCTGAGCAGGAATACTGCCCCTGTGGTGTTTGCTGTCTGGCGTTGGCCTGCAGTGGCTACTTGCTGCCAAGGAAAGGAGAAAAGGACTTTGCTGTTTACTTTGTCACCTGCTTGAGGAAAAGATCTCCAAGGACTTGAAACTGAGCTTGCCTCCTTTTCTGAAGTCTCAGGCATACAAAGACTTCACCACCAGCTCCACTGAACTTCCTTGCTGGGAGTTCTGTTCTCCGAGAGGTGCCTGCTGTTGTTTTGGACCTCTAGAGAACTGTTTTCTGCTAGGAGCTGGAAAATCAACGCAGCATCGAAGAAGCGTGACACATCCGTACCTCTTTCTGACGCATCGCTGAAGAAAACGTTGCAGTGCCTGCCGCGGCTCGAGAAATCGGTTCACGATGCATCAAATGCAACGGTGTCCGAATTTCGAGATCACTGCACCGAATCCGATGAAAGCCCTGCTGTGCGGTTGCAAGGATCCACCCATCGTCCCGGATTGTCGCATCGTTAGGGGACGCAGTAAGACACAGATGCATCAACTCCCCACGCAGTATGAAATCGCATCAACTCCTCTCTGGTAAGGAACAGACACCTCAACTCCCCTGCGCTGCAGTAAGTAACCGACGCATCACCTCCCCCCAGGGCAAGGAACCGATGAATCTCCTTCCCTGGTGTAAGGAACAGATGCATGACCTTCCCTGCGGCCCGTTTTGTTTGTTTGGGTGTTTGGATGGCCCATCCAAGGTACTTTGTTTGAAAAGTGTGACATCTAAAAGTAATATTTTTATTACTGTATTGTGGGTTTTTTGTCATTTGGTCTTGTTTTGGTTGAGATAAAGATTACTTATTTTTCAAAACTTGTGTGGTGTTCATTTGTAGTGTTTTCACTGTATTACTGTATGTGTTCACAAATGCTTGACACACTGCCTCTGAGATAAGCCTGACTGTTCGTGCCAAACTACCAAGGGGGTGAGCAGGGTTTATTTTAGAAGTGTATCCCCCTAATCTGACTAGAAGCAAGGGTCCCTATTTGGACAAAGGTACCTGCCTCTGCCAACTAAAGGCCCCCATTTCTAACAGTCTCACATTGTTGGACAGAGTTAGCAATGTTGGTATTACTCCTTGTTGCCAGCTGGGAAGCGTGAAAGTGGGAAGCAGCGATTGAGGGGGCAGGCCGCGAGGGACAAGCAGTGGCTGGGACACAGAGGGAAAAGGCGCAATAAGCAAGAGAGAACAACAGTGAAAAGAAGCAAAGAAAAGCGAAGGAAAATGAAACGGAGGGAAAAAGAGATCAGGAGGCAGAGAAACAGTGGGCAGAGCAGAGCTCTCCTTTGGACACCAGGGATGAGACACACATGGGTGCCTGTGGGTGGAGGAGGGCCTCGAACTTGGACCAGCAAGGATCAGGGGCAGCAGTTAACTAGGCAGAGCTGTGATAGAAGGGAAGCAATTCTCTGACAAGGTCAGTGAGATTGCTCCCTTCACTGTCCACCAGGCACCATAAATTGTGTAAGGGGAGGGCTGGACAGCTGGGAGGTGGGAAAGGGGGGCACAGAGGGAAAAGGCGCAAACAGTCATGGTGGCCACCAAAGCTGCACCAGGCCCTATGGGAGGTCAAGCCAGGATGGTTGTGTCAGAGTGGATAAAGGAGGCGCTATAGTCGTCATGAACACGACTTATTATGAAGCACAAGTTGAAGCTCATATCACTGACAAACAAACGTATGCTAGACTTGATGCTAACCCTACCGAAAAATGTATGGATTTGTTGAAGCACACTGTCAATAAGGCTGTAGAGAAAGGTGTGATCAATGAAAAAGTTTAGAGATTTCTCATACATAACAATCCTAAAATTCCATCAATGTATATTCTACCAAAAATACACAAAGACTCACAGAACCCACAGTTTCGACCTATAGTGTCCACCAAAGGTAGTATGCATGAACCGATAGGAACATTTCTATATCTCTATCTCCAACCAAGTGTGAGAAAAATGAGCACATACATAAGGGACACAAATGAATTTCTAACTAAAATCAATCAGATCTCATTTACTGAGGAAAAACATATTCTACTATGTATAGTTGATGTTAAATCCTTGTACACTTCAATTCCCCACCAGTTGGGCATTGAAGCAATTGAACATACACTCCTTCAAACTGATCTGAATTTGGACTTACACATTTTTCTGATGGAACTTTTACATTTTATCCTATATCAAAATTAATTTAGATGGAAGTGAAAAAGTGAAAAATATCTTTATTGTCTAGTTAGTTAAAACCATCACACTATTCCAATACATAAAATACGTTTTATCCACACAGTAAAATACCCCAGTTTCTTTGAATTAAAAAGAGAGAAAGAGAAAATAGTATAGGCAGATGATACACCACCGTCTTTGTTCAATACTTTAAAATTTGATTCATTATTTCTATTTACAACATTATGACTGTTAAAAGACAGGGAGAGTCCGCTAAACAATATTGTGGGCTGTATCACTGTTTCATTAATTTCTCATAACAGATTACAAATGTTATCAATAGGCAGATTAGTTGCGGGTCCTTTGGGTCCAGGCATGTTAATATTGCCGATCTGCAGGTGCGGATGCCTCTTTCATTAAACTGTCTCCTCAACAGATGATGGCGGTGGGACCCTAAGGCTGGGCAGATATATATTAGAGGTATGAAGTCCTGTATTGATGACCAACATAGGCTGCATGCTTTTGAGCCCTGGTACTTCCAGCTGGGGAGGTCGGCGTTGGGAAGCAACTTCCCCATGCGCAGTTCTAAGAACTTAGATTTTAAATGAGGGGAAAAGACAAGGCCCAGGTATGTCGCTGGCTCGGGCTTAGCGTAGGAATGTAATACCATTTAGATGGAAGGACCAATGGTACCTCCAACTAACTGGTATCTCAATGGGCAATTGTGCAGCACCCGCATATGCAAATCTTTTTTTGAGCAAATTTGAAGAGGAAAACATCTTATCTATATCCCTCGTGGAAATCTCACATCAAACTATTTTTAAGATACATTGACAGTATCTTTATCCTATGGAATGGGTCTGAGTCAGAACTGTCTAATGCTTTCAGAAAATTGAATGACGTTAAGGAAAGACTACAATTTACCCATGAAATACAGGAACATCATATCACTTTTTTGGATGATAAGATCAACAAAACCCAATTTGGATTGGAAACTGATACATGGGGAAAAAAGACGGACAGGAATAACACACTTCACTACAATAGTTTTCATCAACAATCATTGAAACGTCATCTCCCATACAACTGCTCAGAGTCAAGAGAACTATATCCAACCTCAATATATCTAATGAACGCATGGAAAACATGCTACAAAGATTTGCAGATCGTGGTTATCCAAAATCAGTATTAAATCAAGCTAAACTTCGGTGTAACCTAAAATCTCGCAGAGATTTACTCACAAGCTTGATTACCACCACACAAAACCGCATGGTGATCGTATCGAAATTTGCCACCATGAGTGGCCCATATAAGAGAATCATCAAGCGACATTGGCCAATCTTAACTTTGGAACCTGACTTCAAACTAGTCTTTGCGAAAAATCCTATCTTTGCTTATAAGAGTGGAAAAGACTTGGGTGAAATTTTGACATGTCCCACTAAGCACATTAAACTACCTAAACCAAAAGGAACAATTCCATGCCATAATTGTAATAACTGTCACAATATAATTCCGGGGCCGACTGTCATACATCCGAGAATGGGCACTAAAGTTAGATTGAAGGTCACTGCTAGGTGTGACACCACAAATGTAATTTACTTACTGAAGTGTCCGTGTGGCAACATTTATGTTGGTTAAATCTGAAAGAAAAACAAAAATCAGGATCAATGAACATAAAAGTAACATAAGAACAAAGAATATGGAATCTGTTGTCACTGTTCATTTCCTAGAACAGAACCACAATATTAGCCAATTGAAATTTCTTGTTCTAGAAGTTGTTGAAAAAAAGTAAGGTAGAGATAACCACAATCATGTACTGCAAAGAGAACACTTTTGGATTAGACACCTGGATGCACTTAAACCTCACAGGATGAATGACAGAATGGAATTTCAATGCTACCTATAATTATCATCTCCGTTGATTGATTGACTGACAGTTTTATAACCCAACACATTGACTAACGTTCACATGGACATTTTACATTATTGGTAGTTTTGTGGTGATTCTGTTTATACATTAGCAATGACTCTACTCATTACTGTTTACATTTGGGTAAATGTATACCATATTACTATTTGCTTTATTTCACAGAATCGTTTTGCAGTTTTAATTGTTATTTCACTATTGTTAACCCTTCTCACAACTACAAGATATTTGTCTTAATCTTATTATTTGTTTTAGCGCTCAGTACTTTTTGCTTTACAGTTCTAATAGTTATTTCACCATTGTTGATTTATTTTAGTTTTTGCCTTTTACCGCATATTCCAATATGGCCACTGGTGTGACTTTCTATTTGGTAGTCTTTGGCTGTAGTCCTATTACTCTTTCTTAACTTGAACAGCCAGGGATAAGAGGAACATACACACACTGCGCTTTATTTGTTACTAACACTAACAGCACACCGCCTTGGTGAGTTTAACGAATAAACCGAGAAACACACTGCTTTCGACGATTGAGTAAGTACAATTAGCATGATACTTGTTGGACAGCGGGTTTTGATGGCATGCTGGAGCACTTAATTCTCTCGCTAAACACTTGAGGCTCTTGTTACCTCGCCTATTGGGAGCACTACTTTTTCCGTATAAACATGCGATTACTTATGGTTATTCACAACTCATAAGTTCATTTACAGACACGCATGCATTTATTTTGTTTTTTATTTACTACTGTTGTCTTGCTTCAAGATGGGTGCTCTTCATTTTGACTATCTCTTCACGCTCTTGACCGGAGAGCTATACCCCAGGAGCACATCAAAATACATTTGATTGTTGAACATACTTTATTGAACTTCATTTGCATTGAATTTGGCTGTGTGCCTACATTAACTTTGTGGACATTCAAGATTATCTCATTGGGCATGACAGGCATAACTTTGGGCAAGAAATCAGTTGATCCTTGGGAAGAGATCGAAGCCTTATCAGAATAAGAGTCTTGTGGTTCCTCCTCGTTGCCAGCCGAGGGTGGAGCCAAGCCCCCAACATTTAAGGCAGCCATTTTGTCCACCCCCTGCTGGTGCATATGTCTCACCAGCGATTGAGAGGGGTCAACTGCCCGGCCATTCTTGACCTGTTTCTGAGGACATTATCTGTTATGTTATGTTATGTTATGTTATTATTATTTTTAATGCGCACAGATGCTCCAGCGAATGAGCGTCCTGGCGCAGGGAAAGGTGGACATAACACAACACTAAAAACCAGAAACAAAGAAGAAACAGGAGTGATTGAAACAAAAAAATTAAAACAGACAGATCGCGTGTCCCTTGAAGAAGCATCTCCCCCTTGTTGAGGGTAAGTGGTCCATCCATTCCAAAGCGCATGCGGTGATGTGAAGAAGTGTATTGAATTGCCTGTGGTATCCCGCGGACTGGCTGGAAACATCATAGCATATGTTAGACCCAGCGGGCCAAGGATTTTTTGGGCATCTATGAAAGAGGCTCTTTGCTTCTGGGCCTCTCTCGTGAAATCAGGGAAGAGCATTGCTCTGTGATTGTCAACCATGATATCCCCCAGAGTCTGGCTTAGTACAGGGTATGATGCTGGTCTCAATAGTGTAAGAACTTTGCCACTATTGGCCACGGAGCCACTGCAGGTAATGTGGGCCGTGTAGGGACACAAAGAGCACATTCTAGCACATGATAGAGAGAGCGGAACCCTCTGGGGTCACCTTCTCCCTAGGCCACTCCAAGAAGGCAAGCATGTTTGCTGCGGATCATTCAATGCTCTCCGGGAGGCCAATAATTCAAATGTTATTTCACCATGCCCTATTTTCAGCATCTTCAGCCCTGGTTTCTAAGGTGGTGGTTCTGGCCTCCGTAGTGGACATCCAGACCTGGATCAAAGCCAGCCCCGGGGTAAGGTCATCTACAGCATGCTCGGTGGACGTGACCCACTCGGCTTGTCGCTGCTGGTCATCATGTAGCATGCCCATGTCCGCCGCCATGGTATCTATCTCATGTTTGAGTGCTTCCTTGGAGGCGGCCAAGGCCTACAAGATTGTGGTCAATGTGTGTTCCGACTGTGCAGCTCCTGAGACCTCCAGGGCAGGTGCAGATCCTACCAGGTCTTGCAGTGTCAGCACCTGTGAGGTGCATGAGTCAGTTGGCTCCCTTCTCTGGGTAATTTTACCCATGGCGGTGATCCCATAGGGCAGATGCAGAGGTTCACTTCCCAATTAGTCAGGAATACAACTTGTGCAGGGGTAGGAGCAGCCGCCGCCGTAGCAGCACTGTGGGCGAAGAAAAGATGGGATCCAGTGTCAGAAGGGTCTGCAGCTCAGCCATGCCAGGTAATGATTGCTGTACATGTGGAGTCAGGTTTTAAGTAATTGTGCGCTTTTGAACCATGCACCCTGGGGGATCCAGGGTCCCACAACAAGCTCAACAGGGGCTGGGGCTGGCTCAGTCTCGTCCCCTGATCAAACAACGGCCCCAATTTCACAGACACCGCAGTCAGCAGTGACGAGAGGGTGGGGCCGCAAGTAGGAACTCCCTGTGCAGTGCTGCCCACCCAGGGTCAGCCATCACTAACCTTCAGAAATGGAGGGAGCCACCCAAATTTGCTAACATCTAGTCTACTTGGCCTCAGGGAATGTTTTAGACCAGCTTGCAGAGGATTCCAGGAGATGGCCCCTGTCAGGCACGGCCCCCTAGAAGCAACACCCAGCCACCAACACAGATGCAGCGGGCCCCTCCAGGGCCATCGGGGAGCTGTAGGAGGTAGCAGCCAATGCCAGTGCAGGATCCCACCGCATGCCGGTGCACCAGAGGCTGCAGGGCCACCGCGTGCACCCCAGGAGTCAAATTCAATTCCGCATGTCTGTTGGCACTTTCCAGCGATGGCCCACTCATCCTGACGGTCTGGAGAAGAGGTCCCGGGTCTCAGCTGCAACAATAGGGAGGGCATCAGCCCCTGAACTCAGAGGCCTCGGTTTCTCGCCACGCCACTGCTCCTCGAGCCCCAGGCCCCCAAGTAGCCATGGCTTACTGTGCTCTCACTCCTTATCTCCCAGCTACAAAAGTCCAGCTCATTTCCGCCATCCCAGGCAGGCAGCGTCGCAGCACTAATGACCTTTTTGAGCCAGCTGCAGCACCGCTGGACAGAGGAGCAAGCAAGCACCAGGCCCTGCCACAGTCAGGCTGGGGCCACAGCAGTATCCTGAGCAGCGCAAGCTCACCTCACAGTCCCTCTGGGCCACCGCCAGGTCCCGCAGCCATCAACTCGCAGGGCTCGGCCTCCAGCTCTTGGGCCCTGCTGATGCACACCAGGCCGCAGCTCCACCACCTCAGGTCATATCGGCCCTCAGTCTCTCGGGCTGGAGCCTCTTGCAGCAGGGCTCAGCCCCCACGATACACCCAGATGATTGGGTGCTGCGGTCCAGTGCAGCCAGAAGGCCAGCTTCCAACAGGGGCCCTCCACTTTAATGCTCAGACCAGTGAGGGACCATTATACTTACTGGGGTTGTCCCTCAGAACTTGGGCATGCAGTGTTACAAACTAGGAGTTCCATTGGTTGTCATAAATATAAAAATATATATTTTTATAGGGGTCTAGCTATGGTCACCCTATTGAATGAAGTCTGGATATCTACAACACGACACAGACACAACTTTTTGATAGAAACATATATTGAATAGTCATGTATCTAATCTTTGGATAAACTTTTGATTTACACATTTTTAAGTTTATCCAAATATTAGATATATGTCTATTCAATATATCTTTCTACCTAAAAGTTGTGTCACTGTCGTGTTGTTGTGGATAAACAGACTTCATTGTTGTAAAAGGTTGACCATAACTTGGCCCTTATAAAAATGCAATTCTTTAGAATTGTGACACCCTGCCCAATGAGCAAGGCAGACCGACATCTTGCATGCAATGGTGCTGCGTGCCAGCCATAGTTACCCCAGGAATTTTGGTGCCAGCTTGATTTTCTGCAACTTCAGCGGAACTCAATCATTCCAGGGCCCCCAAACGCCAATAATGGGAGCCAGATGCTGCGGATGGAGGTCAGAATGCCTCCAGATGGCAGAGTTCAGCCAGGAGCCCCTCAGTCCATGTCCTGCTCCATCGGAGCCAAGCCACGCCCCCACCCATCTACATACATCGGCATTCTGAAGGGCTTTTCTAGGCATGAAGGGAGGAAGGGGCTAACACATACACTTCAATAGGTAGTGGTCTGACCCAACACAAAGGACTGATACGCTGCTGGACCACTGCTTTGCTGAACTCTGCCTTGCTGTGCTCTTGCCTTGCTGAGCTGCCCTGCTGCCTGCTCTTTGATCGACTGGGTGAGACGGACTGGGCCCACATCACTTGAACAAAGAGTGACTCCAAGGGCTTGCTGGCTTGCCTCATTTTTTCAAGTCTCAGGGATATCAAAGGCTTGAACCACCTGCATCTGGACTCTACAAGACGTGAGTCTGCCCTGCTAAGTGGTGCCATCCCAGTTCTGGACCCTTGGAAGAGAGACCCTATGATGCTTGACAACCCACACTCTCACATCTGCATTGTATTCAGTGCCTCACTGCCGAAGTGTGGGTCAGAACTAGCACACTCGCCGTTGAGTTTATTGGACTCAGTGCATCCCTGCTGTTACGTGGAACTCCTCTAAGCATCTCGTCCACAGTGTGATCTTCACAGCCTCGTAGCGACAACATCGTCCGTATCAAAGTTACTTCTGTTAAGCTGACCCACAGAGGCCCTGTTGCTGATCTGCGCTCCCTCACGGTCAGCCTGAACTCATGACTTTGTCCTAGCCTAGTGCGACCCGATAATTCACGTAAGCACTTATTGTCTCTAAGCACTCTTCTGACTTTTGGATTCCGGATAGCTTCATACTTCAACAACTACTACAAAGATTCTTAGCGTTTGATCTTGTTTTTATTTATAAAATCATACTTTCTTTTTTATAAACTGTTGTGAAGTCTTTTTGTGGTGTTTTCACTGTTTTACTGTTTAAGTGTTGCACAAATACTTTATGAATACGCTAGAAGTATAACTGTTCCTTAAGAAGAAAGTGTGTCAGGATGGATGATGGTGAAGGGGGAACATCCTTATTAGAAAGTGGTGCCCTCACACACTCATGAGGGTGTCATGCTTCACCATAGAGCTTAGCTCCTCGTGGAGTTGATGCTGCAATACCCCACGGGCATCGCAAGACTGCTCTTTGGCGGAGACCTTTTCAATAAATCAGGGGTCCTCTTGGTATGAATAAAAATGTGTGTGTAGGTTGTGTTCCAAATCATGACTAACAACAATCTATCAATATGAGTAGGTCCAATACTTTACACATTGCCTCTTAAGTTAAGCTTGATTGCTCTGTGCCGAGTTACCACAGGGTGAGCACAGGATAAATTAGGTTGTCTAATGACTTACCATGACTAGACTTGGGGCTCCTGCTTGGACAGTTTACATACTCTGCCAACCAGAAACCCCATTTCTAACTCTCAGCCTCTTAGACCCTAAATTTAACAGAGCTTAAAAAAGCTCCCTGTTATTTAAATACTCCTGGGACCTCCAATGATGCATAGAACAGGCAGTTGCTTGACAGAGTCAGTTCTTTTAATCGATATGGGAAATCAACGAAAAATCCAGTCTTATATCTCTTGTGGCAGAGGCACTCGGTGCTGGGGAAAGGGGAGGCTCATTTATGGCTTTAGTGAAGATTCCTGTAATGCAGAGCCAGGACTACAGGTAGGGGACTGTTTCTTCCTTTTTATTAGCAGTTCTCTGTGTATTTGTGTGGCGGTATAGCGGGGCGTGCTGGACTTATCCATGGAAGTGAACATCGTGGCTGTTGTAGAAGCAATAAAGCCCTTCTCTGTTGTGTGTAAGGACTGTGTTCACTCTTTTCCACAATAGGACTTTTGCCGCTTGGTGTGTTGGGTAAGAATAGGCTGTCCTTTCTCTTGTATGCTGTTCTTTTTCTTCGGCTGTGTGAGTGTGCTCTGGTTTAGTGTCTTAATAATTTTGAGATTATCGAGTACGATGAGACAAAGCATCATGGGTAACTTGCCTTGTGCGCTTAAATGCACGGAGGTGTGTAGTGTCTCTTCAGGATTTCTTACAGTTTTCCTTTGTGTGCATTGTATAGGAAGAAACATGTTTAGTGATTGTCTTCCTGTGTGTTTGTATAGGTGTATAGTTTGACGTCCATCTCTTTCAAGGTGACAATGTCTATGTGGGTCATGCCATAGCTCAGGATGTCTGTGTGGGCAATGCTATAGCTCAGGATGTCTATGTGGGTCATGCCGTAGCTCAGGATGTCTGTGTGGGTAATGCCGTAGAGCAGGATGTCTGTGTGAGTCATGCCCTAGTGCAGGATTTCGGTATGGGTCATGCCATAGCTCAGGATGTCTGTGTGGGTAATGTGTTGCTCATGATGTCTGTGTGGGTAATGCCATAGATCAGGATGTATGTGTGGGTAATTCCATAGTGAAGGATGTCAGTGTGGGTAATGCGTAGCTCAGGATGTCTGTCAGTCATGCCATAGTGCAGGATGTCTGTGTGGTTAATGCCATAGCACAAGATGTCTGTGTGGGTAATGCTGTAACATAGGATGTCTGTGTGGGTCCCGCCATAGCGCAGGATGTCTGTTTGGGTAATGCGTAGCTCAGGATGTCTGTGTGGGTCACGCCCTAGCGCAGGATGTCTGTGTGGGTAATGCGTAGCTCAGGATGTCTGTGTGGGTCATGCCTTAGCGCGGGTCTGGTACTTGGCCAGACCAGCTGCGCCTTAGCCTCTCAGACCTGCTGCTAGTGGAGGGTCTTATTGCTTGTGCAACCTAATGGTGTAAATCAATACTCTATTTACAAGTGTGCGTGTGGAGACAATCCAATAGCCACTGCGGAAAAAAACATTTGTATATAGGTTGTATATAGGTTATGCCAGATACCATTTTGGTACAAGTCTGACAAATGCTGTTATTTATTCAGGAGAATATTAGAGAATGGTTTGACACAGAAACGAATTAACTGTTTTCTGATGTATGTTCACTTCATAGATTGTCTCAAAGAGTTGTACTACTTCAGCAGATGGAAAGCCAGCTCGAAAACGTCAAGGCTGAATCGGAATCTTGTAGGGAAGCACATGCTGCAGCACGTATCAGAAATCAGACGCTTATAAATGTACGTATATTTAAAGTAAATCCAATGATCTTTCCGACTTGTGAGTTTTATAGGCAGAACAGGGACACTAGTAAGGTTTATTCACCTCCTCAGCATTGACATTCGTTCTTGTTACCAGCATGTGTTGATCCTGTTAAGAAACGAACGTCATTGTCTATGAAATACTGTAACTACAGAATTCACCACAATCAAGTTAATAAAAGTCACAGTCTGGAGACCTGTTTCAGAATAAACATCAACTGGCCTGCCCAGTGTCACTCATCTTGTTTTAAAGTGACACATTTTGCAAACTTTCCTGCGTCTGAAACTGATCACACCTATCGAGTTTCAACATGCCATATTTCTTTAAGCATTTCAGCTTGTTGAGTTTTAGACACTGTATCCTGGCCTCACTCAAACGAGCTTAATGCTGACCAATAACTGACCATGTTGCCTCACCTTACACGAGTGACTTACCATGATTTTAACAGAGTGCAGCTGTCAGTGTTGTAATCACTATGTAGCCTCAGCCTGGTGTAACTGCTTACTTCAGTACATTTCCCTTCCTTCCAGCACTATTGACGTTTGTTTGAACTTTATGCAATGTGGTATTAGAATGCGTTTGACATTGGAAACAGTATATGGCAGGGGTGGAGGAAGGATCAAGATTGGGTGAGATCTACGCCTTTATCTGCTCTGCTGGAGCTAAAATGTTCTACAGAGCCAGAGTAGGGTGAAGTTGAGGAGGATCACCTCTTGAATGTCGGACTCTTCCGCCCTCTCATGCAAGATGCTTCGGTAAATTTAAATTTGAAAGTTCGATGACCCTGCTGGGAAAGGAAATGGGCTCTTAATCCTAGAGCAGCATTCAAATATCCCGGTCTGCTTTCCGAAAGACATTTTGAAAGCATTCTCTCAGATATTGGAAAACATGTGTCCTTTTCTGCCGTAGTGTACATTTGAGTAACAAAGAGAGAGCTCTGAAAATTGAGCGCTTGGATTTCATTATTCCCTCTTATACCAATATCTGGTTTCAGACATCTGCATTTTCAGCATTTTTTTCATTCCTTCAAGAAGCCCACTGACTTGACTGTTTACTGAAGTTTTTTTATCAAGAATATTATGTTAATATGCGCTTGGCAAATGTTTAGGCATTCATAATGGGGGACCATGCTAATGTTGAAGATATCAGGGTCATATCATGAATAAGCTTATTCATAGAGTGCATCCAGGAAGGTCAGCAGATGACAGAATTACTGCAATGTTTCTATTGAGATAATCCCCAGATCATGTCAACACCATTCCAAGGTTTGTGGCCTTAGGCAACACCTTACAAAGATCCCTAGCTTTACTCATTGTGCTTACCCTGTGAAGCCCTGGTGATTGTAATATGTTGGTTGTGCCACGCAAAGATGGCGTTTTCAACTAGCGTAAGATAGTAATGGTGCTGTAGAAGGTCTTTAGAAACTCTTTACTAAGCTACTTTAAGACTTACTAAAGCTTTGGAAGCCCTTTCCATGTTGGCAGAAATAGAACATCACATCTCTTTTTGAGTTTATGAAAACCGAATACCAAGTAGGGCAATTCAACGAGCATTCGAAGGGTAAAATATGAGAAGTCCTATAAGACTTTTAATCCTTAACAACATCCGCTAAAACAGCAGTGTTCCTCTGCTCCAGGCCTCTAGCTAATTTTTCTATTCACTGATCTTGTGAACTCCTCCTGGAGGTTCTGAAGCTTCATAATCTGAAGGCCATAAACTAACACTCTAGGAGGAGATCAGCACTCCCTCCTCCCACCCACAGTCCTTTCTCACCCATCACAGGCCATCCATCCTCTGTTTTCTACAACATGCTACATCTACATTAGTTGACCTAAGCCTTAATTCAATGTGTCAAAATCAACCCACATCCAAGCTCTATGGTTAAAATTGTGCTTTCAAGCATGAAATTATAAAAGGCTCCTTCCTAAACAGATAGTGGCCTGTCTAAAGGCGTTGCTGCACTTATTTCTTAGCCATAGACTGTTGAAAGCCATCCGGGTAGTCCCCATGCAGCTTCTCAAAACTCCCTAAAGATAACAAGAGCTAAATCCTCTCTCCCTCCAAATGATGATTTTGGACCTAGCAAAAAAAGAGGGACTTAAAAAGGCAATCTTATTTTTTAGCTTGTGGCATTGCTCTCTTAGCATCGGGCATTAGGTAGGCATAGAACAAATGAGTAAATACAGATTACGTACATTTGTGATTCTATTTCTCTTTGTCCCACAATTCAGATTACTCCAGACACCCCAGCTACTACAATTACATGTGCCTCCGAGTTTCCTTCTGGGAGGAGAAAAGAAGTCAGTTAAGTCTGCAGCTGACTTCTGATTTTAAGATTTAGGCTTTTCATCACCTCCCCTCACAGGATTGACTTACCATGAGTTTGGCAGAAGTGTGGCTGTCAGTACAGTAATCACTATGGTTAGTAACTTGTAGTTTGTTGCCATGTTTTTTTTCTTGCAGGATATAGTAGTAGCAGAGAAGAGCCTCCATGCAAAGACACTTTTAAAATTCAATCCAGATGTTGTCAATTTAGAAGTAAGTCTTCTTTTAACCTTTGCATTTCCTGCAGTATCATTAGACAAAGCGTCCTTAGCCTTGCACATCTTCATAGAAACAATGACATAATATGTATATGTGGGGGGGAGAGTTGTTTTGTAGCTGTGCATTCACCAACATATTCCTCAAAACGAAAATAGGACTGAAACCCACCATTTTTTCAGTTTTCGTGTTTAGCAAATGACGGTTTAGAACATCTGTTCTATCAAATAAACATTCAACTGTTCTTATTGGGCACAAAGAACGACACAGTGTAGTTTCTGTGACATCCGGGGGAAAGAACTGTTATGGGAGGTGACTTGAGGTTGTCCATGCAACCGGGGGAGGGTGGGGGAGGGGGGCTGTTGGACATTCTCAGTACCAATATGTGAAATCAATAGTGTTTCATTGATCATATTTGTATTTCTGCAGTGGCATGTAGTGAGACAAAACGTGCTTTTTGTTTGGAATCTACGTGGCAGGCTATGACTACGAGAGGCTACAGTCTTTGCATTAGCTATGACTGAGCGTCAGCACCATCTGATAAGGGTGGCTTATCAGTCTTTCCCACAAGGGCATCCTTTTCTTCATATTTGGTAGCTTACACCGAGGGCATAAATTAACTTGAACAAATATTCTAATGATGTGTGGTGTTTCAGCGTAAAAAAGAAAAATGCAATTAAATGCTAAAGCACTTAACTACCCTACTCATCTTTTAAAAGTATAAAAGTGCATTAACTAAGTGCAATGAACGATTCGATTAAAAATGAGCGAGTGAAACTGCATTCAATTGTTTTAAATATAAAAACAACAACGTGAGTTTTGAGATAAAACAAAAGCCGTTAAATGAAAAGTACAGAAAAAACTTCCGCACCAACAATAGTCTTTTAGTAAATCTGTCCCCTAGAGCGCAGCGGAGCACCAGGAATATTCACTTCCGGGTCCCAGCATGCCAAGTATACAGAGGCGAGCTCAATTATCTTCGGCATCCACGTTGTTTCTCTAGCGTGGTGGTACAGGTTTCCTGTGTGTATACTGAGATTCAAGGCCAGACCTGGTCAACACAGTCCCAATTAGTACAGCTCCTGCGAGCAAACTGCAAACACCACAACTTGCCCCAAAGTTGTTCAAGTCCTTATTAAACAAGCTATGTTAATCTTTTCCTGCTGAAAGCAGATTTTCTGTGGCATCCAAGACCTGTCTGCTTCCAGACTCAAAAGGAAAGATTAGTGTTTGCTGTATGGTCCAGTCTCTAGCTGTTCTTTATGCCTCCCATTTATGCTTAAGAGTGTGGGAAGCAGAAGCAATGAAGCTTCTCTTCTGGTCAAGCATTGGCAACAGAACGGTTCTATGTGGGCTTAGTTAGCAAATCAGTGAATACAATCTAATTAATAATAATCCCAATTCATGAAAACACACCATGACACTTATTAACTAATACAAACACATGTATTCAATAATTTGTTAAATGAGTCTGCAGTGAACCGCATGGTTTCTAATGTTTAAGCTCACCCATAGTTCTCACATGCCATACTGGGTGGCCCTTGTGTTTTTTATTGTTCTGAATAGTTTCTAAGATGTATGTATGCAATACAACACACTTACAGAAAAGAGTACCGAATCATTTGTTGTGGAGATCATCTCGCATCCGCCTAAAGAAAGGTAATGGAGGTCTGGCAAGAGCTCTCTTTTCACTGCATAGCCTGGACTTCAAAAGGATCTCTCACCAACTTTGAAGGCACCTGTCAGGACACGCCTCATAGAGTCTGAGTCCCGCCGCCTATCTAGTGGACATGGGGTAGCATGAGTGGCAACGCAGCACCTATGTTGTCAGTTTTCTGGCCTAAGCAGAAACCCCCTCGTTCTAATTCCCTTAATGTGTAGGAATTAAGAGTCAGGAAGAGAAGAAGATTCCCACTCAAATGAATCAGTGTTCAGTACTGATCGTCTCTCTGTTCTCCCGGTGTGCCAGGCGCAAGTATGCCATTTGGACCTCTTGTGACATTTAACTAAAAATGTGTATTACAGTGATTGCAGATTTGTCGCTTTCAGCGCCCACAAATTGGTACCCCCTCTGTAAATCTTCTTGGTATCTGCTACTTTTCAATAAAACCTCATTAGGTTTCACCTACACAGCGCATGAGCTGTTCTGGAAGATGTATTGTTTACAATTCAGTGGGCTTCCTACCCGCCCACAGTATACCATTAGTTGTTTTTGTTGTCACTCTATTTGCAATCTGTTGATTGCTTAACTCCCATAGGCTTCCCTTCCGTTCCTTCCTTTATGCCACACTGCTGTACTCCGCTACACTCCACGCCAATTTGCTCCACGCCACTCTAGGTCACTCTACTCTACACCACTCCATTCCACACAATGCCACTCTACGCCTCTCCACTCTGTGCCACTCCACTCTACTCGATGCCACTCTGCTCTACTCTACATTAGCCTAAGCCTCTCTACTCCACTCTGTGCCATTCTAGTCTATGCTACTATATTTTATGCCACTCTATGTCCTCCACTCAGTGCCACTCTGACACTCAACCCTACACCACTCTACTCCACTCTTCCCTCTTCTATGCCACTACTCTACATCATGTATTTAATTTGTAGCCATGTTGAACAGCTGCCAAGCTGCTATACAAGATGGCTAAAACACATTAGTAAATCCAATAGCTCTCGAATGGGCGGCACCTATTGGCATTACCAATGCTTGTTTTTATTAATTGTTCAACTGGAGGCAAAAGCCTTCCTGTTGCTTGTGTAATACAAAAACACATGACACAGTTTGTATGCAGAAAAAAAACTTACACTCTAACTTGTCACCTGGCCTTCGTACACTGACCATTCAGGGGAAGCCCTGTGCACAACATCTAATTTACAGTGTAGTGGCTCAACCGAGAGTAATGTGCAAGTGTCAAGACAGCCATAGATTATTAAAGGCTGAACCAGACGTGAATGGAATTTCATTTCTTGGGTCACTTAGGTGCTGAGGCCTGTACAACTAGACAGCCTAACCCCGTTGATATTATCAGATGTTGCCCTTGCGTCTATAAATGCCACAGAGATTTCTCGTGTGGAGAAGTGTGCTCCTTTCTGCAAACTTTTGCAGAATGAAACTGTGATTATTTATCGATTTGCTGAATTGAAACCTGCTGGGGTTCTGGATAATTGAGCAGTTGTTATCCACTGAAGATTCCACTCTGTAGAAGAATGTTGAGAAAGATTATAGGTACATATATAGGCTTAAGGGTCAGTAGCTTATGGTATTTTCAATGGGATGGGACCCTTTTTATGTTTAAGGATCGTTACTCTTCTAACCCAAGTAACAGGCCCTTGCCTTAATCCTCAAACCGCCCATTACTTTTCCTGACAAGATAGACAGAGGGCATTGCATATTTTGGAAAAAAGCAAGCAAGCCTGCATTTCCAGTGTGTGGTAGACTCTCTTGCAGCTAAGTTTCACAAAGCATTGGCATTCTTTCCAAATGGATGTGTGGGTACCACATACACTGCTTACTTGTGAATCATCCATGTATGTGAGTTCTGCTTTGCCCTGCAACCCAGCCCTTGGTCACACCTAAGAACATCACACATTTCTCCAGCTTTTGATCATTCACACATTCACCTGCTTTAATTATTCTCCATTATCATGCTGGGAGTCCATAGTAATATAAATCAGCAGGAAACCTAATAAAAATGGCCACTATCCCCAAACGTGAGTTTATTTGTACAATCATCTCTTTGAAACCCAAACTTAAATTAGTCAGGAGAATGCACCCATCACCCTCACTCAAGGCCTCCATAGTTTGATTTTCTACAGCACATCAAGGGTGAAAGAGGTCCCTGAATGACTGAGCTGTTCACTATCTGCTACATATGCCTCATAGAATCAGGATTTTATATTTTCTTCTCTCCTGGAAAACCTCCGAGCCCCAACTTTAGTATGTGAGTTTTGGTGAGTTACTTTTGGGTATTTTGTCTTTTGGTCCTTGAAAAATGTCAGCCAAAATTCCAACTTCTCCTCAGGGACAGAAGTAATATCTCTTCAAAGCTGTTCAGCAGGTTACTTAGAACGTATTTTCACTGATGTACAACACCAAAGTGCATTTACTTTCTTTATCTCAAAAATAAGTCATCAATATGTGGCAATGTGGCATCTGTAAATCTGTCAAGTCCAAAGCCTTGTCAAAATCAAAGATGGGCAAGTCATCTGCTTCCTAATTAGTGGGTACTGACTTTCTTTC
This sequence comes from Lissotriton helveticus, assembly GCF_964261635.1. Taxonomy (NCBI): domain Eukaryota; kingdom Metazoa; phylum Chordata; class Amphibia; order Caudata; family Salamandridae; genus Lissotriton; species Lissotriton helveticus. Next base: position 1,119,486,395 of record NC_136070.1, read on the forward strand.
AGCATTTCCTCATCATGGATAGCCTCATCTACTGTAACTTCATTAGTGGCCGTCTTTTCCTCTTCTTTGATGGTTATCTACTCATTGGCAATGCTCAATCAATCAATCATAGCATTTATAAAGCGCACTACATACCCGTGAGGGTCTCAAGGCGCTAGGGGGGGCGCTGCTACTTTTCGAAGAGCCAGGTCTTGAGGAGTCTCCTGAAGGTTAGGTTTTCGGTCCGCCGCAGGCGGATGGGGAGGGCGTTCCATGTCTTGGCGGTGAGGTGGGAGAATGATCTGTCGGCGGCGGTCACTCTTCGGATGCGGGGGACGGTGGCGAGTGCGCTGTTTGCGAAGCGGAGCTGGCAGGTGAGGGTGTAGAGGCTGAGTCGGCTGTTAAGGTATGCTTGTCCGGTGTTGTGGAGTGCCTTGTGTGTGTGGGTGAGAAGTTTGAAGGTTATCCTCTTGTTGATAGGGAGCCAGTGCAGGTCTCTGAGGTCGGGTGTGATGTGGCTGCGGCGAAGGATGTCGAGGATCAGGCGTTCGGAGGCGTTCAGGATGCATTGGAGCCGTTTCAGGAGTTTGGCCAGGGCTCCGGCGTAGAGTGCATTGCCGTAGTCCAGTCTACTGCTGACGAGGGCCTGGGTGACCGTCCTAGTCTCGGTGGGGATCCACTTGAAGATCCTGTGAAGCATGTGGAGGGTGTTGAAGCAGGAGGAGGAGATGGCGTTGACCTGCTTCGTCATGGAGAGGGTGGAGTTGAGGAGGACCCATTGGTTGCGTGTGTGGTCGGTGGGTGTAGGGGGATCTCCCAGTGCGGTCGGCCACCAGGAGTTATCCCAGGCCGAGGGGGTGGATCCGAGGATGAGGACCTCCATCTTGTCTGAGTTCAGCTTCAGTCGGCTGTTTCTCATCCAGTCGGCGATGGCCTTCATTCCTTCGTGGAGGTTGGTTTTGGAGGTGTGAGGGTCTCTGGTGAGTTAGAGGATCAGCTGGGTGTCGTCGGCACAGGAGATGATATTGAGGTCTGTGTTCTGCCGGAGAGGAAGGAGGTGGTCCAGTCCAGGGCCTTCTCTTGGATCCCGGCGTCGAGGAGGCGTGCTCGTAGTGTGTGGTGGCATACCGTGTCGAAGGTGGCTGACAGGTCCAGGAGGATGAGGGCTGCGGTTTCTCCATTTTGTCAAGCAGGGTCCTGATGTTGTCGGTGCCGGCTATGAGGGCCGTTTCGGTGCTGTGGCTGCTGCGGAGTCTGGACTGGGACGGGTCCAGGATGCTGTTCTCCTCGAGAAAGCTGGTCAGTTGTTTGTTAACTGCCTTTTCAATGACCTTCACCGGGAACGGGAGCAGGGAGAGGGTCGGAAGTTCTTGAGGTCCTTGGGGTCCGCTTTAGGTTTCTTGAGTAAGGCATTGATCTTTGCATGTTTCCAGCTCTCTGGGAAGGTTGCTGTCTCGAAGGAGATGTTGATGGTTTTCCGGAGATGGGGTGCGATGGTGCTGCTGGCTATGTTGAAGATGTGGTGTGTGCAGGGGTCTTCCGAGAATCCGGAGTGGATGGTGTTCATGATCTTGATGGTGTCGTCATTGTTGATGTTGGTCCAGGCGAGCAGGCGGTTGGTGCGGGTGGTGGTCGTGGGAGCGGAGGTCTTAGCCGTTGCCGGGATGGTGACTGCGTCGAAGCTGTTGTGGATGTCTGCGATCTTGCGATGGAAGAAGGTGGTCAGCGAGTCGCACAGGTCTTGTGACGGTGGGATGTCGTTGGTGTTGGAGCTTGGGTTGGAGAGTTCCTTTACGATGTTGAAGAGCTCTTTGCTGTTGTGTGTTTTGTTGTCTAGGCGGTCTTTTAAGGAGGTCCTTTTGGCGGATCTGATGAGGTGGTGGTGTCTGCGTGTGGTGTTCTTGTGGGCTGTGTTTGCTTCAAGCCCTGGAAGTCTTCGGTGAACCAGTTGGCTCTCTTGCTGGTGTGGGTGTTGGGGGGCTTCTTGAGCGGGGCGACGGTGCTGGTGCAGCCTTCGAACCATTGTCTGAGGCTGCGGGCTGCAGCGTCAGGGTCGGTTGGGTCTGCCTGTGGGCTCTGGGTGAGGGCGGTGATTAGCTGGTCCTCTGAGACATTGCTCCTGTGGCGGTGAGGCATCTCCTGTGTGGTGGGTTTCCGGAAGGTGAAGTTGATTTAGCGGTGGTTGGTGCAGTGGAGTTCGGTGGTGCGGGTGAAGAAGACGTGGGAGCTTGCTGAGAAGATGGGGTTAAGTGTGTGGCCGGCGGAGTAGGTGGGTGTTGTGACGAGTTGTCTGAGTCCGAGGTTGGCGAGGTTGGCCAAGTTGTTGATCAGGGTGGAAGAGTTGGAGTCGTTGTTGTTCTCGATGTGGAAGTTCAGGTCCATGAGGAGGATGTAGTCCGCGGAGGCGAGGGCTTGTGGGCTGATGAAGTCGGCGATGGAGTCCGGGGGTCTGTAGACGATGGTTCCTCTGAGGGTGGTGTTGGGATCGGTGTGGATCTGGAAGTGCAGGTGCTCAGCGGTGCTGAGGGTGTCATCTGTGTCTGTCGAGATTTTGAGGGTGTTTCTTTGGACGATGGCAATTCCTCCTCCTACTCCGTTGGTGCGGTCCTTGCAGGTGATCTTGTAGCCTTCCGGGATGGCAGTGGCCATCGGATATCGGATGCCGAGGAGGGTTTCAGCCAGGTCTCTGTCAGGAAGGCGACGTCTGGGGCGTTAGTGTCGAGTAGGTCCCAGAGTTCGACGGCGTGTTTGCAGGCGGAGCGGGTGTTGAGCAGGATGCATCTGAGGAAGTTGGGTTCTTTGGTAGGTGGGTTGGCAGGCCGGATGCTGGTGAAGCTGCAGCTCCGGCAGGAGAAAGGTCCTTGGGCGCGCTTCGGGGCGGCCAGGCAGCAGGTGCGTGATCGTCCGGCGTTGAGAGCGTGCAGGGTGCTGGAGTCGTAGTAGAGGCAACCACACAGAACATGTGAGAAAACAATGGCACAAGAGGCACAGACTAAAAATAAAACAGTGGGCAACAATAGCAAAAGGGGCACAGAAGGAGTGTGGACAACAATAGAAAAATTGGGCACAGAAGGAAAAGTGGGCAACAATAGCAAAAGGGGCACAGAAGGAAAAATGGGCAACAATTACGGAGTCACAGGAACAACAAGCACAGCATACAGAGGAGGAGCAGGGGACTTACGGCAGCAGCGGGGGAGAGGCACGGGCACTGCGGAGGTGCTGTGCGGCGATAGGAGCGGCCTGACTTGCAAGCAGGGTCAAGGGTCGCTCTCTATCTATCTATCACTATCTTGTTGCAGCTGGTAGAAGTGCCCTTAATGTTGACTGTCCATCTCATTGTCGATGAGCAGTTTGTTTGAAGGTGCCACTGAGTTTTGTGCAGCTCTCCTCTTCTCTGTAGGGGATGAACCGGCTATTTATCTTTATTTTGGAGCTGACGAGGAAGATGATCTTCAGCAAATTATTCCAGTGGAAGAACAATTCCAGATGAGATGTACTCTGCAGCAGTTAAAAGTGTCCCCAGAATATAATCTGAAGGAGCTGCAACATCATTATGAAGCTGACCTCTACTAAGATTCTAGGCATTATAATAGATAGGAGTCTGTTGGAAAGGGCCCTCTTTGTAGGCTAAAGTGCTTGTGCTTTTCCTCTAAAGCATGGTGATATTGGTATATACCTAATTGGCATATTTAGTTCACCTGTAAGACCCTTACAAATTAGTATACCATATACCGAGGGCATGTAATCTAAATGCTACTAGTCGGGCTGCCTTATTGGTTCAGACACCCACACAAGTAGCAGTTCACTGCCACTTCGACCTGGCATTTAAAACCACTTGCCACGCCTTAATTTTCCATTTTATTACACATAGGTCACCCCTAAGGTAGGCCCTAGGTAGCCCTATGGGTAGGGTGCTGTGTAACTAAATGGCAGGACATGTACTTTTAAATTGTGCATGTCCTGGCAGTAACAAACCGCTAAATTAATTTTTTCACTACAGTGAGGCCTGCTGCTCTCATTGGCCAGCATTGTGAATTCCTTAAACCACTTTTAGGCTGTAATCCCTGATCAGAAAGGAGTAGGTACATCATGCTTCATTTCTTTGGAATGGTGGTGATAAATCCTCTTTAATGGTTAAGTTGGATTTGACGTTACCATTTTATAATGCCACTTACAGAAAGTGGACATTTCTCAGCTCTTTACTTTGCTCTGTATGTCTGCAGTCTGTCTCCAGTACACGTCTGGGTTGGGTGACAGCTGCACTCTGTGCATTCCCTCTAGACAGCCACCAACACAGGAAAGGCTGGGTATGACAGAGGACTTGTCTGCATTCATCTGCATTCTGATAGCCTTCCTGGGCAGTAAGGGGGAAGGGGTAGCTACCACTTACTTCTGAATAGGCTGTGTCTTGTTCTCACCCAAAGAGCTGACCACACCCCACTGATAGCTTGGCAGATAGGGCTGGGTTTATAGGGGTCCTTGTGTGCTTCAGAGAGTTGCTTTGAAGTCACCCCCTACATCTAAGGCACTTTTGGTATACGTTCTAGGGCTCTGACCCTACCAAATTAGCACACTACTGGACCTGGGAAGAACACTGCTGGAGTAAAGACTGATGTACTGTAAGGATTGCCACTTTGCTTGGACTGACTCTTATGAGAAACTGCTGCTCTGCTTTGCTGAGCTTACCTTCTGCCGGATGATGCCTACCCTGCTAAGGACAAGGACTGCACCTATCTCACTTGAACCCAGAGTGACTACTAGGGCTTGCTGGCTTGCCTCTTGTTTTCTGGAGTCTCAAGGACACAAAAGACTTCCTGCATTCCTGCTGGTGCTGCTGGACTCTGCCATCTTGAGTCCTACCCTTGCCTATGTTGCCCCTCCAGTCCTGAGCCTCAGAAGTGGAGTCTGCCGCTGATTTCTGCAAAAGATTACGCATTGCCTACACTGCAAGGAAAATTCCTCTGCATGGTCCGTTGACGCCGATGCAGAAGCTGCTCGGCGAAGGCGGATCTACAACCTGCACAGCTTGACAACATGGCTATGCACCGCTCAATTACAACGCATTGCGTACACTTCAGCGGAGCTCGACAACAATGCAGGACCCCTTTGCCCAGCTAGATGACCCCCAGTAGGTTCCCGATGTCGGCATTTGCTCCATCCAAGGTATTTTTTCTGCTGAACCTGTCTGGGTCCTGTGGTCCTGTGGGCGGACTGTCCTCCATCGCATCCGGCCAGAACTTTGAATTTGCACCTGTCCCTTGCGACCTCAAGTAACCTTTTGACCGCTAGTGACTTCTAAGCACTGACTTCACATTACATTTTTTTTAATTCACATCTCAACTTCTACTTATTGTATTTTTTATATTTTTGTCGGCTTGGTCTTGTATTACTCAGATAAGTATTCTCTATTTTTCTAAACCATGTGTCTTTTTGTGGTGTATTAATTATGTTACTGTGTGTGTGTGTGTGTGTGCGTGTGTGCGTGTGATGCACAAATACTTTACACATTGCCTGTTAAGGTAAGCCTGCCTGCTTTTTGCCAAGCTACCAGTGGGTGAGCACAGGTTAATTTAAAGTATGTACCTAGCTTACGCTGACTGAGTTTATGATCCCTACTTGGACAGGGTGCAAAGCTCTGCCAACTAGAGACCCACTTTCGAACAGAATCTTACTATGAACACCACTATGCCATATTTATACATTGCCCATCAAAACTGCAGCTGGCAGAGGTTCCAGTTAATTTATTTCAAGTAATTTCAACAAATGATGGAGAGTATTTGGAGATGACTGAAGGATCCGGTTTCACACCAGTGGTATCCTTCTTATCTTCTCCAGTGCTTCTGCCAATTCAGGTGCTAATTGCACTGACACTAGAGGATATGGCCAAAGAGGAAGTTGATGATGGTGTCGAGGATATGGAGGATGGACCAGAAGAGTTCAATATGGACCTGGATACAAGAAATGTCCGCAACTCTTAAGATCAAGATGACAATGATGATTTGCTCATGCTAGATAACGGAAGCACTATCTCAATTGAAGCCTACACCAGATAATATTTGTGAGTTACATGCTGTGCTTAAAAGTGCAGCAAAGAAATTTGGCCTACCAATGATAGTAGCAGAGCAGTAATGTCTCCTCTGCGATTTTAATGAACAGCCCAGAAAGTTCATCAAGTCCTTCCCTATCCTAGTTTTGCCTATTAAGAGGGATTTAAACTTAAGAAAACACTTGCCATAGTATCTACTACTGTTCCATCTTTAGAAAATGCCACGAATTCTGCTGCATCCTGTCCCAATGGTCACCCAAGCCCCGATGAGGTCATTAGTGCATAATTTCAGTGCAGATCACATATACCATTCACACTTTCTTCTACACTTATTACATCGCAGATCAGGGTTTACTTACAGTAATGTTTCAAGAAGAAGATAGCATGGCTTTGATTCTTGCTCCAGGGTATGGTAAGAGGTTTCACCTCCCTCTTCCTGGCTAGCAAGGGTATCTCTGCAGTTGTGGCCTCCCAGCAGGTTGTTCCCTGGGTGCAGCGTAATGCCCACTTGCAGGAACAGGCAGGTCAATTGCAGCAGGAGTACAAATGTGGCCTCCGTGTTGCCACTTGGTCCGTTGCAAGATCCTGGAAAGGATTGTGACCTTTTTGCTGCTGTAGAAGACCCACTGCTAGTTCTACAAAGATGATCGTCACAACCAGCCCTTTTCACTTACAATCCTATTCCATCTTTTGCTTTGAGTGAACAAGCCAAATTTTGCTTCATTACATCGAATTCTACTTACAAACTCCTGCTTTCCCTCATCATGGGCAATGACTTTCAGCCAAATTGTGGGTCACTTCTTGGGCTGCGTAACCAAACTCCTGGCTGACATAGAGTAATCTAGGGCCGCAGGTGTCCTGAATAAAAGTTTTACCCAATGCCAAGCTCCACATGTATTGCCTGCAGTTCCACCTTGCAAAATATTGGGCCCAGCAGCTGGACGACCAGTGTAAGCAAATCTGAGTCTGGCCAACCTTGCTTCTGAGCTTGCAGTGCTGGTCACATGTTCCCAACCTTCTAGTTAGATCCTCCTTCTGCAATTTACAGTCAACACCATTTCCAAAGAATATGGGTCAGCCATAAATGTAGGGGGCACCATTAGTGCAGTTTGATAGCCATATTTGTCTCTGCACATAGTAGTTTTTAATTCTTCCTAGCCCCGAAAACCTTTTTTTTCAGTAGTAAGATGTGAAGTGGAAATTATCCACATTACCGCCCCCTTCCATACGAAAATAAATTAGGGCATCTATTCCCTGCATGTCTGCCAAGTGTCAGTGGCTCAGTGTGAATCATTCTTGTTAGATACATTTTGTTCGAGGCATGTGTGGCTGTAAATACACATGCTGTGCAAACTTCTACTTTCTAGTGTTGGGATCGGATGTGTGCAAGTTGTTTATCTTTGAAGAAGTCTTTAGAATCACAAGACAAAGGGACCCCCTCCTCTTGGTCATAACATGCATGGGCATCGACTCCATTGTGATATTGTTTTCTTCCTGGAGTTGGGTTTGAACACGATTTGTGGCGCTCAGGTTCAAGACCGTCTCTGGATCATTTTGGTTTGATGTTCTTTTCCACCCTCTTCGGTATTGTTTTGGTCACTTTTTATATCCTTGTGCCTGAAAATCAGACAATTTTTGCCCGTCTATTCAATGTGCTTCCACGCGGCCTGCGGGCCCCGGCCATTCAGCCTACTCTTTTTCCTGCCAGCTTCGACTGAGAATGCACTGCTAATGGAACAAACTCCATTTCGATTTTGCGCAGCTGCCACATGAAGTCACTGTGAACCGACCTCCATCAAGTTTGCAATGTATGCCTGTCTTTGGGCCACCAGGAGGTAGACTGTGAAGTGTATCGATCTTTTTGATAGAAAAAGACAGTATGGGACCGTCGGGAGCGTTGCAGAGAAATGCAGTGCAAAGAGATCACAGAGACACCACTCTTCGGTCAAGATGCCAAACAGGAAGAGCTTCATGAGGCCTCTGCAACAGAGAAGGAGGCCTTTTCAATCCCTGACTTTGAATCAGGCTTCGCCTCCGATTCTGACCTCTACTCAGGATTTCAGATATAAGAACTTCCTTCAGGCAAGCATACAGCGAGTACCCCTGTCCCTGTAGCATCTCTTAGAAAATAGTTGGTTTCGACAGATACTTGTTCTACCCGGCCACCACTGCCAGCATGCCATGGTAGGCACCGAACATCTATTATAGACGCAATAAAAGCCAAGCCAAAACAGATGGCTTATACTCCGAGCCAATTGAACTCGGCACACAGTTGACTACCTGACTCTTCCCCTCCTAGCAAGCAGCTTCCATCACCTTCGGCTCTGACCCCCTTGGATCCGAAAAAGAAAACTGCTTCAACACAGAAACCTTTGACTTCGGCATCTAAATTGTCTACAGAACCAATCTACTGGATTATGCAGGAGTGGCTCGATTCGAAGCAGAAATAGATACATATACAACCTCGGACTAGCTGTATTTTTGCTCAGCCTGTGCACTCGGCATCCAAATCATCTAAGCGCAAGCTTTCCTTTGCGGAGGCTCTAGATGTACCAGTGCCTGTTAAGAAGAAGAAGAACATTGCAACCAGCCCTTTGCACACTCCTCTCCCTTCTTCTCCACCACCTCCTTCACCCTCTTCTCCACAACCACCTTCACCACATCATTCATTTGGTGAACCAGAAGACTTCACACCACAAGAGTCTTCACAGTCTCCTACCGATGATCAGGGGGGAGGAGAGGATTCATAGCCACAGATCCTTGGGATAATTATGATGTTGATCCCCGGGTAATACTGACCCAGTTCTCTACCCAGCTAGACCATCACCCCCGATGATGCTTCATCTTTCCAAGACCTAACCACTAGGGCAAAAGCTAATCACCAGGTTTCCGTACACAAATGAGGATGATTTCCTTTTCAAAACTTTATCCAACATGCATACAGCATGTCAATACCTGCCTATGCTTAAAGGGATGGTTGGACATGCTGCGACATTTCAAAGACCCAGTGCGCGCACGCATAATCACACCCAGGGTAGACAAAAAGTATAAGCCTGCACCTTCAGATCCTATTTACATTAATGGTCACCATTCTCCAGACTCATTAATCGTATCTAATGCCCATAAAAGGGCCAATTCTCAATCCTCAGGAGGTGCTTATCCACCTAATAAAGAGTTCAAACTCATTGGTGCTTCAGGGAAGTGGGTGGCAGCTCAATCCTCCAATTATTGGCAAATCGCTAAAACACTCAAGCCTTGTTAGCAAGATATGCCAGGGATGAAATAGAGGAAATGGAGGAACTCCTCCAAAATCTCCCTTAGATACATAAAAAAGGTCATGAGATTGTAAATTAGGGAAATGTAATCTCTAATTATTCCATGAAATGTGCCTTTGACTTGGCAGACACAGCAGTCAGAGGTGCCAACACAAGTGTTGTGTTGCATAGACATGCTTGGCTACGTATATGGCATTAAGCCAGAGCTGCAACAAACACTTTTAAACCTACATTCTGATAAAGAACATCTACTTGATCCCAGGTAGACCAAGCATTAGTAAAAATGAAAAAAGGACAATGAAGTAGCTAAATCAATGGAGGCGCTACAAACCCGTGCTTCGTATGGCTCCTTTTGGCATCCTTTCTACAAACAGGGCACCAAAACAACACCAGTTGATGCTTCTACCTCCTCCTTTAGGCAACAACAAACCTCCCCTTCAGTGAGATGCTTTAGGGGCACATATAGAGGAAATAATTAAAAAGGTATAGTTAGAGGTGCCTCAATACGGTATGCCCTCTCTACCTCCAAGCAGTGACTCTCTGTGTATTCCCCCTGACTACTTAACACATGCCTGGTGACGACTACAACAGTTTTTCCACACCTGGAAAGCCGTAACCTCAGATCAATGGGTGTTGACCATTATCCAACATGGTTATTGTCTGGAGCTCACAACCACACCTCGAAACATTTCACCTAGCAGACACAATCTCCCCATAGAGTATCAAAACCTGCTCCAACAGGAAGTGGAGGCCCTTTTACTTAAGGGCACTATAGAGCCTGTCCCTCTTCAAAATCAAGGTACAGGAGTATTTTCTTTATACTTTCTAATTCCCAAAGAAATACGGCTCACTACGGCCTATCTTAGATCGCAGGCCATTAAATCACCACATACTTTCAGAACACTTCCATGTGGTCACTCTTCAAGTCGTGATCCCACTGCTTCAGCAAGGATACTTTATTTCCCCACTAGACTTAAAGGACGCTTATTTCCACATGCCAATCCACCCTTCACATCGCAAATACCTCATATTTGTTATAGCTGGAAAGCATTATCAGTTCAAAGTTTTCCATTCGGAGTGACCACCACACCTCAAGTGTTTACCAAATGTCTAGCAGTACTAGCAGCACATCTGTGCAGACAGAACTTTCATGTCTTCCCATATCTGGACGACCGGCTCGTCAAAGCCAGTACACAGCTCCTGTGTCAACAACACACACAGACTGCTCTCCATCATCTCCATCATCTAGGGTTTACTATCAACATACAGAAATCACACCTTCAACCTTTACAGATTCAGCTGTGTTTGGGAGCCATACTCAAACCACGGTTAGCCAGGATTCACAGTATTCAAACACTAAAACAGCAATTTCAACACAACAAACTTATAACAGTCAAAACAGTTATGCGACTCTTAGGCATGATGCCATCTTGCTTTGCAATAGTACCACATGATCGATTACATACGAGACCGCTGCAAGAATGTCTGGCATGCCAATGGTCTCAATCACAGGGTCAGCTACAAGGTCTAGTGTTGGTGGACAGCCTCAATCATCGTCTCTGCAGTGGTGAAACACACAAAACCTAGCAAAGGGGAGGCCGTTTCTCGACCCTGTTCACCAGATCATTAACACAGCGTATTCATCCCTCACAGGATAGGGTGCTCACCTTCAACGTCTCACATTTCAGGGTCTCTGGAATACAAATCGCCAGAGTCTCCGCAAAAATTACCTGAATCTTCAAGCTGTTCACGAGCATTAAAAGCATTTCTAACTGACTTGGCAAGCAAAGTTGCCTTAGTCCGGATGGACAACATGATAACCATAACCATTAATTATTTACAAAAACTGAGGGTGGGGACAACACTCTGCAATTATCACACCTATCTCAGACGAGATGAGTGTGAAATCCACCCACAAGTCTTTCTACCATGTCGGGGTTTCCACAGATAGACCTGTTAGCAACTGCAGACAGCACAAAATGCCCATACTTCACCTCCAGGTTCTCACATCTCACTAACCAGAGGCAATGGTCTATGAATGAACTGGTCAGGGATATTTACCTACACTTTTCCACCTCTCCCTCTTCTGCCTTTTATGGTTCAGAGGCTCAGGCAAACGTCTCTCATCCTCATTCTAGTAGCTTCAACTTGGGCTTGCCAACCATAGTTCACTACACTGCTCGAACTCTCTGTAGTTCCCCAACAGAGGTTCCCTCTCAACCGCACCTTCTCACTCAGAACCATGGAGAAATCAGGTACCAAAATAGCTCAACTTTTGGATTTGGCTCCTGAAGTCATAGAATACGGTTACCTTAATCTTACCCCTGAATGTATGGCCATGCTTAAAGAGGCACTTAGACCTACAACAAGAGCATGTTATGCAGTGAAGAGGGAAACGATTTGTTTTCTACTGTTTGCAGTAAACAAATTAATCCATTTGATGCAACTTTGCAAAATATTGTAGGCTTCCTTCTTCATTTGCAGACTTCTGGCCTCGCTTACACTTCTATATGTCTATATTTAGGGGCAATTCTTGCCTATCTACAAAACAATACAGAAAAGGGGGTGGTGATGAACAGAGTGTCTGAATTAAGCAGACCACTCTTACCCAGTCCAAAGATCAGGGCTTGATCCATCACCGTTATTTATCTCACTGCCCCATCCCAGCTCAGAACCTGGCTATATGCAAATTAGTCTGTCCCTGGCCCAGTGCATCATGGGAACAGGGCAGACCAAACTACCAAGCCAATTCTTCACCAGAAAGGAGACAAGCTACCGGGGACCGGTTTCTGGCATTTCAGCCTCTTCGGCCCGGCTTGCTTGAATCCTGATGGAGCAGTGAGAAAGGGACTCATGTCTGAGTATACCCTGCCACACCTATAGTGGCCAAAAACGATACAGAAAAGGGGGTGGTGATGAACAGAGTGTCTGAATTAAGCAGACCACTCTTACCCAGTCCAAAGATCAGGGCTTGATCCATCACCGTTATTTATCTCACTGCCCCATCCCAGCTCAGAACCTGGCTATATGCAAATTAGTCTGTCCCTGGCCCAGTGCATCATGGGAACAGGGCAGACCAAACTACCAAGCCAATTCTTCACCAGAAAGGAGACAAGCTACCGGGGACCGGTTTCTGGCATTTCAGCCTCTTCGGCCCGGCTTGCTTGAATCCTGATGGAGCAGTGAGAAAGGGACTCATGTCTGAGTATACCCTGCCACACCTATAGTGGCCAAAAACGATACAGAAAAGGGGGTGGTGATGAACAGAGTGTCTGAATTAAGCAGACCACTCTTACCCAGTCCAAAGATCAGGGCTTGATCCATCACCGTTATTTATCTCACTGCCCCATCCCAGCTCAGAACCTGGCTATATGCAAATTAGTCTGTCCCTGGCCCAGTGCATCATGGGAACAGGGCAGACCAAACTACCAAGCCAATTCTTCACCAGAAAGGAGACAAGCTACCGGGGACCGGTTTCTGGCATTTCAGCCTCTTCGGCCCGGCTTGCTTGAATCCTGATGGAGCAGTGAGAAAGGGACTCATGTCTGAGTATACCCTGCCACACCTATAGTGGCCAAAAACGATACAGAAAAGGGGGTGGTGATGAACAGAGTGTCTGAATTAAGCAGACCACTCTTACCCAGTCCAAAGATCAGGGCTTGATCCATCACCGTTATTTATCTCACTGCCCCATCCCAGCTCAGAACCTGGCTATATGCAAATTAGTCTGTCCCTGGCCCAGTGCATCATGGGAACAGGGCAGACCAAACTACCAAGCCAATTCTTCACCAGAAAGGAGACAAGCTACCGGGGACCGGTTTCTGGCATTTCAGCCTCTTCGGCCCGGCTTGCTTGAATCCTGATGGAGCAGTGAGAAAGGGACTCATGTCTGAGTATACCCTGCCACACCTATAGTGGCCAAAAACGATACAGAAAAGGGGGTGGTGATGAACAGAGTGTCTGAATTAAGCAGACCACTCTTACCCAGTCCAAAGATCAGGGCTTGATCCATCACCGTTATTTATCTCACTGCCCCATCCCAGCTCAGAACCTGGCTATATGCAAATTAGTCTGTCCCTGGCCCAGTGCATCATGGGAACAGGGCAGACCAAACTACCAAGCCAATTCTTCACCAGAAAGGAGACAAGCTACCGGGGACCGGTTTCTGGCATTTCAGCCTCTTCGGCCCGGCTTGCTTGAATCCTGATGGAGCAGTGAGAAAGGGACTCATGTCTGAGTATACCCTGCCACACCTATAGTGGCCAAAAACGATACAGAAAAGGGGGTGGTGATGAACAGAGTGTCTGAATTAAGCAGACCACTCTTACCCAGTCCAAAGATCAGGGCTTGATCCATCACTGTTATTTATCTCACTGCCCCATCCCAGCTCAGAACCTGGCTATATGCAAATTAGTCTGTCCCTGGCCCAGTGCATCATGGGAACAGGGCAGACCAAACTACCAAGCCAATTCTTCACCAGAAAGGAGACAAGCTACCGGGGACCGGTTTCTGGCATTTCAGCCTCTTCGGCCCGGCTTGCTTGAATCCTGATGGAGCAGTGAGAAAGGGACTCATGTCTGAGTATACCCTGCCACACCTATAGTGGCCAAAAACGATACAGAAAAGGGGGTGGTGATGAACAGAGTGTCTGAATTAAGCAGACCACTCTTACCCAGTCCAAAGATCAGGGCTTGATCCATCACCGTTATTTATCTCACTGCCCCATCCCAGCTCAGAACCTGGCTATATGCAAATTAGTCTGTCCCTGGCCCAGTGCATCATGGGAACAGGGCAGACCAAACTACCAAGCCAATTCTTCACCAGAAAGGAGACAAGCTACCGGGGACCGGTTTCTGGCATTTCAGCCTCTTCGGCCCGGCTTGCTTGAATCCTGATGGAGCAGTGAGAAAGGGACTCATGTCTGAGTATACCCTGCCACACCTATAGTGGCCAAAAACGATACAGAAAAGGGGGTGGTGATGAACAGAGTGTCTGAATTAAGCAGACCACTCTTACCCAGTCCAAAGATCAGGGCTTGATCCATCACCGTTATTTATCTCACTGCCCCATCCCAGCTCAGAACCTGGCTATATGCAAATTAGTCTGTCCCTGGCCCAGTGCATCATGGGAACAGGGCAGACCAAACTACCAAGCCAATTCTTCACCAGAAAGGAGACAAGCTACCGGGGACCGGTTTCTGGCATTTCAGCCTCTTCGGCCCGGCTTGCTTGAATCCTGATGGAGCAGTGAGAAAGGGACTCATGTCTGAGTATACCCTGCCACACCTATAGTGGCCAAAAACGATACAGAAAAGGGGGTGGTGATGAACACCACCCCCTTTTCTGAATTATCTACAAAACAGGCAGCATTTATCTTTGTTCAAAGTACCAGTTAATAAGGTATTCATGGAAAGCCTTAAAAGAGTAATTCCACCTAGAGTTTCACCAGCATGGAATCTCAATATAGTACATACCAGATTTATGGGTCCACCATTTGAACCATTGCATACCTGTTCCCTACAATTCTTGTCTTGGAAAGTTATTTTCCTAGTCGCCATTACCTCACATAGACATATAAGTGAGCTCCAGGCATTAACCTTGGAAGAACTTTTCTTCCAACTTCACAGAGACAGGGTGGTCCTTAGAACCAACCCAAAATTCCTTTCAAAAGTGATTTGATCTTTCCACCTCATCCTTCAGTGGATTTATCCGTTTTCTTTCCGTAACTCAGTTGCCCTAGATGTCAAAAGAGTTCTAATGTATTATATTCATAGATCAAAAGAGTTCCCTAACACTAAACAACGCTTTGTTACTTTTTCACCCCCTCACACAGGAAGGCCCTTATCTAAGTCAGGTTGCAAAGGGGGGGTTGACCCATGGACGTCACTGGGACCAGGGTAGTTAATGCACTGAGAGAGAGGGGCCCCAGTAAGTACACACAAAATTATTAATCAAATGTTATGTTATGTTAGACCAGGTTTATATAGCACACGGCTACTCTAAAAGAGTGTCCCGGCGCTTTCCACAGGCAGCTCAATACAGAGTGACATAACAGCAAAAGCAAATACAGAAAACAGACAGAGCAAAGCCCACCCAGAAGAAACTAAAGATTAAAAAGCCACGTTTTCAGACTCTTCCTAAACTGAAGCAAATTAGGGGTACTGCGTAGCGCCAGTGGAAGAGTATTCCACAGCTGGGGGGCCTTACAGCTGAAAGAACGGCCCTCAGTGCGGGCCTTCCTCACACGCGGAACCACAGCTGTGAAAAGAGATTCAGACCGTAGCGAGCGGGTTGGGCGATAGAAGGCCAACCTACGCCTTAGGTACCCAGCCCCTGAGCCAAAGAGTGCTTTATGCATCAGCGTCAGGGATTTAAACATAATCCGCTTCCGGATAGGCAGCCAGTGGAGCATTTGCAACAGCCCGGAAGCTCGTGCTCGCCTATGCAAACCAAAGATGGCACGGGCAGCGGAGTTTTGAGCCACCTGTAGGCGCTGGACAAGGTAGTCAGGGAGGCCAAGAAAAAGGGCGTTGGCATAGTCCAACCTGGATCCGATAAGCGCCTGGACGGTTATCCGCCTATGCTCCGCAGAAAGCAGTGGAAGAAACTTGCGGAGCATTTTCAGAATGCCGAAACAGGCGCCGGCCAGACCCAGGACATGTGCCCTCAGCGAAAGCTTGTTATCCAGTTTAACCCCCAGATTTTTGGCGACCACTGATGACTGTGCGGGAGGGCACATTTCAGACGGCCACCATAGCCGCCACTCAGGGTCGGTGACACAGCCGAAGAATAACACCTCCGACTTATTGGAGTTAGCCTTCAGGCTATTCCGATGGAGCCAATCGAATACCATGCCAAGACAACCCCGGATATTCTCTCCATCAAATGCTAGGTCTTTACCGCATGTGAAGAGGAGTTGCGTGTCGTCGGCGTAGGACACGATCTGGGCCCCATAAGCCTCCACCGCCGCCGCCAAAGGGGACATATAGATGTTAAACAACGACGGGCTCAACACAGAGCCCTGTGGAACCCCTACTCCCAAAGGCGGCATCTCGGCGGAGCTCTGAGAGACCCAGACCGTCTGGCGGCGGCCTTCCAAAAAAGATGTAAACCATTTGAACACCGTCCCCCTGATGCCGATGTCATGGAGCCTGGCGAGGAGCGCCTCATGGGGGACGGTGTCAAAGGCCGCCGACAAGTCCAACATGACTAACATGGCCTTGCCACCAACATCCAGGGTCTCCCTGATGATCTCAGAGACCTCCAACAGCGCCGTTTCCGTGCTAAAATTAGGACGGAATCCGGATTGGGAAAGATGGAGCAGATTGTTAGTTTCAAGAAAGCTCGACAAGACGCCATGAACATGTTTTTCGGTGATCTTCGCCAAAGCCGGAAGAAGTGAAATTGGCCTATAATTGGCCAAGACATCAGCATCAAGACCAGGCTTTTTCAGGAGGGGGATCACCATCGCCCTTTTCCAGGTGCGAGGAACACTCCCCTCCCTCAGAGAGGTATTGAGGATGGGATTAACCAGGGGATTCACCACCGCCGCCATCTCTGCCAAAAATTTGGCAGGACAGGGGTCAAGTGGCGAGCCTGATTTGAGGCTGGCCAGCAATACCCGGGACGCCTCGCTAGAGACAGCAGGAAAATCTGCCAGTACTGCGGCAGGCGTGGGCGATGACTCATGTCCCACCCCGGGGCCGCAGCCACACTCCTCCACCCACTCCGAGAAAGAAGCCTGAATAGCCTTGATCTTATTGGTGAAAAAATTGGCGAGATCACACGCCCACGCATCCGATGATACTGGCGGGGGTGAGTGGGAACTGGGGGTGGTGAACTCCCTCACCACGGTGAAGATCTCCTTACAGGAGTTCGCCGCCATCTCAATCCTCCTAGCAAGGTATTCTTTCTTGGCACCTAAGATGTCCCGGTGATAAGCCTTAACAGCCGCTCTATAGGCCAGTTTGGCCTCCCCGTTATACTGAAGACGCCAGGCCCGCTCCGCAACCTTGCATTGGCTGCGGGCCGACCGCAGTGCCTCTGTAAACCACGGCGCAGATTGCCGAAATACCGTGGCCCGAGGGGCAGCCTTTGGAGCAAAATCGTCTAGCCTTTCTGTCAGCCACCGCTGCAGAGCCTCCGTGTCTTTTTCCAGATCACCCGAGAGATGACAAGGATGTTCCGAGAGCGCCTGCTCCAACATCTCGGGTGTCACTCTATGCAGCGCTCTTGAGGCTGGTCTAGGCAGCATGGGGGCACTATTGGCCGGCCGCCCACTCTCCAACACGGAGAACCTAATCAGCCTATGATCCGTCCAGAGCACCGGCAGAGTCTCGACATCCACAATGGGGACTGACGAGAAGACCTGATCGAGGGTATGCCCTTTCTCGTGCGTGGGACCTGACACAAACGGTGCGAGGCCCAGCGGAGATGTAATGTCCAGCAATTTGATGGTGTCCGGGTCACTGGTCGCTTCAAGATGGAAATTGAAGTCGCCCGCCACAACACAGTGCTGTGTAGTCAGCGCCAACTCAGATATCGCTATCTGCAAATCCTCGAGGAAGGAACCCAGAGGGCCTGGCGCCCTATAGACCAGCAACCCCTTAAACGCTTGGGCCGGGGACAGTCTGAGCGTAAAGGCAATAGACTCCGAGCCCCCAATGGAGTTCAGAGGGAGAACTGAGCAAACAACGTTTTTCCTCACCACCACAGCAACTCCACCGCCCCTGCCCTTCCCTCTGTCCTGCCGGAAGATGTTATAAGCCGGAGGAATGGCAGAGAGTATATCCGGCTGAGACGCCTCTCCCAGCCAAGTTTCGGTTAGGAGAAGACACACGGGATTTTCCTTCACCAGAAGATCATATAGGTGCAGGGCATGACAACCCAGTGAGCGTGTATTCAACAGCAGGCAGAGATGCTTCGCACAGGACTCGGCAGGCCTGTCCACGTTAATAGAAGTCCACATCGGCGACCAGCCAATGACAATCTAAATATAAAATCAAAACGAGTCAATCCGCTAACACTGTTTTTATTACAGTGAAGCTGAACCAAAATTTTGGTAACAATTGTAAGTTTTCTGATTGTAACTTCCATTTGTTTTTTGTTAGACTGCCGTTTAGGTATTGTCTTAGGTAATTTTCTTTACATTTCTATTCAGTATGACGCGTTTCTTCGATGCCAAGAATTCAAATAGGCAGTGTTATCATCCTGCGTCCAGAGGTTGACTTAATTGTCCAGAATCTACACCCTAAGAGGGTTAGTTCTCTCTCCACCCCCTGAAAACGAGCCTCTCGGTATGTCTTGTTTTCTTTCATTTTCTATTGGATGTGCTTAGTAGTTTTGAGTAATTACTTGTATGGAGTTACCCCTAATTTGTGAATTCTTATGCTAAACAGGTCTGTGTCCCTGTCTTCTGTCCTGATGAAGACCCCACTGCAAGGGATCAATTCTAGCCTGCTTCTTTAAAGGGGTCGAAACGTCAACTATTTTCCTGTTTTCCAACTTCATTTCAACATTGTGTTATTTAGTACACTTATGAAGTCTGGTTTTCTCTAGGTTACAATTGAACCAACGGTCATTTATTTCTAAAATTGGAATACTTATGTATATAATATTGTGTGGCCCTTTTGGCCCTTGTGTTTATGTCACTTATCCCTCCCTATACTCACTATATTCACTGCACACTCCCTTTCCCCCTTCCCAGGGCACGGAAATTCAAAGAATTTATTAATTTTGTACATCAATTGTTACCAAAATTTTGGTTCAGCTTCATTGTAATAAAAACAGTGTTAGCAGATTGACTCGTTTTGATTTTATATTTATATTGTCATTTGATTAATAAGTTTGTGTGTACTTACTGGGGCCCCTCTCTCTCAGTGCCTTATCTAAGTCAGGCATTTCTAGATGGATAATTAAATGTATTCAGACATGTTATGCCAAAGCTCAAAAGACTTTGTCTACACCTCCTAGGGCACGCTCTACCCATAAAATAGGATTTTCTGGGCAATATCCCAATAGCTAATATTTGTAAGACAGCTACATGTTCTACACCACACACTTTCACCAAACATTATTGTGTGGATGTATAGCACACTAACAAGCCAATGTAGGACAGGCAGTGCTACGTACTCTCTTTCAATCAACTGCAACGCCCACATACTACACACCGGGACTGCTTTACAGTCTATGAAGTGCATATTTATCTACAGCGACGTGTGCCTCAAACTGAATGTGTTATTTACCCTGTAAGCATCAGTTTGTGGCTTACAGTGCTGTAGATTCAAATGTGCGGACACGTGTGGCTGTTGCAGTTCCTTTACACTATTTCATTTGCATGGACATCTCAATTCAATTCGAACTTTATGCGGATGCAAAAGCACCCATAAAAGTAACATACACATCAAGGACAATAAAACAGTGAATAAAAACAATGAATAGTTAAAAATGATTTTTAAAAAACAGCAATTAAAATGAATAAAATATGACCATAATAACAGCGTTATCATACATGCATGGAATTAAGGGCACGTACAGCCGATCTTAAAAAAGAGTCAATGTGCAAAATAACATTATCATCAGACAGTTGTAATAATAATTCAAAAGCTACCCTACTCTGTTTAATGTTATGATACTTATTTTTTTAAACGGGATTAAAAAGTGTCTTGTGTATCTTTCATAAAATCTACAAAAGAAAGTAAAGTGCAGCACCGATTGACTTAGCTTTTCGTCACAAGGACAGGGATCAAGATTCCTCTTAAAACTCAATGGGAAGCATAATAAATGTTACTGTGTCAGTTCTAAAACAGAAAAGTAGTGAGCATTCCTACCGTCCCTTTGGGCGCTAAAGATAGTAAGTGTGGCAATCTTCAGGAAACTGACTGAGGTAGGAGGAAATATTGATTTTCCCTTCAGCTTCCCTAATCTTCTATAAATGCTCATAGTTGAGCAGTGCTTGTTGAACGTTCCTCTTGTTTAGACTGTTGCAAGTTGCTGGGGCTGTAAAACCTTGTTGTGGACTGATTTTACAATATTCAGATTAAACCAGCCAAGGGATTTGAAGACCACTGTCACAAGACAGATAATACATTTTAATTTCTCTTGACAGAGAAGCCTCCTCATTTTTCCATTTGAGTCATAAGGAAAGGGGGCCGTACTTTGTTGAGATCTACTATATAAGGCAATCCAAGCTCTTTGTGGCAAACAAAGTGAGAAGAAGATATAGAGGCTGAAAAGAGTTTCCTACAAAACCAGTTCTCTTTGATCTGAATAGTCTCACATTGCAAAATGCCCCACACTTCAGTGCCACACATTGCAATAGAAATGCATTGCGACTTGTATATCTGTAACAAAGGGGTAAGAGAACTGCCCTCCATTGGTTGCGGAAGACTGCATAGAGAATGAATTGCCCCAGACAGTTTTATCCTACGCTGCGCAATGTTTGGGGTTCAATCAATCAATCAATCAGAACATTTATAGAGCACGCTACTCACCCATGAGGGTCTCAAGGCGCTGGAGGGGGGGGTGTCGCTACTGCTCGAAAAGCCAGGTCTTGAGGTGTATCCTGAAGGTGAGGTGGTCCTCGTCAGTCGTAGGTGTGTGGGGAGGGAGTTCCATGTTTTGGCTGCCAAGTAGGAGAACGATCTTCCTCCGGTGGTGGTTCTGCGGATCCATGGGACTAGGCTGGCAGAGCGTAGCTGGCGAGTGGGGGTGTAGAACGAGAGGCGGTTATTAAGGTATTCTGGGCCATTGTCGTGGAGTGCTGTGTGTGCATGGGTGAGGAGCCTGAATGTGATCCTCTTGCTGACGGGGAGCCAGTGCAGGTTTCTCAGGTGGGCGGATATGTGGCTGTGGCGGGGGATGTCGAGGATGAGTCGTGCGGAGGCGTTCTGTATGCGCTGGAGTCGTTTCTGAAGTTTGGCTGTGGTTCCTGCGTATAGGGCGTTTCCGTAGTCCAGTCGACTGGTGACGAGGGCCTGAGTGACGGTTTTCTGGTTTCGGTGGGGATCCACTGAAAGATTTTACGGAGCATGTGCAGGGTGTTGAAGCAAGATGACGAGACGAGACTTGCTTGGTCATAGTGAGGGAGGAGTCCAGGATGAATCCCAGGTTGCGTGCATGGTCCGTGGGTTTTGGTGCGGAGCCCAGCGCTGTGGGCCACCAGGTGTCGTCCCAGGCGGAAGGGGATTGTCCGAGGATGAGGACCTCCGTCTTGTCTGCGTTCAGCTTTAGGCGACTGAGTTTCATCCCTTGTGCGACGTCTTTCATTCCTTCCTGGAGGTTGGTTTTGGCGGTGGCTGGGTCTTTGGTTAGGGAGAGTATCAGTTGGGTGTCGTCGGCATAGGAGATGATGTTGATGTTGTGTTTGCGTGCGATGGCGGCGAGGGGGCTCATGTAGATATTGAAGAGGGTTGGGCTGAGCGAGGAGCCTTTGGGTACGCCGCAGATTATCTCGGTGGCCGCTGAACAGAAAGGGGGTAGGCGGACTCTCTGGGTTCTGTCGGAGAGGAACGAGGTGATCCAGTACAGCGCCTTTCCTTGGATCCCTGTGTTGAAGAGGCGGATTATCAGGGTGCGGTAACATACGGTGTCGAAGGCAGCCGAGAGGTCTAGGAGGATGAGAGCGGTAGTTTCTCCGTTGTCCATTAAGGTCCTGATGTCGTCGGTGGCCGCGATGAGGGCCGTCTCGGTGCTGTGGTTAGCTCGAAATCTGGACTGGGACGGATCGAGCGAGTTGTTTGCCTCGAGGAAAGTAGTCAGCTGTTTATTGACGGTCTTCTCGGTGACTTTAGCCGGGAAGGGAAGAAGAGAGAGGGGGCGGAAGTTCTTGAGGTCTTTGGGGTCCGCTGTGGGTTTTTTCAGAAGGGCGTTGGTTTCTGCGTGCTTCCAGCTCTCAGGGAAGGTGGCTGACATGAAGGAGTTGTTTATGATGTGCCGGAGGTGGGGTGCGATGATGATGTCGGCTTTGTTGAAGATGTGATGGGGGCAAGGGTCAGAGGGGGAGCCAGAGTGGATGGTGTTCATGACGTGTGTGGTGTCTTCAGTGCTGATGGGGGTCCAGGTGCTGAGGATGGTGGCTGGAGGCGGAGTCTGGGGTCCTAAGCTGTCGTGTATGTCTGCGATTTTGCGGTGGAAGAACAAGGCGAGGGAGTTGCAGAGGTCTTGTGATGGTGTGATGTCGTTGTTGCTGGCGCTGGGGTTGGAGAGCTCTTTGACAATGCTGAAGAGTTCCTTGCTGTTATGGGTGTTGCTGTCTAGCTGCTCTTTGAACGATGCCCTTTTGGTGGTGCGGATCCACTGGTGGTGTTCGCGAGTGGCGTTCTTGAGGGCAGTCATGTTTTCGGTAGTCTGATCGTGGCGCCAGGTTTTTTCGATGGTTCGGCAGGATTTCTTTAAGATTTTGAGGGCGTCTGTGAACCATGAGGATTTCCTGTTGCGGGACTCGCCTGGGGGGTTCTTCAGTGGAGCGAGGTCGTCGGCGCAATTGGTGATCCACTGTGCGAGGTTGTGGGCTGCGTTGTTGGTGTCCGTGGTGTCGGCTGGCGGGTTCTGGCTCAGTGATGAGAGGAGCTGGTCGGTGGTGATTTTGCTCCAGCATCTGCGTGGGATTTGTTGCGTGTGGAGGTGAGATGTAGTCTTTTTGAAGGTGAAGTGGATACATCTGTGGTCGGTCCAGTGTAGCTCAGTGGAGTGGCTGAAGGAGACGTGGTTGCTGGCGGAGAAGATGGGGTCGAGGGTGTGGCCAGCTAGGTGGGTGGGGGTGTTCACCGGTTGCTTGAGTCCGAGGTTGGCGACGTTGTCGAGCAGGGTGGTGGTGTTGTTGTCGTTGTTTTTCTCCAGGTGGAAGTTCAGGTCCCCTAGGAGGATGTATTCTGGTGAGGCTAGGGTGTGCGGGCTGATGAAGTCGGCTATGGTTTTGCTGAATTGTGTGCGCGGGCCCGGGGGTCTGTAGTTGAGTGTTCCTCTAAGGGTGGTCTTGGGGTCGGTGTGAATCTGGAAGTGTAGGTGTTCGGCGGCAGAGAGTGTGTCTTCGTCGTTGGTCGTGATGTTGATGGTGTTTCTGTAGATGATGTCGATTCCTCCTCCGGTTTGGTTGACGCGGTCCTTCCGGGTAATTTTGTAGCCGTCCGGGATGGCTATGGCGATTTTGGGGGCCGATGAGGCGTTCATCCAGGTTTCCGTGTGGAAGGCCACGTCTGGTGCCGTTGTGTCGAGGAGGTCCCAGAGTTTGACGGCGTGCTTGTGGACGGAGCGGGTGTTGAGGAGGATGCACTTGAGGTGGTTGTTGTCGGTGTTAGGTCCGGTGGGAGATCTGCAGGTTTGGAGGCAGGTGAATTTGCAGGCTTGGCAGGTGAAGGGTCCGTGGGTTTGCTTTGGGGTGGCTTGGTGGCAGGCGGGTGGTCGTCCGGTGTTGAGTGCGTTGACGGCGGCGGAGTCGTATCTCAGTCGGGTAGCTTTGCTTTGGCGGGGGCCAGGGGTTCTGGCGCTGGGCGCGGTCCAGGCGCGGAAGGGCGCAGACGGGCTTGCCTTTGGCGCGCCAGCTGCACGCGGCCGCCGTGCGGCCTCCATAAGAGGCGAAGTGGGAGGGAGGAGCAGCTGGGAGGCGGGAGCGGAGCGGCCAATGGGCAAGTGGCAGGGGGTACAGAAGAAAAAAAGGGGGCGGGCCGCGGGGGAGCAGCGGCGGGGAGCGGGGGGGGCACAGAGGGCAGAAGCGCCTGAAAATACAATACAGAAACGAAACGAAAATACAATTAAAACAGACAAGAATGCAAATACAGTTCACGGCCCTCTGGCGGAAAAGATGACCCCTAGAAAAGAAAAAGTGCTAGTGCTGCTCAAACAATTGATGCAAACGGATAAAATAGTTTGCTGTTTACACTTTGGGCCCAATGACATAATGTGTGATTTTTGCAAAGTTTGTGCGTAAATCTAATGCAGCCATAAAGTCCTCCAATCCAAGCACCAACAGAAGCAGAGGTTTTGGTGTATGTTCCATAAGCACTGCGTTGTCCACATAAAGGAGTGTGGGTAATCGTTTGACTTTGGTTTGTGGTACATCAGAAGTAATTTTTGTTAGAAAGGGATAGAGCTAATTAATATTTCAAATAAACAAAAGAGGGGCTAACATGCACCCCTGATGCACCCCACAATGAATGTCTATATCTTCAGAAACCTCACACTGCATGCTAATTCTAACCCTGACTTTCATGTGATTGTGCAAAAATGCAATAAAGTGCACAAGTGCTTAATCCAGAACATGAAAAAAAGCATTTGCCATAATTTCGATCTGTTGACACTGTCAAATGCTGAGGTCAGGTCCATGAATGCCAAATAAAGGGGAGTTAGTTTGGCTACAGTATATTTGCCCAGGACCAGGTTAAGATTCAAACATTGCTCGACCGTCCCGATTTTATTCCTGAACCCGTACTGACAGGGATATAAAATGAACTCTTTGTGGGCCAATCCCTGACTCTTTTATAAATTACCCTCCCAAGAATTTTAGACGTAGAATCAATTAAGGACATGGGCCTTTAACATCCAGGGAGTAACCAATCCCTTTTTTTTAACAAAACGAACTATAATAGATGTTGACCAGCTGACAGGCCCTGAAAAATGGGCTAAGTTGTTAAAAACATTTGTTGATAGTGGAACCCAAAAGTCAGTGTTACATTTTATCAAATCAATTGGGAGGCCATCGGGGCCAGGTTTCTTACCACTGACACTTTGGTTTACAGCGTATTTCACTTCACTTAAGGATGACTGAAAGCCGCACAGTTTATAACTATCTACTTCAAATAATACATCTTGAGGATGGGGCAGCATATATGTTTTCAAAATGGACCTCCCTAACTTACTTGCAATGTGACAAGTAATAGGTGACAGTAACTTATGGACATTTCTTTACTGATACTTACATTCACTCCATTCTCACCCAGACACCAGCATCTATTCCTACAGTGGTACTGAAACTAGATAAAAAATACAGGGCACCCGAAGACTCTTCTGCATGTCTTATTGGTCATCCTTGGCCTGAATCAGTTATCATGCAAGCATCTTAAAGAAGATCTAAAAATCCTTTTTCTCCATGCGCAGCTCCACCTGACAAGGAAGGGCGCCGTCTGGGCAACATCGGCAAAAGGTTCTCCACATTGGCAGCCACCGCTAGTAGAGCCTCCAACGCCATAGCTATCCTCTGGAGATATGACCGACAGATGTGTTCCGACATCTCTTTCTTGTTGGAATATCTTCCTGAGGACAAGAAGAAGGAGGCAAAGGATGTTCTATGGGAGTGGGAGAGATCTGCTTCCGAGATCATTGATGTGGCTCTAGACATTTCATCGACCGACTGCAGACAGATGACGGGAGTGGCGGTGTTGAGATGGCAGGGGTGGCTAAAGGCTACAACATTCCGCCCTGAGGTTGAGGCCAAGGTGTTGGATTTGCTGATCAACTGCAAATTCATTTTTGGCAAACAAGTGGATGACACGCTGCAGTTGATAAAGTCAGACACGGACACAGCTAAATCGCTGACAAATTTGCAGCAAAATAAGTTTTCTTCTTTTCGCGGAAGAGGTAGAGGTAAATATCTCTCTCGACCTCCTCTCAAGCAGCATTTTCAACCCTATTACCAGCAGGGATTTCGATCGCAGTATTCTACACAGCCCTTTCAATGAACCTCCACAACAGCCAATTCTAGAGCATCGGCATATCGGTGTCCAGCATCGGAAGGAAGAGCTCATGACGCCAACAAGAGGCAATGAGGATTCACAAGCCCCAGTTACTGAAGTCCCACTTCAATTGGGCCTGCTTGCTCCAAATTTTTCACTCAGTGGAGGCTCCTATCTTCCGAGAAATGGGTGTTAGACATATTCCACCGTAGTTACACCCTGGAATTTTGTTTGACAGCCTATGGATTTACCCCTGCAAAGAACCTCTCATCGTCCTCTGGCAGTTCTCAAGAGGGAAAACAGATTGCTCCTCTCCAAGCAGGCAATTGAAGAAGTGCCGCGCAGTCAGCACAATCTAGGTTTCTAATCTCATTTCTTTTTTAATAAAGAAAAATATAGGAAAATCGAGGCAAATAATGGACCGCCAGTTGCTGCCAAATTCTTCAAAAGTCCACCCATCAGGTTGTTGTCGCTCCAGGAGATTTTGCTTTTCATGGAGGTGGGGGGTTATATGTCCTCCCTCGATCTTTTGGGTGCATATTTCCATATTCCCTTACATCCAAAGCCCTGATGTTTTCTCAGGTTCGAGGTGGCAGGGTGCTATTACCAATTCAAAGTGCTGCCCTACGGGTTAAAGTCAGCCCCAAGAGCCCTCACCAAGTGCTTGGCGCCAGTGGTGGCTTTTCCCCAGTGATCCGGTCACCAGGTATTCTCTTACCTAGATGACTGGTTGGTCAAAGCTCCATCCTTCCGAGATGCCATAAGATCTACAGAGGCATGTGTTCAGCTCTTTTTCTCTCTAGGTCTCAAACTCAATGGGGAAAAGTCCTCTCTCATTCCTTCCAGGTCACTGGTGTTCCTAGGAGCAATTCTGGATACCACGCTTTCATAGGCCTCCTCAACAAGAGAAAGGATTTTGTGGCACCAGAGGACAGTGCAATACCTATCCGCCAAAAAGTGCGTTTCAGTAAGGACAAACAAATCAATGCTAGGGATGATGGCATCCTGCAATCCCGCTGGTCCCACGATGTCGCCTATGGATAAGACCTTATCACGAGCGGCTCGATGCCCAATAAACTCAATTGTGGGGCTTCTTAAACGACATTGTTTTAATCACACCAGAGATGACCTCAGTGATGTCCGGGTGGGTAGTCAGAGACAAACTTTCTCAAGGTCTATCCTTCCTTACGACAAAACCGAAGTTGTCAATGACGTTGGGCACTTCCATGGAATGGTGGGGAGCCCACCTACAGGCGTTACAGATTCACAGAAAGTGGTCACCTTAGGAAGCGCAGTGTCATATAGCTAAAAGCAACTAGGCCTCCAGGCTTTCCTGCCAAGGATCAGGAAATTGTATATCCTCGTTCGCACGGACAACACCACCATCATGTTCAATATGCTGAAACAAGGTGGGACAATATCACATGCCCTCTCAGTCCTGGCTCAGCAGATCTGCAAATGGCTAATAGCCCATGTGATAACAATACAGGTTCAACATGTACCAGGACTCAAAAACAAATGGGCTACTCCTTCAGCAGAGACACCAAACAATGTCATGAGTGGTAGCATAACTAGTATTAGCTGCAAAGGGTTTTTGGCTGTTGGGGGTTTCCAACCCTAGATCTATACACTATGTCTCTCAACATAAAATGCAGGTTCTATGCCAGCTGATTTCCTCAGCCAGGCTCTATAGAAAATGCCTTCAATTTCTCTTGGGATGGAACATTTGCTTATTCATTTCCTCCCTTTCCTCTCATTCCAAAGGTTCTGCAAAAGATCAAACAGGAGTGCTGCTGCATCATCCTTATTGCACCAGCGTGGGTACTGCAGTACTGGTACACAGAGCTGTATCACCTATCAGGGTCCTCTCCGATCCTTTTCCAGCCAAAGAAGACTCTCATTTCCATGAATAAGGGCCAAGTAGTTCATCCACAAATTCACACGATTCACTTTTCTGCTTGGCTCCTCATCACGAGGAATTCGGAGTGCAATTTCTGAAGAATGTCAAAAGAATACTGCAGAAAGCCTGAGCTCCTTCTATGCTCAAGTGCTACTCGGCTAAATGGAAACGATTTTGCTCATGGTGTGCCGAGCACTCTTTTGACCCTCTCTCATTGCCTCCTGAAGACGTGTTTCCCTATCTGTTGCCTCTCACCAAGTCTGGCCTAGCACATACGTCCATCAGGGTGCACCTGGCAATATCCAGATACAGACGACGTTCTGGTCACTTGTCCTTGTGGTCTAACAGGCTGGTTAACGAGTTCGGGGCCTACCCACCGATAAGACTCGAGTACTATGGAAACTAATCCTTGTCCTGTCACGGCTTTTGAGGTCTCCCTTTGAACGAATACACAAATATGATTTAAAATTCCTTTTGTGTAAAGTTGCTTTCCTGTTGGCCATCACGTCGGCTAGACACATTAGTAAAATCCATTCCTTTACTGCAAGAGAGCCTTATCTACAGTTTCATCGTGACAGACTAATTCTTCGTACCAATACTTCTTTTATTCCTAAGCTACCTTCCACGTTTCATCTAAATGAACTACTGATTCTGCCCTCCTTCTTTCCTGCTCCATCTTCGCTGGCTGAAAGACCAATCCATTCACTGGACATTAAACGCTGCTTAAAGATCTACTTGCAAAGGATTCAGTCTTTCCGAAAATCTACTCAGTTGCTCATCGCCTTCTCGTCCCCCAGGAAGGTTCGGGCTTTGACGCGGGCATCAATTGCTTGCTGGGTCTCATCGACACTACTCTTCCGTCATGTGAGGGCTGGCCGCCCTCTAGCTACCAAGGTCACAGCTCATTCCACACGCAAGGTGGCAGCTTCCTCTCCCCTGTTTGCTGGAGTGTCCTTACCTGACATCTGTTGGACGGCGTCATGGACGAACGTCCATAGCTTCATGAAGCATTACTGTCTGGACGCATGCCAGAAGGCGGATGTAGTAGTTGGACAAGCTGCTCTGTGACGTCTGTTTGCATAAGATATGAACTTCTTAGTGTCAGTTTTTCATATACAATTATTTTATGATCAGTGATTAATACCTTTCGAATACCTTTTGTGTGTGTGTGTATGTGTATATATATATATATATATATATATATATATATATATATATATAATGGCTACACTTTATGAGTGTGTGTGTGTATATAATGGCTACACTTTATGACTATTGTTTATTTTTTCTACTTTGGGTCACATGGTGGGATGGTTCACCTTACCTGCTGCCGCTGACTTTTGAAGACTGCTTACTATTCTGATTCAAGCATGTGAAACCACAAAAGATATAATACTGGAAAAAAACAAGTTACTTATCTGTACACTGTTGTTCTCCAGTATTAGTATCTTTTATTGATTCACGTGCGCCCCACCCACCTCCCCTTTCAGGTGCACCCTCCGTACCTCTATTGTTCCTCTAATTGTGTTTGTCCTCGAAATCTGAGGTATGGTAGCCCTGCAGGGGATGCAGACTGTATGATCTCCGCTCTGATTGGCTGAAGTTTGGATGTTTTAAAACAATGATAATAGGTTGATAAAGGTTATTGAATTTCTATGGCAAGTGAAAAGCTTTAATACTGCTATTTTACTGTTAATGTGGGGCTCCCACCATGACGACGGGCAAGATTCAAGCACGTGAATTTACAAAAGATATCAATATTAGAGAACCACCGTTTACAGGTATGTAACTTGTTTTTTACCAATAAGCACTGGTCTCATGTTCATTAGAAAGAGGATATCTGGAGCTGTCACAAGCAGCAGCGAACACTTCTGTCCTGATAAAAGGTTGCAGTAATACAGAGCCATATCTTGACTGACTTATGAGCTCCCCTGGGTGGTTTTAATAACCTGCTTTGTGACGTGATGAGTGAACGGCATGCCTAAATGACCAAAAATCAGCACCCAAAATATATGGTTTATATGCTGACCTTCGGCCACACGCATTCAATCTTCCACACATTTCTGTCAATTGTTTTCTGTGCAAAGGCACAAGGTTTTATGTCAGACATTGGTCTCGGAGGGGATTTAAAACTGCAGATCTACATTTGGGAGTTTATTAAACCATGAGTTTTCTTACGCATTTTTTCCAAATGTTCAATGTAAGCTCTTCAGGTAAAATCTTGGGTTAAGCTAGACCATGTAGTGTTTGGTAAACACTGTTATGAGTTGTAAATTAACCGAGTTTGTATTCTGTTTGTAAGTGTGCTTTATGAATTTGGTTAGTGGCCAGGGTGGAATTACATTTTTATTGTATATATTATCATGTATTTAAACATTTGTTTTTATGAAGGTTGGTAGAAATAAAATAAATTGATGATTATGACAGAATACTTACTGGAGGTGCCTGAAAATCTCAAAAGATTGACTCTATTGATCACTCGGGGACTTAAATTATTCATCCTACATTTAAGTAACATGCTACAATAAACCACTTATGTTCAGACTAATACAAGCTTGATTTGAAAAATTGGTTGTATTTATATTCTGTTTTCGATTCATCCAGAAATGGTCCTCGATGATCTTGTTTTTGGGCCGACTTTATAGGAAAACTATTCGATGCCACCTCGCGTTTTTTTAGCAGTTCTCTTTCCCGCTCATTTTGTGGTTATTTTCTTGTTGCAACCATTCCATACCTGTAAGAAGTGGGTTATTTATGAGAGGAAGGCGAGTAATACGCTACAAGTGGTATTCGATGTCTCCGTTTGTTTGAATGACGTGTTTTTTTCTATAAACCGCAAGCACATTAAGGCCTTCACTGTAATCGGTGTTTGTTGTACAGGGTGAGAGAAAGTTCAGCCAGCAGTGTATGCGAGCGTTTACTTTTATTCTTCTTCTGAAAAAAAGGCAATCGGTCCTCACTGTGTGGTGGATTAAAAGCAATCTGAAATGGAGAAAAGGTTTCATTGTCCACGGAAAAAAAGAAAGTGCGAACATACCTATACCAGAACACACCTGCCTAGTCAAGCCTTTGTGTTTTTTTGTTTACGGTCGTTTAGAGGTCGATTGGAAAATGTTTACAGTCAAAGTAGTTTAAGCCTGAAAAATCTTATCTTTGTCTTTAGTAAATGCTTCGAAAATGGCTTTCAGAAAATATTCGAGATGTGTGCATGACAGCAAAATGAATCTCAATGCATCACGTTTGGGAATTGGCTCACGTTGCGTGATAGGCTTTTCTGTCTGATACTCGAAAGGTTATCCTTAGAGTATTATTTAGAATTCGAATACAGTCTTATCATTCAGTGCGCTGCTTTACTTTTGTGCCAAGTGCAGATTTAACAAAGCCAGAGTAATACCTAGTAAATGATTACGTTTAAAGTGAAAATATGCATTTTAGGTCAATCCCCACAAGAGGGCGTCCTAACTCAAAGTATGCAAACCAACATCATAACTTGAAAACTGTCTTAGTTTTCAGCCACTATATGAACCAAAGGTAATTTTTAGAGACCACGGGGATTTTAGTTTGAGTGTGTCAATGTATATATTCTGTCTCAGGTCACATAAAATTGTTTTCGTTCTTTTTTAGACCTGTTATTGGGCATCAATTGAAGAAAGTATTCCTAGATGGGAACACTTTCTTCTTGGAAGAGCACACTCTCCCGTGGGTGCTGGAAAACAGAAACACGCAGTGCGGAAACAAGATACCCACCAAAAAGAAATACAGACGACAAAATACAAAGAACGGTCACCCCCTGGACTGGATTCAAAGGGCAAACTCCTCCACAATAAAGGCTCAGGCCATTAAACGCACCCGTGATACTCAAGTTCTTGTTTCACTTGTTCTGTTTCTCCACGTTGCTATGTTCTGTATATTATTGGATTTCAGTATAATATAGATTTTAGATGGCATTGCGAACACTGCTTATTTCAGACAATTGGATTTGGAGGTGTTTGTTGCGATGTTGGTAGGGATGTTGTTTCATTTACCTCTTTCTTTGTCCCTATATTATGAGTTTTGTCAAAAGAAATATTTAAATCTTAATTTAAACACATGTACACTTACACGTGGAATCAGTCGTTTCTATCTCCCCTCTCTCCCTGTCAATCAGGACAAATACTGGGCACGCATTCATGAATGACGTCAATGAGGACACCTATTTTTTAAATCTCTAGTTTTCTGTATCCTCGTAAAATTAGTAAAAAGGGAAAACTGGAAGACTACTTTAAAATGGTGTATCTTGCTTGAACAAGTCGTTCTGTTGGCTATCCGTAATGTTTTGTCAAGCCGGTCCCTATTTTGGATTTTTGACTAGCCGTCAGGCTCAAAGGTTTGCCCTGGCCAGAGCCAGTCATCCCCTTCTGGCCTCGTAGTTGTCCTGTTTGAATGAGAATAACAATGCAAGGTGCTTCTGTGGCATGAACAAGGAGGAGGAGTGGCGACACTTCATGTTTGTCTGTCTGTTAAGATACATGTAATCTACTGTTGATTCCCCTTTAACAAAAGAAGAGATACGCACACTGCAGTGTTTACCTCGCAAGTGACTCGGACACGGTTACTTGAAA
The DNA here is from genome assembly GCF_964261635.1 of Lissotriton helveticus. Classification (NCBI taxonomy): domain Eukaryota; kingdom Metazoa; phylum Chordata; class Amphibia; order Caudata; family Salamandridae; genus Lissotriton; species Lissotriton helveticus. The sequence continues at coordinate 1,119,518,862 of NC_136070.1, forward strand.
AGCAGCTGCTTTAATGACGTAAGCATGGTGCATTAGATCCCACTGGACACTCCAAGGAGTTTCAACAAAGAGACAGCAACCAATGAATGAAAACTGGTCTGCAGCTGTCAACTGCTACATACGGGCTGGGGCATGGAATGACACTCTTCCAATGCATCTTACTTGAATATGTGCCTACAAGCATACTTTTATCTAGGCCTAGGCGGAGTCCGCGAAGTTACGTGGAGCTCCGCAAAGTGACAAAAAACTCAGCCGAGTTCTGCAAGTGACGGAGTACAACGCAAACTCCCGTTCGCGCTGATCTTTCTGCCGCTGGAGTAGAAATTCTACTCGAACGGCAGCTCACGCTCGCCAATTTACCATTGGTGAGTGGGGAAAAAACTCTGATGCACTACATGGAGTGGAATTTTCTGCACTCCACAAGCTTTGCGGGGCGCAGAGTGCATAAAACTCCACAAACTCCTGAACGGAGCAGAGTTCACCGCCCAGGCCTACCTTTGTACTTGATGCCCACAGACATGCCTATGTAAACAATCCACATTTACAGACACCTGGCCTAACTGAGGTGCTGTTTTCTTTTATTAAGTGACGCCAGCCAGTTTGGCCCTTGTCAAGTAATGTAATGGCTTGTGCTAATCGGCTGAACCTTCCACTCTTTTGCAGTCCAAATAAAATGAGCTGATCTGCTTGGTTTGTCATCATTCATAGTTATAATTGCTTTTATAACAGCTTTGTTGTTATCTTTTTTTTCTGTTGGTTTTAACTTTTTAATGATTCTTATTTTTTTATTAGTTTGACTTGTGTTTTTAAAACCGCTTCGGTGCGTCGGACGACCCCCGGCCGTCAGACATCACGGTGGGGGTGTGTGGAGGATGGCCGGGGCCGTCCGAACCGCGCATGCGTGGAGTGTTCCCGCACGGCGGGGGAATTCCGGCCGAGCGAAGGGGAAAATGCCTTATAGCCCAATGCCGAGAGCCATGCTGGTTGTTAAAATCTCTGAGCCAGAGATATAGGCCCGAGCTGCAGGTGATTGCCTATAACGAGGGAGAGGGCCTTTAACAACAGGCATAGACCGAAGCAGAAGGGCTATAAGGCTATTAGAACACCCCACCCACTGAGGATGGAATGTTCTAAATTAGAAAGGGAGAAAACGTAAGACAAACATTGGAATTTTGGAGCAGAAAGCTTAATCTTCAATGGGAACTCGCAACATTCCAATGTTCCGATATACATTTTCGACTTTGACATATATTATCATAATCTGTATTTCTTGATTTGCGTTTGAGCAACAAGTTTACATTAGGTCTTATAAGCATCAAGTTAACATTACCATTAAAATGAGTGTGTTTGTTTAACATGGGCTTTGCCTGTTTCTGAGTCTACTGAATAATAATTCTTTGTTGTTTTGTGTGCAATTTGCCCCATACCGCTGCTCCACACTGTTAAACTTTAAGTGCAACTTTCCATCTCTGCAGTTCTTACAGTTGACAGCAGCTAGGAGATAAAACTTTCCTTGCAGAAATGACCTGGTTAGATGTCCTCCAATGGCGTTTATTATGTATTCAGTACCTGCTTCAGGAGAAAGTGCTGTTTTTCAACTAAGTGTTGCTACATGCCCAAAAAGGGGTTTCGAATGGGAGTTGTCCCACCAGCTCCCTAGGAATGCTATAAAACTTTCGGTCTGGAAGCACCCTTCAGTAATCGAGAATGGACAGAGAACAATGGAAAGCCTGGGTGATGCTGCCCAAGAAAACAAGATAACTGAAGACTGCGTGAACTGCTGCAGATATGAAGGAAGGTCACAAATTATTAGCAAGTCAAGCAGGATGTTTTACAAGAACTAATTACAAATTTGTGAAACAATTTTCGGGGAGTATATTCCGTTCATTATAGCAATAGTCATTATTGTGGAGTTGTCTATTTTCTGATGGATACTTCTGCCTGTGGATTCCTCACCTTTTGAATACCCCCTGTGCCAGCATTCCGCGGGAAACTCTTCCCTAGCTCTCCCACGTCGACGAAGGCATCACAATAGGTAGGCTCCGCTCGTGACACCGTATGACGTCATTGGAGCCATAAAAGGACCTCGTTGGCGTGCTGACGTCAGTTCCACCCCTTTTTTCTGCGCCGTCGGTTTTTCTAGGGGCTCTCCATTTTCTTTGAAGAAAACTTTGTACCACTTGTTGGTTTCTGATGGCTACTTCCAGGAAGATCGGATTTAAACCCTGCAGACAGTGTGGCGGGCATATGTCGATCACAGACCCGCATAAAGATTTCCTTTGGTGCTTATCTTCGGATCATGACGTCGAAGAATGTTGAAGCTGCAGGAAAATGAATCCCAAGGCTATTAAGGAGCGTGAAGCTAAGCTGTTTATTGCCAAAGCCAAAAAGGAGAAGAGGGGTCGAAAGAGGGCGAAGTCTTCATCTTCCCATACTCGAAGTCAACAAAACATAAGAAGTCTAAGAGGAGACATGGCTCTCGGCACCGTTCTTCGAACGCCAGGGCGTCGAGGTCGCCGACTCCAGCTGAGGGGCCTCGAAGAAAGGACTTAGCTCTCCATCTTCATCTCCTCGGGTGACGCCGGTTCCATCTCCAGTTCCGGGGTCGCCGGCTTCGAAAGGCACTTTGATGCATGAAGACTCACCGGCTCCAGCAATGTCTCCGGCGCCTAGGGAGTCATATACAGGCCGGGTGGCTTCACCTCTGCGGGTGACATCCCCGGCTCCGCAGCCTCCGGTTCGACCTCAGGTGGTTCCTCTTCAGGAAGGTACGGATCCATATCCTGCTTTTCCTCCTCCAGGGTCAGATTCTTCGCATTTTCTTAATGCAATGTTTGACATGTTTGCCAGGGCCTCTGCTCCATCCGGTGCGCCTTCGGACCCCGTGGGTCCTTTGGCCTTTAACTTGGGTGTTCCTCAATTCTATCCTCAAGCTCCCTTTACTTGCCGTCGACTCCGGTTTGGCATTTCGCGGCGCCAAGGTCCTCCACTCCGGCTCCTCGGACTCCTTCGGCTGTTGAGAGTCGGCGCCGCCTCGAGTTCGATTGACATCGAGGTTCGAAGCTGAGGCTGCTCCGTCGACGCTGATTTCTAAACAACTCTCTAGGAGGGAGGCGCAGAGGCTCCTTGAAAAGGAGGAATATGCACAAAATCAGGAGGAAGGAGAGATTGTTGATTCTATGTATGAGTTTGAGGGCCTTCATGAGGCTAGTGGCTTGGATACTTCTCCTGAGTATAATCTCCCATCTGCAAATGCTGGGGTTGTGCAAGACATTGTTCCTATCATGTGGTCATAAGACAGGCGGCTGATTTACTTGGTCAACAGCTTCCCTCTGCTGAGGTGAAATCTAATATTCTTACGGAGGTTCTTAATACATCTTCTTCAACTTCTGAACTGTTGCTTCCCTTTACTGATGCTTTTGACGGAACCAATCATGGAGGTGTGGCAGAATCCTTTAGCTGCTCCAACGATTTCTCATTCCATCTCTAGAAGGTACAGGCCCGCTACTGGGGATCCGGCTTTTTTATCTTCACATCTTACGCCAGAAAGTATGTTTGTCCAGGCTTCTTGTTCGGAGCAATCTTCTGGTTCTTTCCCTACCATTCTTGGTGATAGGGATTCTAAAAAAATGGTGCAGGCTGCTAAGAAGGTGTTCTCTTCTGCAAGTATGGCTCTTAACCCGTTGGCCGCTGCCGCAATTTCGCGGCAGTGCGGCCGTTTTAAAAAATGGACGGGGCTGCGTCGGCCGTTGAACATGTGCAGCACCAGCCAAGTAGTGCTCCGAACGTTCAACGGCCGACAGCAGCACTTAACGGGTTAAAACCACTAATGCAACCTGCCTTCTTGGGAGGTATAACCATGCTTTGATGGACTCAGTCATGCAGCTAGCTCCGAAGTTGCCTGAGGAGGATTGGGCTAATTTCTTGGAAGTCCTTTCTGATTTGCAGGCTGCGGCACGTCAGGTGATTCAATTGGGCCTGGACACTGCTGACTCTGTGGCTCGTGTGATGGGGTCTTCTGTGGCTGCAAGGAGACGGGCATGGCTTCAGTCGTCCGGTTTCTCATGTGATGTTCAGGCGACTTTGCTGGATTTGCCCTTTGATGGGTCAAAACTCTTTGGTGCAAAGGCGGACTCAGCCTTAGAGCGTTTTAAGGACAGCAGGGCTACTGCAAGGTCTCTGGGCCTCCAAGAGCAGTCCAGAGGATACGGCTACAAGCAGTATCGTGGATTTGGGAGATCTGCTTCTTTTCCTGGCCGCCAGCAATCTCAACAGAGCCAGCAATAGCAGAATCCCTTGTACAAGTCGTACAAAGGGAAGAAAAAAAGAGGCCTCAGGGGAGCAGCTTGACAACAATCCTCCTCCTCTTCCACTACTTCCCCTCCCGCCACCGTTGGTACATCAGGAAAGCAATTCTAGATCCCCTACCTTAGAACATGTTGGTCCGGTTTGAGGTCGGGTGTCCCACTTTCTACAAGAATGGAGACTGATCACTTCCGATCGTTGGGTCTTGAATCTTGTAGAGAATGGATACACCCTTCCCTTTTTGGAGTTTCCTCCTCCTTACCCTCCTCGCCGGGGTTGGTTCTCAGAGGACCACTTACTGCTTTTACAGCAGGAGGTTCTTACTTTGCTACAGAAAGGTGAAATAGAGGTCGTTCCGGACCAAGGAAAGGGGTCAGGGTTGGTATTCCCGGTATTTCCTGATCACCAAAAAGGACGCTTAAAACCAATCTTGGACCTCAGGATTTTGAACCTTTACCTCAGACAGGCGAAGTTCAAAATGTTGACCTTGGCTCAGGTTCTTCTTGCGCTGCAACAGGAAGACTGGATGGTGTCCATCGATCTACAGGATTCATATTTTCATCTTCCCATCCTGAGGTCGCATCGGAAGTATCTCCGGTTCACGGTAGGGTCGCAACATTATCAGTTTGTGGTTCTTCTGTTCGGTCTTACTTCCGCACCTCGAGTCTTTACAAAGGTGATGGCGGTGGTAGCGGCTCATCTCAGAAGGTCAGGGGGTTCCTGTTTTCCCCTACCTGGACGACTGGCTGTTGAAAGCGGAGTCTCCAGAGTTGGTTTTGCGCCACTTGCAGGTAACAGCTCATCTGTTGTTCAAATTGGGTTTCTCAATAAATGTACCCAGATCTCATCTGGTGCCTTCGCAGCGCAGCCTGTTCATAGGGGCAATACTGGAAACTTCTGTGTGTCGAGCTTACACTCCTCCGCAGAGGATTCTCGACATTCAGGAAATTATTCCTTTATTTCACGATGGAGCGGTTGTTTCAGTCCTGAAGGTTCTTCGCCTGCTTGGTCTGTTTGCTTCCTGCATTCTGTTGGTCAACCATGCACACTGGCACATGAGGGCACTCCAGTGGTGCCTCCGCAGGCAGTGGTATCAGCACAACGGAGATCTCGGGGAGAAGATCAGAATCTCCAGAGAAGCTGCAGTGGAGCTGACTTGGTGGAGTTTGCAGGGCAACCTGTCTCAAGGAAAACCCTTTCAGCCTCCTCCGCCGGTGGCCACAGTGATCATGGATGCCTCCACTCTAGGGTGGGATGCTCATCTGGGGGATCTGGAGGTCAAAGGAGTTTGGTCTCCAGAGGAAAGGTTGCTTCATCTCAACCTGTTGGAATTGCGGGCCATACATTTGGCACTAAAGGCTTTCCTTCCCTCCCTTCGCGGTCAGTCAGTTCAGGTCCTAACGGACAACACTACCGTGATGTGGTACATCAACAAACAGGAGGTGTAGGGTCATTGTCTCTCTCTTGAGGCTCTGCGACCCTGGTCCTGGGCTGTGTTTGCAAATCATCTGGCCGGTGTGCTGAATGTTCGTGCGGACAGTCTCAGTCGGCGTTACTAGGCCGATCTTTCAGATGTGGGGGCTCCTTGGTTGGAACTGTTTGCCACTCAGGACAACAAGCACTGCCCGTTGTTCTGCAGTCTCCAGTATCCGATGCAGGGAGCGTTGGGGGACACGTTTCAGATAGATTGGAGCTCAAACCTCCTTTACGCGTTTCCTCCCATACCCTTGAATCCTCACGTTCTGAGGAAAATTCGCCAAGACCGGACTCAAGTTATATTGATCGCACCAGATTAGCCAAGAAGGGTGTAGTATACAGATCTACTTCAGCTCTCATCGTACCCGCCGCTCCGTCTCCCTCTCAGGGCAGACCTCCTCTCGCAGGGGCAGGTTCTACACCCCCACCTCCAGAGCTTGCACCTTCATGCCTGGAGATTTAACGGGGCAACCTGAGTTCTTTCGCTCTCCCTCCGGATATAGTGGATGTTATTTTATCTTCCAGGCGACACTCCACTAAGTCTGTTTACTCTTCCAGATGGTCCAGATTTGTTAAGTGGTGCGGAGAGAGAGACATTGACCCTTTGAAGGCCCGTTTGTCTAATATTCTGGAGTTTTCACTTTCTTTGGCACAGCAAGGTTGTGCTGTAGCCACTGACAAGGGCTATTTGTTGGCTTTGTCTGCCTTTCTATGTTTGCCGGACCAGCCGTCTTTATTTAAGTCCCCCATTGTCATGAGGTTCATTAAGGGCCTTACAAATAAGTTCCCTCATACACCTTTTATTATGCCTCAGTGGGATTTGAATCTCGTTCTTACCTTTTTAATGGGTTCTCCATTTGAGCCTCTTCATACTTGCCCGTTGAGGCTTCTTTCTTTTAAAACGGTTTTCTTGATTGCCATTACCTCGGCTAGGAGGGTAAATGAGCTTCAGTCTCTTAGTTTGAAACCTCCTTTCCTGACCAGTCATGCAGATAAGTTGGTTACTCCATTTCATATGGGACAGGCCATTACTTTACCCACCTTCTATACTCCTCCTCACCCTTTCAAGGAGGAGGAGAGACTGCATTGTTTGGACACTAAGATAGCCGTCAGCTTTTATTTGGTTCGGACAAGAGATCTGAGGCTGGATGATCAGCTCTTTGTGGGCTATGTTGGGAAGATGAAAGACAAGAGGACTCTTTCCAGGTGGATTGTCTTGTGCATCAAGGTTTGCAATGCCCTGGCCAAGAAGGACCCTCCTGAAGGTATCAGAGCTGATTCCACCAGAGCTAAGTCTACTACTTCTGCTTTGGCTAGAGGTGTTCTTGTTCTTGATATCTGTAAAGCAGCAACTTGGGCCTCCCTCCACACCTTTGCAAAGCATTACTGATTGGACTCTGAGGTTAGGCGGGATGGCCATTTTGCTCATTCTGTATTGCAGGATTATTTGGTCTAGACAGGTGGACACCCTCCTCCAGGAGAGGTACGGCTTTGGGAGTCTATTCAAAAGGTGAGGAATTCACAGGCAGAAGTATCCATCAGAAGAACAAGTTACTTACCTTCGGTAACGCTTTTTCTGGTGGATACAGTATCTGCCTGTGGATTCCTCACTGTCTCGCCCGCCTCCCCGTTGTCCACCTCTTTCTACCCAAAAATGTTTTCTTTTAATCATGTTTATATTTCAATAATGAGAAATGCTTTTTCAGTTGCTATTTCTCCATGCCTTTATTGATTATGCATTTGTGATTTTATATAGTGGAGTGGTGTGGCTCACTGGTTAGAGGCGGCAGACCCGGAAGCAGAGAACGGTCCGGGACCAGGGTTCAATTCCCGACGCGGCAGGGTCGTGGACCAGGGTCAGCGGACTCGATAATTCTCGCCTCGGTGCCTACTCTAACCAGGGATTGCACTCGGCAACTCTGGGCATTAGCTTGCCTCATCTCTACAACGACCCCCCACATACCCAGTAGGGACCATCTCACAGGGATAGCCAGGACGGGTTCCCCAGCGGTCTACAGCGCCACGACGCCTCAGGGCAGCAGTGCGCTTTACAAGACACATACATTTACATTTACATATATGTTTATATATTTTATATGATATGTATACATTTGAAAATGTGTCGTTCCGCCCATTTGCCTTGGTGGCATGGAAAAAATGGGTGGAACTGACTTCAGCACGCCAATGAGGTGCTTTTATGGCTCTGGTGACGTCATACGGTGTAGCGAGCGGAGCCTACATATTGTGACCTCCTCGTCGACGTGGGAGAGCTAGGAAAGAATTTCCAGCAGAATGCTGGTGCAGGGGGTATTCAAAAGGTGAGGAATCCACAGGCAGATACTGGAACCACCAGAAAAAGCATTACCGAAGGTAAGTAACTTGTTTATTGTGTCGATAATCCCAAGACATATGATATACATTAAAAGACCTACAAAAACATTACTAAGGCCCTCATTACAAGTTCAGGGCACAGTTTTGTTCTACAGTTTAATACATTATGATTTTGTTTCAAATGCACAAAACCACTGAAATTCGCCATTATGGCTCACAACGTGCACAGGAAACACATAATTACTTATGTTGGCTGGTGTGTTTAACTCTTTCTAAACTGATTTTTTTATATTTAGGTCTAGTGATAGGTAAGACCTTTTGACTTTACTAAAATAATAAGCATAAAATACCTACTTAAAGGGGCTTTCAGCCGCCTCTCTTCACACACATTGGTCTGTTGTGTCATTCCCATTTTGCTCCCTCCCACTACAGCATGGGGAAATAGGTCAGCGTACATAAGCCTCGGGATCGTGTCACTTTCAGGGACTGCATTTCTCTTTCAAAAGGTGCACATCCACACACAAGAAGTTCCCTTTAGTGCCAGTGTTGCCTGACTTAACAATATGACTCATTTAAAGTGAGCACAGAGCACAG